>NC_090319.1:302158997-303358997 GCF_040869045.1 Eurosta solidaginis | reverse complement strand
AACCACAAATATTTATCTGAAAAGCAATCAATTATATTAACGGAAATATTCGAAAATCTAAGCCAAATCAGACGCATGAGCTATGAGTATTTGCGCGTAATTGCTGTTGTTGTTATTTACTTAATTACCTTTTAAAAATTTAGTAAAATAAATTTAGATTGATTAATTTGTTTTAATTAATATTTATAAAATAGTAATTAAACCTCGGTTGACATTTATGCAAATAGGGAATAGGTACTGATTTGAACGCATAAATAACTCATAAGAATGAACACATTATAAAAATAAAGTTTACGAGATTTTCATGCTTTACGAGTCTGAAGCTGACGGTTGAGTGCTCGCTTAAACTACGCTAAGCGAAAAGCAATTTTCATTTTCATCAACTTTAATAATTTTTCATAAGCAATTATTTTAATAGCTCTCTCTGCCATCAGTCTTACGAGGATTTTACGAGTTTGGATTAGTTGTCTTGTTGTCTTATGATATGTTTCCACCGAACCCAAAAATGTTTGGCAGCACTCTTATGCAAAATAGCTCTTGACAGAAATAAAATTTTTGGTATTTGCTTTTAAACTATAGATATTGAGGCTAAAATGCGTTTATATATTATCTTTCTTGACAATTTGGGATATGGCAAACACAGAGTTTGGGTTTGGTGAAAACGTAGTATTAAAAATTCCTAGGGTAACGAAAACTTTTGATGTACTTCTACACATTCCAACAGTAGATCTGGTGGAAAAGAACATAGCATTAACAACTGCAACAAGGCTAGTGCATCGGGGCAGCTTGACGCAGGCCATACAGCCATGGTAGTATATCGTCATCAATTACAGGACGCACATACTACCTGATTCCCTATCGGCACTTCTATGAGAGCTCTTAGAACCTCAATAGAGGTGGATGGCTCGAAAATGAGCGGTTAATTCGCGTATGAAGCCATAGACGTGTACAACGATGGTTCCAAAGTAGTAGATGGTTCCAAATACTGTGCTGATCGGGAAATAAATAAATCCTACACGCTTTCATATCGCTGTAGCATTTTTCAAGCGGAAGTAGTAGCGGGAACCAAAGCAGTAGAAACACTTGAAAGTAAAAAGCAGGCGTGACAAATTTTATATTGACAGCAAAGCAACAATCAAGGAAATAATTTTGCATTGCAAAACACCTGAAAGTATGTTAGAGTGTAAACGATCCCTGGAAAGAATCAGGGTAGGGACAAGCATACATCTTTATTAGGTCGCAGGGCATATTGGAATAGTTGCACATGATCGAACAAGCGGGATGGATCCAAGTGCGGAGCTTCAAAGTGTCGAAATGTGTAGGTCGTACAGTGGCCAGTGACAGCAGATGTAGGAAGTGCAGGTTGCAGAGGAAACGATAGAGAAAGTTTTGTGCCATTGTCCTGCGGTTAGCAGGGACAATAGTACAGCTGTCAGACCTAGAAGCAGCAATTGGCATAGGTTCTAGAAAGCTCCTGGTAGTTATTTTATAACATAGGAGCCGTTTTTTCAGTGTGGGCGTAAAACAAACTTCTGGTACCACAATGGACTCATTCAGTCTATGTGAGGCTAGCGCGGACCGGCCATTTCAACCTTACCTTACCTAGTGGGGTAATATATTTCCATTTCTTGGTATCAAATGAACGCATTGAACATATCATGCTACCAGACGACCTCTTGAAATACATTTAAGACACCGGTGTGTATGTTGAAAAAAAAAAAAAATTGTTTGGCTTGGGTTCATTTAAATTTATCATTATATGTATATCAAATGAAAATCGTTCAATTTTTAATATTTTAGGCCTCAGTCTGAAAAGTGGAAAACATACGCTTATGATATGCAAAACAGTTTATGTCTAAGATCTGCTTTTACTGAACGGATAAAAGTTTACGGCTCATATATTGGAAGAAGTTTTCATTAAATACTACGCTGTTGGACTTTTATATTACCTTGATATGTATCATCGGAAGGTTTTTAAAAAGCTACTACGCTTTTGTGGATAAACTTGTTTGAACATACCTGCAATGAAATAAAATATAGAAGAAGAAATTAATCAAAGTATACTGTGTATTTGAATGAGTTTGTAAAATATAACGTAAGTTTTCTCAAAGACTAAGATAGGCTCAGTCCACCTTAAGGAGATTCCTACTGAATAAAAGCACATTGAATTTTCACGTAACCCTAATAACTACGAAATGAATACCTGGACAGTATTTATGTATGAGTGTTTATCGCGAGATCAGTGTGAACTATCACCTTTGATAATCAAAGAATGGCGACAATGTAGACTGGAGTGTCGGTAATAACTGCGTCTTTGCGGCATCAGCTCCCACCTTCTAAACTGAGAAGACGGTGGTACTGTCACACTCACTGAACGCAACCTCTTGCATAGTTACATACTTTATAAAAAGGTGCTATAACGGGATATTGAATACAGATCTGTGGGCTTTTGGGTAGCGCAGCGATAGCTAATCATACTCACACATATGCCAAAGCTCGGAACTAAAACTAAGGAAAGAGGGTCGAGTCGTTATAAAGTAGCGAACTGCATAATACAGCGGTGACGCTGGGCAAGTTACGGCTGTAGTCCTCCATCAGATAGCTAGTGACATAAGGGATATATGTATCTACTTTGAAGGTGACAAAAAAACAATGTGTTAATCTGACACTCTAGGGAGTTTCCATTGACCATTGACCAACAATATGTTGTTTTGTTACGGGCTCATAATCGAAAGCGAAAGTACTATCGATGTGTTATCGAATTTTATAATAAAGTTCCATCGATATCAGTTTCATAAGAAACCGATGGATATTCGAAAACAAGTCAGTAACACATCGATATCAAATTGGTGATACTCTGATGTTAAATCGATTAATTTTTGATAACAAACCTAAAAACTTTAGTAAAAAACTCGATAAAAAGCCGGTGGACAGTCGATAACATTTTGATAACAAATCGATTTTTTTCGATGACATATCGATAAGTTATCTATAGGCCTTCGATAATAAATGAATAACTTTAAATAACGATTCGATGTCTTCGCGTTTACAAATCGACAACAAGTCGATTACACATTCGTAAGATTCTGAAAAAAAATACAAGGCACATATCAATAAATTTTGGATAAAAGATAGACATAAAATCGATAATCTTTCGATAACAAACCAATAACTCATCGATAATAAATTGTTAACTGATTGTTAACTTTTATTATTATATCAAATATAAAACCATTTGTTAGCTATACTGTAGTTCGTTTAAAAGAAATAAATCAGACGACCAAAATCCTTCGATAATAAACCGACTAACTATGGAAAAGGAAGAGTTGTCACTTATATAACAAACTAATCACAAGCTCTTTGGTATCGGCTTCGGTTTTAACTTCTGATTTTGCATATCCTCTAATCTCGCCTTCTTTTCTTTTTTCCTGTGATTCTCCTTCTATATATTTTCTCTCCTTATATTTTCTTTCCGTTTCTTTCATTTCCTTTCCTTTCCTTTCCTTTCCTTTCCTTTCCTTTCCTTTCCTTTCTTTTCCTTTCCTTTCCTTTCCTTTCCTATCCTTTCCTTCCCTTTCCCTTTCCCTTCCTTTCCGTTGCTGTCCTTTCTTTTCCCTTCCTTTCCCTTCCTTTTCTTTCCTTTCCTTACCTTTCTTTGCCATTCCTTTTATTTCCTTCCCTTCGCGTTCTTTCTATTTTTTAAACGGTTTTATTTAGGTTGACTTGACAGGCCGGCTGCACGGCCGTTGTGAACGAATTTTGTAATAAAAATTTAAGTAACTTCCCGATAAGCTACAAGCTTCAAACTTGAATATATTCCAAAACCCGACGATAATGCCATAATAAGAAAAAATCAGCTAGGTGGCGCAAGGATCGAATATTTGGAACACATAATACATACAAGAATAGAAAGCTACCTATGAAAAAAAATCGCCGCTAGGTGGCACAAAGATCGAAATATTCAAAAAAATTTTATTTGTGGTCCGATTTGGCTCATATTTGGAACACATAAAGCGACCTATGATGTCCGATTTGGCTCATTTTTGGAACAAATATCACATACAGCCCGGTAGAAGTGACATCAAAATATCTTTGAGTTGGAGGAGGGACAAGCATACGTGACGCAGAGTCGAGTAAAGTCTTTGGAAGGATTATGTATTGAGGACTTAGATTGTAACAAATTGTCAGGAAAGAGTCCTTGTAATAATGAGTCACTAAATGAACTAAATACAATGATAAACAATATGCAATTAAATAAAGACTAAAAACTTGAAAATAAAATAATTTAAAAAAAAATTTTAGTTAAACGGTTTTATTGAAAACACTTGCATGAAGTAATAATAATACCGAAAGCTAAAAAATAATTAGGTAGGTCCTAAGTACTAGTCATCACACTCCTCATCAATCTAGGGCGTTGATCAGACAATTAAATAAAAGCGTTGGACGCGTCAAATTTCTACTGATAGTCATATATAAGACCAACTGAACCTTAATCAGGTTATAATACGCCTCACATTTTTAGAAATTTCACTTGCCCAATGCTTTTATTTAATTGCCTGATCAACGCCCTAGATTGATGAGGAGTGTGCTGATTAGCACCTAGGACCTACCTAGTTATTTTCTAGCTTTTAGTATTATTATTACTTCGTATAAGTATTTTTTTCAATAAAACCGTTTAACTTAAAAATTTTTTTATAATTATTTTATTTCTTTCTTAAGTTATGAGGATTTATGAAAAGGGTTATGTTATGAGATTAGCCGTGCACAAACCACAATACATACCGAATTTTGACGCAATGCTTGATTAGTGTCAATTGGTGAAATGATTTAAATGATCTTTTGTTGGAAATTGTTTAACCCTAGTGAGATAACCTACGTCTGTGAGAAGCACGTCGTTTTAATTTTGCTCTCAGTCTCCCACAATCGTAGAGAGAGAATATTCTCATTCTCAGTTTTCTCAGCTACCATTACCAGCTTGTCAGTGGGGGTGTTTGTCAGTAGTAACTTTTTCGTTTGCTGAAATATATACGATTGCTTTTTAAAAATACGTCTAAGAGACGTATCGTTATCTTTTACGTGACTACGGAACATGACTAATTTTATGTGTAATTTTTGCCGAAAATGGTAATTTTAGCTAATATTTTTTTAAGTATAGTTTAAAACAGTTAATTCATTCAATTGAAGTACAAAAATATGTAGTTTTTTCAAATTTTTTACTATAAACTGAGGTCCTTCGAAAAAACTGATTTTTTTAAGGACAAGTCCAAGACAAGTCAAACTTAATTTTTAATATATTAAAAAAACAATATTTTTTTTTTAAAAAGCATTTAAAACAAGTGAATATATATCAGATAAATAATTAAAAAAAAAAAAAATTAAGGTTTTTTATATCTTTAGTGCCCTTAAACTTGAACACGTCTCTCAGATGTACGTTATCTTTCTAGGGTTAAACGCAAGATGTGTGCAATTTTTTTGGAATTTCAAATGGGAAGCAACAGAACTAAGCTTAGAATTGTTTCATTCGTTTACAGTTATGAATATGGCACACCATAGAACATCAAAAGTAAACAAAAATGTACGAATGTAAAAAATTTGGTGGTTTGGTGGCATGTTTTAACCTAGAGGCAACATTCCACCCTACCAATCTACTACATACAGGTTACGAAGTGCCTCACTAAGATTTCATGATTTTGCTTAATTAAGCTAATTTTTCATAATTTGTCTGCATGTGAGTTGAGTTTATATTTTGAGATTCATGCCATGTTGCATGCAACACTCCAACCAGCTGACAGTGGATGTAAGGACGTTGAATTTGCGAATAGTTTATTCGCTTCTAAGAAACATGAAATCTAACGATGTAGACTTGCAAAAATCCCGTATATCAACTTACGATGGAAATTAGTTGCATGCAATAATATTCGCTGAAAAACAATAATAATGACGTTGATCCTTTTCCTATTTCTTTTGGCTATTCATTTGACTAAAAAGAGTAGGTAAAACAAACACAAAGCGAAAAATCAAAACAAAATTATTTAGTCACCAATTTAGCTGTAACAGTGACCAGAGTTGAGTAAACAACAATTTGCGTTATGTATTGGCTTAATTTCACATGCACGTGGGTAGAATTTAATCCTTTGATGACCCAGTTTAAAAATTTGGGCTATCGGTTCTATGAAGCAAACAGAATGCATACATTAGTATTGGTGCAAAAACATGCAGTTTCGATACATCACTACGCAGGTAAAAATGCATGTTGGACAGCAACAATAGCAAGACAAGCAGATGGAATAGAAAACAGTTACACATACAGACTATGCTTCACAGGATCATTTCTGTACTCAGTCTTCATTTATTTTCATTGCAAAATGAAAGTATCTACAAATACACATACGTGTACACGGCAATAAACAGTGCACCCCTGCAAAAAATGCGATTAGTCTCGGATGAGTCCGGGATGAGTCGTAAAGGAGTATGTGACTAATACCAGTTTTGATCACTTTGTATGCGTTGAACTGTTTCCTTTTGTTTGAGCATGTCCTATGAACTTGACTTGTTGTACCCATTTATATCCGAACGAGAACGATAGAACCAATCCCCTTTGTACCCATATGGGAACGAATGAAGACTAATATATTTTCTCATCAAAAAGTGTTAGTTTTCGTATGGTACTAGGAAATGTACATTTTAAACCCAATATTAAAACTTGCAAAAGGTTATTAGATACATTTATGTAAAAAAATTATTAAGTTGCCAACTCATCCAAGAGATATGGGTCGACGATAATGGAACATATGGTCCAAGTCATTTAGGTTCGGTATAGGGTTCTTGCATTTTTCTTAAATAATTCGAATCAATCACCTATAATCTTCATTTATGTTTCTTAAAATGGGCTACATAGATTTCAATCTGACTAATCCCTACTGTGCCCAAAAAGGTCTAGAGGGGCTCAATTATGCCCCAATTTAGACAAAAGAGATCAATTGGAGACCGTTTTCTTTAGGGATTAGTCGAACTATTTTTTAGAGGGATATTACTCAGCTATACCAACATATATCAGGTTCCCTGTCCATATAAAAATATCCGTAAAGTGCCCCACGTCCAACGATTTGTTTCACGATTCGTAATTACGTTGGAAAAAATATTGAAGATATAAGCTTTTTAAAGATAATTGTATAAAAATATACAAAAAAAAAAAAGAACAAAAAACATTTACGAATTTTTAGGAAGTTTTGAATATCACCAAATTGTTTAAGTTTTTTAAGCATATGTATGTAATTAGCGAGACTGACTAATATTACTTTATACAATAGTTTTTGTTATTAATATTTAGAGAAAAA
The DNA here is from genome assembly GCF_040869045.1 of Eurosta solidaginis. Classification (NCBI taxonomy): domain Eukaryota; kingdom Metazoa; phylum Arthropoda; class Insecta; order Diptera; family Tephritidae; genus Eurosta; species Eurosta solidaginis. The sequence continues at coordinate 303,351,660 of NC_090319.1, read as the reverse complement.
TTGCAAAGCTTACAAACGGCGATGGTTACTAGGACATGTTTCTGAATTTCACTTCTCCATCAGCTAGCATCTCGGGAATTGAGTATTGAACGGTTTGAATACAATACTTACATTAAGTAATAATAATATTAAAAGATGGCAAATAATTAGGTAGGTCCAAGGTACTCTTCATCATACTCTCCATTAATCTAGGGCGTTGATCAGACAAATAAATAAAAGTGATGGTCGCGTGAAAAATAGGGTGATGGATGCCGCTATGTCTAAATTCGGTTTCCCCGCAAAACTTATACGGCTGTGCAAAATGACGTTGAGCAACACCATCAGCTCAGTCAGAATTGGGAAGGACCTCTCCGAGCCGTTCGAAACTAAACGAGGTTTCAGACAGGGTGACCCCCTATCGTGCGATTTCTTTAATTTGATGCTGGAGAAAATTATACTAGCTGCAGAACTTAACCGCACTGGAACAATATACTATAAAAGCGTGCAATTACTGGCATATGCTGATGACATTGATATCATCGGCCTAAACACCCGCGCTGTTAGTTCTGCTTACTCCAAACTAGAAAAAGAAGCGGTAAAGATGGGTTTGATGGTTAATGAGGACAAAACGAAGTACCTGCTGTCATCGAGCAAAGAGTCAGCGCATATGCGCCTTGGCAACCACGCTACTGTTGGCAGCCATAATTTCGAAATAATAAAAGACTTCGTTTATTTGGGAACCAGCATCAACACTAGCAACAACATCAGCACTGAAATCCAGCGAAGAATCAATCTTGCCAATAAATGCTACTTTGGACTAGGTAGGCAATTGAAAAGTAAAATCCTCTCTCGGCAAACGAAAATCATACTCTACAAGACATTTATTGTACCCGTCCTGCTATATGGGGCAGAAGCATGGACCATGACAACGTCAGGTGAAACGGCTTTGGGAGTGTTCGAGAGAAAAGTTCTTCGAAAGATTTATGGACCTCTACGCGTTGGCGATGGCGAGTACCGAAGAAGATTTAATGATGAGCTGTACGAGCTATATGCAGACATCAACATAGTCCAGCGAATTAAAAGGCAGCGGATGCGCTGGCTGGGCCATGTTATGCGAATGAAAGATGATGCTCCGGCCAAGAAAGTGTTTCTATCGGAACCCGCCTATGGAAGCAGAGGTAGAGGGCGGCCCCACTCCGTTAGAAGGAACAGGTGGAAAACGATTTAAACTCCCTTGGTGTGACCAATAGGCACCGATTGGCGGAGCGAAGGAGCGACTGGCGCGCCTTGTTGGACGGCCATAACCGTTTAGATGGTTAAGCGCCAATTAAGTAAGTAAGTAAGTCAAGTGCGAAGCCTGGTCACATTCCTCGTCATTGCGGCATCTGCAGTCGGTTATTCCAACAACATGTGTGGTCTTAAGCGCATGGCAGAAGACAAGGTACAGCAAGCCGGATGCAAGGAGCGACGACTGGCTCCGGCTATTGAAAGCCTCTTATATCTGTATCCAAAGTCGGAAGTAAGTCGAGCAGTCTTACTCTCTGTGGATATGTTTACGGAAAGGAGCGGTAGACACAGGTACATCTCACTCCAAAATTCGATCTGATTTAGTCAAAAGAAGATACTGTCATTGCATGGGGCAAGATTGCGTACGGTCACTGGCGAATACAACCATGTGCAGAAAGAAGTGATATGTAAAGTCGTAATTGGCAAGGTCACAGTTTTAGACAAATTCGCTGTAGGAGAAGTCTTATTGCAGCCATATTGGGAGTGGACTGCGTAGTTGAACATGGTATCAAGATCGGCATGTAAAGAATGATTTTGCGATAAAGAACTAGACGTGCCAATCAACTTTGGCTTTTATAAGGGGTATTGGATACGAAACAAAATAGGATGTCTACTTTGGAAATAATATATGCGTGAAGTTTTTGAGACTAGGGGTTTTGTGTGGTAATTTCAAGATAGTACCGCATTTAGTTCAATGTTGGACGTTTAAGGGTTTAGGTGTATTCATTGCGAATAAAACTTTCATAGTATACTTTGAAGTTACACCAAATTCACAAACCTAAACAAGAAACTTAGTTAATAGTAGATACGTATGAGGAAGCGGATACTGATATGTGGGCATGCAAAATGCAAAAATTGTTCGGCAATTTAAACGTAGCGTCACGATTACGATATTGCATTTTTTTTTTTTTTTTTTGCATAATATTTTTTTTATGCTTATATGCATAAAAAATAGTATGCAGTGGTATTAGATGCTAAAAAGTGTGCGAGGGACATATTCACTCTGCTCAGCAAAGTTGGAAATTATTTGAATATGAGCGCACAAATATGTATACAAGGTGATCTGTGTATCAGCAAAGGAATATTAAAAATTACAGAGGGACTCAATAAAGCATATAAATTTATAAGATGTAAAATTATAGCCATTTGCGCATGCTGTTATATAATCCACCCAGTAATATTTTGCCAAATTGCTAAAAAAAAATTAAAACCATACTTAAAACTGACTGCCTCATATGCTTGAAAGCTGATTCATTGAACATACCGTAACAAATTAAGTGCAAATCCTCTTATTTGCAACCTTCTGCTAAGTTCGAATCACTAAACAGTTGAATAAATAACTCAAATATTTAATAATGCAAAATGGCCTTTATTAAAATACTTCACAATAACACTGATACTTCACAACCAATAGCTTGCTTAAATGAAACTGAATGTCACGCCTCTACTGTTGCTGCTTTTATACTGTGTGATTTCCTCGTTGCATCTTCTATGCGCTTCCGGAATTTACTTAGTTACTGGTATATAATTATAACTACAGATGCACATGTGTAGCTCTCATATGCGAGTGTATTTGTGAGCGACACTTCCACAATTATATTTGCATACTTTTGGGAGCATCTCAGATAAGATATCTGCATGTGTTTGTGCGTTGCTTCTCCGCTGCGTATACGTACATATGTGTAGACATAATGGTTGAATTATTGATGTGCCTACAAATCACTGATTAGCATCTGCTTAGAGATGACAGTACCCCTTAGTGTTGCTAATATTCGTAACAATACGATCAATTGAGGCATAACCCTTGACAATTTCGGAACGGCTTTTGGAATTATTTTGGAGTTAGTTAAGGATTTTTTTGTGGCAATGTAATTTTTATCTTTTTACCAAGCTCCGAGTGATTAGGGAAACAAATATTTAATGGAGTATTCATATCAGTAGACATTGCATTGTGGAACTCGGTGGTGTACATAAATTCAAAATTTCACACTTTATACTTAGCTCACTATTGGTCTAATTGAGCACAAACTATACCAAATTTGGACAGAACATTCCGTGCCTATTTAAGTATTATTTCACAAAAATTAATAGTATAATAAAATTGCGATTTTTTAATTTTAAATGCATATTGGTGGGATGCGACCTACAAATTATATGCCGACTGCAAATAGCATTTACAATGCAGCATTTCATGTTCGACATATTTTCGGAGTATTTGCCAAATCACCGCCGTAATGTGCACCGCCGAGGGGAAGCCTGCTTTTAAAATCATTTTCTTAAGTATTTTGGTGCTGCTTTTTCCGTAACTTAAGCCCAGGACCTGCGGTATGGTAGTCCAGAACGCCACTTTCACACTATGGCAGTGATATTTCGGGACAGTATTCGACAAACCTTCAAAATAATCTTTGTCTTATTTTTAGCCTTTCTCAGGATGATTGCTTACAAATTTTCGTATAGTTTCGGGATTTTTTCCGGAATATTTCAGGGTCATCACCGCATCATTTGAGGACAATCCCGGGACTTTCCAGATTTTTCAAAATTTTTGGGTTTATTTAGGCAGCACTGTTTTTAAATCACTTCAAATAAATTTTAAAATGAATATCGACACATTTTCGGCATATTTACTGATTTTAATATTTGAAATGGTTTTGGCTCCTTTGTGAAGTTGTGTACGGGATCATTTCGGATCTATTTCATTTCATTTCAGTTTCTTTCGAAACTTTCTCTGCATACAAAATAGTATTCGCTGACTTTTATTTAGAAAATTTGGGACTAACTTTGTAAAGATGTCAGACTATTTCAGGAGTATTTTTTAAATTTCAAATTCACGTAGGAACTATTTCATGGTAAATTTCAGAACTATTTTGGGGTGATTTTGCCACTATGTCTCTTTTCGGGAATATCTTTGAAACATTTCGGGACTTCTTCCATTAACTTTGCTACTAATAAGGAACTGTTTCAAAGCTGCTTCGGAATTGGTTTAAAATATAGCTTGCTTTGGGGCTGTATTAAGAATAAAGGGAGCGTGATGATGACCCACAACTTCCGTGTACCCGAAATTGATACTCTAGTGACCATATTAACATTTCAGTCAATAATTAAACTAATTATTGAATGTCCCATAGACAATTTTGTAGTTAGGTACAATAACTCAAAAAAAAACAAGTAAGGAAGGCTAAGTTCGAGTGTAACCGAACATTACATACTCAGCTGAGAGCTCTTGAGACAAAATAAGGGAAAATCACCATTTAGGAAAATGAACCTATGGTAACACTGGAATGTGTTTGTGTGACATGAGTAATAAATGGAAGGTATTAAAAAGAGTTTTAAAAGGGAGTGGGCCATAGTTCTATACGTGAACGCCATTTCGGGATATCGTCATAAAGGTGGACCAAGGGTGACTCTAGAATGTGTTTGTACGATATGGGTATCAAATTCAAGGTATTAATTAGGGTTTTAAAAGGGAGTGGCCCCTAGTCGTATATGTGAAGGCGTTTTTGAGATATCGACCAAAATGTGGACCAGGGTGACCGAGAATATCATCTGTCGGGTACCGCTAATTTATTTATATATACAATACCACGAACAGCATTCCTGCCATGATTCCAAGGGCCTTTGATTTCGCCCTGCAGAACTTTTACAATTTCCTCTAATTACTATGGTAGTTGTCCCACCCATTTTACAAAGTTTTTTCTAAAGTTATGTATACCTTGCGTCAAAAAACCAAACCAATCACCACCTTTCATCCTTTTTTCGTATTTGGTATAGAATTATGGCATTTTTTTTTTTCATTTTTCGAAATATTCGATATAGAAAAAGTGGGCGTTGTCATAGTCGGATTTCGAAGATTTTTAACACCAAGATAAAGTGAGTTCAGATAAGTACTTGAACAAAGTTTGGTAAAGATATATCGATTTTTGTTCAAGTTATCGTGTTAACGGCCGAGCGGAAGGACAGACGGTCGACTGTGTATAAAAACTGTGCGTGGCTTCAACCGATTTCGCCCATTTTCACAGAAAACAGTTATCATTATAGAAGCAATGCCCCTACCAAATTTCACATGAATTGGTACATTTTTGTTCGACTTATGGCATCAAAAGTATTCTAGACAAATTATATGAAAAAGGGCGGAGCCACGCCCATTTTGAGATTTTCTTATATTTTTGTATTTGGTTGCACCATGTCATTACTGGAGTTGAATGTTGACATAATTTACTTATATACTGTAAAGATATTAAATTTTTATTTGACTTTAAAAAAGAAATTTTTTAAAAGTGGGCGTGTTCGTAATCCCATTTTGCTAATTTTTACTTAGCACCCTTATAGTAATACGAGTAACGTTCCTGCCAAATTTCATCATGACGTCTTCGACGACTGCCAAATTACAGCTTGCAAAACTTTGAAAATACCTTCTTTTAAAAGTGGGCGGTGCCACGCCCTTTGTCCAAAATTTTACTTATTTTCAATTCTGCGTCATAAGGTCAACCCACCTACCAAGTTTCATCGCTCTATCCATCTTTGGTAATGAATTATCGCACTTTTTCCGTTTTTCGAAATTTTCGATACCGAAAAAGTGGGCGTGGTCATAGTCCGATTTCGTTCATTTTAAATAGCGATCTGAGATGAGTGCCCAAGAACCAACACACCAAGTTTCAAAATTTACTTAATTTGTCGTGTTCACGGACAAACAGACGGACGGACAGACATGGCTAAATGAATTTCTTTTTTGCCCAGATCATTTTGATATATAGAAATCAATATCTATCACGATTAGTTTATGCCGTTACGGGGTACCGTTATGCGTACAAAGTTAATATACTCTGTGAGCTCCGCTCAGCTGAGTATAAAAATGTACATGGCACACCCTGGCACATATTTCCCACGCGTTTCTTTCGTGTGTGTAGTTGTGTGCGCTTTAATGGAACTTTGTTAGCAGTGACACAAATTCTCTACTTGAATGCCAGAACGTATGGGAAGTGACAGCGTCAGAAGGGCGTAATTAAATGTACGCCTAGATCTCCATATAAACATAAACATGCAAGCAAATGCAGTCAGCATACGTACGCGCTTATCTATATATGTATGTATGTGTGTAGTTGAGGAAGGCGCTTTTTACAGCCAGATATGACAAATTTGCACCGAATGTGTGTCAAAAGAAAACCATGAGCAAATAAATTATTATTAACTGTCAACTGAAACTTTCATTTTCCTGTTGATGCATGCAACATGGTGCAATATATATGTATGTATGCATATATCTAAGTTTGTTGAGAGTGTGAGCAACAATATATGTATAAGAGAGGGTTAGACGGATATGCGATAACGTATAGCGCATGTCCCATGCAAACTCATAACTTCGACGGCACGTAACTCGGTAAAGTATAGCAACAAAAGGCAATCAAGCGACCAAGCGCAATAAATCTAACGTAACGCTAACAATGCAAGCAACAACAAATTTTATTTGATTAATGACATTAATACTGAACGAACATAGAAAACTCATTCGAATCCGTTCGACGGCATCCAGTACTCGTAAAATTGATATACCAAAAGTGAACGGGTTATTAGAATAAAGCATATTGCTATTTAAAATAGACGCCCAGCAAATATTAATGTATGTTTTGGAATGATTTGTAAGAAATGCTACTTCGGTATTCAATAGAATCGCTAAGTGGTCTACGCCAAGAAAGTTACATCTCTGATTGAGTTTAAAATGTTTACGTGTTACTGCAATTCTCAATAACGCTGACAATAATACGAGATTTTATAAATAACACGTTTGTGGTTTCAGGTTCATGCGAATGAAGAATAAGGCTCTGTGTAGCACTTAAATCTCTGAGCTGCCGGGTGACGCTGGAAAGAACAAAAACGATAAAAGCGCGAAGCAAACCAAAGCAACATAGAACAAAGACAAAACTTATCTCCATGGTAATCTGTTCTGAGTTCTTCTCATAATTTTTGCCATAATTTACGTAAAACAAATACAGCATGCTTATTTGGTAGCCCCAATTAACTCACGCTTTCTTTTTCTATTTGCCCATACAGCTCATACCTACTTGAATAGTTGAAAACAGGTCAATGTATGGCAAAAGAATTTTGAACGTAAATAACGCACACGACAAACCAATTTGTTAGCCAAATTTGATTTCTCACAATCTATTCGGTACAATACTGAATTTGCATTCGTTCGTAGCAATGCTGCGCATAGTAACAAAAGGGTTAGTTAATTCTAAGAAATTTTAGAAATGGATAAGCTAACATTTATTTTAATGAGCTATGCTTTTTCTAAATTTGTTTAAAGAAATTAACTTACCAATCCATTAAGTATTGTTCGAGATTACGTTTTCCAAAATTTTAAATTTTGGTTTATAATATTGTGGCGAATATTAGCAGTTTCGATACGTCACCATGGCGCTAGTAAATTACAGCGATGCGAGCAGATGTAAGAGAAAAAGGCCGCACATACGTGTACCCAACAATAAACAGCGCATGATACTCAGCCATATACACATACATACATTGTATATGCAGAGGAGGCAGCAGTGCATATGAGATGCAGATATGTAAATGCCAATAAAGAGCACATAAAAGCTCAGAAGTTACACAGATTTATAAACAGCAGCTAAAAGCGCTACTACTCACATATATATGCATATACATAGAAAGCAACAGTGAATGTGAGATACAGAAGTGATAAATGAATAAGCAACTATTTGAGAAGGCAGTTGGCGAAAGCTCTAGACCTTGGAAGAAATAGGCAAATGACGTGTAGGTGAAGTACGCGAGTAATTTATCTTTGAAATAATTTTATCACAGTAGTGTTACAAATAAAGAACATTTTGCTATACCGAATATTTGAGTTATTTTTTCAACAGTTCAGCGAACGAAGGTGCAGAGTAAGCGACAAACCTTAAAATTCGCTAAAATATGTAGATTGGGGAAAGTTGTTCCAATATCAACTTTCACAGCAGCGTTTGCGCCTAGAGTTATGGAACCGAAAATGGTTGAAAGTAAAATTTTTCGCCAATATAAGAAAGGTCGGAAAATGTAAAACATTTCAAATTTAAATATAGAAAAACGATTAAAAAAAATTTTTTTTTTGTATTTTTTAGTTTGTTTATAATCACAGAAAAACTAAATGTTTCTTTTTACGAATAATCAAAGCTTTTATTGATTTAGAGATGCTAAACTTGAATATAAAAAAAGGATATCTGTTCGAATATACTTTCGTGAACCGTACCTTCAAATTAACGCCATTATTTATTTGAGCGAGAACTCCTTAGAAATACTGGTTAATTTGTCTTTTGAGTCAAATGTTCGCTCATATACAATGAAAACCTGTCAATGATATAGACTTTGGCGACCTCTTAAGTAAAAATATCTCTTATCATCTATACTTCTTTTTACACATTCGAAATCAGAAAATCAAAATTTAGAGTTTTGTTAAAAGTAACGGGCAAAACAAAGAAAACTTTTCCGAGCGGGATCGCGACTGGCAAAATGTTTGACAAACACTTCTAGTATATTTCTGCTGTAAAAAGCTATTCAATAAAAACTCATCTGCTTGGAGTTGCAACCGTTCTGAGTCGGTATAAATCGCGAAGGTTACGTCCCATCAAATTGAAAGAGAAACTGGTCCTAAATCTTCTTGTAGGTAAATCGCGCCAAGCATTTTATTCTTTTATGACTCCCAACGAACACTTAGGGCCGTTGTCACCAACTTTATTTAGTTACTTACCGAAAAGTTATAGAAATTCTCGTCTCATAGGCAAATTGCGCCAAATATATTGTTACGAATATTAGCAAAACTAAGGTGTGCTGATATCTCTAAGCCGATGCTAAACAGTGATATAATGCACATCCATAGATCAATCATATGTATGTATCTACATAAACGAAACAATAATTGCGTATACACATATGTACCATGTACGTATACGAGGAGCGGAGAATCAATGCGCAAACAAATGCATATATCTGAGATACTCCTGAAAGTATGCAATGAGAGAAGCTATAAAATCGTGCAATGTAGTTACAGCTGAGAAGTTTGAGAGCTGATGGCAACTAGTAGATTCTGGAAGCGCCTAGAAGATGCGAGCGTTGAAATCAGAGAGTATAAAAGGCAGCAAATGTAGAGGCGCTTGAATTCAGTTTGATTTGAGCTATCAAGCAGTTACGATTAAGACGCTATCTAGCGAGCCATAGCAGTATTATTTTGAAAGTCAATTTCATTTAAGCTATCAGTTTGGTTATTAAGCCAGCTAGTTGCAAAGTATAAGTGTTATTGTGAAGTACTTTAATAAAGGGCATTTTTCCATTATTCAATATTGCAGTTATTTATTCAACAGTTTAGTGATACGAACTTAGGCAAAGGACAAATGAGAGGATTTGCAAGTAAATTCATTACAGTATTGTTTTATATTCCTTTGTGACCCTTAGTGAACAATTAGGACTGTTTTCACGTAAAACTTATCCAAATTATTGGAAACTCAGTTAAGTCGAAGTAAAATGAAAACAATAGTCAGTTTATTTTTATTATTATATAGTTAAAATCCGTTTTTGCGACATGTACTGCAAAATAACACAATGTTTGATTTAAGTGGGATGGGACACCCTGTGTTATTGCAAAACGAAAATTGCAAATAAGGTTGTCTGAAGGATGTATTTTGGAACAATATTTCGCCATCTATTGTCAAATTTGGTTTGGAGACAAACCGGTTTCGGCGTTGCGCCGTGATCGGTGCCTTTTTTCGTTCTGTTCTGTTGTTGTCGTTTGTCTTATATACATACATATATAGTTCGTAGATGCGTGAGCAGGTATTGACAAATTGAATGTTTGTGTATGTATATACGTTTTTGTTATGAGTTCATTCCCATTGTTTTCACTAGTCAACTTGTGTGGTTAGCTGAAGCAGGTAGAAGTCAGTAATTTTTGTCGTTTGACCTTTTTTGTGTGTTTGTTGATTTGGTTAATTTATTGCTTTGTGTTTATTTGTTGATGCGTGTTTGTTTGTTATACCTGTGTGAGTACTTTATTTTTTTTAACCAAGTTTTAAAGGTGCAAATATTGTTTGTTTGTTAGTTATTCTATTGTCGAATTTTTTTTTTTTTTGTAGAATTCCATGGTTTTGAGTACGTTCAGACGTTTGAAGGACTGCTATCCTACACTTAAGTTTCAGTTTACGTGAAGATTGGTCGAATGGCCACATAGCACGCCAGTCATCTAACCGATTAACCAGAACCAGTTGATCTCAATAGGGAACCCAAAAGGTGATCCTTAGGTTAGACTTTCTACTCTCGGCTGGTTTTCTCAATTGCCTAGATATTCTGTGGACAAAAATAATCTATACCTTCTTGGACCGAGAATGACAAAATTTTGCTGCACTTTATAGAGTTCAACACTAGTTGTTTTTGTAGCGATAAGGACACTACCCGAAGGCTTTGCGGAGCGATATCGATGCCGATGATCCTCTCCGGATGCAGATCCGATATGCTCCGGTAACAAGCACAATAAATGTACTTGCCCGACCATTTCGGGAATGAGCTGTGGCTAACAGTGCTTTCACAACTTGCAAGTCAAATTATTTTTCCCACTCTTTGTTTCTTTTCCAACATTTTTCAACTGCAATTTAACAAATGAATAGGACACAAAACATGTTATCAAGTATTTTTTTGTATAGTGAACAAGTTTATAACAACGCTTCGCGAAATTTTGTATGTAAATCGGCAAGGCAAAATATGTGTTTAGAGCTTCTAACGAAATCATAGTGCTAACTCGCTGATGCGGACTAAGCAAGAAAAACTCTATGTGACCCGGCCTAAGAAAAGGTGGCTTATGACTCAAAAAATAAATTGCGAGGAACAGCTGGTTTTTGTTTTTTTTTTTTTTTTTTTAGTCATAAGTCACCTTTTCATAGGCCGGGCACATATAATGAATGCTAAATTCAGCAATAATAAAAGTGTCATTCATTTGTGTTATTATTTAACTTTATTAAAGTAACAAGTAAGGAAGGTTAAGTTCGGGTGTAACCGAACATTACATACTAAGTTGAGAGCTATGGTGACAACATAAGGGAAAATAACCATGTAGGAAAATGAACCGAGGGAAACCCTGGAATGTGTATCAAATGAAAGGCATTAAAGAGTATTTTATGAGGGAGTGGGCCATAGTTCTATAGGTGGACGCCATTTAGGGATATAGCCATAAAGGTGGATCAGGGTTGACTCTAGAATGCGTTTGTACGATATGGGTATCAAATGAAAGGTGTTAATGAGTATTTTAAAAGGGAGTAATCCCTAGTTCCATAGGTAGGCGCCGTTTCAAGATATCGCCACAAAGGTGGACCAGGGGTGACCCTAGAATTTGTTTGTACAATACGGGCATCAAACGAGTGGTGTTAATGAGTATTTTAAAGGGAGTTGGCCTTAGTTCTATAGGTGGATGCCGTTTCGAAATATCGCCATAAAGGTGAACCAGGGGTGACTCTAGAATGAGTTTGTACGATATGGGTATCAAATGAAAGGTGCTAATGAGTATTTTAAAAGGGAGTAATCCTTAGTTCCACAGGTGGACGCCGTTTCGAGATAGTGCCATAAAGGTGGACCAGGGGTGACCCTAGAATTTGTTTGTACAATATGGGCATCAAACGAAAGTTGTTAATGCGTATTTTAAAAGGGAGTGGGCCTTAGTTCTATAGGTGGACGCCGTTTCGAAATATCGCCATAAAGGTGGACCAGGGGTGACTCTAGAATATGTTTGTACGATATGGGTATCAAATTAAAGGTATTAATGAGGGTTTTAAAAGGGAGTGGTGGTTGTTGTATAGGTGGTCGCCTGTTCGAGATATCGCCATAAAGGTGGACCAGGGGTGACTCTAGAATGCGTTTGTACGATATGGGTATCAAATGAAAGGTGATAATGAGTATTTTAAAAGGGAGTAATCCTTAGTTCCATAGGTGGACGCCGTTTCGAGATAGCGCCATAAAGGTGGACTAGGGGTGACCCTAGAATTTGTTTGTACAATACGGGTATCAAAAGAAAGGTGTTAATGAGTATTTTAAAAGGGAGTAATCCTTAGTTACATAGGTGGACGCCGTTTTGAGATATCGCCATAAAGGTGGAGCAGGGGTGACCCTAGAATTTATTTGCACGATATGGGTATCAAATGAAAGGGGTTAATGAGCATTTTAAAAAGGAGTGGGGCTTAGTTCTATAGGTGGACTTTCGAGATATCGCCATAAAGGTGGACCAGGGGTGACTCTAGAATGAGTTTGTACGTTATGGGTATCAAATTAAAGGTATTAATGAGAGTTTTAAAAGGGAGTGGTGTGAAGACGTTTTCCAGATATCGACCAAAATGTGGACCAAAGTGACCGAGAACATCATCTGTTGGATACCGCTAATTTATTTATATATATAATACCTGCCAAGATTTTAAGGGTTTTTTATTTCGCCCTGCAGAACTTTTCACTTTCTTCTACTTAATATGGTAGGTGTCACAACCATTTTATAAAGTTTTTTCTAAAATTATATTTCGCGTCAATAAAACAATCCAATTACCTTACCATGTTTCATCCCTTTTTTCGTATTTGGTATAGAATTATGGCATTTTTTTCATTTTTCGTAATTTTCGATATCGAAAAAGTGGGCGTGGTCATAGTCGGATTTCGTTCATTTTTCATACCAAGATAAAGTGAGTTCAAGTAAGCACGTTAACTAAGTTCATTAAAGATATGTAGATTTTTGCTCAAGTTATCGTGTTAACGGCCATGCGGAAGGACAGACGGACGACTGTGTATAAAAACTGGGCGTGGCATCAACCGATTTCGCACATTTTCATAGAAAACAGTTATTGTCATAAAATCTATGCCCCTCCCAAATTTCAAAAGGATTGGTTAATTTTTGTTCGACTTATGGCGTTAAAAGTATCCTAGACAAATTAAATGAAAAAGGGCGGAGCCACGCCCATTTTGAAATTTTCTTTTATTTTTGTATTTTGTTGCACCATATTATTGCTGGAGTTGAATGTTGACATAATTTACTTATATACTGTAAAGATATTAAATTTTTTGTTAAAATTTTACTTTAAAACAATTTTTTTTTTAAAAGTGGGCGTGGTCCTTCTCCGATTTTGCTAATTTTTATTAAGCGGACATATAGTCACAGGAGTAACGTTCCTGCCAAATTTTATCATGATATCTTCAACGACTACCAAATTACAGCTTGCAAAATTTTAAATTACCTTCCTTTAAAAGTGAGCGATGCCACGCCCATTGTTCAAAATTTTACTAATTTTCTATTCCGCGTCATAAGTTCAACTCATCTACCAAGTTTCGTCGCTTTAGCTGTCTTTTGTAATGAATTATCGCACTGTTTCGGTTTTTCGAAATTTTCGATATCGAAAAAGTGGGCGTGGTTATAGTCCGATATCGTTCATTTTAAATAGCGATCTGAGATGAGTGCTCAGGAACATACATACCAAATTTCATCAAGATACCTCAAAATTTACTCTCGTTATCGTGTTAACGGACGGACGGACGGACGGACGGACATGGCTCAATCAAATTTTTTTTCGATCCTGATTATTTTGATATATGGAAGTCTATATCTATCTCGATTCCTTTATATATGTACAACCAACCGTTATCCAATCAAACTTAATATACTCTGTGAGCTCTGCTCAACTGAGTATATAAAGTATATACAAGCACATATTTACATACATGACTATAAAATAAATATATGTAAGGCGCGATAACCTCCGAAAAGATTTTAGGCCGAGCTTCTCTTCCAATTTGCGTCCTGCTCTTTTCTAATTTTTCCTACAAATTGGCGGGACGGGACCTACATATTTAAGCCGACTCCGAACGGCATCTGCAAAGCAGATGAGTTTTCACTGAGAGCTTTTCGGGACATGAACCCAGGGTCTGCGGCGTGGATGGCGGAGCACGCTACCATCACATCACGACGGCCGCCCATGATTATGCTTAGGTATTGTAACGAATTTGGTGAAACTCCGCTTATATTACACCTTCTCCTAACGTCACGCAGTATTATTTTACAATTACAGATATGTACAAATGTGTATTATTGTGTGTGTGTGTGTGTGTCTGATTAGGTCCACGACTTTGTTCAAATTCATTAATTTGCCTTAGGCCTGAAAGCTTGAATAAAAGAAAGAAATTGTTATCATGGTTGCAGTTTAAGTATTTATTTAGCAATTTGTATGACCCTTCTTCCATCCCGCTATGTTGAGTAATTCTTTCTAGATTAAAAGAACTGACGAATAAGGCTCAGAATGAATGCTGGATAAGAAATGTTAATGTTGAACAAATGTAATTGCAAGATGGCCGCAGGGCATTTATGTGCCTGTTAACACTAAAACGTCGCACTGTGCAGACAAACTCAAATTTGTCGTTTCCATTTTATTTATTTCTTCTTCATTTTGTTTGTGATGAAGCTGATATACAGCATACCGCACGTAAGAAAATAGCTAATGGCATTTTGTGTTTAAAAGAAGTATAAGCAAATTAAATATAACAAAATAAATAAAACGTCGACGCCTTATTTAAATTTACGCTCTAAGTGCAAAGAAGCAAGAAAAAATGTTAAAATAGATGTGGTTTTGGTTAGTAGATATGGTTAATAAAAATATAATGGTAATGAGATAGAATAAAAATAAAATAAAGCTAAGCGAAATAAAATGAATTGAATTGAAATTAAGTGACATGGTACAAGTAGGGGGATCCTGCAAACTGCGCCAAATATCGCTTACAAGGTCGTGTCAAGCGTAACGTTAAAGCCCAAAAGTACCTCATCAGTGCGGCTTCACACCTGATAAATCATTGACCACATTTTCCCTAATTGCTTAATCTTGAAAAAACCCAAACACATCACCTCTTCGTCAATTTCAAACTCGCCTTCGACAGCACAAGTAGGAGCTGCCTATATTCCGCTTTGCCTGAATTTGGTTTCCCCATAAAACTTATACGGATGTGCAAAACGACGTAGAGCAACACCATGAGCTCCGTCGGATTTGGGAAGGACCTCTCCGAGCCCTTCGAAACTAAACGAGATTTCAGACATGGTGACCGTTAATCTTCCTTTCTTTAATAAGATGCTGAAGCACATTATACTAGCTAAAGAACTTAACCGCTCTGGTGACGACGACGTTGATATCATCGGCCTGAACACCCGCGTCGTACGTTCTGCATACTTCAAACTGGAAAAACAAAGTGGAATAGATGTGTTTGCTGGTGAATGAAGAATTGACCATAACAACATCAGATGAGCCGGCTCTGGAAGTGTTCGAGAGAAAAATTCTTTAAAAGATTTATGGGCTTCTACGCGTTGGTGAGTACTAAAGAAGTTTTAATGATGATCTGTATGAAGTGTCAATTTGCACGGGGAATTCAAATCTTCATAGTGGACCTAGCAACTAAGTATTTAAAAGCAGTCCTGCCTAGAGTAGTTCTTTCATGGTTTTCCGTGGAATATATCTAATTTAGTATTCCTATTTAAAGTTCTGACTAAAATACCTAATATCAAAATGATCAGTGATTTAAGAACCAGTATTAGCGTTCTTTCGAAAAAGCTATCAACATTATACATACAAAAACAAAAAAAAAAGACATTTTACTTTTGTTCAACATTTTTTGCAATAATTATATTTTCTGATTTGCTGCAATCGCTTGTTGGTTTTACCCCATACTTTCGTAGATATGTAGCTAAGTGATAAATTAAATCGATCAGGCATTACTAAAATTTAAACTGACTTGTTGGGAAGAGTAATATCATCGAAGTGGTATAACTTTAGTCAGTGATCTACGAACAACGAGTTAGGTCGTATGCACGCATGTTTATTAACATTCACTGAATGATTCGCAAGTATGCTCTAAAATTTTTATTTTTTGCTTGAGTTTAAAAAAACAACTAAAATACCAGGGCTGAAATGGGAACAAAAACCATATTGATTTTAATTATGAAACTATTACGAAATAGACGCACAATGATAACATAAATAAACTCGATATAATCCGGAGTTAGCCCAAAGCCCGACTCAAAAGAGTTCTTAAATGATCTCGTAAACAATTCCAAAATTATACCGAATAATATCACGAAAATAAGGCTTGGTCAGTGATAGCAGATGCAGGAAGTTCGAGTTGGAGGAGGAAACGACAGAGCACGTTTAGTGCTCGTGCCCTACGCTTGCCAGGCTTAGGTTTCAGCCATCAGAAGTGATACAGCTGTGATATCTAGAAGCAGCAAGTAGCATAGGTCTTCGAAATCTTTTAGTATTTGCCAAGAGGACGTGCTTATTTTATAACATGGGTCATGGTTTTTGATAGAGTTTTTCAGTTTGGTCTTTAAACAAACTTCTATTAATACTACGGACTCATAAGTCTTTGTGAGGTCATCATGGAGCAGCCAGTTTAACCTAACCTAATATAATCACGAAATTGTTCTGTGGAGCAATTCACGATCAGAGATAGTCCGCATAGAATTGAGGCCAGTAGTACATAACAATAATAATATTGTGGCAACTATTAGCATCACTATGCTGTTAGCATATAATCACAACAACAAAAACAGCAAGAAACAACACTTATTTACAAGGCAACGAAGAACATTCCACACACATAAACAGCAGCTCGAAGCGAAGAAATATGTCACATACAAATATGTAGCCTGCACCTAAGAGCAGAAGTTATACTCACAAATACACACGCATATGGCTCGAAGAAAAGCATAAAATACAAATATACATGTATATACATAGCTGGGCAACCAAGCATGGGATTCAACTGTTCTCGAACACATGTTTGCGAATTGACTAGACCTTAGGAGAAATGGGCGAACGAGAAAACCGATAGTATAAAAGCAGCGCAAGCTGAGGAATCAATAATCAATTTGATCAAAACACGCTATTAGTAGTGAAGTCTAATTGTGAAGCACTACTCCCAAAGTAGTCTAAAAAAGACAATTTTGCTCTACTGAATATGCGAGTTATTTCTTTGACAGTTAAGAACGTTTTAAATAAACGGAATTTCCCAAAATTCGTTGCAATATCAATAATTTTCGAACAAGGTGGTTTCAATAGTAGATATAGGGCTGTGTAGCGCAGTCTCCGGAAACGTTGCCTTGTTGTAAACGTGTTAATAGCAGGATATGAGGATATGCTATTTATCTTCTCTAGGATCTTGAGTGTGTAGAACAAAAGAATGATATGTCTGTAGTCTTTTGGCTCATAATGAAAGGCTTTTCCTGCTATAAGAATGAAGATAATCGTATCATTGTGCCATGCAAACGGAATATAGTTTAGAGCCGGGAAAGCGACGTAAATGTACTGCAAAACTGATATTTCTTAAGAGCTATAAGTTGGCTGGGGGCAATCCCGTCTGGTCCAGCAGCTTTAAAAGGTTTACAATTCTGACTGCCCACCTTACCTTTTCTTCAGTGCTGGGTACATTTATAACTTGGTTTTTTTTTTTAGGTACTTCGAGGGGTTGCTTGGGCATGCCATTTTGTCAATAACTTCTGCATATTTTTTTTAGAAATTTGGAAAAAAAACTTGCATGTGCTATAAGGGACATATGGAAATAAATATTTAACACGTTTTCGAATAGAATTGGAAATACAATAAAGTTTTGCGAAAATTTTGAATTTATCTATAGATTCTGTAAATTTTATTTGATTTTTTGTTTTTGAGTTTGCTTTGTTAAAGCCAAATCAATTGTAATACGAAGGGCGTGAAATTTTTTTTATATGCAAGAAAATCTGATTATGTTTTCTTTTCTGGAAAAAAATGTTACCCTCATGTTGCACTCTTAAATTCTAACATTGTAACTAGGTCACCTAGCTCTAAGCGAAATAGCTCTATTTGTAATTAACTAGACCCCTTTTCTTACTAAATGGATCATCTTTTGTGAAAGGAACACATAAGCCCAGGGGGAGAGTAGAAAAATCTACAGAACAACAATGTTTTCAGGAAATAAAACGCCATGAAATAACCGTCGAAAAGATAAAAATTTTAAAAATTTGTGCTAATTTTGAGAGACCTGTAACTTGTATTTTGTGAGCTTCTGAGACTAAAAAGGATTGGGCTACAAAATTGCATACTCAAAAAAATTCAGAAAAATCTAAAAACGAAGTACAAATATTTCGTAAATTTCGAATTTTCGAAAAATTTTTTGCTTTAGTTACAAATTGTATATAAAATTATCCTTAAATTATCCAAAGTAAAAAATAGAACTGAATTTCCAAAAACAAAAACAAAAAAATATCACTGCTTTTTTCCTGTTCGCTACTGTAACACAACAAAAAAGTTTCTACTCTTTGAAATTCAACAATTTGATTGGATGGGTACGTTTCTGATTTGAATTTCCATTTTATGTCATCGTGTTTTTATTTTATTGCTGATTGTAATTTATTGAAAATTTTTTATAGAAGTTTCCTATTTCCTTTCTCTTCTTCTGCTGCATCGGTGGCAAACGTTTTTTCAATCAAATTTCTTTTAGCTTTAAATACAATAAGGCAGCTTACAACCACAATCGTATCTTTTGACTGACCACTACATATAAATTAAAAATAAATAAAATAAAATTCTTGATTTCGCAAATATTTAAATTGTAAGTAAATTTGATTTGAGCAACGTGTGCGAAGCAAAGACCAGCAGAATAAATAATTTTAATTGTAAGACCCTCAAGCAGGCGAAAGTAAATGCAACAGAACTTCGGTGTTAAGTATTCAGATCCCATGAAAACAACTTCAAAAAGGCCGCAACAAAATTCCCACCCGCAGTCTGTGTGACATTAACAACAACAACTAAGAACATGAAAATCGGAGTGTTGAACAGAATATGACCGCGAGCAAACAGAATGTGCAAACACTTTTTGTGAAACGTTTGTTTTCGAATTGTAAATATATAAATACAACAATAATATTACAAGAAAAAAAAAGAATAAAAAAGCAATGTTGCCGCAAGTAAAATGTAGAATGTGATGAGCGAAGAAAATTAAAAATGATGATAAAAAAGGCGAAATTCATATCAAAAAAATGTCACGGCAATGTGGGTAGTCAAGGGAAACTATCAAAAAACCGGCGGAGAGAAAGTGTATTGGATAGCTTTTATCAAAGCAGTAACGACGAACTCTTGGTACTTAACATATGATGGAGAAAGCTATTTGAGAGGCTCATAAAACCACGTATGGCAGATGCCGTAGAAAAAGCAGAAAAACCATCACCCAGGCAGTACGGCTTCAGGCCCCAAAAATGCACTTGAGGCGCGAATACAGACATCCCTACAAGCATATAAATATCAAAGCCAGGTAGTGCTTAATCCAAGCGAGTTGTTTTACTTGCAATCTTAGCAATAAGAACAGCTTTCAACATCGAGAAATGGATGAACGTGCTAGCCGCGTTATGGTAATGATTCCAAACAACATGCTACTTACAGAACGTCATCAGAAGGTACCTCAGTGATCGCATCCACCTCAGAGAGTACGCGTACCAACCATGAAAGTAATATGTAAGTCACACGCAAATCACCCTAGGGATGAGTTCTTGTGGAAAGCCAGAAACGATGAAATTTTCAAACTTGAAATTCTTTATAATTCATTTTTAGTTGGGTACGCAGGCGACATTTCTTTGGTCATTTTAGCGCACAGAAGAGCAGTTAGACTCGCGCGAACAGCAATTGGCAGCAGAAAAAACGAAGTTGATACTCCTATAATGATATAAGTTAGCTTTAAGCCAGTTTCCAGAAATATAACATCAAAAAAAAAAGTTGTTAGAGTGGCCAACGGTGCGATCACGAGTGGACTGCGGCCAATAAATGTCCTGCTGTGATACCACATGGATCTCTCCTCTACTCAACCAGCAGGTCGATTCAGCAAATCCCAGCAACTTCTTAGATTCCAAATAAGCCAAATCATTAACGAAGGGATATCTTAGAATTACTTCCTCCTGTGCAAAGGCGAAGAACAATCGCACCAGAATTGCTTAACGAACTAACCCCTCATCGTTTCTACAGGTTCTGCAGTAATCATTATGGCGAGAATCCAAACGATGGTCACACCTCATGATTTCTACTTGGCCAGCTGTAAGTCCAACCACGAGAAATATGTTTCCCCCCTCCAAGAAAAAGCAGACCTCTCGTGCGTTTCGAAACCCATTCTGGCCACAAGTGCTTAGTGTAATAGCGGGATTCAAAATTCCGTCATCACATACCGGCTTCACTTAAGAAAATCCCTTTCATTATAAGCTTACGGGTAGCGAGCGGCTTGCTAAATTTCTTTCAGGACGAGGAAAGCGGAATGGATGTGCCCCTCTTGCAGGTTCGTGAGCCATCTCATTACCCGCTAAATCCATGTCCAGCACACATACCAGACTAAAGAAAATTTGATAAGCAATTTCGATAAGTGATTTTCGGCACTTTTCTACTGTCCTGGCCCTACATTTGACCGATCTAAGCACATTTATTACAGCCTGGCTGTCGGAATAAATACTGATTTTTTCTTAGCCGTGAACAGCCTTTCTCAGGTGATCAACGAGCTTGTTAATTGCAACGCCCTCCACCTGAAATACACTGCAATGATCCGGTAAGCTAAAGGATAGATACCACCCCAGTTGTGGTGCAAAGATACCGTTTTCCATCTTTTTATCCAGCTTGGAGCCGTTAGTATATATCTGACACCCATCGCCTAGTTCCAGCAGCTCCTTCAACAAATAATCCCTATTCGATGTGAAAACAACATCATATTGAAAATGACCGTCGCAATAGTGCGATGAAGGCAAATCCAGATTCTTAAGAATAGCTGTTCGGCTATCCACATTGCTCTTCCAGCCGGATAGCCGCAAAGCATAAAACGCCGCAAATTGTTGCCCATTAAATCTATTGGCAATACATTAAAAATAGTGTCCAAAGCTTCCTCCAAGGTGGTACGCAGAGCACCCGCCCGCAGACTGGAGTACTTCTTTTTACCTTCTGGAATATCCGTAGGTTTTATTTCATATCTAAAGTCGTCCACCAGACCAAAGCCCCGTATAAGGGGATGAACTCACCACAGCAGAGTAGAGCCACAGGGTAATATCGGGCAATAATCCCCACATTCGCGCGAAAGCTCACCTACAGTTGTACAGTGCCACCGTTGCTTTCTCCACACGCTCCTTAGCATTTTCCCTCCAGAATAGTTTTCCACTAATATATATTTAGCAGAATTTTTCAGAATAAGGGTAGGGCCCGCTATCACCGGCAGGTGCAAAACGGGTATATCATATTTCCTAGCGAACACAGCTAGTTTAGTATTTCTGAATTGACAGATAGACCATTACTCCTAGTCCAGTACTCCACCAGTCCTAGCTGGCGATCAATGTGAAGGTAACGCAACAGTATCATATTAGGGTAAGCTTACACTCCTAAGAGCATACTCATAATAAGCATATGGTCGAAGGCAACGAGCTATGGATAGGGGCGTGCGAAATTATTGAGTGCCTAAGTTTAGAAAGGAATAAAAAATAGTTTAGATAAAATATTATGGCGATTATTAGCAGTTTCAGTACGTCAATATGCTGCTAGTAAATAAATGCTGCACAACAACAGTAAAGCAGGCAAGTGACACAAATGTGGACAGCAATTGAGAGCGCAGTGAATATTTCACACACATGCATGCAGCAACAAACAGCGCACAGACCTTACATAAACTACAGTACACGTGTATGTAGCCAAAACCAATATGTGATACAGAAACGAGAAATAAATAAGCAACTTTTCGAGATGGCTTCCGCGAAAAGTCTAAGCCCCGTGACAAATAAATGAACGAGGCAAACTGAGGGTATAAAAGCAGTGCAGTATAAGTGGTGATCAATCGCTTTAGTTTCAAAACGCAATAAGTGAAGTACGCGAGTAATGTAACTGTGATGTACTACTACCGTATTAGTGTTGTAAATAAGAGAACATTTTAATATATTGAATATTTAAGTTATCTGTTCGACAGTTCAGCGATTCGAACTATAACAGAAGTTGCAGAGTACTCAAAAATTTCTTAAAATTTGTTACATATGAAAAAAAGCATATGCATGAAAATGATTTAGAAAAAAAATCAAACTAGCTTCCTAACGATACAGGTAATATTTAGGAACTTATCAATGAACATGTTTCTAACTAATACTAAGCAGAAAAAAGTTGTAAATAAATGAAAACATAGTTTTAAAATATATATGAATGTAGTAAGCAAGGGTGGTAATAAAACGACGTTTGCGTAGATGGGTTTTAGCGTCAGCTTATCCAATATCTTGCAACTTTCAATGTGCTACAAGTTGACGGCAATAGATGTAGATTTCAGTATTCGACTCATATTCCGACGGATAACTTGATGGTAGTACCGGAGAGAGATGGTACTTAGAAGAGTTTTGGTGCAGATTAAAACTGCACACTGATAATTTGAGGCTTTCGAACAATAAATACGAATGGTATACAAGTAATAGTGTCCTTATTTAAGAACAAAAAGCTGAACTTAGCAACCAGCCCCTCGAGCGTTGTAGAATTTTATTCATTTACACAGCAGACAAATGCGATGAAAGACTTGTGAGCCACAAAGGTTGTTTACAAAGTTTCAGCTTTAAAGTTTCCATAAAAGGTTCTGTAAAATAGCTGAATTAAAAGTCCTATGTCCTATGTCTTTTACAAAACTGATTTCGTTTCTTACGCTTTGAGTCATATTTTTATTTTCCACTGCCGCAAGGGAGATCTCAAGTAAATTGTTTGGCAAAGTAAGTTAGGACGTATACAAATAAACAAATATATAAATATTGTATTCCATATCTTTAACAGTGCACTCCCTCTTCTGAAATTCATATTCATTTACTAAAAAAAATAAAAAAATTAGAAAATCCTTAAACGCTTAAAACGTTTCTATGCACTTGTTGTTTCTCTGTGTTGCACAATTCAAATTGTTATAAATTTCTTTTTGTTTGTATTTGTGTTTAAAGTAAATACAAGAGCATTTGAGCGTTAAAGCATTCGAGCGTGTTACTTTTTGTCTCACAATTTCACATATGAATGTATGTATCTTTAACAGTGGGGAGGTATCCACACATATGTGCAGTGCTTGCGTTGTTTGTAATGTTTGCATTCTACCATGATCCTCTCAATCCATCTGCTACACACGGAAGCGAGACGTGTTATCCCCAACCAGGTTGACCACCAATACAAAGAGTTACGTTCTTTAACAATTTTATTTCTTTTAAACGAAAATTGTTGGTAAACAGAAAAAAGCTACACCGTAAAGCAGAATGAGCATAAGTATTTTTTTTTTTTTTTTTTTGGTTTTACTTTCGTTAGTAAAAGCAGATTTTGTAGTGATACTTTTTTTCTGTTGTTCCATTTTCAGCAAACTGCCATTGCGAGCTGAGGACTTATACAAATACTTGTTGTATGTAAATGCACCTGTAGCCTTTTTTCTTTCAAGTATTTACATCTCGTTTTACGGTTAAGTCCATATCGGTTACATGATTTTGTGTTATTCCTTGAGTAGCATATATGTAAATATATGCAATTTAAATTGCTGTACAGTGGGCTGTGTTAAGAGATGTTGGTACAAAAAGTTTTTATTTCGCTTTCAAACCGATAACTTTTTTAAAAGAACTCGATAGATTTTTGATAACCTATCGATAACTTTTATAAAAATAATCGATGTCTTTTCGATGATGACCCGATAGCTCTTTAATAACAAATTGACAACACTGCTACAAGAACAACAACAACAACAACAACAACAAAATTGATAACTTTTTGATTGCAAATAAGTGACATATCACCGAGAACTTTGCGATCATAACACGATAACTTTTGAGTAACAAATCGATATCATTTCGTTAAAAAATCGATAAATTTTCGATAAAAAATCCATTATTTTTCGATAACAAATTTGTAACATTCCTATAGCAAGTCGGTAGCTTCTTGATAACATATCGATAACTTTTTTGAAATATTCGCTAACTTTTCGATTATACGCGGATAAGTTTTCAATAACATAATATTTTTTGATATAACAATTCGATAGCTTTTTGATAACCTATCGATAACTTTTTTGAAATATTCGATAACTTTTCGATTATACGTGGATAAGTTTTCAATAAAATATCAATTTTTTAATAATAAATCAATAAGTTTCCATAACAAGTCAATAACCTTTCTGCTAACAAATCGAGAACAAGCTGTTAAATAATTGATGATACTACTAATACAAGTAGATATATTTTCAATAAAATATCCAAACATTTTTTATAACTAATCAATAAATTTTCGATAACCAGCCGATAACTAGTCGATGAAAAATTGATAACTCAGACAAAGGTATAAGATAAAAAGGAAAATATTAAGCAAGTTAAGCCAACAATAAGTAAACGGTAAAAGGAGTGCCAAAGAGCAAGGAAAAGTTAAGGCAAGTTATCAAGGGAAAGAAGAAGAGAAGGTAAGACCGAAATTGCAAGGCAGAAGGAAAGGCGTTTAATTCAGACTTACGGTTAGAGTAACGATTGACGTAACGAAAAGGGATAACATTTGCGGTAAGAGTTACGACTAAAATTACGATGATGTAGGGACAAATGTAGGACTACGATTATTGCTGCCCTTACGTTTACGATTATGACTGTTGTTTAAGCACTCTAAGATCACCGTTTTAATACATGCCTTGTGCTTACTACAACTCTCATAGTGACGGTTAGAGTTACGGTTATACTGTTTCGGTTTCGCTTGTTATACTCCCACGCTTACGGTTATATTTAATTATACTGTAATGAATTTTGGGAAATTTCGCTTATTTGAAACCTTCTGCTAACGTTCGATTCGCTAAACTGTTGAATAAATCACTCCAATATTCAGTATTGCCAACTGGTCTTTATTTAGATTACTTTGGGAGTAGTACTTCACAACCAATAGCGTGTTCAAATCAAAACTGATTAGTTATTACTCAGCTTGAGCTGCTTTTATACTCTCTGTTGCCTCGTCCTCATATTTCTCCAAAGGTCTAGACGTTCCACTTTCAAGAACTGTTGTATCTCCTGCTTGGTAATTTAGTTATATGCGTGTGTATGTGTGCGTAAGAGCGGCTGATGACTACATCTGTGTGTGTGAATATCCCTTCGTTGCCTCGTACATAAGTCTTGATAGCTTTAATTTGTACATGTACATAAGAGTGTTTGCTTCATGTTTTTGTTGTTGCGTGATTATTTACTAACAGCGTGAGTATTTACATTCGCCACAATACGGTTATGGTCATAACTTCTGTCATGGATAAAATTGCATTTACTTTTAAGCTTATTATTAATGTGATAGTTATGCTTAGTATTAAGGTTACGGCAGTAATTATAAGCACGATTAAACATTAAAAAATAAACTGCTAGGAACAATGTTATAATTACCGTTATGGTTACTTTAAAATTTGCTTCTATGGTTATGGGTTCAGAAGTACGCAGTTCTGAAAAAATGACTTGTTTAAAAACGTACCGCATTTTAAAGGAAAGAACCCTGATCTGATAATATACATGGTTCTGAAAAAGGTCTATTAAAAAGTGCTCGGCAGCGATGTGGATTTACAAAAAAGATTATATCAGATAATTTAAAAATAAAAAATAATTTACGAAGGAAAGTTCTTAGATCATTTTTGTACTTTCGAAATCTAAATAACTTCTATTATTTGATTTAAATTTAATGACTCATGTTCCTATTTCATACAGAGACTTAATGAAATAATTAGCGACCTATTAAAGCATCCACCCCTGCCTCGAATTTTTCTTCAAACTGCATTATTTTTTTGTCCATGCGCGCTTCGAGTTTTGAGGATACACGCGCCTCTTTTACTTCTAGTTGTACTGTTATGTGTGTCTCTTGTTCTTTCAGTTGAGTCGCCATATATGTCTCTTGTTCTTCCAGCTGTGATGAAATTTGTGTTGACATTTCTGACATACGCGTTTCTTGTGCTTCAATCTTCGATGTTATATGTGTCGCCTGTGATTCTAGTTGTTTTCCCATCTTGGATGTTACTGTCGACATTTGTGCAGATACTGCAGCTAATATTGTGTTTAAGTCTGTGTTCGCCATTGTCTGCGGTGTTTCGTTTTTCTCCTCAATTTTTGTTGTTGTCTCGTCGCCATCAAGATGAAAGACATACTATTCCACGTTAATTCCTTCTGCTTCTATTGCCTCTCGTAGTCTTGCCTGAAGTTCGAGTTTATTGCCGGTTGTATTCAATCCACGACTCTCCAACTCCTTCTTCAATTGCTGGATCTTCAATTCAGTCCACTTTGCCATGTCCTTGTTGCACTCGAGATCTTCGGAATTTATTCAACAATTCCTCTTCTGACACCAATTGTAACGAATTTAGTGCAATTTCGCTTATTCCAAATCTTCTGCTAACGTTCGAATCACTAAACTGTTGAATAAATAACTCCAATATTGAATAATGCAAAAATGGCCTTTATTAAAGTACTTCACAATAACACTACTATTGCTCGCCAGATAGTGTCTTAAATCAAACTGATTGTCGTACCTCTACTGTTGCTGCCTTTTATACTCTGTGATTTCTCGTTCGCATACTTCTAGGCGCTTCCATTTCTAGAATTTACTAGTCGGTTATCAGCTATAAAATTACTACGTTTATAGCTTCTCATATGCGCGTGTATATGTGAGCACAATTATAACTGCATACTTTTGGGAGCATCTCAGATTATATATCTGCATGTGTTTGTGCGTCTCTTCTCCGCTGCGTGTACGTACATATGTGTAGACATAATGATTGATTTATTGATGTGCATACATGTCACTGCTTAGCATCGGCTTAGAGATGCTAGTATCCCTTAGTGTTGCTAATATTCGTAACAATATGTTTTTTTAAGATTAGGCACATTTTGGGTTAGGTGCAACATATATGAATAGTAACGCATGCATTTAATTTTGATTTCCTTTGAAGTTAAAGAGGAAAGGCCTGCTATCAAATTTAACTACTTTTTGTTAAAATATAATATTAGGGGGACTCATTAAAGCTTTTAAATTTATATGGTGTAAAATTATATCCCTTTACACACGCTGTTATACAAACGCACCTAGTAATATTATTGATTAACCTGATTGTCGATCAGCGGTATTATTGCCAAAAAAAATGTGATTATTATACAAATTTCAGAATGCCAAGATTAAGTGAAAAATTAAAACTAAAACGTCTTTACTAAGATATTCGTGTAAATGACTTGCTGACGTGGCAGATTTCTGAAGAAAATTATGGCTGTTATGTTTGCAAGGTTGCATTTCTTCGAGTTTACCACGTTTACACCATGAAATGTGCGCGTAAATTTATACAAATTGTGTAAATGATTTTTCATACAAAATTTGACAGTTTGTTTACGCACTGAATAAATGTATACGTTTATACACTTTATAAGGCATTTATAAGGTTAAATGAGTCCCCTTATTTTTTTTTTTTTTTTGTGGCAGCCGACAAATGTTTGTTAACGGAGCAAGAAGCCCTCTGTGAAAAGAAAAAAAATTCATTCATTATACGAAATTGTGATAATATTGAGTTTCTGTGTGAAAGTGTGTAGTAAGTACAATTGTTAGAAGAATTTTTAAAGCAGCAATATTTACTGGATCTAGTTTTGAAACTTCAGCCTTCAACTCCTTGTACTCAAGAACCTTATATAAACCTTTTTTGGAGAAAATAAACACAATAGGCAATAGTTCCCCACCTTTTACCCACAGTGCAAACACTTCATTCAGCTAGGAAACAAAAACTGTTCCCTATAGAGAAAACTACAGCTAAATGCATGCACCAACACATACACACATACATGTACATACATATATGGATTGAGTGAACCGATAAATGAAATCGCTGAGGTAAATGTGTCAGCCTCAAAAGCTATGGATATAAACACGAATAGCCCCACAAAATGCAGAAGTATCAAGCAAAGCAAGCAAAGTAACACAAAAAGGATTTGCACGTACTCAAATCAGCGCAAAAAAAAATTAAAGCTGTTCTTGTTGCTCTTGTGTTCATTCTTGTGCTCTGTATACATGTAAAAGGAAATTGCACTGACCTGCACAGCCACGAAATCAGAAAGCAAATTTGTTTTGATTTAAATTCTTTTATTTACAAACTTTTTTCTATTTTCTCATTTGCGATTCAATTCGACCCTCGGCATTTAAGCAAATTAAGTAAATGAAGATTTCCCTTTGAATTCTCTTAAACAGTCAAACCAATACGAATTTTAAAAGCTTAGTGAAATGTTATTTATGTATGCATGTATGTGTGTGTATGTGATTGCATTCAACGTTTGTTTACATAAAAGTTATCAAACCTTTTGCTTTATTTAAGTTCTTTGCATTATTTGTTATGCTGAATGTTAATGAAAGAATTTTGTTAATTTGAACTCTTTTCATCTTTGCGATATAAATATATAGGGGTAGGCGTAGATATCAAAATCAATGAATCGCAAATATAAGTTGTTCTATGGCGGATTCAGATGGTGCCCAAGAATTTTCAATGACTATCTTGCTCACAGCTTTTTGCCTCTGATGGGATTTTGGCGTACAGAAATTATAATACCCGGGTGTCAGTATGGAATGAAATCGAATAAATCAGGCACTGTGGCTTCTGTATTATAAATAGATAACTTACTTGGACAATTTAATGACCCGACGTATCACCGTCATTTTATATGGTGATATTTGCCTCGAAATATAGAGTGAATTGCTAAGTGCCAACAACAAGATTACGGCTAAAGAAGACATCGATCTTCAATTGTTCCCCCCAGCGAGTCAGGGGGTTAGAATATACTCGCGGTAGGTATGTCCGTCGTAAGAGGAGACTAAAATACCAAATAAATTCAAGGGGTTGTGTAGCGCAACCCTTTCAGGTTGCCAGCGCAATATATAGCTTCTCCAAACCTAATTGTCAACCTCACCTATCCACGTCGAGGCTCTGGCGACCGTGAGCTCCTCATGGATCTACGGGGTGGGAGGTTGTTATAGCTTAAAAAGTCGCATGTGGTCATAAAAATCGTCCCCGATATGGTCGGGCTTGGTACCGGAGCATACCTGATCTCAATCCGGCAAAGGACCATCACCATCGATAACACTCCCCAATTTTTTTCTCCGAGATTCGAAAAGTTCCCCATCGAGATATTAATGCCTTCTAGTAGCAAAGGCTGGTCAGTTGGAAACATATATGTGTATGATTTTACAGCATCACCCAGAATACAGCTATCAAAACTGAGTATATTTGGGCGGATCGCATGGCCTCCTATTGAGCAATTATCTGCAATTACCATGACTATTAGAGGTTTACTAAACACTCAGAATTCCACCACGACAACTGTCAAGAGTAAAAATCAACAGGGCATAAACTTAAATAATTCCGTTCCACATCTTTAAAACAGACATGTACAAATAGAGCTTCGAGAGAGCTTCGAATATAAACGAAAAATTTTTTGTAGTAGTATGTGTGTATGGAGAGAATGGTAAAAAAGTTTGAGCATAGAATGCGCGCATAAGATATTGACTGCATTAAGCACTGAGGACCTGATATGAAACATTCCTTCTATCTCAATTCGTTTCCAGTAATGGGTCTCAAATATCAGCTGTCTGTTCATTGGATTGCAAATAATAGTTTATTCGTTTCCAATAATGGGTTTTAAATATCATATGGCCAAAGAGCAGACTCAAATACGCCAAAAAAACTCCAAGAAATCCGTTCGATTTCATTATTTTCGAATAAATCAGCAAGTCAGCTGATAAAAACTTATTAAAATTTATAAATATATTTTGTAGTAGATAAGTGAAAAAGTTCGAAAATATATTTCGAACGCGTTGCTGAGCTAACGCTGATGTTCTAGCACCGCCATAAGATAACAATGAAACGCCTAGCCCCTATTTTCGCCTTGAAGCGACCAAAACCTTTATGTATATCCCCATACAATAAAAAACGCAAAAGATTTACAGGAAATTACCAAATAAGATACACTGTTATTTTCACGAACGCAAAAGGATAAAAATACCTGCGTTGTCGTCCGCAAAGAGCAGTTAATGAAACATGTTGCGTTAACCTATATGTACATACGTATACGTACAATTTATCTCAGCCTTTCCAGCAATATCATGTGCAGCCTTTCGATGAAAGGTGTTGTCACGGATACATTTCTTCGGGTGAAAATTTGTTATGGTTTCTTCTGATTTGTAATCCTGGCACAAATTCGAGTTTTTTTTAGATTCCATTTGACTAATTTGAGTAAATTTTCGGTGAAGATCATAAATTAAACCTTTACTATGTAAAATATCCCAAAGTTATTTTGAAATGTTCAAATTTGATTTTGAGGATGGGCGTTTTCACATTTACCGACACCGACACGACCCCGACACGACACTGGCACTACACCGACACCGACACGATTTTTTCAAAGTACTTACACATTATAAACGACACGACACGATTTAACAACACTGCTCATAAAATAACAAAGAATGAAACATATAAAAACAGCTTGTCGACGACGACACGAATGGAATGCTTGCTTCCCGCCAACATGTCGTTGCCGACAACGGCATAAAGCTGTCCTGTCGGCAAGTGTGAAAGCGTGCCCATATAATTATATGAATTTGTGTTCCCAATGTTGTCGTAGTCGGTGTCGTGTCGGCTAGTGTGAAAACGCCCGATGACAGCATCTATATCCAATGTTATTAAAATGAACCTTTTTTCGCGCTCTCAGAGAGCAAGAAGTTTCATATCAGGTCACATTTAGCTTGAAGTACAAGCGAGAACTGATTCACCGCTTACTGTTTTGATGCTCAATGGGTGCGCTCACACGACATATAAGGCATGATTACATTCAACGAGGCGGCTACAGACCACAATCGCAAAGAAGCAAAGCTTGACGATAACCGTAGCCAAGCATTGACTACATAATTACTTTGAAACAAAATTATTGTCAAACAAATTAACATAAAAACGATTTTAACCGGCTTTATCTGTTACAAACTTCTCTTCCGGTTTTTACTCAGGCAAAAAAAAAACGCCAATCTCTATCGTTTGCCAAAAATTTAATTAGGTTTAATCTGGTGACAGCTGCATTCGTGATTTGTTGTCATGCTGATCTGTCGTGCCGAAAAAACCCGCCCTCATTAGAACATTTGTAAATATAATTTGACACGTGTCGCTATGTAGACGCTGTCGTGAATGTAATCAAGCCTATAAGATAACGCCGAACTTGCTAATTTCCGGTCGGCCCAAGAGATCACCATGATAGTTGCGACGAATATTATCAGATGTGGTCAGATAATGTCTAACAGCCTTGTGTTAATATTAATTTCCCCAAGAGTTTAAGTGGCAGTGATCATTATTTGCTACATCAACTTCGTGAAAAATGTCTACGAAGGTTAATTTGGTGATAGTCCCATTTAATTCGAGGGTAAAACACTATAAAGACGCATGAGATGGTTGCTAATTCCGCACCATAACTTACCAATCGAAAAGCCAGGACCTGTTGCTATTATCGCGTATTCATCGGCATAGGAAACATTAGTAGCTTCGTCAGGTGAGGAAGGGAGCTTCAGTGTGTAAAATCGAATATCTTCCTGGCCGCACTAGAACGACAGTTGGAACTGCTAGCTCAACGCTACTCAATAATAATCGCCACACTGTCTTCTACTTAAGTCTGATAGTCTGTGACATGGAAGAGGAGCAAATCACAGCAAAATTGCAGTTTTTTTGGTTAGAGAAATGAACCTCCAACAGGAAGAAACTACTCTAGAAACTTGCAAAATATGTTACCTTTTCATTTCATATAGCCATATGTGGCTTCTTTTACATTTTCAATCGATGTCAGCCATTAGTCATATCTACAAATTACTTTTTGGGGATTCGGTTTCATCCTCTAGTACATAGTGAGCTATTAAACTTATGTGACTAAGTTATGTTGCTTTCTACAAAAAACAACTACTATGAGAGGTAACCCCGCTGAAGAACTCGTTTAACCTTCCTATACTCGCTCATTTGTCTCTGAGACAGACGAAACACATTTTTGTAATTATTTTTATGCACGAAAATCTGGTGAAGCCGAGCTCTATGCTAGCTGCCGGATTTGTGGCTTACTTCGTTTTAGTGCACATTGTGCGTTCATGGGGAGCGTATGTGTTTTAGCATTTGGCGCCTTTGATATGTATTTTATTATTATTAAGTTTCTGTTTTTTTTTTTTAAGAAGTTCAGATTTTATTTTTGTTTTCCTATTACGCAAGAAAAATATCTCAAATTTGATGACTGATTTGTAATAGACTGAAAGTCTATAAAATAGTTCATAAATGAAGTACTATCCATACCGTGATACAAAAAATGGAGGTAGTCCCATTTAGTGTGACGTTAGCCACTTGACTTTTGAGGGTACAATAACAATTTCACCAAAAACAAGCTACCAGATTGAAAAATGTTACGAATTTTTCTAATTTTGATGGATTTCATATTAACGAATACAACTAAATTACTTTCATAGTTATATCAAATAAACAAAAAAATGAGCCCCATGCCTTGGAAATATTTTAATACGAAATATCAGCCTAGAAAAGAAGGTTTTTAATAAGTTTTTCGAGCTCCCGAAAATTGTTTTGGTGGAAGAAACATGGATCGAAGTATGCAACGCAAGGGAATATAGCCTTCTTAAGTGTCCGTACATTTGCTCAGAACATTTTCACAAAACATGCACCTTTGTCAATTGCTTGCTCGAAGGAGGTCCTTATAAACCGACACCGCAGTTTCTTGATAAATTGGCTACAAGTCCTCATTTTATATTTTTTATTTATTGTATAATTCAAGCGTTGCGTATTAGGAGGGAATTGTTAAACCATTTTTTAGGGAGAACATTACCCTGTAGCTCTGCAGGTTAGCCATTAGTTATGAGAGTGTTTTTGCCCTCTGTACCAGCCCTCTGGGGCAGCCCCGCCTATACACATTCTGTGCCCTTTTAGCATTAACAAAAATGTGCAGACTTTGGAGGTACACTTTTTCTCAACATGCCGTGAGAAATATCCACTGTGGGGGCATGATAATAGAGCCATGCTAGAGCAACAGGAGTTTTCGTGTATTTTTTTCTGTCTAGGGTAAAGCTGCCATAAAAATATGGGTCATTAACCAGTGTATGAGTCGTTATCCACTATTTTTCAATAAAATTGCATGTTTTACTGTATTGTCAATAGATATATATGCACATAAGCCGTGGTAAAGCATATTACTATTGTCTCAGATGACCATTGCGTTTTCATCCTAAAGGAAATTTCCATCTCGAAAAACCACAATTTCGCCTTAAACGGTAGCGGTATGGCAACGCTTCTGGCAAAAAAACAAGCATTATGAAACTTCAAAAATCCCCATATACGTCAAAAAATTTTGAATGCAACTATCTACTTTTTGTATCATGATGCACACTATTTTGTTTCACTACGTCCTAAGTTTTAAAATAACTATAACATTTAAAAAAAAAGTACGTAAGAAAATATATTGTAGGGGGTATGAACTATCAGTCTGTTAGATGTATAGATGTTACAATAATTGGTACGAGTATAGGAAGGTTAAAAAGTATCTAGGAATTATTGTAGAAAGTAAGTTTTCGTATAGGCTTAATGTAGATGGGGCTTAATGTAGAGGGGCCTTCCTCTCATTGGATATTTACAGTGATTGTAAAGCCTATCCTATACTTTGCAGTTAATCTCTGGCGAAAAACCTACCTTTAACAACTGCAACGGGCTGATTGCCTACGGCAGCTTCAGCGCAGATCATACGGTTTTAGTAGTACAACATTATCACAACAGACTTCCAAGTTCACTACCTGCACATCGATGGGTCCCTAAGGCACAAAGGCGTTCAAGTGGCAAACGAGGCGATACACAAATACATCGATAGTTCCAAACTAATGAAGTTGGTAGCTGATAGATCACTCTAGCAAACTGAACGAAAATAGCTTAAACTGCAGCCCCGTCAGCAGCAATTAAGGCCATAATCACTAGAATGATACAGAGTGTAAACCGTCCCTGCAAAAAACTGGGAAAGGGAGAAATATACATCTTTATTGGATCCTTGGGCATGTGCGAATAGATATGAATGTAAAAGCGAATGAGCTAGCTAAAAAAGGCTCAAACCTCGAAGCTTGTCCTAAGACGCCCATTAAGATATGGTGAGTTAAAATAGGCGAGTTTTGCACCTGATCGACGAAACAGGAAAGGCGTGGAACCACGCGCGGGGTTGCAAAATGTTGAAAAACAGGTGCAGGTCTTACAACTTTAGATTAACAAAATTACCAATTTCATTGAAAAGAGGGGACTGTAGGCTCTTGATAGGTATTTTGACTAGACACTGCCTTCTGACGTCACATGCTATTTAGTAAGGCCTTATCAGTGAAAGCAGATGTAGGAAGTGCGTGTTTGAAAAGGAAACGTTCGAGCACGTTTTGTAAGCACAGCTATCAGATCAAGAAGCAGCAAGTAGCAAAGGCCCTAGAAAGTTTCTACAGTTTGTAAGGAGGGAAGGAGGACAGAGTTGTTTTTTTTAACATAGATTCTGGTTTCTGATAGCGTTTTTCGGTTCGGTCTTCGAGCTAACTTTTGAAAATACTTTGGACTTTTTCACTATATATATATGATACTCAAATACTGGAGAGTAAAACCCTGGCATCCTGAGTATTTTTTGTATTTTAGCGACTGTCCTTGTGCATTACAAATTTATATGGCACTACCCATACACTACTTGGCTTCTGATTCCCCGGCTACTACCCAAGTAAGAAGTTGAAACAACTATAATGGTTTTCATTTTCAAAATGCAGTCATTGATAATAATAAAGTTCTTCAGGATACTCTTTCTTTGGTTTTTTGTGAAAGCTTTCTAGTCTATGTTATTTGCTTACTTTTTTATTAAAAGAATTCAGGCGACTCCAACTTTGTTTTAATTTACTTATTTTTTGAGTTAGAATATATCCTTAAATAAAATCAAACAAAAGCAAAGAAATCATTTCAAAAGTGTTGCACTAAACTGTTTTTAAACACTTCAAGTTAGATACAAAAACACACTATCTTCCCCCAATGCGCATGTAATATGCAAAATGGGAACTCATTTGAGTGAAGCACTAAAAATGGAAAAATAACGCGAAAAAGTTGTACAAAATTACTGCAGAGTTTTAAACGATGCACCCCTATTTGCCATGCAGAAGCTTGTGAACATGAGCACTTACATTGATTTTATACAAATATACCCTATAGGAAAATTTAAAACAATCTTATATGCGACCTGGAATCATGAAACGACCCTATTGTGCGAAAACAACATTTCGAGAAAAACGCGTTTAAAGTTTTTGTTTAGCTTGACTCTGTGTAGCGGCCGGCCGTTGTGAGCGAATTTTTAATTAAAATTTAAATAATTTCCCGATAAGCTATAAGCTTGAAACTTGGAAGATAGTTCAGAACCCGATGACAATGCAACAATAAGAAAAAAATCGCCTGGATCGAAATATTTCAAAAAATCGTATTTGTGGTCCGATTTGGCTTTAAATGCGATTTGTGAAAGAGCATTAAATTTCCTATAAGAATCACTCAAAAAGTGAACAACGGTAAATATAAACGATTCTGAGCACACAAAGAAATATATTTGTACTATGGTACTATTGTGAATATTCGATTAGACCTAACACTTAATTACCGGCAGTTGCCAACATTCGCCAGATGGCAGCGCAAGCGCATGTAAAATTTTATTGATAGATTATTGATTGATAGAACAGCTGATTTCTGTTGGTATTTGATATGAGAATTTTATATTTGTTGCATAAGATGCGTACGGGTCGGGCTAGTATTTTTAAACGGTTTTATTTAGCTTGAGTTGACAGGCTGCACGGCCGCATAAACGGCCGTTGTGAACGAAACTTGTAATTGAAATTTAAGTAACTTCCCGTTGATCAGACAATTAAGGGGGGGTCGCCCCTCGGTAGTGTATAGCAAGCACTCTGAGTGTATTTCTGCCAAGAAAAGCTCTCACTGAAAACTCATCTGCCTCGCAGATGCCGTTCGAACTTGGCATAAAACAAGTAGGTCCCGTCGCGCCAATTTTTAGGAATAATTATAAAGGAGCACGACGCATATTGGAAGAGGAGCTCGGCCTAAAATCTCTTCGGAGGTTATCGGGCCTTACATTTTTTTATTTTAAACCCAATTGTCAACCTCACCTATCCGGGGAGAATCCTGTTTCACTAACAGTCAAGGCTCTGGCGACGGGGTGGGAAGGGAGGGATGGCCTGAAGGTTTAATGGACCATCACATTGATAACATTTCCCAAAGCCTTCGGGGAGTAACTTTATCGCTACAACAACAAGAACAACTTTTGCTTTTACTCTTTCTAATACTGTGCATATTTTAGTAAGTTCAGAGCTGGATCTAGGAGGAAAGAAATGAATCCGCTTCCACTTGCTTTTTCCTCAGCATCCATAGACGGCTTCCCTAAAATATACTTTCTTAGCCGGAGCACAATCTTTGATTCGCATAACACGGGCTAGCCAACGTAGCCGCTGCATTTTAATTCGCTGGACTGCGTAGATCTCGCAAAGGACATCATTATACTTTCTTTCGTGTTCGCCTTGGCCGACGCGTAAAGATCCACAAATCTTTTAAAGAACTTTTCTATTGAACACACCTAGAGCCGCCTTGTCTGATGTTATCATGGTCCGTGCTTTTGCACCATATAGCAGGTCGCATACAATTAGTGATTTATAGAGCATGATTTTCGTTTGCCGAGAGAGTTCAATTAAATAAAATTAATTTTTTACTATTTCGAAAATTTGCTTGCAATCTGGCTATATCGTCGTCTATAAAACTTTTGCAGGGAAACCAAAAAAAAGCGACGAAGAGATGTTTGTCAATTATTTTTTCGCGGACTTTTTCCAAACCTTGACGCTTAGCAAAATTATAGTCGATAATATATTTAATAGGTCCAAAGAGATACTGGTTAGTTCTATTCAGCCGATTCACGGTGGGATTCAATATTTCGCACTAGGCTAATTTCTCTCTAGTTCCCACAGTTTGCAGGATCCCCCTTATTGTGGACAAGGCGTCTCGCTTGCTTTTCTACTCGCGGTAGCATTCACACACTCTTCTTTTTGGGCTCATTTTTGACGAGCGCTCTAGGTAGCGCCTTTTCTTTTGGTTGCACAGCCGGTAACCGATTTTTTCCTCTGCGTTTATTCCACAGTCGTGAGCGTGTGTACTTCACGATAAATACTCTCTTCCACCAAGAATCTGACACAAAAACTGCGCTTATTTTCATCTCCACTCCAGAAAATGTCACATTTGTTGAAGCTTTTCTTACAGCATTTTGTCTATCGCATTTCTTGTGTGACAGTGATGTCAACTTTTGCTTTCACAATGACATCAACCAACTCGGCATCTACACTAATTCTACTTTGGAAACGGATATTCCATTTGCATGCCCCCATAGCATTGTTCTTTACACATTTGCATTGATCGTCATCAGAAGAGGATTGTCTTTTTATCCGATACTTGTTTAGTCTTTTCA
Source organism: Eurosta solidaginis (assembly GCF_040869045.1). Taxonomy (NCBI): domain Eukaryota; kingdom Metazoa; phylum Arthropoda; class Insecta; order Diptera; family Tephritidae; genus Eurosta; species Eurosta solidaginis. The sequence goes on along the minus strand of NC_090319.1, from coordinate 303,313,808 downwards.
TTGGAGTGTGGTTTTACATGTTGGGACCAAGCCTAGCGCACAGCCCGCTCAGCGGGGATGAAAATATCACTTGCACGTTTCTGTTTCCAACCGCTTGATTCAAGACAGACGCCCATTTATAGCAGCATCTTATGGTGGTCACGCGCTGGCAATGACATACCCCAGCTAGTCCTTAAACTGTTTATGTTGTTGTGTCAGGTTGTCGCCCTCTCACGTTAGCTCACCATTTAACCAATGCTCAAAGGCTACCAGCAGATAATAGGCCCCAAACGACGGACAATAGTGAGCTACTTGAGCCGCATGCAAAAGAATCGTCCTTGCTATTTCCTGGTGAATAGCGATCAGAAACATTTTCCACTTGCGTGGACTTCAACACATGGGTCCACCCTCCGAATAGTTTAAATTGAGCTGGATATCAATCCTTCTAAACGAACGCTATTTCTCTAAAGAATATTTTTGGTGGATAAGGAATACATACGTATATGGTATTATTATCACAAAAGAGATTAAATTTCACATATATTACCAAAACTTCAAACCTCTTACACTATCTCTTAAATGCTGAGACATGTAGAGCCTATTACTTATTCTTCGTTCGCCTCCGGTTGATTTGATTTCAATCATAGTCCAAAGTGTAGGGGGCCGATTAATTTTAAATACGACTTTGTTCATATGATGAACACCTCTGCAACGTGATTACAACAATCCAACTGTTACATAGTATAACAGACAGACAGGCAGGCGTTTACTCCCCTCTACCTATATTAAACATACTAACATACCTTAGTGTAACTTTTCATGCTCTTTCTTCACTCAAAGTTTAAATAAATTATAAGGTATTAAGTTAAATTGGAAAGTTGAAGTAAATGATTTGCCAAAGCACAGTCCAATGAACGCCTCGAGAATGTCGACTAAGCCGGCCGTTAAGATATAACATTACACGACACACCAATACCAACAGTAAAGGATAGCAACAGCAAGTACAACAATAACAATACAACAAAGCTGATAATACTCTGCGCAAGTTGGCACTTGATAATGCGCTGTAAATTCAACAACAAAAATGTAAGCCAAATTAACGTATACAACAGCAACAAAAGCTGTTGCCACTTAATATATGAAAGGTTCGTAAGCTTAAGAAGACATATCGACATATTTGAAAGTCAATCAAGGAGTAGATTTTATTGCCTACCCTAGAAATGAACATTTATTTCGCTTCGGTGTATATGTTGATGTATGTGTGTATGTTTTCTGCTGGTAAGCCCAGCAGCGAAATTTTCCAGCTTACTTCAACGAATTTTCTTTCACCAAATTTTGTTCAGGAAAGTAGCACTATACAGATATTATCGCGATCATCATGAGAACGATTAGATATGACCGCGTTCTATCTTAGAACTTAGAGTCGCTATAGTCTTGCCTGCTAAATAAACAGGCTTCCCCATGGGTAAGTAAAGATGACAATAGGGTTGTCAAAGCTATACATATATTGCGCTGTCAACCCCATGAAAGAATTGTGCCGCAAAACACCTCGAATTGATGCAGTTGTCTTCCTGAACGAGGTCTGTGAAATGGAGAGTGTAGCTAGACTAGTCTATGACAGTACGGTCTCAGAGTGAATGAAACGAGTTTCTATTGGCAGGCATCCTTAAAAAGTAATTAAATCTCACTTAATAAAATCGGATATTAACGTGCATATCAATACCTGCCCAATCAATATCTCCCATTACAAGAAAAGTTTTGAAATGCGTACAAGCAAAGAGAGCAGCTCCATACGCCTTCGACTGCGTTATTTCTCGACGTCAATAAAGGTATATACTTTGACAGCGGAAAAGTTGTTGCAAAGAACGAGCTTGTGGATTCTCAAGGTCTTTATGGCACTGTTTAGTTAGTAGATGTTTAAGCTTTTTCTTCAAATTAAAGAAATCTTCAGCAATCGCACCGATGTTTCGACAACGACGTATGGCGAAAACCTCGTTCTGCAAAATCAGGTAGGTCGAGGAGGAAGAAAATTTGAGTAATCACTTTCGCTGTCAATTCTTAGGTCTGTAAATGGGACGAATCAGATATCTGGATGCATGGTCTTTTGACACTCAATCGGAGGCGGGGAAGGTGAATTTTTATTTATTAAGACTAATTATGAACTACAGCCAGCATTCATAAAATTTCTCCTAGACACAGTGTGAGAAGTCTCCTTGCATGGTTACTCAACCTTACCTAACTCATCATTAAAAGCGCCCACGACACCAAACAAAAAAATATCTCAAAATAATACATAAATGGAACGTGTCTGAGCTTTGAAAAAGACCTTGTTGCCAGAAGAGAGACGGAGGATTTACGCAGGGGTGGGGAAATGTTAGAACATACTATACACGTGTATACCGACTATACCAGAAGTAAGAAGATCCGTCAGGATTCTTTATCACTGTCCTTCAGGTGGGCCGTGAAGGAAGCAGAACAAATTCTGGAGTACAGATTGATAACCAGGTGGCCATCAAAGCAATTTTCTCATATGGTACTTCACCAAGACGTGAACTAAAGTTTAAACAAGCTTTTGAAGGCATACGACTAATAATGGGCATATTTATTGGGCATTAGCTTCTGACGTTACTTATTTTAAAATAGAGCTTGTCAGTAATTGGAATTTTTTCGGTTAAGTCGCACAACAAATTCTGATAACACTCTAGACACATTCAGTCTCTGCGAGGTCTTTATTAAACTTCCAGTTCAACCCAATATATTGATAGCTTGTCTGGGTTGAATTTGGTATGATTTGGTAGTGGGATGAGAGATGGTTTGATATTTTTTCCTTAAGTAATATTATAATTGATCTGACCTAAATTTGGAATTAAGCCGTTTACGTTTATTAGTGCTGAAACCTAGCACTACAGGTGCCTATATTCTAGAATGAAGAGTCGCTATCGGCGTAGTTGTAATGTTTTTGCGAAACCATAAAACCAAAATTTATATGGCTTGAGGGGTTTGAGGATGCTTTTGATTCACAATTTGATACGGGAAATGGTACAGTGGCCGATCTCTTTTAAATAAAAAGTTGTATATTGTTGTTTGATTGAAATTTGATATGCGAGTACTTCCAGGGCTCAGTCATTGTTTAAGAAACATTTCTTTCCGAGATATGCACCTGGGACCGACCAAATCTAAAAAATCTTGTTTATGGCGAGAATCGCTAGAAATCCGGAGTAGTGGTACCTCTTTGACAAAAATAATATTTGAGAAACTTTTAATTCCCGGGAGGGGCCGATATGAGAAGAAATAAATTGGGAGTAGAAGATAGCAAAATAAAAAATTTAAAAGGGAGAACATACAGATATCAAACGTTGAGAGAAGCATGGAGAGAAATAAAGCTAAAATGTATTTTTTTGGAGAAGCTACAATATGAAAAATGCTTCTGACAAGGTAACAACATCGCAGGGAGGGATATTACCGGGCAGGAGGACGGGACAATTATATATCTTTATCGTATTTATAAAAATGAAAGGCATTTTAAAAATTGCCTTAGCTTCATATAGTTCAAATAAAAAAATAAATGTACCGCGCGAAAACCTCCCAAGAGATTTTATGCCGAGCATCTCTTCCAATTTGCGTCGTGCTCCTTTTCAATTTTCTCACAATTTGGCGGGACGTGATCTATTTGTTTTATGGCGACACCGAACGGCACCTGCAATGCAGATGAGTTTTCACTGAAAACTTTTCATGGCAGAAATACACTCGGAGTACTTGCCATACACTGCCGAGGGGCAATCCCGCTTAGAAAAATAATCTTCTAATTTAAAAACCTTATTTCTAAAACTTTGATGTTGCTTTTCACTAGGCGTGAAACCAGGATCTTCTGTGTGGGAGCCGGAGCATGCTACCAAAACACGACGGTGGCCGCCAAATAATAGTTTTATAAATATTGTGACGAATATTAGCAAAACTAAGGGATACTACCATCTCCAAGCCGATACTAAGCAGTCACTTGTATTTACATAAACAAATCAATCATTATGTCTACACATATGTACGTACACGCAGCGGAGAGAAACGCACAAACACATGCATATATCTTATCTGAGATGCTCACAAAATTAGGCAATCATTTGTGCAAGCATCACTCACATATACACGCGCATATGAGAAGCTACAAACGTGCATCTGTAGTTATAGCTGGTAATTTTATAGCTGGTAAATAAGTAGTAAATTCTAGAAACGTCTAGAAGTATGCGAACGAGGAAATCGAAGAGTATAAAAGAGCGCAAGCTGAGCAATCAGTAATCAGTTTGATTAAACAAGCTATTGGTTGCGAAATATCAGTGTTATTGTGAAGTACTTTAATAAAGGCTATTTTGCATTAGTGAATATTGGAGTTATTTATTCAACAGCTTAGCAATACGAACGTTAGTAGAAGGTTGCAAATAAGAGGAATTTCAGTAAATTTATTACAATATTTATACAATCAAAGATAATGAAAACGGTCAGCCAGGTGAAACAGATATTCGATATTTAGTTTTGAGATATACGAGGAAATTTACGTGAGAGAGTGAGACGTAAAGGGTGTGGGAGAGGGAGTTGTAGTTGGAATGGGACTAGGAAGTGTGGAAGTGGGAACGAGAATGTGAAGTTAAGCGGAAGAAATAGTGGTTGTGGGAGAGGGAATGAGATTGGGAGTGGAAGTAGGATTGAGGTGTGGAAGTAGGACTGAGGCGTGGAAGTAGGAGTTGGAGAGAGACAAATGGAATAATGGGTGCACAGGAATTATAAGAAAACTTAAGGATACAATAGAGAATGGGATAGATAGTAAAAAGAGGAAATGAAGCTCAATTTTTAAATGTAGTTAAACCAATTTTCAGTGAAAACAAAGTCTGTGGAGTAATTTATTATTAATATATTATTCAATAAATTTACCTAAAAATATTTTAGTAGGAGGTTTTTTTTTTGGGAGTCAAAAAGTAGCACTGACACTGCTTAAATGTCATATTTTTCTAGTAAAATATTAATCTTTTGTTTCACTCATCCATAACGGACCACTCTTAACTTAAGACCAATGCTTCAGTACATGATATATGATAGTTTATATATAAGTATATGAGAGGGTGTATGAAATTAATTTGCCTTCGATCATATTTCTGCGTTCACTTGAATTTTGGTCATTAACCTCGATATAAAAACAAATGCCAGGGTATACAGTTATTTTTACGATGTTGTTATTACTTTTGTTCAATGGAGGTAATCAATCAACAATTATCATGAAATCCATCAAGAATTATATGTTAAATTGATTGAAGGGTTCTTTCGCTTTTTACCTACACACACATACAATCACTGTGTGCGTGTGTCTGTGTATACGGTAAATAATAATTACAAAAAAATTGTTACCTACAGAAATTGGTAGTATAGTATGGTATAAAAATTAGGAGGAAAATTCGTAAGTGTTTTTGTTTTTCCAAGTTCTTTAACCGCCTACATATTCACGCTGATCTACATTTGAGACTCCAATCAAACAATTTGTAACTTTTAGTTTTGTACTTAATTAAAAAGCATGACTGATATGAGCAATCACATTCTAACTGGTTAAGACACACTAGCAGGGAGAATTGCGTAATGCTCCATTCTTTTGAACAAATGACACTGCACAACGGCAATTTTAAAACAAAATAACCGCCCCAGTATAAACTCAGAGAAATAGCGAGTAACCGACGTTCGGACGTGACCGAAAAAGATCAGCTGAAAGAAGCCTGAACGGAAGTCATGAGGTAACTGGCAACGAAATAAGGCGAAATCAACTGACGAGTTGCAACAAGGTTTAATCGCGTGGCCAAGGCAGAAACCCCCAGTGCAGTTTCTGATTATTTTCAGTTTGGCTCAAGCTGAATTCACTACCAGGTATTGTAATCAAAACAGCTGATTGCCTCTTCTTCTGATTATTTTCAACACTTGGTACAACAATATGTCAGTGAATCGAAATCAATGCAAGACTTGAAGTTCGCGGAAGCATGGTGAATTGTGTTGATTTCGCTGTGCCAACACCTTGTATAAATTCGTCTTGGGTTAGCTTATGATTAAGCCAAGGCGAATTTATGCCAGGTGGTGGCAAAGCGAATTCAACCAATTCGCTGTGCAGAGTGTCAAGTCAAAAGAAAATTTTCATTGATTTCGATTAAATGACACATTGTTGTACAAGGCGTTGTATGGAAAATTATCAAGAAGAAGCAATCAGCTGTTGGGATAACAACACCTGGTACTGAATTTGCCTTGGATTGAGCTAGAAACTTGAGATCTTACTCCTTGTTCATATAGCGTAAAAAGGCAATAATATGGGGAAGAATTTTGCTTTAGGTGTCGAGATATTCGAAAAATTTTTAAGAAATTTTAAATTTTGATATCGGTTTTCAGGTAGCTTTGCGATAATCTTAGAACATAAAACTTTCAACATAACTTAGGGCCCTCTTCATTTGTGTAATATCCAGAATACCAAAATCGTCTAGATGGAGCATAAACCCAGATATTTAAGATCCTCTTAGAGCTTTAAGCATCATGCGAACGATTTTTAAGTCAATACTCATGAAGATAAAAACTTAGCCTTATAAAAAGTTCAGATCACCGTGATAATGCCAGAAAATGATAAAAAAAGTTTCGCTAAGTGACATATAGATCAAAGTATTTAGGAAAGAGGTACTGATCGAATGGAATATTGCGATCGAAACTCATTTTTTAAATCACAAAAGCTCTGAAATGGTGGATTGAATTAATGGCATATTTGAACCAGCGACAAATAGTACTCGCTAGATTCATAACATATTATAATTTTTAGAAAAACCTTCACAGTCGCATGGTTATCGCTTGAGTGAAAATAGTTTTCAGTCACAGATGGTAACACGTAATATGGGCCCAGTTTTTAAAAGTCTTCTCAACAGAACCTTTCAAGATAAAAAGCATTTAATGTTTAAGCAAGCTTCTTGCTTATGTAGGCGAATGAGGTGTGAACATCTCACGTAAGAAAATTCCTTGATGAGTTCAATTGTGATAAAACTAACACATCTCAGTCCTCTACACATATTACCTTGCAATTCTTACTCTGACGGGCAAATGTGTATTTTGCATTCCCTAACGACGCACTATGGCGCGTTTTGAGTTTTTTCTTTGCAAAGATCATAACTTTTGAACTACTGAAGATATTTTAAAGATTTATACTGCACCTGAAAGCTAAGTATTTGGAGAATTTAAAGTATAGGGTGCCAGAGTAACATGGTGGTTAACAATAATTCGTCAAATTTGAAAAATTGTAGAAAAATACAAAAAAAAATTTTTTTGTTAAAAGCTGGAGTACAAACTTTGAAATTTTTTTTACGAGGATGTATTTGAACATGAAATCAGATAAACTTATGATTTGTATGATGGAGTGTGGCTCTGCCCACTTGTGTTTAAAAGTTTTGTCTTAGTAGCAAAGTTATCAATCTCCAACAAACTTGACCATTGTTAGAAGAAAATCATGCTTTATGGTAATAACATTCCGTCTTCGCTTTCAATTATTGTTGGTTCTAATTTTGCGATTTGATTTTTTATATCACACACTGTAGCTTTTATGAGTTCCGAAGACTCCTTCTCATATTTAAATAATATTGGCCGGCACAATTTAACTGATGACGGCCGTAGATTTTTCCAATATTCTGAAGAGCTTCGTCTTTTAAACGGAGGGGAACAATAAACGCCATAAACATACTACCATCTGTAATTGTTCCATCGTCTACATTTATTCTTTGTTTATATGCGCTTTGTCCTGATGATCCATCACAGCCCCATTTATTTATCAATATTAGGCTTTTTGGCAGTGATTTCAACTTTTCTTCAGAAAAACTTTTCAAGAGTCGAATAGACGTATGCTCCATTAAGTTTTGGAGCTCAACTTCAGCTGATACTTCGGTTATTTTGGCTCTTGGAGGAACTACTTCTCTCTTGGATTGAGTGATTTTTTGTATCCAGGGAAAAGATCGGTATTATGTTGGAATAATGACTCACGCAATATATTATATTTATCCTTCGATAACCCGAGATCTGTAAACAGCGCCAAAGACTATTCAGGAGTATATCTCCTATGGTAGCGTATTTGGAGGTGTGGGAATGCTGTTTTTGATCCCTCTCAGTCACACTGGACTTGCTGACGCAACTGCTCCTCCGATATGAGACTTGGTGTTTTCTTCGTTCTTTTTATATTTAATAGCCAATGCTTCTGAAAGATGAGTCGTGGCGATAGTTCTAGTATAATCTGACAGCTTCCTTTTCCTTGCGTAGGTCGAACATTCTTCTATGGGGTTTGTTGGTCTTCCTCTAGTTCGATTGATTGATTTTCTAGCCATTTCTTCGTCCAAAAAACTTTTACCAGCTAGCCAGCTTTCATGCTTACTTATAAAGTTTTTCATTTTCTTTGTATTGGAATGTAGAGGAAGCCAATTTTTTCTTTCAAGTATTCCTCTTCTTTGTTGTATGCTTCATTTGGTAATTCTGTCATAATAGCCCCAACGAACTCCGCTTTTGTGTTTGAAGCTTTGAACACCTCAAATAGTTTGGAGTTTCTTAGAGACATATTAAAATTTGCCATCGAGTATATCTTACTAAAAAAATATGCGAGCTGGATTTATGTTTATTTAAATAAACAAAATACTTTATTCTATAGACTCCAAAAAACGACTGATTTTGGGCGTTGTATTAAAATTGCTTTATGTACTCAAATTATGGAATTGAGTTCCGGGTGTAACCGAAAAATTTGGTTTTATTAACAAATTCCAACAACAAAAGTGGCCATACTAAATTCGCATCCTTCTTACTTATACCTGCTGAGGCGCGTATTTATACCCAAGTTTGCTTCACTTTATTTGATGTAAAAAGTTAAATCGCAGCTGGACGCAGGTAGACCTTATGAATTCAGGTAACTGAATATTTATAAAATACCTACTGTAAATTTCACGGAGACCTTTTTGTCCTTTTTTTATTTTCCATCAAAGTTCGAAAAAGGTCCTAAAATAGGCTTTTCGAATTCTGACAAATTTTATAAAAAAAAAAATTTTTGTGTTTTGCTTCAACGCAGAATTAAATAATTATAATACAAGAAAGCAGTAGCAGGCCGTTTTATTTTTAGAGACGAAACAATTTTTAATTGAACAAAAAAGAACAAAAACCACAAATTTGTCTAGTGTTAAAAATGAATCAACTTTGAGCGGCCCTACCTAATAAAATATCATCTTCTGTTTAATAAGAGTTATATATTCGTAATAATCGGAAAATTCTCTATTAAATGAGTGTATTAGGATTTAGATTAGATTAGACTTATTTATTTTCTTTCAAATCAAAATATTTTTTGCATGTTTACGTATATAAAATTGCCACCTAAATTAATACATTGAAATTGAAAGAAAAGTAAGGCGTTCTGTAAAGTGATCTAAAACTTTAGTTTTGAATGCCGTCTCAAAATAAATTAATGAATATATATAAATGTGTGTGGGGTGAAAATATTTAATGAGTTATAACCTAAGTTGAAGTTAAAGTTACAAAATGCAAAAAAAAAAATTATAAACAATAGAAAATAACAAAGTTGATTTTAAATTACTAAGTGGCAGGGTTCAGCAAAGTTTTGGAATCGTCGTGTGACCAGTGCCAATTTGAAGCTTAGAGTGAACCAAAGCGTAATAAAGCGTAATAAGGCGTCTTAAGCGTTGGGTTTGAACATATTGTGATGAATATTAGCAACGATAAGGGATACAATCATCTCTAAGCCAATACTAAGCAGTGACCTGTATGCACATCAACAAGTCAATCATTATGTCTACACATATGTACGTACACGCAGCGGAGAGAAAACGCACAAACACATGCATATATCTTATCTGAGATGCGCTGAAAAGTAGGCAGTAATTTGTGCAAGTATTACTCACATATACACGCGCATATGGGAAGCTATATACGTAGTTATAGCTGGTAATTTTATAGCTGGTAACTAACTAGTAAATTCTGGAAATAGAATCGCCTAGAAATATGTCAACGAAACCAAAGAGTATATAAGCAGCAACGGTTGAGACACGACAAGTCAGGTTGATTTAAGCAAGCTATCAGTTGCGAAGTATAAGTGTTATTTTCAAGTAGTCTAATACAGACCATTTTTTGCATTATTCAATATTAGAGTTATTTATTCACCAGCTTAGTGATTCGAACGTTAGCAGAAGATTTGAAATAAGAGGAATACCACTAAAATTCGTTACAATATATTCTTTAGACTATAAAAATAGCGCACAGTAGATCGCATGCATGCCTTCAGGCGAGAAATATGTGTTGACCAACTTTAGGATTGGTCCACAGAAACACCCAGATATTGGAAGGTATCAACTCTTTCAATTGGGAAACACTTATCGCCACAATTTGTTGCATGATTGAACGATGTGTCAGAGCACGACATATTGCTCAGAGCGAAACGTCTGCAGTCAGTGGCGTGGAATATAATGGCAATATCAGGTGAGGTTCTGGGATGTAAATTGAAATACATCAGTTGGGTTTTCTTGCTGACGATCAGTTTATGATTAGCAAACCACACTCTCAACAAAATAACATCGAAGTTGACGCCTGCTATCAATTCTAGATAGTTCGATGAACTATAGGCTATAGCAAGGTCGTCTGCACAAACGATAACCTTTCTATAGAACGGCAATGAAAATAAGGAATACAAATACACAAGGAACAGTATTGAACCTAGAACAGACCCTTGGGGTACTCCTAAGGTAGTTGTCACAGAATTGCTTAAACAATTGCCAACATTTACTTTCTGCACTCTTCCTGATAAATATGATTTCAGCTAATTGTACATGAAGCCGCGAAAGCCTACGCAATACAATTTGTCTAACAGTATTTGGTGTTCAACCATATCAAATTCTTTCGTAATATCAACAAGCGGGCCAGCACAGTTCTGCTTTTTGTCTAACTCGCCATAAATAACGGAACAAAAGCTCAGCAGGGCATATTCTGTTGTGAGTCCATATCTAAATCCGTATTGCATCGAGCTGAAAAAATATTTGTTATTAAGAAGAGAAAGAACTCTACTTTTAACAGGCTTTTCAAAAGTTTTGGAAATATAAGAAAGTAAAGTGATCGGTCGGTAATTGTTTATATCTTTTTTGTTCCCCTTTTTAAATAAAGGAATAACAACAGCACATTTTAAGTCAGTAGGAGAAGTTCCAGAGTACACGCTTTTGTTAAACAAATAAATTAAAATATCAACCAAATTTAAAGCGACTTTTTTCAAAACCTGATTTGAAACACCATCAGAGCCACAAGATCTGGAGTTGTCCAAAGATTTTACTACGTTCAGTATTTCAGTGCCAATAAAAGGTTCAAAGAAAAAACTACTACGTAAATTTGAAATAACTGAGTTACTCATTGAAATTTCGTATGTGTAATCAGTTGTATGAGTTTACCCGATTGTTGAAAAGTGACTATTAAAAACGTTGGCTACAGTCGCGGGATCAGAAATATTTAGGCCACTATTGCATAAAACAACTGATGAGTCAATTGGTTTAGGACTCTGATTTAAAAGGCTCTTTATAACATTCTTTTTTTGGGTTTCCATACGACGACCTAAATTCGTTTCGATAGAAACTGTCGCGTCCTAATCGTACTTCTTTTCCTCACTTTCTACATAGATCTCTATTTCGACTACAAAGTCTTGTATTCGAAGGACTTTTAGTGCTCTTTCTTCCAAGCTTGTTTTTAAGGCGAATCTTTTTTACCAACCGCTTGCTGATCCAAGGCTTTAACTTTATGTCAGAACTAGCTGAAGTGACAGAAAAGCTTGCAACCTGAATTTGGCTTATAAAAGTATTTAAAACAAGTAAGGAACGCTAAGTTCGGGTGTAACCGAACATTACATACTCAGATGAGAGCTTTGGATACAAAATAAGGGGAAATCACCATGTAGGAAAATGAGCTTAGGGTAACCCCTAAATGTGTTTTTACGATATGGGAATCAAATGAAAGGTGTTAATGAGTATTTTAAAAGGGAGTGGGCCACAGTTCTATAGGTGGGCGCCATTTCGGGATATCGCCTTAAAGGTGGACCATGGGCGGCTCTAGAATGTGTTCCTAAGATATGGGTACCAATGAAAGATGTTAATGATTATTTAGTTCTATGGGTGGACGCCTTTTCGAGATAACGCCATAAAGGTGCGCCAGGGGTGATTCTATAATGTGTTTGTACGATACGGGTATCAAATTAAAGGTATTAATTAGGGTTTTAAAAGGGAGTGGCTCTTTGTTTTATATGTGAAGGCGTTTTCGACATATCCACCAAAATGTGGACCAGGGTGACGAAGAACACCATATGTCGGGTACCGCTAATTTATTTATATGTGTAATACCACGAACAGTATTCCTGGAAAGATTCCAAGGGCTTTTCATTTCGCCCTGCAGAACTTTTTCATTTCCTTCTACTTAATATGGTAGGGGTCAAAAATTTAAAAAGTTTTTCCAAAGTTATATTTTGCGTCAATAACCCAATCCAATTACCATGTTTCATCCCCTTTTTGTATTTGGTATAGAATTATGGCATTTTTTTCAATTTTCGTAATTTTCGATATCGAAAAAGTGGGCGTGGTCATAGTCAGATTTTGACCACTTTTTATATCAAAATAAAGTGAGTTCAGATAAGTAGGTGAACTAAGTTTAGTAAAGATATATCGATTTTTGCTCAAGTTATCGTGATAGCGGCCGAGCGGAAGGACAGACGGTCGACTGTGTATAAAAACTGGGCGTGGCTTCAACCGATTCCGCCCATTTTTACAGAAAACTGTTGCCGTCATAGAATATATGCCCCTACCAAATTTCACAAGGATTGGCGAATTTTTGTTCGACTTATGGCATTAAAAGTATTATAGACAAATTAAATGAAAAAAGGCGAAGCCACACCCATTTTGAAATTTTCTTTTATTTTTGTATTTTGTTGCACCATATCATTACTGGAGTTCAATGTTGAGATAATTTACATATATAATGTAAAGCTATTAAATTTTTTGTTAAAATCTGACTTTAAAAAGTTGTTTTTTAAAATGAGCTTCATTCGATTTTCATCATGATATCTTCAACGACTGCCAAATTACAGCTTGCAAAACTTTTATATTACATTCTGTTAAAAGTCGGCGGTGCCACGCCCACTGTCCAAAATTTTACTAATTTTCTATTCGGCGGCATAAGGTCAACCTACCTACCAAGTTTCATCGCTTTATCGGTCTTTCGTAATGAATTAGCACATTTTTCTGGTTTTTCGAAATTTTCGATATCTAAAAAGTGGGCGTGGTTATATTCCGATATCGTTCATTTTAAATAGCGATCTGATATGAATGCCCATGAACCTACATACCAAATTTCATCAAGATACCTCAAAATTTACTCAAGTTATCGTGTTAACGGACAGACAGACGCACGGACGGACGGACATGGCTCAATCAATTTTTATTTCGATACTGATGAATTTGATAAATGGAAGTCTATATCTATCTCGATTCCTTTATACCCGTACAACCAACCGTTATCCAATCAAAGTTAATATACTCTGTGTGCAAAACACGCTGAGTATAAAAAATGTTGCTGTTTTATACTAGTTATGTCTATATAAATATTGTTTAAAACTCTTCATATAATCACGTCTTTTTGGTATATATTTGTCATCATTTTAATATTCACCTTATTTTAGTTGCCATTTTAATGAATGCAGTAATGAAGAGTTTTAAGAGTTCGACGGTTTATGTATTCCATTACAGTAAATGATTTTGCAGTCTTTGAAAGTGCTTGGTGTGACAACAAATTATAAATAAATATGAAGAGAAATGTAGAGAATGCAGAAAAGTGCAAGTAATGCTGTGTTTACACAAAACTATATACGTACAAATATGAATTACTAATACGAGGGGTTCAGGCCCAAATTCTTCACAAACAAATTGCGGACAACTTATTCTCCGATTATCCATAAAATCTGTTGAGGCAGGCATTTTTTCTAAGACTTTTTATAAATTTCTAAACATCAACGCTCGTGGTATTGCAGAAACCAGAACGTAAGTGTAATGGTTGAAAAAGGTACACTGTATAGAAGAATAGAGTTATCAGACTTTTATCGATGGGTTGTGGTATGTGATAAATTTCTTTTCGACGAGTTATCGGTTTGCCATCCCTTTGCTATGGGTTTTGTCGGGGCATTATATACGAGTTATCGATTGCTTATCAAAATGTTTTACATTGGTTATCGGTAACAAAGGTTATCAGCACGACGATCGTTGTCGACCAAGACAACGTGATAAAATCAAAGGTCGTGCGAAAGTGTCGAGCAACGCTGGCGTTCACTGGGCATCGCAATGCCAAAATTTTGTGGGAACTTGGGTAGACAGGCCATTTGTAATGAATGAATTTGCATAACGATGAAAGTTTCTGAAATTAACATAGGCAGAACGGACAGTTCCATACAAGCACCACTTTGATATCTCCTTGAGAAAATCGAGGAATACGAAATCAGAGAACGAACCAGCTGTGGAAGAACTGGGCGGACTGTGACGAATTACAGTTTTTATGGCCATATTTTGATAGGAAAATATTTAGCTTCTTTCTCAAGTTTACCATATGCGCAGTGGGTGAAACTTCGGGTGTAATCACAGACCAATGCGCTTTTCACATCAACAAGCTCTTAATAAAGATGCTGTCGGGAATGGGAGTCGATTCAGCACTCTCTTTCCCGCTCACGCTGAGTACATATTGTCCGGTTACACCCGAACTTAGACACCTTTACTTTTTTTTTTTTTCAAACAATTTTGTTAAATTGAATTGAATTTAAATCGTATATTATTATCTTATTTTGTTTCTTTTGAAATTTAATTCTAAGTGTTTTTTTTTATTCCTGCTAATAGTTTTGGGCTTCATCCTATAGATTAGATAGCTTTAGTGGGTAGACGTAAAAGATAACGAATTGCTAATAAGATTTAGAAATAACTGGATGAAAGTATAGTTTTGAATTAAGCAGGGCTAAGCATAAATTTTGGTGTAAGTGCTGCGCTTACGGGTGGTAAGGTTACGTGAAAGTGAGTAATAGGGAAACGACTGAATGAGGACGTACAGAAAAATGTCAGGCTTGGGATCAACAGGAACAAACAGGAGTCAGCACACTGCCCACAGTGCGGTGCAAGTTGGACTGCAGAGGGAGGATAGACTCCACAGGACAGGCCTCCATCTTTGCTTCCCCTAATGCTTTCCCCCTTCTAACTTTGCCCATCACGTCTATTTATATCTTTTTCAGCTTTTCTTTTCAACACATATGCAGGTATGAACCATTTTTGTTCATGTGGCTGCGGGTGAGGATGGTAGTGTAATACCCCGCCCAGGACGACGAGCTAGCATGGGATTCAAGCATACCTGCATTCTGCCGCTCCTCACGACCCCAAACAGTCAGCCATGTAACCACTGGGATGCTTTATGTTCTCACTCTCACTAATAAACTTACATTTTAATTTTTGCCGACCACTGAGGTAAAGTCTTCTTCCACTTGCCTCTCCCAACTCAGTGCATGTCTTCCAGAGCAATATCATGTTCTTGCGGCACTGTCCGTGATTAGAACAGATATGATGAGTGACTTGCAGAGCGCGATTTTTGTTCGCCAAGAAATGACATTACTTTTCAATTTTCTACTCCGTCCAAAAAGCACTTATTTGAAAGAGTTATTCTCCGTTTTATTACTAAACTGACCTTTTTTGCTATTAAAACTTGTTGCTAAATAGATAAATTTCTTCACAGTGTCGAATCAATATCAGTCAACAGTGACGTCGCTGCCAAGGCGCTATTGCGTTGAATCTTTATTGGATGACTCCAAGTACTTAGTCTTCTCGTCATTTACCGCAAGACCCTCTTTTTTGCTGCCGTATCTAATCCAGAGTAGGCAGAACTCACAGCACGAAAACACGACCATGCGTTGAAAATATATCTGAAGTTTTTTTTTAATTGAAACATCTTGAAGTTACCTACACTGGGTCTTAAAACTTAGACTTTCCGTACAACACATAAACACACAACCAACTTTCCCTTGATAACAACCTTCGCTTCGATAACACCCATACACAAACCATTGAAATGGGTCAATTAAAATTTTACGTATGACCGCTTCAAACTCTACTCACCACGTTTACAATTCAATGCCGATCTAAACTGAGTATTCATTAAATTGCATAATGAATGAAAAGGAATATAAACGATGAGAGCCACGAGGGAGTAGCTGTGGGCGGAGCGTAGAAGGAGTTATGTATTTACGCAAATTATGCAGCTGTAAGTCAACGATTCAATACTCATATAGCTCAAGGTAATTGAATACATGGATCGGCAGGTGGATTTCAAAATTGCATGCCAACAAACGCTAATTGAGTGGAAGAAGCAGTCAGGCCTACATACATCTCCACATTTACAGATACATATTTTATACAAGTCTGAGAATTTAATAGCACACGCGAGCACTTCTAATTAACGCCCACACAACTAAATATTTAAAGATTACATGGAATTTGATTGCAATTTTTAAACATTGTCTCACGCGACTTTAAACCACTGAAAAGCAAGAGAGTCAAAACAAGTAAGGAAGGCTAAGTTCGGGTATAACCGAACATCACATACTCAGCTGAGAGCTATGGAGACAAAATAAGGGAAAATCACCATGTAGGAAAATGAACCTAGGGTAACCCTGGAATGTGTTTGTATGACATGTGTATCAAATGAAAGGCATTAAAGAGTATTTTATGAGGGAGTGCGCCATAGTTCTATAGGTGGACGCCATTTAGGGATATAGCCATAAAGGTGGATCAGGGTTGACTCTAGAATGCGTTTGTACGATATGGGTATCAAATGAAAGGTATTAATGAGTATTTTAAAAGGGCGTGGACCTAAGTTCTATAGATGGACGCCTTTTCGAGATATCGCCGTAAAGATGGACCAGGGGTGACTCTAGAATGCGTTTGTACAATATGGGTATCAAACGAAATGCGTTAATGAGTATTTTAAAAGGGAGTGGGCCCTAGTTCTATAGGTGGACGCCTTTCCGAGATATCGCCATAAAGGTGGACCAGCGTGACTCTAGAATTTGGTAGTTGTATATGTGAAGGCGTTTTCGATATATTGACCAAAATGTGGACCAGGGTGACCCAGAACATCATTTGTCGGGTACCGCTAATTTATTTGTATATGTAATACCATGAAAGGTATTCCTGCCAAGATTCCAAAGGCTTTTGATTTTTCCCTGCAGAACTTTTCCATTTGCTTCTACTTAATATGGTAGGTGTCACACCCATTTTTCAAAGTTTTTTTCTAAAGTTATATTTTGCATCATAAACTAATCCAATTACCATGTTTCATCCCTTTTTTCGTATTTGGTATAGAATTGTGGCATTTTTTTTTTCATTTTTCGTAACTTTCTATATCGAAAAAGTGGGCGTGGTCATAATCGGATTTCGGCCATTTTTACACCAATACAAAGTGAGTTCAGATAAATACGTGAACTGAGTTTAGTAAAGATATATCGATTTTTGCTCAAGTTATCGTATTAACGGCCGAGCGGAAGGACAGACGGTCGACTGTGTATAAAAACTGGGCGTGCCTTCAACCGATTTCGCCCTTTTTCACAGAAAACAGTTATCGTCCTAGAATCTAAGCCCCTACCAAATTTCACAAAGATTGGTAAATTTTTGTTCGACTTATGGCATTAATAGTATCCTAGACAAATTAAAAGACAAGGAGCGGAGCCACGCCCATTTTGAAATTTTCTTTTATTTTAGTATTTTATTGTACTATATCATTACTGGAGTCGATTGCTGACATAATTTACTTATATACTCCAAAGATTTTAAATTTTTTGTTAAAATTTGACTTAAAAAAAAAATTTTTTTTTAAGTGGGCGTCGTCGTTCTCCGATTTTGCTAATTTTTATTTAGCACACCTATAGTAATAGGAGTCACGTTACTGCCAAATTTCATCATGATATCTTCAACGACTGTCAAATTACAGCTTGCAAAACTTTTAAATTACCTTCTTTTAAACGTGGGCGGTGCCACGCCCATAGTCCAAGATTTTACTAATTTTCTATTCTGCGTCATAAGTTCAACTCAACTGCCAAGTTTCATCGCTTTGTCCGTCTTTGGTAATGAATTATCGCTCTTTTTCGGTTTTTGAAAATTTTCGATATCGAAAAATTGGGCGTGGTTATAGTCCGATATCGTTCATTTTAAATAGCGATCTGAGATGAGTGCCCAGGAATCTACATACCAAATTTCATCAAGACACCTCAAAATTTACTCAAGTTATCGTATTAACGACAGACGGACGGACGGACGGACGGACATGGCTCAATCAAATTTTTTTTCGATACTGATTATTTTGATATATGGAAGTCTATATCTATCTCGATTCCTTTATACCTGTACAACCAACCGTTATCCAATCAAAGTTAATATACTCTGTGAGCTCTGCTCAACTGAGTATAACTAGTCTTTGTACTCATTGGTTTTTTGCTATATAACAACAAAAACATACAAATATGCTAGCGCAAAAGGTAACTGCAATAAATGGCAACATTTAGTGTACGAAAATCTGTTAAAGGAACGGAAGTTAAAATGAAAAACAAATTCAAAGCTAAACGCCGGACAACAGCTATAATAAAAGCAACAAATATTTGCTGCTATTATTGTGCGAAAAGCTCTTTTTACACACAAAGATATTTTGTCAATGAAATTCATTATTTGTTATTGTTGCTACAATACAAATCTATGTTTGTATATGTACAATACAGCACAATACGAATGCACGCATTCACGGTTCGGAGGGGGTTGCAATGTAGTCAATAATAACAACAAAAGCTTCGAAAATAATATAAACAAATAAAACTCATATATTGCTGTTAAATCAAGAAAAATTTTGCTGCAATAACGGCATTTGGAGCGAAAGAATGCTGGCAGTGGAGTGGAAAAAATTTCCAAAAATAAAAATTATGAAACCTTGTTTTTTTTTTTTCAACGAATAAGCGCAAATATAAATTGACAAATAGCAAAAAAAAGTAGGGTGGATATATTGTGCAAAATTCTTAAAAAAGAACTAAAATAAAAAGCAAAAACAGATATAACAAGTAAGGAAGGCTAAGTTCGGGTGTAACCGAACATTACATACTCAGTTGAGAGCTATGGAGACAAAATAAGGAAAATCACCAAGTAGGAAAATGAACCTAGGGTAACCCTGGAATGTGGTTGTATGACATGTGTATCAAATGGAAGGTATTAAAGAGTATTTTAAGAGAGAGTAGGCCATAGTTCTATGGATGGACGCCATTTAGGGATATCGCCATAAAGGTGGACCAGGGCTGACTCTAGAATGTGTTTGTACGATATGGGTATCAAATGAAAGGTGATAATGAGTATTTTAAAAGGGAATGGGCTTTAGTTCTATAGGTGAACGCCTTTTCGAGAAATCCCCATAAAGGTGGACCAGGGGTGACTCTAGAATATGTTTGTACGATATGGGTATCAAATGAAAGCTGTTAATGAGTATTTTGAAAAGGAGTGATCCTTAGTTCCCTAGGTGGACGCCGTTTCGAGATATCGCCATAAAGGTGGACCAGGGGTGTCTCTAGTTGTACGATATGCGAATCAAATGAAAGGTGTTACTGAGCGTTTTAAGAGGGAGTGGGCATTAGGTCTATAGGTGGACGCTTTTTCGAAATGTCGCCATTAGGGTGGGCCAGGGGTGACTCGAGAATGTGTTTGTACGATATGGGTATCAAACGAAAGGTGTTACTGAGCATTTTAAGAGGGAGTGGGCATTAGGTCCATAGGTGGACGCCTTTTCGAGATATCGCCATTAGGGTGGGCCAGGGGTGACTCTGGAATGTGTTTGTACGATATGGGTATCAAATGAAAGGTGGTAATGAGTATTTTAAAAGGGAGTAATCCTCAGTTCTATAGGTGGACGCCTTTTCGAGATATCGCCATAAAGGTTGACCAAGGGTGACTCTAGAATGTTTGTACGATATGGGTGTCAAACGAAAGGTGTTACTGAGCATTTTAAGAGGGAGTGGGCATTAGGTCTATAGGTGGACGCCTTTTCGAGATATCGCCATTAGGGTGGGCCAGGGGTGACTCTAGAATGTTTGTACGATATGGGTATCAAACGAAAGGTGTTACTGAGCATTTTAAGAGGGAGTGGGCATTAGGTCTATAGGTGGACGCCTTTTCGAGATATCGCCATTAGGGTGGGCCAGGGGTGACTCTAGAATGTTTGTACGATATGGGTATCAAAGGAAAGGTGTTACTGAGCATTTTAAGAGGGAGTGGACATTAGGTCTATAGGTGGACGCCTTTTCGAGATATCGCCATTAGGGTGGGCCAGGGGTGACTCTAGAATGTTTTTACGATATGGGTATCAAACTAAAGGTGTTACTGAGCATTTTAAGAGGGAGTGGGCATTAGGTCTATAGGTGCACGCCTTTTCGAGATATCGCCATTAGGGTGGGCCAGGGTTGACTCTTGAATGTGTTTGTACGATATGGATATCAAATTAAAGGTATTAATGAGGGTTTTAAAAGCGAGTGGCCCTTAGATGTATATGTGAAGGCGTTCTCGCGATATCGACCAAATGTGGATCAGGTGATCCAGAAAATCATCTGTCGGGTACTGCTAATTTATTTATATATTCAATAACACTAACAGTATTCCTGCCAAGATTCTAAGGGCTGTTGATTTCGCCTTGTAGAACTTTTTCATTTTCTTCTACTTAATATGGTAGGTGTCACACCCATTTTACAAAGTTTTTTCCAAAGTTATATTTTGCGTCAATAAACCAATCGAGTTACCATGTTTCATCCCTTTTTTCGTATTTGGTATAGAATTATGGCATTTTTTTAATTTTTCGTAATTTTCGATATCGATAAAGTGGGCGTGGTTATAGTCGGATTTCGGCCATTTTTTATACCAAGATAAAGTGAGTTCAGATAAGTACGTGGGCTAAGTTTAGTAAAGATATATCGGTTTTTGCTCAAGTTATTGTGTTAACGGCCGAGCGGAAGGACAGGCGGTGGACTGTGTATAAAAACTGGGCGTGGCTTCCACCGATTTCGCCCATTTTCACAGAGAACAGTTAACGTCATAGAATCTATGCTCCTACCAAATTTCAAAAGGAGTGGTAAATTTTTGTTCGACTTATGGCATTAAAAGTGTTCTAGACACACTAAATGAAAATGGGCGGAGCCACGCCCATTTTGAAATTTTCTTTAATTTTTGTATTTTGTTGCATCATATCATTACTGGAGTTGAATTTTGACTTAATTTACTTATATATAGTAAAGATATTAAATTTTTTGTTAAAATTTGAATTTAAAAAAAATTTTTTTTAAAAAGTGGGCGTGTTCTTCATCCAATTTTGCTAATTTTTATTTAGCGCATATATAGTAATAGTAGTAACGTTTCTGCCAAATTTCATCATGATATCTTCAACGACTACCAAATTACAGCTTGCACAACTTTTAAATTACCTTCTTGTAAAAGTGGGCGGTGCCACGCCCATTGTCCAAAATTTTACTAATTTTCTATTCTGCGTCATAACGTCAACCCATCTACCAAGTTTCATCGCCTTAACCGCCTTTGGCAATGAATTATCGCATTTTTTCGGTTTTTCGAAATTTTCGATATCGAAAAAGTGGGCGTGGTTATAGTCCGATATCGTTCATTTTAAATAGCGATCTGAGATGAGTGCTCAGGAACCTATATACCAAATTTCATCAAGATACCTCAAAATTTACTCAAGTTATCGTGTTAACGGACGGACGGACGGACATGGCTCAATCAAATTTTTTTTGGATCCTGATTATTTTGATATATGGAAGTCTATATCTATCTCGATTCCTTTATATATGTACAACCAACCGTTATCCAATCAAACTTAATATACTCTGTGAGCTCTGCTCAACTGAGTATAAAAATTTCCACAAATATTAACCAAAAATAGAATCGTGCTCAGTGAGCAGAAGCGTCAGGAATTGTTGGGAAATCCCGTGTGGGGGATGAAAAAAAAAAAAACAAAAAAGAAATATTGAATAAAAAGATGATAAAAAAATTTTAAGGTCTGCCTTTATATAAATGGACCAAAAAATAGAAGGCAATTTTCCCTTTAATACAGACATAGTTTTGTTAAATTTTGACTAAAAAACTTTAACCAAAGCTCTTGTAAAAGAATTTTGGGATTTAAAACTATAAAGGTGAAGCGCAATCTTTCAATTTAAGGCAAACCATGTAGTTGGGATTAACTAATTGATTATTTAAAATTTAAACACGCACTCTACCTTTATAATTTCAAATTCCAAAATTCTTTTACAAGAGCTCTTGTTAAAGTTTTTTGGTCAAAATTCAACAAGACTATGTCTGTATTAAAGGAAAAATTGTCTTCTATTTTTTGGTCCATTTATATAAAGGTAGTCCTTACAATTTTTTTATCATCTTTTTATTTTCAATTTTTTTAGTACTGCCTTCAAAAAGGCAATGCAACTTTGATTATTTATTTGTTTGTTCAAAATAACAAGATTTAAGAAAATTAGTGGAATTTTCGCTGACAACACTGGCGATAACAACAGAATTCCACCTCACATCATAACAAGAGAATTCCACCTCGTTTATTAGCTACTTAATTTGCACAGCTGAAAATCGTGGTGAAATTCACATACGCCTGAAAGTCTAAAAGAATCGTGGTGAAAGTCGCATACGCCTAAAATTATGCAAGGAATTGCATTGAGTTGTGGCTTCAACGAGGAGGCTGGCCATGAAGGTATGGCCCAATCTTCTAAATAGTTCGAATTGTGCCTTACGTAGCTGAAATTTTTTGAACAAACATTGCTCTTTCACCGAGTTTTAAACTATATTTCAGGTTTCAAGTCTCGAGATATCCAGGAAGTTAGTTAAAAATCGATTGCAAAATTCCCAATTTAAAACTAGTTTTCGCAATATCTCGATCCATGCGCCACCTAGCGGATTTTTTTTGATAAAATATTGCATCATTGTTGTTGTTTTTATTTTTATTTTCGGCATTTCAAAAGTTATATCAAGAAGAATTTCCGAGCTCTAGGCCACACATATATATTAGTAATAGAAAAATTGCATCGTCACCGGGTTCTGACTTACGGCCCAAATTTCATATCTCTAGCTCATCGGAAAGTTATTCGAAAATCGATCGCAAAACTCCCCAATTCCCCTCGTTTTTCAGGGATTTGTAGTTATCTCAATTAGCACGCCACCTAGCGGAACTTTGTTTTCTATAATCTGTCACCGGGTCTCGAACTATGTGCTAAGTTACAAGTCACTAGGTAACCGAGAAGTTAGTTAAAAATGGATTGAAAAATTCCCAAATTAAAATAAATTTTCTTGCATCCCCCGGGTTCTGACTTACGGCTCAAGTTTCATATCTCCAGCTCACCGGGAAGTTACTCAAAAATCGATTGCAAGATCCACGAATTGTAGTGCCATCGACTTTCAAACTATGTGCTAAGTTTCAAGTCTTTGGATCACCGAGAAGTTAGTTAAAATTCGATCGCAAAATTTCTATTTTAAGATTAATTTTCTGTATATTTCGATCCGTTCGCCACCTATCGGATTTTCTTTTCACTTGCATTGTAACGTCTCTCAGATCTGAACTATGTTCTAAGTGTCAAGTGTCTAGCTCAACGGGAAGTTACCGAAAAAGGGTTTTCCGTGGGTTAAAAATTCGTATGGAAATGAGGAGATAAACATGAAAGCGATTTAATATAAAGGTAAAAAATGTTTCTTACGAGGACTGCCTTTGCGCTAGATTTTCGAATCAATTGAATCGCTCAAATGGCGGTCTCGAAATTTTCTGCCAACAATCCCCGTACCAACTCCAGTGACTAAATTAAAAATCTTTACATATAATGATTTGCTTGTATATCTAGAGTCGATACACTCTCGAAAAATGAATTTCTCGATTTCTGGAGTCTCGGAGTTCTCGCTAGCGTTCAAGAAGATAGTGTGCGTCCCACGTATAGTACTGGCAGTGTAGTGGCTTAATTGGAAGTCGTATAGCTCCAAAGCTTTGCGAGTATTTCGCGATTCGAGAATTTCATGGGAAGCCAAGTGCTCCATTCATCAAGTCTTGAAATTTTTCAATTGTGTTCGAGCAGGAATCTGGAGCTCTAAAATGATATATCATTTTACAAATTAGTTTTTTTTTTTTATTTTTGGATATTTCGAGATTCGAAAATCTTCTGGAAAGCAAAGTTTTCGATTTCTCCAATCTCGAAAATATCGCTTACGTACGAAAAGAAATCGGTAGCTCTATATAAAATATGGTCATATGCAGCCACTTAATTTAATGTCGATAAGCTTGCTATGTTTGTGTGCATTTTGAGATTCAAGAATTTCGTGGGAAGCCAAGTTGTCGAGTCTCAAAATTTTAGATTGTGTCCGAGAATGAATCATAAGCTCTAAAATAAAATATCATTTTAGAAATTCATTTTGGTGAAAAGATCGCGAGCATAACTAGTATTTCGGCGTTCAGAAATTATCAACTATGAGGCTAAATTAAAGGTTGATAAGCTGGCGAGCTTAACGAGTATTTCGAGATTCGAGAATCTCGTGGGAAATCAAATTTGTAGATTTTTCGTGTCTCGAAATTTTCGTTTTTCTTCGAGAAAGAATCGTAAGCTCTAAAATAAGGTTTAATTTTACAAATTTATTTCGGTGAGAAGATCGCTAGCCTCAGGGGTAGTTTCAGATTCGAGGATGTCGGGGAAGCCAAGATCTAAATTTCTGACTCTTAAAATGTTCGCTTGTTTTCGAGAAGGCATCACTATTTTTAGGGACATATAACTTCTACAGCGGCCGCAGTGTTAGTGTGCTCAGTCACCACACAAAGGATCCTGGGTTCATATACTGGACCAATAAATATCCAAAATTTAGAAACAAGTTTTTTCATTTAGAAACAATTTTTCTTAGCGCGGTCTCCCCTCGGTATTGGTTTGGCAAACACTTAGAA
The DNA here is from genome assembly GCF_040869045.1 of Eurosta solidaginis. Lineage (NCBI taxonomy): Eukaryota > Metazoa > Arthropoda > Insecta > Diptera > Tephritidae > Eurosta > Eurosta solidaginis. Next base: position 303,288,737 of record NC_090319.1, on the reverse strand, counting down.
TGTATTTCTGCCATGATAAGCTTCTCAGTGAAAACTCATCTGCCTTGCAGATATTATTCGGTGTCGGCGTAAAATACGTATGTCCCGTCCTGCCAAATTGAATGAAAAATTAAAAAAGCACGAACAAATTGGAAAAAATCTCTGTCCCAAATTCTTTTCGGAGATATCTCGCACCTTGCATTTATTTTCATAGATCTGAATGGCTATTGGAACTCACGGTGAAGCTGCCATGTAACCGGATGATATTATTCCTAAAATGAAAAAGGATTTAGATAGACCTTGTATCGTATTTCCGAATACAAGTTTATTAGCGTACTGAAGTATTTGGCAAGAAACTTGGAGTCTTTGTTGAGCCGCTAATCACGAAATTTGTTCCATCGTATGCATGACCTCGTGAGATTGGGCCACACTGTGGTAGGTACGCACGTTAAGCATATATATAGTATTAGCTGGCCTATTTTGCATTGCTTTTCGAGAACACTGTTCTAAATTCACGTTCTGTAGTGTGTAAGTGCAATGGTTCGAGAACAACGTTTCGTATAACGTATATGCGTACGTATCAAAAAAATGCTATCTTTGTAGCATAGCACTAAAAAGACGGAATCCCACTAGAGGAACTTAACTCGAAGCTATCACATATCTTAGTTTTCTTACATAGTGACGGGTCGGACATTTTGACTAAAAATTTTTGTAATTTGCCTTAAATAATATTTTTAAAAAGTTTTTAATTTTATAACTCTCACCCGATGCGAAGCTAATGAAATAAACTTAGTTGTCTTGCCTACATAGAAAATTAGGGAATCCCTATAATGTCCCTGACTTAGAGGTCTGGTTCACGGATGGATTGAAATTCGATGACGGAAGAACGGGAGCTGCCATATATGGGACGAACTTTAAAAAACGGACACCAATGTGATGCTATGCCACCATATTTCCAGCTGAAATCCTTGCAATAGAAGCCTACGGTAGAAAATGTCTGCGGATGGGCTCAACCTCGATGAGCATTTACATTATGTCGAACACCCAGGCGGCCCTGCTTGCCCTGCAATCCTACACAGTTACATCTAAGCTAGCGGATGACTGCACTGACATCCTTAATGCCTTGTGGGCCAAAAACACGGTTCTTTTGGGGTGGGTTCCCGGACATCAGGGACATAAATGTAATGAACATCCAGATTGCCTAGCAAAGCAGGGTGCTATAGCAGCATTCTGTGGTCCAGAGCCCTTCTGTGGACTCACAAAAGCACACACCAGGGTTAACAATAAGTAAATGGGAAACTAAATAATTCAGACGTCACTTGATTGACTGCACAGGGCAAAGACAGACCAAACTGTTTATACTTTCCACTTCCGGCAAGGAAAGTATCAGAAAAACTCATTAGTCTATTCAGGGATGACCTAACAACTCTCACTGGGTACGATACGCTGTAGTCTATAATATTACTTAAGTAAGTTAAATCTATCCGACACTCAAATTTGTCATTTCTATGAGCTGAATTTGAAACGCCGGCTTACATTCTCTGCAAATGCGTCGCTCTGGCTCTCCCATCTAAGTGGTGTGACTCTTGATCCCTTTGTGATATGGAGTAAAAAGCCTGAAGAGGTACGTAGATACATCAAAAGCCTCCATATACAAAATTAGGCTGAAAGGTCATAGACAATAGCTCTCCACAAAGGTGGCACAGCTTCCAGGCCTAATAATAATAATAATACATAGAAAATAATCAATTTCCAAAAGTGACTTGTGGGACTACGAGCTCAGCAGGCTATATAAGTGGATTATTTGACTTTTCAATTTCAGACAAACAATAAAATATTTTCATATTGGTTGTACCCGATACGGCATATACCATATGTTTAAACGAGATACGATTCAATTTTTACCTAAGCGTAATTTGTATTTATTTGCAAAAAAAAACAAAAATCGAAGTTATTTTGGCTTGTGACGGGTAGGACAACTGGAAGCATTGCAAGCACATAATGCGTGAATAAATTTTAGCCGATTGCTTCCTAGAACATTAGATATTCTACTTTTCGTTTTCCATTCATCAAAAGGCAATGATTTACTTCCATATTTTTATCCGTGGTGTCTTTTTTGATGAATTGACCTTAATGCAATTGAAAACCCATTCAATGTTACTCATACGCCCTGTCATTTTATGACGTCAATCAGCATTGCTGCAGTGTATGTGTGAAATAGCGCAGGTTTTACACTATTTAATCAATCTTACTGAAAGGGTCCATGCATAGTTTACAGGACCTAAAACCACATATGGTTAAAGAAAACTGTTAAATTATTTCTATAAAAGGTTGGAGTATTTGCTTAGTTGTGCTGCGTTAAAAAAAAAGCAACTTTTAGAACGTAGGCCACTCTACTGCTCGTACATTATTGGGATATATAACACACATTCTGATCAACTTTGGCATGTGGGTGGTGGTGTGTTTACAAGCGACAAAAGCGCATTACAAAAAACAAAACAAAAAAATAATGCGATGTGGTTCCTTTCTGCAGCGCACGATTTTTTGGATGCCATAAAGAGCAGCAACAACAAAAGTGCTAGTGATGATGCAATGGTAAGGATAATACAGGAACTCAATTGATTTTGACAGCACAAGCTACATAAACTAAAAAGCAAATAATGCAATTTTTGAGAGTGTCAGAGCATCATCAAATGCAGGGCCGGATTAGGTATGTTGGAGCGCCTATGGAACATAATTTACAGAGCACTTTTTTGCCCTTTAAACCACTAAATATTTTTTTTTTTTTTTTGAGTAAACGCAGACTAAAAAAACGCTTGTTCAGAATTTCTAAGTTCTGTGTGACTGATTTTTCGCCGTACTAACTTTTTGCTGAATCGAATGTACGCATTTTTTAGTTATAAAGAAAATGTCCCTGTATGCGAGTTGTAAGAATTAACTTTTCCAGAAATTTACTTTTATTTTGAAACTGGCAACACAATTTCATTCGTTATTATCGGTCTAAAAGGGGAGCTTCCTTTTAGTTAGAATTCAAAGTTGAATTGAAACAAGTAAAGAAGGCTAAATTCGGGTGTAACCGGACATTACATACTCAGCTGCCAAATTACAGCTTGACAACTTTTAAATTACCTTCTCTTAAAAGTGGCCAGTGCCACGCCCATTGTCCAAAATTTTACCAATTATTCCGCGTCATAAGGACCACCTACCAAGTTTCATCGCTTTATCCATCTTTCGTAATGAATTATCGCACTTTTTCGGTTTTTCGAAATTTTCTATATTGAAAAAGTGGGCGTGGTTATAAGGACTTATATACCAAATTTCATTAAGATACCTCAAAATTTACTAAAGTCATTGTGTATATAGGCAGACGGACTGACATGGTTAAATGAATTTCTTTTTTCGCCCAGATCATTTTGTTATATAGAAGTCTACATCTATATCGGTTAGTTTATGCAGTTAGGGGTTACAGTTATGTAAACAAAATTAATATAATCTGTAAGATCTGATCAGTGAGTATAAAAATATCAAAAATCCCCCGGAATGATGATGAGACTTGATTATTTGAGTACAACCCTGAGACGCGTAAATTAAGTCAACAGTGAATAGAAAAGAGTGGAGAGCGGCCACCGAAATCGATAATGTCAAAGTCACATCTGAAAAAAAGTCACATCTGATTGTTTTTCTCACCATCCGCGGCATCATTAATCGCGAAAATATTCCCGCCGGCCAGACAGTGACTCAAATAATCAATGTGTTTTGGATCGGCTGCAGGCACGTTTTTTTCGCCTGCGACCGAAACTTGCCAAGGATGGCTGGGTCTCGCTTCACGACAATGCATCGACCCATTCCTCGTGCGTTTTGCAAGAGGTTTTGGTAAAAAAAAAAACACATGCCAACGTTGCCTGACCCATACCCCGATATGGGTCTCTGCAACTTTTTACTCATCATAGCGACATACAGTAGATACAAGAAGCTGTAACCGTGCCTAAACAGGCTTTCTTCGGAGAACTACCAATGGTGCTTTCTTATCATGGAAGAAACGTTGAAATCATTGCGAATAGTCAAAGAAAGACCATTAAGATGTTCTATAGTAAAATTTTTACTTAAACTTTACTCTCTTTTTTTTATTGACAAATTCCCCGAACTAAATTTCCACGCCTCCTATAAGGCAAGTTTCAATGTTTTTAAAAATTTTCATTGCCTTAAGGAAGTAATTGCTATGGCAAAAATTATTCGCATATTGGAAAAAAGCTTTTTGACTGTAGACAAGCCATAACGTGATCTGCAGAGCTTGAAGTTTTTTGATTACTTTGAATGTTTTTCCTTTAGTCGAGATCCTATAGGGAATGCGGCCCCTTGATAATTGCCCATACTGACGAACGATCCCTTTCTATGTATGAGTATATTTGATTTGTAAGAGTTTATTGTTATTGCTTATAAATATACTATTGTTATATAAATAAGCACATAAAGGTTTGTTATAGTCATATAAAAAATATGTGGAGCACGAAAAGAAACAAAAACGTCAATGAAAATCTGTAAACTATCATCAGTCAACTGTGGAAAATATGGAAAAATGAAATGCGCCAAGTAGACGAAAGTAACGCAGAGTATCAGCTGATTTCACATGTTTAAGAAAGTCTTAAAAGATAAGCACCGAGCGACAAACAGGATACCTCACAAAAATAATTTGTCTAAGTTATATCGTTAATATTCCGCTTAAAAGCAAGCAATTTTTCGAAAGAGAATTGTAATAGCGGAAATCATGCCGTCACCTCTTACAGGGTCTTTCATTCTTAACAACACGAAGACACTGATTCGTTCAAGGGCAAACATCCAAAGACTGAATAGCTATCGTTATAATTAAAAAATAGTAAATTCCTCTCTCTTCCAACGAAACTACTCTACAAATCGCTTTTCGTAGCCGTAGAAGCATGAACCAGGACAACATGAAATGAAGCGGTTCTGGGAGTGTTCGGGAGAAAATTTTTTTTGAAAGATTTAAGGACCTATACGCATTGGCCACGATGAGTACCGAAGAAGATCTAATTATGAGCTGTACGAGCTTTACGCAGACATCAACATAATCCAGCGAACTGAAACTATTTCAAAATATTTGCAAATGAACCCGCCTATGAAAGTAGATGAAGAGGGTAGCAGTTACACTCCGCAGTTAGAAAACGATTTAAATTCCATTGGTATGACCAATCTGCACCAGTTAGCATATCAAAGAAGCGACTGGCGCGCCTTGTTGTACAGCCATAATCGTTCAAATGGTTAAGCGCCAATAAAGTAAGTAACTGTACCTAAAGCCAATTTGGAGCACTAAGAAATATTTTTCCAGCGGGTTAAGAAGATACAGATATTTCTACAATAGGCATGATCACCATAAGAGACAAATATTCGAAGCTTCAGTGGATGAAAAAAAGCTTTTGCCGAAGTAGCCGGTAGAGTCTGAAGATGCTTATACTTAAGCGTACGTGGTACTATCCCGCAAGGGACTTCCAACGCCCGTAACACTCTCTAACCTCTCGGGACTGATTTTTTCGGTTAAAAAAATAAAAAAACACCAAAAAAAACTAAGTCTTTCTCCACAGCTGTTGTTACTGTAAGAAAACTGAGAGGAGTTACAAACACGATTTTCCGCCTAAAGCATGGACACTACCCAGTACTATATTATAAAAAGACATACAAACAAGAATATTTTAAGCTTTAAGGGAATAGATCTCATGAAAAGGAAGAATTTTCAATTTGGTCAGAAAGTAGAAATTTTCTTATGATATGTGCTATATTTGAAATACGCCCAAAACTATCTGTCCCACATGAAAGGACGGTTATCGGTGCGTATACGTAACATTTTGTTTTATATCAGAGAGCTTCATTGTATACAAAAATACTTCACGTGAGAGACCGCCATCGCATGACCTAACCTCAAGGTGTCACACACGGATCTAATTCCACACTCAGTGGCCCAACGAAGGCTCCATATTCTCTGCCAAACACTTCAGACCCAAACTCTGCTACCAAATAAGCTTGTGACCGGGTGTACAATCACCAGGACTTACGTTGGTAAGGTACGGAGTCTAACACACCCCCTAATCAGTTTAAGGACAATGGCATCAGGTTGCAAGACAACTCCACCTGTCGCAAGGCAAATCTCCACAATTTCAATACAAGTATTAAGGGATGTGAAAAATCTCGTCTGAGCACTAGGGTAACCTGCATCATAATAAAGAAAAGTGTTTGCAACTTTTTGTCATTTAAAATTAAATTCTCGTTCGCGTCTACGATATAAAGTCTCAGCTACTTATCGTCCAAGAACCACTTCCAAAGAAAATACTTTTTTCTAAGCTTTGAGAGCTGAATAGACCGCGTTACTCCGAGAAGATTACTCCAACGTCTCCATGTCTATGCTCTCAATCTACAAACAACGCAACGGAAGCACCAACGTGACGCAAAAGGAATTCAAAAACTTACGTTTTGCTGGCGTTGTCATTTATTTTCCTTGCAGCCTTCTAATTTTGCTCGAATTTATTTTATTTTCAATTATTTGTTATCAATTAACAAAAGTGTTATTTTCAAATAAAAAAAAATATTGTTAGTTGCATTTTTTTAATGACAAAAAATCAAAATTTGAGTCTTCCTTTTTCATTCATTGTGGCAGGAAAACTTTCAACGTACGTTCTTTCAAAGTGGCGAGAGCGGCAAAATGACGCAAAAGTCAAATGTGTTCGGGCCTTTAGAGTCATACAGAAGTTAAGGTTGCGCCACCGCTGCAGCGTCTTCAAAGCAAAAGTTGTAGCCAGACGGTCCAATAGTAGTGCTTAAATTTATTTTATAGACAGTTTGGCATACATACTCGTTGGGATCCAAAATGTTGTGTGCTCAAATCGATTTAGCTTGCGTATTTTCGGAGCACCTGAAGCTCCTGGCCATTGCACTGAGCTGCTTTTCGATACAAACTAGCTGAGGGACACTTCATGGCGACATCCCTGATAATTGTCGAGTTGGAACTAGCTAGCTAGTTGCGAATGGCAAAATATCCTTAAGATTGCCGCTGGCCTACGTCGAGATCTTTCTGGTCAAGTGGTGAAGCCAAGCGTACCACGTAACTAGCACAGTTCGCTAAGGCCGATCTCCCAATGGAGTCAACACGTTTTATTGATCATTTCTTGATGGCAATAATTGATTGGCAGCTCTGCATTCTACACAATCCTAGCATTGTTTTTTGCAACGAATATGATGAAATGGGATTCAAAGGGTTGATAAGCGCAATACAAAGCTTTATAGCTTTAAAACTTCCGCAACCCAATTGTCTAAACCTCACCTACATGAGGGGAATCCTGTTAAAAAAAATATGAATGTATCATACACATATTTAACAGGCGAGATTCTGGCGACCGGACAGGATGGCCTAGAAGGTTTAATGTGGTCATATAAATAGTTCCCGAGATAGTCGGGCTAGCACCTTAATGGTGCTTTGTTACCGGAATGTACCGGACCTAAATCAGGCAAAGAACCATCAACATCGATAACACTCCCCAAAACCTTCGAGGAGTGTTTTTGTCGTTAATGCAACAACAGCAGCAATATGACGAGGTGGGTTCATATCTCCAAAAATAATTGAAGGTTGAAGTACAATTTTGATATGCAGAAATTACATTGATGACTTCACCAGTGCCACCAGTGCCACCGCTAGTCACCGAGGCATACCAGCAAATCGTAAAAGTATGCAATTGAACTATGTCGACCAAGGTGCCACACCGTTTAGACAACCCAGCCTATCAAGATACTTTTATATGTATCTAACTTACTTTTTTGGTCCTGTACACCGATATCTTAAGCGATAAATTATAATAAAGCCAGGCAAGCCTACATTTCTATCTTTATACACAGCAGAGCAGAGCTCAAAGAGTATATTAATGTTGTTCGCATAACGATACCCCGTAACGGCACAAACTAATCGAGATAGATATAGACATCTATATATCAAAATGATCTCGGCGAAAAGAGAAATTCATTTAGCCATGTCCAACCGTCCGTTTGTTTGTCCGTCCATCCGTAAACACGATAACTTGAGTAAATTTTGAGGTATCTTAAAGATATTTGGTATGTAGGTTCCTGAGCACTCATCTCAGATCGCTATTTAAAATTAACGAAATCGGACTATAACCACGCCCACTTTTTCGATATCGAAAATTTCGAAAAACCGAAAAAGTACGATAATTCATTAAGAAAGACGGATAAAGCGATGAAAGTTGGTAGGTGGGTTGACTTTTCGACGTAGAATAGAAAATTAGTAAAATTTTTGCCAACGGGCGTGATACAGCCCACTTTTAAAAGAAGGTAATTTAAAATGTTTGCAAGCTGTAATTTGGCAGTCGTTAAAGATATCATGATGAAATTAGGCAGGAACGTTACCCCTATTACTATATGTGTTCTAAATTAAAACCAGAAAAAGTGGATGACGAACACGCCCACTTAAAAAAAAAAATAAAAAAAAAAATTTGTTTAGTCAAATTTTAATAAAAGATTGAATATCTATACAGTAGGGCGGGTCGATTTAAAAATCGCTCATTGCTCTGTGAAAATCGTATTCTAGGGATCAAAATAAGAAACTTTGCCGAAGGAATCATACCTCTAAAACGAATTCTGATGTCCCCCACTTGGGTCGAACTTTTGGATAGGGGCAATTTCAATTCTACCTGCTGTATCTTGTGGGGGCTTAAAAAAAATAACACAAGCAATTTTACGATCTGCAATTGTGTCACAGTGATACCTTCATTTTTTAAAACGGTTGAATAAAAAACCCACACAACTATGTTTACGACATTCAAATGCATCACAGTGATGCCTTGGTTTTAAAAGGGGGTTGTAAAAACGCTAATTTCTAATAATTTTTTTTTAATTTCTTCTCTATTACTAAGTTTAATTCATTATATCATTTACATATGTTCTGACTAAATAAATTTCTAAAGAGAAAAATAAACTCCAAAAAGAAAAAACATCAAAATTTGCCCCTACGACCCAAAGGGGGGACATCAGAATTCGTTTCAGAGGTATGGTTCCTTTGGCAAAGTTTCTTACTTTTATCCCTAGAATATGATTTTCAAAGAGCAATGGGCGATTTTTTTGCCTCCCCACAAATCGACCCGGCCTACTATACAGCGTATAAGTAATTATGTCAACATTCAACTCCAGTAATGATATGATGCAACAAAATACAAAAATAAAAGGAAATTTCAAAATGGGTGTGGCTCCGCCCTTTTTCATTTAATTTGTCTAGGATACTTTTAATGCAATAAGTCGAACAAAAATGTACCAATCCCTGTGAAGTTTGGTAAGGGCATAGCTTCTGTGGCGATAACTATTTTCTGTGAAAATGGGCGAAATGGGTTAATGCCACGCCCAGTTTTTATACACAGTCGACCCTCTGTTCTCCCGCTCGGCCGTTAACACGATAACTTGAGAAACAATCGATATATATTTACTAAACTTAGTTCACGTGCTTATCTGAACCCACTTTATCTTGGTACTGGCAGACCCGGCGGACATTGTTCTGCCCTAAATTTGGTCTATCTGCATACATTTTAATAAGCTTTTCCGCCTAACTCTCCCCCCCCCCCCCCCTCCTCTTCACTTTTTCTTAATCCTTTTATTCACTCCTCTCTCCGTGTGTTTCGCTTCAACTATCTCTATCTTCGTCTTTCTCTATCTCTTTCTCAGTCTACTTCTCCTTTCCTCTTTTCTCTTCTCTCAAGTTCTTCTCATTCTTCTTTATCTCTAATTGCCAGTCACAGTGGGTGGTATGTATTTGGTTCTATTCCCATTCCGAGTCCCAGCCCCACACCGAGTCTCAGTCCCAGTCCCAGTCCTAGTCCTAATCCCAGTCCCAGTTTGTCTCTGGTCTACTTCCCAGAAAAAAGAATCGTAAATACTAATATGGGCAATATATATACAGAATTTCAGGCAAATCGAATAGGACGTATGTAGATAGGTATGCTTGTATTATTAATTCATGTCTTTATTTCGGCTGCGCATGCATATTTATCAGTTTTGCCAGGTTGATGCGACCAAACAGAATATCACAATGAAAATTACTTTAAAGCTCTCGGCAACAGTTTTCACCTGATATCCATATTACACACATATTCTAGTGCTAAAGCACTCATCAACCGCTTCAGTTTGATACAAATAACGTAAAAACACATCCTAGTGTTACCCTGATTCACGTTTTGGTCTATATCTCGAGACCCTAGTCACAAATAGGTATGAAAATTACCCGGCACTAAAGCACTAATCAACAGCTTTCATTTGTTATCCATATTGTATAAATACATTCTAGGGGTACCCGGGTCCACGTTTTGACCTATATCTCGAGACCCTAGTCAACCAGGGGTATGAAAATTACCCTCTACTAAAGCACTAATCAACAGTTTTTATTCCTTATCCATATTCTATAAACATATTCTTGGGATAACCGGGTCCACATTTTGGCCTAAATCTCGAGACCCTAGTTACCCATGGGTACGAAAAATACCCCGTATCAAAGTACCCATAAACGGCTTCCATTTGATACCCATATTGTACAAACACATCCCATGATTACCCAGGTCTACGTTTTCTCAAGACCCTGGCCATAACGGGACAGAAAGTAACCAATGTCCGTCTCTTGGTTCTAAGCTACCTCTCTACCAATTTTCAGCCACATCGGTTCACCCGTTCTTGAGTTAGAAATAGTGTAACTAACACTACTTTCTTTTATATAAAAGTATATCTTTGATACCTATAATATATGTATATAAGCCTTCTGAAGTTACCCTGGTCCAAATTTTCGATATCTCCCAAACCAACTAAGGTAACAAAATTAAAACTACCTTGTATTAATATCATCGCCATTGCCTATCGTTTGAAACCCATATCGTATGAACACATTATAGAGTTATACATGTCCACATCTTGGTCGATATCTCGTAAACTAAGTTGGATATTGAAATCAACTCTACATTAAAACCCTCGTAGATACCTATCGTTTGATATCCATATCTCATGAAAACATTTTAGGGTTACCGAGGTCCACATTTTGGTCGATATATCAAAAAGCTTTCTAACTCTTTGCAGTTTTTTTACCCAATAACCATGTCGAGCCACCACCAAATCTATGCTCAAAATTTCATCTCAATCGGTTCAGCCGTTCTCGAGCTTTGCGGTCCAGAAAAAAAAACGGCTTTCAAAATATATATTAGTATGGATTAAAAATGGGCGAAATCCGACTAATACCACGCACACTTTTTTGATATCGAAAATTTCGAAAAATGAGAAAAAAATCCATAATTCTATACCAAATATCAAAAAAGGGATGAAACATGGTGATTGTATTGGTTTTTTGACGCAAAATATAACTTTAGAAAAAACTTTGTAAAATGGGTGTGACACCAACCATATTAAGTAGAAGAAAATGAAAAAGTTCTGCAGGGCGAAATCAAAAGCCCTTGGAATCATGGCAGGAATGCTGCTCGTGGTATTACATATATAAATAAATTAGCGGTACCCGACAGATGACGTTCTGGGTCACCCTCCTCCACATTTTGGTCGTTATCGCGAAAACGCCTTCACATATACAACTAAGGGCCACTCCCTTTTAAAACTGTCATTAATACCTTTAATTTGATACCCATGTCATACAAACACATTCCAAGGTTCATTTTCCTACATGGTCATTTTCCATTATTTTTCAAAGGATGAAGGAAAATTATTCCAAAAAACGTCACCCTTGGTCTACAATTTGGTCGATATTTCCCAAACGCATGTGATACGGTATTAAAAACCATTTATAAACCATCTGCGAAAACCTACGAAACCAACGCATCTATAATTACTATGTATCCATGAAAAAGACAATTTTGTCGCCAAAGCTCTCAGCGGAGTATGTAATGCTCGGTTACACCCGAACTTAGCCTTCCTTACTTGTTCTAATTTTTTAATACAATAAATAAAAAAAAAATTGATAATACGTGTCCAGTTACGAAATTCTAATTCTAGTATCTGTGTCTTGGAAAAGAGGGCAGGAGTTGATTTATTACGCACAAAAAAATAATTTTGTTTGTGGTTATTAGTCTCAAGCGGAAAGAGTGAAATTTGAGCAAAGTAAGCAAAAAACATCTTAAACCTTCGTAAGGGTCACTTAAAAAGGTCACTACACCATAATCAATCACAGCATTTCCACTTTACGTCCAATTATGTTTTCGTCTGATTGATCACAGCAGCGCGTCATTCGCTAAGTAGCCAATATTTAAATTTTCTGTTTTAAGGTGCAAAGTAATAAGAAGCTTAAAGGATAAAATTAAATGGGAAGGACCATTAGCGGCAGAAGAAAACATCAACAATAACAAAAATCAAAGCAAAGTACTAAAAATAAATACATTTTCAACAGCAACAGAAAATTCAATTTTCAGCGATTGAAGAAGATTGCATCACTTTTAAAAAAATGTATATACACACACATACATATTGTCATAACGAAAATTATACAAGTACAGGCAAAAAAATCTACTTAAAAAGAGGTAAATATTTAGACAGTAAATTAATAAGCAATTTATGAAATTCTCGCCATAGGTATTCTTCCCACAATCTAAAAAAGTAATTTTCTGAAAAATTTAGTTATTTTTTCCAATCATAGAAATAGTTGTTTAAAAAAAGTTGATCAATCAAGGCAAGGGATTTGGCTACGATGTGCTCTAATTCAAAATCCTGCTCTTACCCTCTGTGCTAACTTAATATTGCGGTATAAGACAAACAGATATTTTTAAGCTAACCTCATAGTCCAAAATTTTCTTGAATTGAAAAAACCACACAAATATTTTTACCGAACGATATAGTAAAAAAATTTTCATGGGTTTAATAGTGTGGGAATATCTATTTCCGGTATTTTATTGGCTCTACACTGAAGAAATTTCCAAAATCGCCGGTCCGAATAGAGCTGAAGGCCTAACAATAATTAGTTTGTCACGAGCCGGACCCGTGCGCAACAAATATAAAAGTCTCATATCAAACATCGACATAAATCAGCTGTTCCATCAATCGAATATCTGTAAACTTACATGCGTATGCGCTGCCATCTGGCGAATGTTAGCAACTGCCGGCAGTGTTAGTTTTAATCAAATATCAAATAGATTTCTTTGTGTGCTCACAATTGTTTAGTTTTAAACGGTTTTATTTAGGTTGAGTTGACAGGCTGCACAGCTGCACGGCCGTTGTGAACGAATTTTTTAATCAAAATTTAAGTAACTTTCCGATAAGCTACAAGCTTGAAACTTGGAATATAGTTCAGAACCCGATAAAATGCAATAATAAGAAAAAAAAGCGTCGCTAGTTGGCGCAAGGATCGAGATATTCACAAAAATCGCATTTGTGGTCTGATTTGGCTCATATTTGGAACATATACATATTACATATAAGAATAAAAAGCAACCTATGAAAAAAAATCGCCGCTACGTGGCGCAAGGATCGAGATATTTACAAAAATCGTATTTGTGGTCCGATTTGGTCCATATTTGGAACACATAATACATACTCGAATAGAAAGCGACCTATGATGTCCGATTTGGCTCAAATCTGGAACCAATATTACATACAGTCCGGTAGATGTGACATCAAAATATTTTGGAGTTGGAGGAGAGACAAGCATACGTGGCGCAGAGTCGAGTAAAGTCTTTGGAAGGATTATGTATTGAGGACTTACGATTGTAGCAAATTGTCAGGAAAGAGTCCGTGTAATAACGAGTCACTAAATGAACTAAGTAGAATGAGAAATAATAGGCAATTAAATAAAAGAGTTGGACGCGCCAAATTTCTACTGATAGTCATATATAAGACCAACTGAACCTTAACCAGGCTATAATACGCCTCACATTTTTAGAAATTTCCCGTGCCCAACGCTTTTATTTAATTATCTGATCAACGTCCTAGAGTGATGAGGAGTGTGATGACTAGTACCTAAGATCTACCTAATTATTTTCTAGCTTTTAGTATTATTATTACTTCATGTAAGTATTTTTTTCAATAAAACCGTTTAATTTACAAAATTGTTTTTAATTATTTTATTAACAAATTATTTTAATGAAATATAGCTAAAGAAAAGCACTACGATTCAAAACCTTATTTTTACAAGTGTATTCGCAAATGTGTGAGCAGTGCTTGGAAATAGGGAAAGGAAAAAAAAATTGAAAGATAACCGCTTAGTTGACAATCAAACGATGCAAAGCGGCCCATACAGTTTTCAATATCGCACAAGCTATGTGCATAAACTCGTACAACAACAACAATAAGTACGTCAACATTTGCCATAGTAATACTTTTTAGATTTTTGCTTTTTAACAGCAACTTTTACAAAAAAGTAACAAGAAGAATTTTAAATTGAATTCAGTCTCGTAGATGAGATGGCGCAGAAACTTAAGATGCAACGCACCGAACTGGAATTAAATATTTTGTTTGTATTAAATGTCATTGTTATTGTTGCTTTAATATTGGAAATTGAAAGCAAATGAAAAATGTTAAAATGAAATAAAAAAACAAACATTCGTAATATAATATGTGAAAAAAAATAAAATAAAAAAAGTGCGGAAATATGGTAGATGAAAACCGTTCAGCTAATCTCGCATAAAATGCAGATATGCAATGACGAGGATGATTCATGCAGTCAAGATACTTATAATCTTCTTTCATATTTTAAAACGTGCCTCTCTTGCAATATCTACTTAAGGGGAAGCTTAGCTTCTAGCTAAGTTAAGGTTCAAGTAATATTATAGTGAGTCATCATCATTACAATTATTTCCAAACAAAATTTATACAGTCATACTTTATATACTTTTTACTACATTCTTTAAAAAATTAATTCTCTACTTTAAATGAACCACCCACAACAAAACATTGCTTTGGAACAAGCTAGCATACTTAATATGACTTTCCCAAGATCAAAAGAACTCAGTTAGGAAAAGTTGCACAAAAACAAATACATGGCCTCGGCTTAATGTGTCTGTAATTAGTTCTAATATCAAATAAGTGTGGGTTGAAATCACACCCCGGGAGGAAAGGCTTCGAAGAGATTTTTGAAATCGCAACAGCTGTCCCTTTTCAAAGCTGATGTCACGTTGCTTCAATTTTTTTTAAATTCTTAAAAACAAGGAATATTTTTTACACTTTTCCGGCACTGGTCCGGCCCTCAATCATGAATTTGTGCCGTACCTTGTGTCCCATTTTGTCTTTTATCTATTGGTCTTACGCTACCGATTTATAAGCAGCTGTTAAATAACTAAAAAAATAAGTGCAAGGCGCGATAACCTCTGAAGAGATTTTAGGCCGAGCTTCACTTCCAATATGCGTTGTGCTCCTTTAAGTTGTTTCCTAAAAAATTTGTTCGACGGAACCTACCTGTTTTATGCCGACTCCGGACGGCATCTGCAAAGCAGATAAGTTTTCACTGAGAGCTTTTCATGACATAAATATAGTCGGAGTGCTCTCCTAACGCTGCCGAGGAGCGACACCGCTGAAAAAAAATGTTCTACTAATTGAAAAAACTTGTTTCCAAAATTTTGATGTTGCTTTTCGCAGGGCATGAACCCAGGATCTTTGGTGTGGCAGGCGAAGCATGCTACCATCACACCACGGCGGCCACCATAAGCAGATGTTAGGCTTCCGAAATACTTTAATCGCCAAATCAAACCATTTTCATAGTTCAATAAACCTGTTTATGTAATTTATGGGGCATTTTGGGATATCTCTTTGATCGGACAGCACGAGACCGCATTGAAATCGGTGGCTGATATTAGCCATGGTTTCTTGGTTGAAACTCCTGCACATGGCGATAAAGGGCATTCCCAGGCTTTTTGCGTGTGTGCCAAATGACCAATATCCTGTTATTTTAGTTGTCATCGTTAATATTTATTCTCTAAACAATTTTAGCAAATCTCCTTTCTTTCATTTTTTTTTTTTTTTTTTTCATTGTAGTCTGGCCAAATTTATTTGGTGATTCGACATGTGTCCGTAGAGTACCAATTTTGAATAGTCGTTTTCTTTAGATAGGTAAGAATTTAACTTTTTATGGATGTATGGGTCGAATCCAATAATGCGCCAAACTTTTCCAACTCATCGGTTTTTTTATTGCCGTCTATATCCCTGTGTCCTGATATCTATGTAAGAGTAATGGTCGCTGAGTTCGCTGCATTACACAGCACTTTCCTTCTGGGACGTTAGTCGGGAATCCAACGCCATGAGGGTTGCTTGGTTTACTGATAATATTCATACCTCTCGACCGTTTACAGAGTTCCCCAACAGGAAGCAACATGCCTTGCATATTCCTAGTAGCTCTGCTTCAAAGATACCAGCTGGCAGACAAAGCCTCTAAATCAACACCGCAGTCCATTTTGTAACCTTTCGTGAATAGTGAGGGGACACACTCCTTACATAGCATGTTAGCTAGCCAATCCATTCTCGAGGATATTCTCACCTTAAAATTTGTGTCTTAGGTTAATTTAAGCGAAAGATGATATGTTGTCGAATCTACATCGGGTAGTAGACTCACTGAAGTAGTGCAGCTACAGCCGTATATGGAGGTATAGTGGCAGCTGGCTAAAGATAGTATTGAACGCGTCTGTTGGACACGTCCTAAGTGCTATTGTTACAACTCCTAAATACTCTTGTGCTCCACCCACCACATCAAAGATGCTGGCTTCACGTCCCCGGAAAACATCAAAATTATAGGAAAAAGTTTTTTCAATTAGAAGAAAGATTCCCTAAGCGGAGTCGGCTTTTGGCTGTAATTTGGCAAACACTACGAATGCATTTCTGTCATGAAAAGCTGCTCAGTGAAAACTCATCTGGCTTCTTCGGGGTCGGCATAAAACATGTGGGTCTCGCCCCGCCAATTTTTAGGAAAAAATTAAGAGGAGCAAGACGCAAATTGGAAAAGTAGCTCGGGCTAAAATCTATTCGGTGGTTAGCACGCCTTACATTTAATAACTCTTCCACAACGCTATCGCTCCGCACGATAAGATTGTTCTTATAACTGCTGTTTACAGCTACATTGGAAGATTTGGTATTAGACAGCAGTTTCTGCTAATTACTGTTACAATTACAGTTAAATTACAGTTATGTTTTGTTTTGTGTTCGCTTTGTTTTTGTTTAGTTTTTTATTTAAAATTTTTGTATACGACTCTGATTTTCCTATATTTTGATCGCATTCTAGTGAAAGATCTGAAAAAATGTCTTCTCCAAGATAAGAGGAATTTATATAACTAAAAGTTTAGAGAAAATTTGGAAAAAAAACAGAATTGCGCAATTGTTTAACAAAACCTTCGCTGCTGCGCTTCTCTTCCTAATTCTAGCGGAATTTAAGCGAAAAGTCGGATTAAAAGCTGGCCGATGAAGATTTCATCGAAACTAGAATAAAATATTTAATTAAACGTGAAACCCATTCTGCTGAAGTTTTTTTGCTTTTGTGCTGATTTGAGATTACCGTATAAGATTGAGGCCTTATTCCCGATATGGTCATAAAGTCAAGTGGAAAATTACTAAGTGGTCATTAAGACAAATCAAAAAAGATAATTACGTTAACTGAGCTTGTAACTATTTGAAATGGCCATAAAGCTAATTGGTCTTATGGACATTTGAAGTGGTCAAAAAATTTATTAAACTTTTGGCCGTTGGCTTTATGTCACCCATCTAATATTTTATTAGTACAGCAAATGGCACATATGCAAAATGCATTTTATTTTACAAAAAAAAATCTGAAAATCCTTTCCATTTTTAAACGGTTTATTTAGCTTGACCCTGTGTAGCGAACAGAATTTTGTAATTGAAACTTAAGTAACTTCCCGATAAGCTACAAGTTAGAAATTTGGAATATAGTTCAGAATCCGATGACAATGCAATAATAAGAAAAAACACCGATATGTGGCGTATGGATCGAAATATTTCAAAAAATCGTATTTGTGGTCGGATTTGGCTCATATTTGGAACACATATTACATACAGAAATCGCTATATAAAAAAAATTCCCGCTAGGCACCGTCAGGATCGAGATATTCAAAAAAATCGTACTTGTGGTCCGGTTTGTCTCATTTTTGGGACAAATATTACATACAGTCCGGTACAAGCATACGTAGCACTGAGTCAGATAAAGTCTTTGGAAGGATTATATATTGAGGAGTTACAAAATTGTCAGGAAAGATTCCTTGTAATAATGAGGCACTAAATGAAGTAAATAGAAAGAGAACTAATAGGCAATTAAATAAAAACAAAAACCCTGAAAATAATTAAACAAAAATTTTTAAGGTAAACGGTTTTATTGAAAACAATAGTTACATTAAGTAATAATAATACTGTAACGAATTTACTGCAATTCCCCTTATTTGCAATCTTCTGCTAACGTTCGTATCGTTCGACTAAATAACTCCAATATTGAATAATGGAAAAATGGTCTTTATTAAAGTACTTCACAATAACACTTATACTTTGCAACTAGCTGGCTTAATAACCAAACTGTCTGATAGCTTAAATGAAAACTGATCTCTCGCCTCCACTGTTGTCGCCCTTTTATACTGACCGACCTCCTCATTGCATATTTTTAAGCTTTTCTAATTCCAGAACTTACTAGTTAGTTATAAATTTCTCAGCTACAACTACAGATGTATAATTTTTATAGCTTCTCTCATACCCCATGCCCTTGTATGTGTGAGCGACACTTCCACAATCACAATTGCATACCTTTAGGAGCATTTCATATAAGATATCTGCATGCGTTTGTGCGTTGCTTCTCAGCTGCGTGTACGTAGATATGTGTAGACATAACGATTGATTCGTTTATGTAGATACAAGTGACTGTGTGCTTTATTGTTGTTGTGATTTCATTTACTTTGCATCAGACTAGGGATGTGAGTATCACTTAGTGTCACTCATATTCGTTACAATAATAATAGATAGAAAATAATTAGGTAGGTCTTAGGTACTACTCATCACACTCTTCACCAATCTAGGGCGTTGATCAGACAAATAAATAACAGCGTTGGCCGCGTGAAATTTATAAAAATGTGAGGCGTAGCATAACCTGATTATGACGATTGATGAGGAGTGCGATGACTAGTACCTAAGACCTACTTAATTATTTTCTATCTATTAGTATTATTATTACTTAATATAAGTATTGTTTTCAATAAATCCATTTAACCTAAAAAATTGTTTTTAATATATTATTTCCCATCTTTTAATATTATTATTAATTAATGTAAGTATTGTTTTCAATAAAAATGTTTTACAGTTATTTTTTCTTGCTCAGAAGAAGTTTTTTTCTGTGTGCTACAATTATTCACATTGCCCACAGTGCACCAATTCGAATATTCGATTTGTAGGGGAATAATCATTGCAGCCAGAAGTTGACATAACATCCAATAAATTTAACCAATTTATTTACTCAGCTGGTAAAGAATTAATTATAGAATCATTTGCAAATATTAAATATGCACTCTGTTATCAAATAAATCAATTTTGTTAACTTTCAAATGTTTATCTACCCCACGACGGGTGAGTTGCCGACTTTTGGTTGGCTGTGTTTTTTGTCAAAGAATTTTTATTTACCGCGGTGGATTAATTTTTATTTACCTGAACGTCGGTTACATGGAGTGCTCATAATTTATGTATCCTGTTTTTTCAATGCTTTCAATTTGGTTAAATCAATTTTTTTATATAGGACTTGTGTGGCGTCACTGCTGACATATCAAATAGACTACGCCATAGGCAGATGGCTGTAAAGGTAGGGGGTGTTTTCTAGAGATTCAGCGCATAAACTCATTCAAAACCTCATTTTTCTGACTACCAGACCCTAACTGACCACAGCTTGTCAAACCACACTTTTTTCGTATGTTATTACTAGCTTACTCAAGGCTTTCACTAGGGTAGGCCTTGTCGATGATGTGACGGATTAACCAAACTCCACAGCTTCCGACTATAAGTCTGAGTGCTTTAAGGTATTTGGCGTAGTTCGGCCTCTTGAAAGGGCGGTGGTATTTCAATGAACAAGAAATATGTATAGTAGTTAATTTTCAGCCAAAGGGTATACCCGGCTGTATTTCAATTTAATTTCCCCGATATTTTATGTTGGTAGCAAGAAGAAGACAGGGAGAAAGAGCTAAATGCGAGAGAAGACAAAAGCGCTGCAAGCGATGCTACGCACTCGGAGACAAAACTTAGCGAAAATCAAATAAGCTCCGTGATGCATTAGCAGTAAATTCAAACAGATAAAAACATTGGAGAAGAGTACCCGGACTTTGGTCACTTTAACGAAGCGAACGAAACAAGAGAAGCGTGAGACCCTATGAAGGGTACACCTCTCTGTCCTCTTAAATAGAGAGAGCGTTGAAACGAACAGGGAAGATGTTGGACCTGAGACGGAAGATAACGGACCCGATCCTGCAATCGATTATGATGGAATTATTATTCCCTCCACCCGATTATGACAAAGTAAGAGTAACGATAACCACATCAAAAAGCAATAAGGCAGAGAGCGCTAATGGATTACCTGCAGAGCTATTCAAAAAAGGCGGCAAAGATATATGGTCGAATGATTGCCTACCCGACGATTTCAACCTAAGTGTTCTTTGGCCAGTACACAAGAATTAGGATCTTGTAAACTGCTCAAACTACCGTGAAATCAGCCTTCTTAGTATCGCATGTAAGTTTCTGTCAAGCGTATTGCGCGAAAAATTTAAGCCCATGGTTAATACGTTAGTTGCACCTTAACAGTGCGGCTTCAGACCTGGTAAATCTTCCATCGGCCAGACTTTCGCCATGCTCCAAACCATGGAAAAAACCCGCGAAAAAGAATATACACACAACATCACTTCGTGAATTTTAAAGCCGTGTTCAACAGCACGAAAATGAGCTATTCGAGAAGCGTAAAATATTGGTTACCTGCTGTCGACGAGCAAAAACTCAACGTGTTTGCTCTTTGGAAATCATAATTTGGAAATATTAAACCTGTTAGACCATGAAAGAATGATAGTCCAGCTAAGGGAGTATTTTTAACTCTCCCATGAAAGTAGAGGAAGAGCGCGGCCCGCACTCCACTAGAAGCATCAGGCGGAAAACGGTTTAAATTCCTTTGGTGTACCCGATTGGCATACGTTTCACCTAGCTAGCTAGGGGATCGGAATATACCCTCGGTAGGTATGCCTGTCGTAAGAGGCGACTAAAACACAAAATAGATTCAAGTGGTTGTGTAACGCAACCCTCTCAGGTTGCCAGCGCAATATATAACTTCTCCAACCCAATTGTCAACCCCACCTGTCCGTGGCGAATCCTGTTTCATTAACAGCCGAGGCTCTGGCTCATGGGTTGGAGGGCGGTATGGCCTAGAAGGTCCCATATGGTGATAACAAATCGTTCCCGCGATGCTCGGGTTTGGTACGGGAACGTACCCGATCTGCATCCGACAAAGGACCATCAACATCGATAACACTACCCAAGGCCTTCGGGGAGTGACCTCGTCGCAACAACAACAACATTGGCGTAAGTTAAGCATATGAGGAAGCGACTAGCTCTCCTTCTTGGATGGACATAACAATTAAGTTAGTAAGTAAGAAATAAAATTTTGGCTAAGCAGCCAAAGAGGCAAGTATAAATTGAGCTGTTGTTGTTGTTTTTGTTGTTGTAGCAGTGATTAAATGGGGTTACACTGAAATGACAGTCCTTGGTCTGGAAAAATTACGAGTCGCTCCGGTACATAGAACCGACTGCCTTGGGAAGCGTTTACCTTTTGTTTAAACTCATATGGCAAACTCTAGCCCTACATTTAATTGAATTTTTGAATAAAAACTGTTATATGAACTTAACATTAACCTACAAACCAGTTGAGATTACGCAAACTGCTGCATTGTCACATTGTCGGAGAGATTTTGAATCATTTTGAGCAACAATTTGACGAAAAATGTTATCTGGACAAGTTATTTGTATTTCAAATACGCTTACTCTATCCCTTAAGCTGAATTTTGGTTGATTCCAAGTATCTCAGCTTAAAACATATAAAGCGAAACACTTCAAATAGCTTCTTAGACCATTGCCAGGTATTAAGCTATTGGATTTACACACATTTTAATGAATTTGCTGAATTTTAAATTTCAAATATCTGAACGCAACACCCTTTATGCATAGGAAAAAATAACAGTCACACCCAACGAACGAAATTGAGCACAACCAAAACGGAAGTAGAGATTTAAAAGTGAGTTCACAGAATTTACATGTCCTACGCCTGTTTGTTTGTATTTAAAAATCATTAACGTTTTGAGATTTCTTTTTACGTTTTTTATAATAGCCATATGGAGAGGGTGAATACAGATGAAGGTAACGATGCACTGCTGAGAATTCAGCGAATAAATTACAATCAAAGTGCAGAGTCAAGTGCTAAGCTGGTATTGGTTAAGCGGACGGGTTAAATTCGCTCTTTTGACAAAAAGCGACGGAATTAAAATTAAGTCATGTGATAGTGCCCGTACGAGTCCTTGTGAAATATATTTTTAGCTTGCCAATTTGCATTGGAAACAGAGGAGTCAAAACGTACTTGCATAATAACATAACATATTGGCGCAATGAAAGCTCTCCACATTCAACGTATGTATATTAGACTGGGTCGATTTATTAACCGATATCGCGTCATCGATTCGTTTATAGGATTTGGGCTCATAAACAAAAAAGTTCCAATACGCATACCCAAAAAAAAACAATTTTCAAGCCTACGAAATTTCATTTCTTTGATTTTTTTTTTCTTTTTTTTTTTTTTGAAGTAAATTAAAGTTTTTTACACGACCTTACTAAACAAATTTTCATTTGATTGTAAAATTTTCATGTATATTTTTTTTCAAAAAACTGTTAACTGTTATCGGCAACTTTTTTAGCAGACATTTTTGGGTCGGACAGGGTATACATTAGGGTGGGCCAAATTTATTGTTGAAAAGGAACACCCAGTTTCTGAATCTATGACTCATACTGAGCAGTATTCTCTATGGGACCATAGGTCTGAAATGAATTTCGAGCCTCCCTAATTTTGTTTGAATATTTTATATCCCAATCCGAATCCGAATTTGATATTTATTTACATGTATTTTATTTGTGAGAGCCGCTATTCGAATTGGGATATAAAATTTCTAACAAAATTAGGGAGGCTCGAAATTCATTTTAGACCTATGGTCCCATGGACAATATTACTCAGTAACCATAGATTCAGAAACTGGATGTGCACCTGAACTTTTTTCCCCCCATTTTTCCCCATACAATTTGACCCGCCCTAGTATACATATAAAAATTTGTTTAGTAGGTCATGAAAAAAACCTTATAAATCAAAGTCGAAAAAAAGTAAAAAAAATGAAATTTCGCAGGCTCGAAAATTATTTTTTAGGTATGCGTAGTGGAACTTTTTTTTCCTGAGCCCAAATCCTATCGAAAAATCGATGGCGGGATAACTGTTAACTTTCGTCCATACAAATCGACCCACCTTAATGTGTATACCTCACACTTCACAATACTTGCGTGGAGGTGGGTTGAGGGGTGTGTGGAATGTTTGTTGCGTTCATATTATTTTCAACTTTACGATGGACACCACACAGGTACGGGAAACTGATTAGCGTGTTTGTCTCATATTCGAAGATCGAGGTGTTTTCACTGTTAGACATTTAAAGCAGAATAGTTGTTGTAAAGGCATTAAGGAATCGCAATAGATATACACTTCTTTATTACAAATGTTGATGTTTTCGGCACAGAAATATATTTTGATTTAATCCTTACGTTCACGAGTCGCTTAACTCTAACTTAAGCTTAATTGAAACATTTACTATCTACATCTACTATATATCGTTTGTTGGATTCAGTACTCCCTAATACAGCATACCAGTACCCCACAATACGCCTACATTTATATTGTCACATATTAATAACAGACCATATTCAAAGTCTATTTGTACGCTTACACTTTGTCCCTACATTCTGTGTTCCCTCCATCCGTTATTATACATAAACGAGTAAAGAAGGTTAAGTTCGGGTGTAACCGAAGATTACATACTAAGCTGCCAAATTACAGCTTGAACAACTTTTAAATTACCATCTTTTAAATGTGAGCGGTGCCACGCCCACTGTCCAAAATTTTACTAATTTTCCAATCTGCGTTCAACCCACCTAGTAGGTTAGGTTAGTTTGAACTGGCCGGTCCATGAGGACCTCACATAGACTGAATGGGTCCCTAGTATTACCAGAAGTATGTTTTAACGACCAAACTGGAAAATCCTATCAAAACCCAGGACCTATGTAACAAAATAACTGCGTCCTCTTGAAAAACAACAGAAGCATTCTAGGACTTAACCCGCTTGCTGCTTCTAGATCTGACAGCTGTATTACTCCTTACAGCTGGAGCCTTAGACTGGAAAGCGCAGGGCATGAGCATAGAACGCGCCCGATCATTTCCTGCTCCAACCCGAACTTCCAAAGTCTGCTATCACTGGCCAAGCCTAATTTGAAAGCATATGACGCCAGAAGGCAGTGTCCAGTCAGAATACCCGTCATTAGTCTACAGTCCTCTCCTTTTAATGATAGAAGCAACTTAGCTAGTCTAAGTTTGTAAGACCTACACATAATCTTCGACACTTTACAGCCCCACGTTTGAACCTACGCCTTTCCTGCTTGGTCAATCATGTGCACTTCTCGCATTCCCCTAGTCTCGCCCAATCTAATGGGCACGTCTACGGAGCAAGATTCAAGGGATGCGGCTGTTTTAGCTAGTTCATCTGTTTTTTCATTCCCATCTATATGCATATGCCCAGGGATCCAATACAGATGTATGCTTCTTCTTATTCCGATTCTTTACAGAGTCTGCTTACACTCTAACACACTTGCTGCATTATGTGAGATTATTACCTTAATTGCTGCTTGACTGTCAATATAAAAGTTAAAACTGTTGCAGTTTAAGCTGTTCTCTTCCAGTGTTTCCACTGCTTTGGTTACGGCTAATATTTCCGCTTGGAAAACACTACAGTAATCTGGAAGCTTGTAGGATCTTCTTATTTCCGAATCAGCGCAGTATACCGCAGACCCTACCCCTCCACTACATTGGAACCATCTGTGTACACATGTATCGCCTCTTCAGCCATTTGATCACCCTTGCGCCAACCAATCGCCTCTATTGTGGCCTTAAGATATCCCCCGAAGTGCAGATAGAGAATCAGGTAGCATGTTTGCCTTGTGATTGATGACGCTATACTACTATGGCCGTATGGTCGGTGCTCCAGCCGCCCCGAGGCACCGAGCCTGGTTGCAGTTGTTAGCGCTATGTTCCTTGCTACCAGGTCTACAAGTGGAATGTGCAGAATGGGATACAGTGTATCCGTCGGGGTTGTTTTCAGGACTCCCGTAATGCTAAGTATAGATAGTCTGCATACCCCCTCTACTTTTAGATAGGTTGCTTTTTGTATGGCTCTCCACCAAACAAGAACTCCATAGTATAGAATAGGGTTTATAATCGCTGGTAAAACGCAATGAGAAAGAGAGGGCGATAAACCCCATATACACCCCAGCATTCTTTTATATGCATAACGTGCCATTGTGGCCTACTTCATCCTCTCCTCCACGTTGAGCTTCCATGACAGCTTACTGTCTAGGATGATTATTTTATGGAAGGTTTCTCCTGCAGGGTCACCCCTCCTTACTTTGGCCTGGTCCAATTTGGGACCTTGTGCCTCTTTGCTAACAATACCATATCCGTCTTCTCCGCGTTGGCTGTCAACCCGGAATTAGATGCCCAGGTATGAATATCCCGAAGCGCCAAATCCATCAAGGAAAATTGCAACGTCATCTGTGTAAACCGTAAGTTTTACGGGCCTGAGCAGTAGGTTGATGACCAGGTTGACAGCAGAGGTGATAGCACCCCTCCCTGCGGCGTGCCAATGTCGAATGATTTCGTGGCCTCGTACAATCCTCATGGTGATGTAATATTTTGCAATTTAACATGCAGCCAATCCATATGGTTAAGGCTGGATGTAATTTAATGTAATTAGAACCATCCATAGTCGCCCATTTAGAGACATTGTTTAAAGCCCCGGCAATGTCTTGGACGACTCCTAGAGCATATTCCTTACATTCCAGGGCTTTATCTATGCTTATTACCACTTCATGCAATGCGGTGTCTAACGACTTGCATTTGGTGAACGCATGCTGTGTTGTGGAAAGCAGTTTTTCATCGACATTGGACTTTATGTACACATCTATCAGCCTCTCAAAGGTTTAGATCAGATACGATGTTAAGCTAATGGGTCAAAGGTCTTTGGGATACACGTGACCGATCTTCCCGCCTTTGGTGGGAAAGCTACACGAGCAGTTCTCCAAGAATGCCGTACATGATTCAGTCTTATGCACCCATCGAATATTATTTTAATTTTTAATTCCACGACATCTCTACTTAGAACTTGTATCAAGGCCGGGAATATACCATCTGGGCCCGGCGATTTAAACTTAGAAAACGTCTTCACTGCCCACTCGATCTTGGTATCGGTCACCAAGCCCGGTACTACGCGCTCCGTGATTGAAGTGTGAGTGCTGTCGGCTGGCTCTTCTAAATCATCTCCCGATGAAAAATGTGTATCAAAAAGCACCTCAAGGGATTCCTCACTACTACGTGACTATTCCCCGTTCTCTTTCTTTATTAGTCCCTGGACTATTTTTTACCTTTCTAGGACTTTTTTCAAACGTGCTGTTTTGCTGTAACACTATATGTCCGCACAGAAGCTTTTCCATGAGATTCTCTTCGCCCTGGTAATTTCACGCTTATAAATCCTCAGTAGACCCCTGTACTCGTCCCGACACCCTTCGCTTTTCGCGGTCTGTGCTAGCTTAAGCATTTCTCTTACCTGTCTTCTTAGAAGACTCAGCTGATTGCTCCACCATGGCGGATTTGCTTTTCCTCTGAATCTTCTTAGAGGGCAAGCTTTGTTATACGCATTCCACCGCATCCCATCGTTCGTGCACAATCTAAAAAAAAATATACACAAGAAATCGTTAAAAAGTATCCCTTTTACTTGAAACCCTCAATATTTTCTTAAGCCCACCAATTGTCGTTGTGGTAAATTTCCGCGCTTTTTATCCTCTCTTACATGGACTCTATTTAGGTTTCTTACGAACCGGTGAGCGAAATCAATCCCCAGCAAAATACAACATAACCACAAAGGCTAAAACCGCCGACTAAAAAAAATTTGCTACTCAATTCACATCAAAAACAAAATGCAGAATAAGCCTTAATTAAATACGAACATTTGCTAAAGCTCAGCACTTTACCGTTACACGTTCATATTTCTTTTCAATGCTAACTTTTCCAGCATTTTCTACATTTTGTATCCTTGAAAAACTTGGTTCAATAACCGCGAAAGATGCAAATAATTTTCTAATTTTCACTCCTTTTTAAGTAGCAATATTTTTAACAGCAAAAGTAGTTAGTGGGGAGTGGGAAGGTGGGTGCTGGTGCATAAATAAATAAGAGTAGTTGAAACGAAAGCATTGCACGAAGCATCGTCGTATATTTTCATAAATCATTTTTGTCAAATTAATGAGCTCATTAAAATTCGTTTAACAATTATGTTTTTCGCCAATTTTCGTTACATATTTACAACAACAACGTTTACACTTTTACATAAGACTTAGATGTGTAGAGGTAATAGTAATAATGTGTTTGTGTTGAATTGTTTGCGCTACCTGCTGAGTGTCGTCGACCAAAGCGATCAAGTGAAGGAGGAGCCACAAAGCTTTGTGGGCTTACAGGAGACTTGCAAATTTACTTACATAAACACATGTATATATGTACATAAATATATATACATAAGGTACTTTAAATTATGTCCTTTAAATCTGCTTCTCAACTAAAATAGCGAGCTGTGCACCTGCTATATGCCGCATATTTTATCGATTGCTGTTGGGATTGCCACCCGCGCGAGCGTCTTCATTACGACCCTGCTTTAGGAGCATGTCGCTTTGCGTTATTTATTGTGTTTAATAAAACACGTAACAAAGCAAAGAAGTAGTGAATTGCTTATTCTATTAGTGTCAAACCAAAATTTTCCGATCTTACTTCTTTCTTTTCAATATCCCAACAAATTTGAACAACCTTTCTATTCACTTCAGAGCTAATATGTCTTCTTTAAAGAGTCAGAGTTGAAAGGCAAAAGCCAACGTGGCGTGGCAGTCTCTGACTCTTGTTCTTATTCATTGTA
This sequence comes from Eurosta solidaginis, assembly GCF_040869045.1. Taxonomy (NCBI): domain Eukaryota; kingdom Metazoa; phylum Arthropoda; class Insecta; order Diptera; family Tephritidae; genus Eurosta; species Eurosta solidaginis. The sequence goes on along the minus strand of NC_090319.1, from coordinate 303,260,472 downwards.
GAAAACTTTTCTGGATAATGTCTACCGAAATATTGGGACCAAGAGGTGGATAGAGTGGCAGCCGCCGTAGTGTGGTGGTAGGGTGCTCGAGCTAGTTTTGAGTTCAACCTCCGGGCAATGCAACATTAAAACAAAGGTGTGGTAAATACTCCGAGTGTACATACAAGATGCAAATTGAAAGAGATTGTCGGAACTTAACTGCTGGGAGGTAAATCATGCCAAGTATTTTTTTTGTAAGATATGATTGTTTAGAGCAGAGAGTGGGTCATGAACTTGGCGGTACACATTTTTTTTTTTTTTTTATTAACTCATGCTCTCTGACACCCAAAGTATGGGAACACGTAACGATAAGAACGGAAACGGACAGATATTAAAAAGAGGTAAAAGAAAAATATCAGAAAAGGGAGAAAAGACAGATTAGTATAAAATCACGGCCGGAGAGGATACCGGACGGCGTGTTGACAAAGTGCTCAAAGTTTGGGGAGCTATCTACTTCCTGTCGAAAAGTTATCGGTTTGTTATCAGATTGTTATAGAAGGGAAAGCGATTTGTTAACGAGGTGATATAAGTTTCCTATCGGCTAAAAAAGTTATGGATTTTTTAATGACCCGTCATTAGTTATTTATCAAAAAGTTAGCGATACACTAACGAATAGTTTTCGATTATTTTTCTAAAAGTTACCGATTTGTTATCGGAGGGTTACAATTTGTTATAAAACAGTAATCGCATAATTATCAATTCATATCGAAGAATTAACGTTAGCGATATGTTATAAAAAAAGTTCTAGATTTGTTATAGAAGGTTATAGATTTGTTATCGAAGTGCTATCAACTCGAAGCTATCGGTTTGTTATCAGTAAACCATCGAATTTATATCGAAAAATTTATATCGAATAGTTTCAGATTAATTTTCTAAATGTTATCGATTTGTTATCGGGGTGCTTCAAAGTTATTGTAAAAAACTAATCAATATGTTATCGAGTAATTATCAATTCACTATCGAAAAGTTAACTTTAGCGATATGTTATGAAAAAGTTTTAGATTTGTTATTGAAATGTTATAGAAGTGCTATCAGCTTTTTATATACAAGTTATCGATTTGTTATCGGTAGAAAATCGAATTTGTATAGAAAATTTATCTACTTTTTATCAGGAGATTACCAATTTGTTATCGGCGCGATATAGATTTCTTATCGATGACAGAGCGGTTTGCCATGAAACCGATACAGATAAAACTTCAATGAAGGCAGATGACACATGTATCACCCGTCGATAACAAGCCAATAAAAAAGCGATAACAAACCGATAAACCGAGAAACTCGTTTTAAGTAAAAAGCCGATAATAAAACAATAACTCATCGGTACTGGTTGTGACATATAAGAAGCCCACGAGGCTCTTCTCGAAATAAAATAATTGCATCTATATTTAATTAGCGAGACATGCTCAAATTGCTTTAAACAATTGTTTTGTTATTGATATTAAAAAAAAATTATAAAGTTTACAAACGGAGATTTTTAGTAGGACATAGTTCTGAATTTCACTTCTTCATCAGCTAGCTTTTCGGGAGCTGAATATTGAACTCGAAATGAGCAAGTCTCGGTAATTAAATACAGATAATAATATTGATATAATAGTGAAAAGTGAAAGTACTGCTTATAAAACCAATGCTATAAAGCCAGTGTTACTAAGCTCTTAGGGCACGCCTATTCCACACAATTAGAATTCAAAAGCATATAGAATTAGTATGTACCTATGTTTTGCTTGACAACTGTCAATATTCTTATTCATTTGAAAGTATGTTTCTTTTCTTCATGAGGAAGTACGAGCCACCTGCTTTCAGACTACCATTCTTAAATGGCCAGCAACTAACCCTGTCACCGAGTACCAAGTATCTAGGACTAACAATTGACTGCAAGTTGAATTGGAAAGTATGCATCGAAGAGCGGTTCCGGAAGGCCTGCATCGCCTTCTATGCCTGCAAATCAATGTCTGGTAAGAAATGGGGACTCAAGCCAAGCATGTTACTTTGGATGTACGAGGCGGTGGTGCGACCGGTGCTTACCTATAGTTCCATAGTCTGGTGGGAAGCTCTAAGTAAGAGCTACAATATCACTAGCCTGCAAAAAGTCCAGCGCACTGGGTGCCTTGGTGTATAGGAGCCGGACGCACTTGTACCACAGCTGCTTTAGACCCCATTTTGTACTTGCTTCCGATCGACTTGCATATACTTTGTACATCGTCACAAACCGCACTGAGACTCGGGGAGTCTGGGTGTTGGAAGGATACTCAGCAAGGGCATAGTAGTATCCTAAAGAAACTTCTGGATGGTACATGTAGTACCGATACAGATTACTACCTCGCAAACTGAAGTTTGAGTACGTTTGTAATACCGCCATTCCAAACAGGAACGAGTGGAAGAGAAACCCGGGCATAAGGGCGGACGACATCCAAATCTACACTGACGGCTCCAAGATGGAATCGGGAGTGGGGGCGAGAGTCTTCTCTGAGTCCCTAGATTGTCTGCATCATTCAGACTCCCATCTCTCTGCAGCGTGTTTCAAGTAGAAATCCTCGGGATTTGGCAAGCCTGCAAATCACTGGAGGGCTTGAATGTAGTTGGTAAAGCCTGCATCCTGTCGAATGTCAAGCAGCGGTAAAAGCGCTTTCCTCGCCACACATTAACTCAAAATTAGTGTGGGCTTGTAAGCGACTCATATCCCAGTTATCCACCAATCTAGAACTACGCCTTATCTAGGTCCCGGGTCATAGGGGGATAGAGGGTAACGAGAAGGCCGACGAGCTAGCACGCAGGGGCTCATCGGAGATGAAAGAGGAAATAACCAGTGTCGAAGTAGGCATACCCTTAGCAGTAGCATATCCAAAGCTTCTACTTGAATATCCAAAGCTTCTACTTGAAGAAAGCACAAACAAAGTGGAATAACATCACCACCTGTGCAATATCAAAATCCATTTGGCCAAACTATGATGAAAAGAGGACGAGAAGTCTTCTGGACAAATTCAGGGCTAACTCACGCAAACTGATGGCAGTCTGCACCGACCATTGGGCAGTAGGCACGAATGCGGAAAAGATGAGCATTCCGTATAACGACTACTGCAGAAGCTGCAAAGATCAAAATGCCAGGGAGACACTAGAACACTTTATGTGTAAATGACCGGCTCTAGCTAGAGTCCGACTAAGGTTCCTTGGAACCCCGTTTCTAGAAGACCTCAGAGGGTTATCTGTGATATGATTCCCGAATATTCTTCATTTTATCAACAACTCTGGCTGGTTGAAATACATTGACCGTAACATTCCGTAGGGTTTTAGACGAGTTACATGGCATCAAAACGGCTTTAAATAGCTACTTGAGCGACCAGGAGCGCAGCCATTTCAACTACCTACCTAGTATGTACCTAAATAGTGAATAAAGGAATAGCAACAAAAAGGCAAAAGCGAGCATTGGGGCGTTCATATGGCTGAGTGGATAAAGGCATCTGCCTTTACACTAGTATAAAGCATGAATGTTGGGGATTTCGAGTTTAACACTCAGCACCCGAGAAATTAGCTGATGAAGGAGTGAAATTCTGAAGCATGACCTAATAACCATATCCGTTTGTAAACTTTGTCATTATACTCAGTTGAGCAGAGCTCACCCAGTATATTAAGTTTGATTGGATAACGGTTGGTTGTACAGGTACAAAGGAATCGAGATAGATATAGACTTCCAACAAATTTGGCAGGAACGTTACTCCTATTACTATATGTACGCTTAATAAAAATAAGCAAAATCGGAGAAGGACCACGCCCACTTTAAAAAAAAAATTTTTTAAGTAAAATTTTAACAAAAAATTTAATATCTTTACAGTATATAAGTAAATTATGTCAACATTCGACTCCAGTAATGATGGTGGAAAAAAATACAAAAATAAAAGAAAATTTCAAAATGCGCGTGGCTCCGCTCTTTTTCATTTAATTTGTCTAGGATACTTTTAATGCCATAAGTCGAACAAAAATTTACCAATCCTTTTGAAAATTGGTAGGGGCATAGATTTTATGACGTTAACTGCTTTCTGTGAAAATGGGCGAAATCGGTTGAAGCCACACCCAGTTTTTATACACAGTCGTCCGTCTGTCCTTCCGCATGGCCGTTAACACGATAACTTGAGCAAAAATCGACATATCTTTACTGAACTTAGTTCACGTACTTACCTGAACGCACTTTATCTTGGTATAAAAAATGAACGAAATCTGACTATGACCACGCCCACTTTTTCGATATCGAAAATTACGAAAAATGAAAAAAATGCTATAATTCTATACCAAATACGAAAAAAGGGATGACACATGGTAATTGGATTGGTTTATTGACGCGAAATATAACTTTAGAAAAAACTTTGTAAAATGGTTGTGACACCTACCATATTAAGTAGAAAAAAATGAAAAAGTTCTGCAGAGCGAAATAAAAAACCCCTGAAATCTTGGCAGGTATTACATATATAAATAAATTGACGGTATCCAACAGATGAAGTTCTGGGTCACCCTGGTCCACATTTTGGTCGATATCTGGAAAACGCCTTCACATATACAACTACCACCACTCCCTTTTAAAACTCTCATTAATACCTTTAATTTGATACCAATATCGTACAAGCACATTTTAGAGTCACGCCTGGTCCACCTTTATGCCGATATCTCGAAAAGGCGTCCACCTATAGAACTAAGCCCCACGCCCTTTTAAAATACTCATTAACACCTTTCATTTGATACCCATATCGTACAAACGCATTCTAGAGTCAAGCCTGATCCACCTTTATGGCGATATCCCTAAATGGCGTCCACCTATAGAACTACGGCCCACTCCCTCATAAAATACTCTTTAATGCCTTTCATTTGATACACATGTCATACAAACACATTCCAGGGTTTTCCTCGATTCATTTTCCTACATGGTTATTTTCCCTTATGTTGTCACCATAGCTCTCAACTGAGTATGTAATGTTCGGTTACACCCGAACTTAACCTTCCTTACTTGTTTTTCTCTAATATCAAAAATAAAATTATTTCTTTCAGCTTAAGTTAAGGGTATAACTTCAAATCCGTACCGATCTCAAGTTAACTTAAAAAAATTAGTTTTTTAGATGTACGCTAGCGCGCTCACACATACAACTTCATGAGTACTTAGCAATCATGCCTTTGTTATTGCAAAACCGAAGACTTCATATTTTATAACTGCAATGACAGCTCATTTTTGCTCAGACGACGGAAAGGAAGCAAAACCAAATTCTCTCGCTTGAGTCATAGCTCCCATTATGATATTGAGCTTGATTTCTTCACTCCGATTTAAAAAAAAGAGTTTTACTTTAATATTTTTTCTAGGTTTTTAACGTTTAAATACCTAATCTCAAGTTTCCAATTGATTGCTTTTACTTTTATATGGCGTTTTTATTTTGGAACGAGAAATTTCAAAAAACCGCGTGAAAACAGTTAAAAGCTTTTACGACGCTGATTAAGATTTCTTAAATATTCGCCATTGTAATTGCGTAAATATATACAACGTTACTTTGTAAATTTATACACGAGCACAAAAAGATTCAACACATCCTCTAAAATTTATTTCATTGAGTCATTGAATATAAATTTGCCCCAATTCTCACACAAAAGACATCTCAAACAGCTTTAAACGTAATGATAATGTCAATATTAGTCACTCGAATAATGAAACGACAAAATAATCATACAAAAGGAATACCGGAAAAAGAAGATGAAGGACGAAGGTGACAAAGGCAGTAAACAAAATATGAATGAATGCCGGAAATTCTAATAGGCAAACACAAGAAAATACTTTAGCAGGTGTGCCACAGTTCAAATATTTACGCTAAGAGAAAAAAACCAATGGAAAATTTATGAAAGAGCGTACTCTGTATGTTATTATTGTGTAAATGCATTATTATGCATAAAAGTAAATATATTTCTATATATTTGTGTATCTAACTATATTAGGGGACATTTCTATTGATAGTCATAAGTAAGACCAACTGAACTTTAATCAGGTCATGCTACGCCTCACATTTTTAGAAATTTCACGTGCCCAACGCTTTTGTTTAATTGTCTGATTAACGCCCTAGATTGATGAGGAGTATGATGACTAGTACCTAGGAGCTACCTAATTATTTTCTCGCTTTTATTATTATTATTACTTAATGTAAGAATTTTTTCAATAAAACCGTTTAACTAACTAAAATTTTTTATTTTATTATTATTTTATTTTCAAGTTTTTAGTCTACCGGACTGTATGTAATAATAATACCACACATACGATTTTTTTGAATATCTCGATTTTTGCGCCACCTGGCGACGATTTTTTCATGTGTCGCTTTCTATTAATCTATGTAATATGTGTTCCCAATATGAGCCTAATCCGAGCAAAAATACTATTTTTTTGTATATCTCGACCCTTGCGCCACCTGGCCGCGATTTTTTTCATAGGTCACTTTCTATTCATGTATGTATTATGTGTTCCAAATACGAGCCAAATTGGACCACAAATACGATTTTTTGAAATATTTCGATCCCTGCGCCATCTATCGGAGCTTTTTTTTTTTTTTGGTATTATTGCATTGTCATTGGGTTCTGAACTATATTACAAGTATCAAGCTTGTAGCTTATCGGGAAGTTACTTAAATTTTAATTACAAAATTCGTTCACAACGGCCGGCCGGCCGGTACACAGAGCTAAACTAAGTAAGTGTGGGAGGAGTACTCTTTTCAAGGGGCCTAGACCTCCAACTCCCCTTTAGACGGCGCGATCACTGTAGCGTATTCCAGGCGGCCATCATGAAGCCACAGTAAGGATAGGCACAAAATTTATCGGTAACGAAATCTTGATTTTCAGGTACAGGCTGCTATCAAATTTCTAGGCTCTTTTTGGTTCAATTCTGAAATAACACTAAACTGTACCAGATCTGTTCAAAAGATAGCCCGATTGAAACGTATACACCTCACATGGGTCACGAAATACAGGGGCATCGATATGTACTGCATTGTAGATGAACTTACTAAACGGGGTATGAACACGCAGATTCCTCCTGATCAAGAAGAAGAGGCAGAAACGGTAGTTCGCGCCATCTGCATCTGTATGACCCCAAGGACTTGGAGGCTTTTTCAAATTTTCGTATTTTTCTCTTTTTTTTTATTGTTCAATCAAAAAGCCCAAAAAACTATAAAAACTTTCGTTGCCCCACTAAGTATCGTGCATATTTTTATAAGTCAAATAATTTTTGTTTTTTTAAATAATGGGCAACACCAAGCAAAAGGCCGAATTAATACCTCGCTTTCCTAAAGGGTTTTTACAGATCATGCGAGCTCCAGAGCAAAAACTCGTGTGATTTTGTGTTTCACTTTATTAAAAGTTTACAAAAGAAATCGAATACAATAATGTGAGAATGTTGAAGTGGTGGCAGTAAAATGATACGCATGTAGTAATTTACATCTTTGTGTGGTATATTTTCCTTTTAATACATATTTTCATGTTTCCTTTTTTATGCGTCTTATCAATCTATAAGAAGAAGCGAGAAACTCCATAATTTTGGAAGTACTTACAATAAAGACTTAAAAGATCGGATAATTATTTCGAGAATGTTTTGGAGATTTATTAATATAAGAAGTAGACTAGTGTACAATATATCGTCGGTCCCATAGAAGGTTAAAACGTTCCAGTTCCCATAGAATACTAGCACGATTCGTTGTTCGCGCGGAAAGCTAAAACGGTTCTGTTTCTCGCATAGAAGACTAACACGTTTCGGCTTGTTGCATGGAAGACTAAGACGCTTGACTTGATGTGGGGGGTATACAAATGAATGGTACACATTAATGAACACAGAAGCGTAGAGAAATCATTTGTCGGACATATCAGTAGAGATATAAAGAAAACCCATCTTACACTGCCGCTCAGGCATAAACAGGTACAATTTGTAGCTTCATAAGATGTGCACAAAAAAAATTTATCACACAAGCTCGTATTAAAGACATATATTCCTTTGCGACTCCTCCCGGACTCCTAGACTTATCACATTTATTTCAGAGATACGTTCAATAAGGGCTTTTAGGCAATTGAGAAGTAACGTCCACATTCTATAAATGAAAATCGAAGCCTCCAACTCACTTTTGTGCGTCGTAATAACCTATATGCTGACAACTTAGATGAGACGTCTCTGGAAGTGAAAAGTCTACATAGATTTACGCATCTATACGTGTTGAAGATGGCAGGTGTACGGTACTTATCAACGTATGTCCGTGAACTGCAACTACATAGATCAAGCCTAGATCTGCCATGAAATATCTTCTAATGTCTCCAAAACATCAACAATATAGTGAGGCGAGAATACACCTCATAACGGAGTTTCTGCTGAATACATAGAAATCTGAGCATACGAACAGATATCTGTTTGAACAGGCCCCGCCTCCCAGAAACCTAAGAAGTCATCTACTCAAACACTATGAATAAATCTGGCGCTGAAAAGGTAAGCCGTATGAATAAAACGAGCATGAAAAGGCCCTCAGAGTTATCCACAAAAAGTCAGAAGTACTATGTCAGCAATTTCCCGGTGAAAGCCGTTCTCAAAGACAAATAACCTAAATTCGCAGTTATGGACAGCAGCCGCGCCAAGGAGACACACATCACTCTAACTCAACTTCGATTTGTGAATTGCAATAGTTCAAGCTCTTATTTATCCAGAACCAACACCAAAATACGCAACCTATATCCTGCTTCGAAAGCCTCCTTACATGACACCAACCATCTTTTCAATGGGACTAACGCTTTTAACACAGCTATCTCTTTGGTCCAGCCTTGTTGAATTAGCAAGTCTCCTCAGACTACCGTTAGATGATATTGATGGCAACTTGTGCGAGACTAAACCTATTGGTATGCCTATGGGCATAGTTGATCCGGTCCAAAACATTATTTTATTTGGATTACTGAAAAGGCATCAACTCTGTTGAAGTAGGGACCAACCAACTTCGTTGAACGTATTGATTTAAAACCCATTTCAATTCGCTCAGTCTGTCCAATTGGTGACAGATATCAGAACGAGCTGATGACTGCCGCACTTTATTTGACGGCCCAAGTAATTTACTCGGTCAAGCGCGTATTAAATAAGATAAAGAGCGATTAAGCTATTACAAGTACATTTCTTTAAGCGGTATAAAAAGATTTTGGAGCCACACATAAAATAACGGGTTTCAATGCCAATATATATTTTGCATAACAATTTTCATAATTCATTTAAACTTCCACGTCTAGCACATTTTCTTTTAAAACATAAAATATGATGATATAAAGTTATTTGGAACCAATTCTCTATCTATCAGTGATATGCATATTTTTCTTTGTTATTATTGTTGTAAATCAATTTTCAGTCACCAGCATGTTACCATGTTATAGCCATTCGCTCATTGACAGCATCGTCAACGTCAGCTTCAATGATTGTTTGCTTTTGATATAAACATTGGAAAATTTCATATATGTATGTATGTAAGTATTCAAATGAAAAAATATTCAATTTTATATATGAATATGTGATTATGTATATATGTATAAGTGTATAAGATATTTATGAAGCTTTTGTTCAACCACCCGTTGAATGGGCGCAGGTGCTCTCATCCACCCACTGCCATTGTTGTCTGTTTCTATGAATCATCTTCCATATACTCGTAGTGACATGATTTTGGTTGGTAGTGCATATGTCAAAAAGGAAAAATATAAAAAAAATATAAAAAAAATGGGAAAAACGCTTTGTCAGCATACGTTTTTTTTTTTTTACAAATGCATGTTATGTAAATTTATGTACACATATATATTGTATAGCTCTTATTTGTGCTTTGAAGAGCTGACTTCCTTCTGCATAGAGATTTATGAATTGAGCTTTTGGTACATAAATATTATATGAAAGCTATTGGCCCGCCATGTGACTGTGACAGACGATGTCATAAATTGCAGCGAGAATTTACAATCGAAAACATTAGGGTGTCCGTTATTAAAAGAAGTAATTTCTTCACAAACCAAGCTGTAAGACACCAAGCGAGCTGTTTAACAAATGGGAGTTATTCAATTTTATTCAAACTGTACTTCTAAGAAAAAATACTTTTCTTCATAACATTTTGAGATGTTGTCGAGCTATCTATCAACTATTAAAAACAAATTAGTCACACGCAAAATATCGTTACCACCTGAAGAGACGGACGCCGGTGCGTATACGTAATATTATTAATTGTATTACAAGGTTAGCTCAGGACGACCTAGCTGGTCCGTGAGTACCACACATACTAGGTGTATTATTTGCTAAATTATCAGGTTTTTTGTGTTTTCCAAAATTTTATATACATAAAACGTGGGCGTGGTTATCATCAGAATTCGCTCATTTTCAATACCAATCTATTCTGGGTCCAGATAAGCTAGTGTACCAAATTTGGTGAAGACATCTCGATATTTACTCAAGTTAACGTGCTAACGGACGGACGGACGGACGAACGGTCGGACATGGCTCAATCAAATTTTTTTTCGGTACTGATAATTTTGATATATGGAAGTCTATATCTATCTCGATTCCTTTATACCTGTACAACCAACCGTTATTCAGTCAAAGCTATTATAATCTGTGTGCAAAGCACGCTGAGTATAAAAACAGCGGATGTTCCAGATGTTTGAATATGTTAAAGTTCACTCTTTTTCAAAACCACTTCCGATTCCGGAAGGAATGACATGATGGCGAAGTTAACTTCCTACTTAGTTTTTAAGGGAAATACTACTCGCAAAGCATTCAAAGAAAAGATGAGACATTTAGCCAAATCGAAAACCCAACTGATTGTGCGCTGGCAGAAAAAAAACTGTTAAAACCAATCGAATTACAGCTCAATCAACCTAAATTGATGGATTTAAGAGTCAAATCAACAAAAAAATGCTCTGCTTACGAATCAAGTATTGCTGTAGCTCTAGGTTAGATTGGGTTGAACTGGTCGGTCATAGACTGAATGACCCCACAGTGTTACCAGAAGTTTGCTCAACGACCAAACTGAAAAACCATGAGAAACCAGGACTTATAATTATAAAATGTCTCAGTCCTATTCATAAATACAAGAAGCTCTCTAGGAACTTTGCCACTTGCTGCTTCTAGATCTGATAGCTGCTCCACTTCAAATAGCTGGAGTCTTAACCTTGCAAACGCAAGACAGGAGCATGAAAAGACGTGGTCGATCGCTTTCTACTCGAACCCGCACTTCCTACATCTGCTATCATTGACAAGGCCCAATTTAAAATCATGTGACGCTAGATGGCAGTGTCTAGGCAGAGTACCTATCAGGAACTAGGTGGTCTGTCCGTGAAATAATTGATGATGCTATACTACTATTGCCGTATTTCTGCGCTCAAGCTGCTGTGGAGATTCCTGTGGTGGAGATTCCACTGAAATAAGAAGAACATATTCAACTAAACGTCCAAGCCATGCTGCGGAATTTTTTTGTTTTTGTGCTGCTCATAAATTGCTTTATATGGTTATGCTATTTTTCCGAAAATTGTCATAAGGTCATACGGAAATATCCAAAATGTCCATAAAGTCAAATTAAAAAAAATTCATAAAGTCAATTAATCATATGACCATTTGAAGGGGTCAAAAGGCTTGTTTATCTTTTGGCTACTTGCAGTGGTCATAATGTCAATTGACCTTTTGGCAGTTTGCGTTGTGAAGTTATGGAAAACTCACTTTAAATCATTGCCTGCAGCGCATAGGGTTAGGTCGGAACTAGCCAACTAATTCCAATTCCGTCGCCTTGCATGCGAACTGTCATTTTGTGTAACGCTATCAGCTCATCTCGCAGTTCCAATCTCGAATATTCCCTATATCTTTAGAAATCGAAATAGTGGACACCCTAATAGGCGTGCAGTAATTGGGCAAGTAATTTCTTTACGTAATTTGGTTGAAACAAAGGAATCGCATCAACTAAGCAGCAAAATTTCAATATTTTTATGATATCAATTCATTAATCAAACATATATGTATGTATGTAAATACATGCTAATATAATGACTGTGTACCTTTGAGATAAAATCATAAAGAATGCATATACTCCTTCAAGGTTTGCAACTTAAATCTTCTCCACTTGACACGTTATTTTGGCTTGCATTGACCAGAACGTCCTTCTTTACCATCTATCCATCACAGCATCAAAATCTTCCGCCCTTAATGTAATAATTTTCTATGGAGAACAAAGTTTATCAACGAGTAACTGATTTTCGACAAGTTATCTGTTATTATCACATATTTATTGATTTGTATCGAAAATTTATCGATTATTTATTCATCGAATATCGATTATTTATTCACCGATATGTTATCAATTTACTATCGATTTTGCATTCTGTTATTATCACATATTTTTTTATTTGTATCGAAAATTTATCGATTATTTGTTCATCGAAAATTACCGATATGTTATCAATTTACTATCGATTTTGCATTGTTTTCAATTTATTATTTTAGGGTTTATAAATAACACTTGTCTGTTATCGGCATGTTATCGATTTTTTATGTAAAATTTATCGGTTTGATATGGAAAAGATATCGTTTTTTCTATTTTTTGTCAGCCTACTCAAATTTCTTTAACGATAGCCGTTTTTTCTTAAACGGGGACCGATAAAAGTTCATAAGAAACCAATAAGAAGCCGATAATTCAATAATTATAGTTCGCTGTCGAAAATAAACCGAAAATGAAACAAAAACTTGTCGGTGTCATTTGTAACGAATAAGAAGCCAACGCACCTCTTCTCAGAACGCCCGAAACCATTTGTTTCTGGTAAATTTGCTTTTGTTGTGGCTTAACTGTATCTCCTGGGTAAGCTCTAGTTATTTTATAAGTTTTCTTGACATACAACTGCATATTTGTAAGTTGCTCTTCAAGAGTACTTGGTATTCATGCCTTTTTTATTCAGGATAATGGTCAAATTAGTTATAAATTGCTATCGCTGGATAGAGCAGCTTCCAAAACTAGTCCCATACTCACTTCTTAAATGATAATAAGACGCCTTTGGCTTTATGAGGTTGAGAATTTATTGAATTATGGCCTTACTAGTCTTGCATTTTTTCTGTCTAATTCTAGCCTGGTGGAACTTTACAATATATCAACTCTATTCATGAATTAAATTCCGAGTTCAGTATCCAATTTTCAATGTTTGCAAAGTTAGGCACTTTACTATTACCTCTCAGAGAGTTCAATACTTGCTCGGATAGTTAAGTGGAAAATCAAAGCTCTGAGCTCAACTATCGTGAGGTTTTTAGTCGACGGCTAATTGCGCTGGAACTACAACAAAAGTTATATGAACCCCCGGATATATATAACAACATCACTCGAAGTTTCTACGTGCAATTCTTGGGCCAAGCGGCGTACTTCGGCTTAGCTGTTCTATTGGTGATTAGGCTATTTTTACTCCCTCGCACCGAAGGAAACGTTCTACGTAGACGAAAATCTGTTATTTTCACAGTCTTAGTTTTTACTCCTAAAGTGACAGTAAAGGGTAGGAGTAGGGTCTGCAGTATACTGAGCTTATCTGAAAATCCTTCAAGCTGCCAGGCCACCGCAGGACTTTTCAGGTGTAAGTAGTAGCTCTAACCAAACCAGTAGAAACGCTGGAAGAAAATAGCTTAACTTTTATATTGAGTCAAGCTGCAATTAATGCAAAACGCCGCTTATGATGGGTGTGGCACCGCCCTTTTCATGACTAAGCAATTTTCTATGTTTCGGGAGCTATAACTCGAAGAAAAATTAACATATCGTAATGAAATTGGGTACACATATTTTCCTTATAGCAGAAAATATTTCAGGTAAAAATGGACGGGATCGGTTAAAAAACACGGCAACTTAGATATAAAACAAATTTAAAATGGTCGTAGACTAGAATAATAAGTTATAACTTAGCAAAAAATAGTTTTGAATCAATGATATTTCACTTATCAAATTTTATTGTAAGAGGAAATGTGGAGACATTTTTTTTTAACGGGCGGTGCCACGTGTTATTTAGAAAAGTAATTTATCTGAAATGAAATGTACAATTGAAGCTCACGCTGAGTATATAAAGTTCAGCCACACTCGAACTTAGACATCTTTACTAGTTTGTTTTAACTTTTATATCAAATCGCGAAATATAATAATAAAAACGTAAATACTTAAGTTAATTTACGCACATTTTATGCAACATAAGGTGTACCTAATTTTTCTTAAAATTTTAATGTAGCGTAAATGAAGACATGAAAACCATTATGATTTGCTCTATTACAAACGTAACTACCTACACACCTACATACATATATGCGTATGTAAGAGTATATGTAAATAGGTAAATGTACGTCTTAATTAATTCAAGCTGTTCCACATTGTCATAGACGTTACCAGCTTAAATAGGCTTATGTTTTAATGTGAAATTGTAAAATTTGATATTCAACCCAGTCACAGTTACAACCACAACCACATCCTAGCACACATACAACACTGCTCACATTTGGCTGAAATCTAAGGCGAGTGTACAATAAATGAGCTCAAACACATCGTACTCGCATTAATTTGGGAAATCTACAACAATCTGTGGATTAAAGTTCAAATCATAGATGGGCGTATACAAAAGAGGGGGATGAGGTAGTTGATAAAAATACTAACCATCTATGTTGACGCAAATTGTAGTGACGTGCAACGCAACGGCTGATAACCTTACGGCTATGAAACCTTTCGATATTGTTTTTCCATTAGGTGAGGGGAGCACTTTAAGCACCAAACAACTTTTTAGAAAAAAGGTAGGCAAGATAAGAAAGCCTTGAACGTTTGACGTAGGCAAAATAAATGATTCTCACGCCAATCTCTATAGTGAAGCTTTTAGTATTCCAGCGTATGGACGACGCTCAGCATGAGATGTTCTAAATTTTGCCTGCTCTTTAATGTATACCTTTGCTGCTACTCTGATTTCGCGGGAAATTTTAATGAGGACCCACCAAACATTAAGAGGACACATCGTGGTCCTTAGCGCGATAATGATAGCTGATATTCATCAACAAAAAGTGCTATACATCAGGTGCAGATTGGAGAGCAATGGCGCTGGTAAAAAAAAATTGGTAGTTTAGTAATAGAACAGGCGATTTGGGTTCTGCCAAAAATAAGCTGACTATCCTAAATGGTTTATTGTGAACCAAAATTAAAATGGGTTGGCTTTTCAACTCCGTATAAAACTCCCTTGTTTAAATAAATTGCTTTGATGGTACTTAATCTGCTTCCGCTGCAACTCACGCCATTAGATGAAGAAATAAATTTTGAGCTAGAAATTTTGGGCTTGCCATTAGAAGCATAAGAAAATTTGGGGCTATCAAACAGGCAGCTTTACGCGACTGTAAAGAGGCGCATTTCTGATCGGAAACTGGGGCTTTGGACGGCCAAGGGTTGACATTATAAACAAGTTTTTTTTATGTTAATTTTTCCTGTCACTGCAGTCGAGGACCTTTGGATATTTAGGACAAACAACGGCTAGCGCTATCCTGTTTTAACAATTTTGCTCCTAGAAAAAATAACGCTATCAAATTAGGTAAATTTCGGCACCACCTTTGTATTCGAACTTGCAGCAATTAAAACGACCAAACGAGTCGAAATCAAGATTTAATCTAGTAATTTTTATATAGTCCCTGCGAGGGAATTACGCAGTAACATACATATATAACACCCACCGCATTGGCTTCAGCTTCACAGGAGGGTGATAAAATGCCAATCGTTAGGGAAAAACTTAAGCTCAGCTGAGCATATGATGTAGATGCCTGGTCCACGGTATATTATAAGCTAACAAAATATGAATTCAACTTGCGCTACTAAGCACAAATTTCATCGCCTGAATTTTATGCTGAAATAATTCAAGTCGAACAAAATCAATATCAGAACTGCACAGACCATACTCCACCACACCTCTCATAGTCTCCTCTAAACTTGCTGCTCACGTTTCAAGTAATAGAAATTTTCATATGCAAGAATGCTCAAGGTTTTGTCAAGTAAAATGCGTGATCAAGAAATAATAATAAGGTACAAGCCTGACTATATTTAAACTGATTTAATATCACAAGATTATACTTTCTAGGCCATCCCGCACTATCCCCTAGTTTCATATGGAACCTGGGGTCGCTAAAGCCTGGTCTGCTAAAACAGGATTCACCAAGGGTAGGTGAGGCTAACAATTGGGGAGGATATAAAATGCGTTGGCATACTTTCATCAATGAAATTTTGTTGGCGTCTGCCTCTTTAAGATCGATAACATGTCGATAAACCGATAAATGTCTAATATCTAATCATAAATTTTTGATACAAAAATTGATTACACTTCGATAATATATCGATTATTTTTCGATGACAACCCGATACATTTTTGCTTACATATCGGTAAGTTTTCGATAAATCATTAATAACTTTTCAATAATAAATCGACAGTTCGTAGATCAAAGATCCATGAAAATCGGCATCACATCGATAGCCTACATTTATATTATTTACTCTCCATATATCATAGCACTTCCAAAGACTGCGTTTACATTTGATATTCAACCATACCGTGAGAAAAGATGTTAACATATAAATTATGTTTCCTTGCTCCTTTCAAATCTAAGGTTGGCCGCTGCGCTCTACGTAAAAATTAAATACACACAATCCTCCATCGAGTATAGACTTTGCAGCTAGCAAACATGGGAGGTAAGTGGAGCACTTTATTCTGGGTTCATACGTACGAAAGATAATCCAGTAAAACTTTATGGCACCATAAGTCCGCAGTTGACAGCCGGAGTACCAATATTCTTAACAATTTTATTTTAGTTTAACCTATGCCCGTATGTTTGTATGTATGTCTGTAACTCTATTACATAAAAAAATTTATAAAAATGTTACATATGCGCATTGGTACCCGTCTTTTCTGGTGGTAAGGATTTGTTTGCGTTCAATTGATAGGTTTTTTAAAAGAAAATGTGCTAAATCTGAAATAATTTTTTCAAGTCTCCTACATTTTCTATTATCACATTCTGACTACGCCCCTGCAACCACATTCAGGCTGAAAGTGAAATTGAAGAGCTAAACCAAAATTAAAATCCTTTTTATACAACAAGTAGCTACGTTTAGTCGTATTTTGATGCAGTTCCGGAATTTCTTCCTCGAGCTCGATCTGCATGTTTTGGCGTTACTTTAAAAAGCTTTGGTTCATTTCAGTGTTTGTAGAAATGGATGTATGCATGTACGAGTCTAAGGTGATGACTGACTCATCCGTTAATGATAATGGCATTCATTTGTGCTATTGAAGTTAGTTTCGGTTGTTGGTGTTGCTGTTGGTTGGTTGGCTTGGTGTTGGTACACTCCATAGATTTCCGTAATTGTTTCATTTTAAGGATTTGCGTTACAAATATGCCTTTGTCGGCAGTTTCTTGCAAATTATTCCATGCACACAGCTTTTGTTTAAGTACATCTCTAGTGCCATCATTTCCTTCCCATTCAATTTTGATATGTATTAGGGTGTTTCTATTTACTTTTATTTATTTAATTTACAGACTAGATGTTCAATTATAATTAATGATATTTAGTATACAGATGCTTACAAACGAAAAAAGAAAATACCTGATTAATATTATTAGAATAAACCAGAATTTTAGTGTTGATGATGTCGCGATGGACGGGATTCAGAGCGCCATAGTAGAAGCAAAATGTGTTGTTACAATAGACGCGATTCTGAGCAACACTAAATACATACCTAATTGAATTATAGTGCTGTCAGAATGGACTTGATTTCGTAGAGCATATGTACACGGATCACAAAACACTTAGCGCTAACTTTGCGGGAGGTTGGAAAGACGAGTTTCCAACCCATGAGCCCGAAGAGCTAGTCAGTGGCATCAAAATGAGTTTGTTGAAACCAATTCCCTGCGACTATGTAAAGTAAGTAGGTTTATAAGTTTCGGAATGCAGCAATAAGTAGGAAGATTTTGTGCTGGATCCGGCAACAAACTCCTAAACGCAAAACGCAAGAATTTTTTTTTTTTTTGAACAAACAATGAACTTGATTAAGAGAGTTCCACATAACTTAAGCATATTCTAAAATATATCCTAAAGTATTAGATGTAAGATTCGCAACGAAAGATTCTCTAGGGTACTATCAGTGAGCGTCTATAGCAAACCCTGGTAAGCCTTGGTGTCTTGCCAAAAAGCCAAGTAGGGTTTCGGAAATCAAGATTCACGATGGATGCAACAGTCGTCAATATAGGCGGCCAAGCTATAATCGGAGGTCAAAGTAAAAGGAAGCTCTGTGTACTGATTACTTTGGATGTGAGAAACGCTTTTAACGCTGCGAAGTCGATGCGGATAAAGACAGCGCAACGAAATTTTGACACACCTGCTTATCTGCACAGAATAATTGCTAGTTATTTTAACGACAGAGCACTTTCCTATGACACTTGTGTGAAATGAATAAAGCACAACATCAGCGACGACGTCCATCAGATATCTGTCCTTGGACCAATACTAAGGAATGCGATGCATGATGATGTACTACAAATTGACCTTCCCGGAGGCACACAAATTTTCGAATATTTACCTGCTGTCCTCGTGGCCCAGTGGCCAAAAAACTGTATCTGCTTTAAGCGTTATGTAATGAAACCATAGAAAGACTATTGGAGAAACTGTCGCATTTGGGCCTGGAGATGGCTAGCAATACGACTGAAGCCGTGTTGGTTCACTGTTGTTGTCGTTGTAGAAGTGCTTTGATGCACTCAAAGAAAACTATGGATGAGTTAATTCTAACCATCCTAGATTATGAAATAAATTCAGAGCCTAACTTGAAATATTTCGGAGTAAATCTTGACTAAAACCAAACTTCAAAAGAGCCTTCAAACGCGGTAGGAGGGAAAGTTTCTAAAACCAGTGGCGCCCTTTTGCGAAAAATTCCTGACATCTGTCTAGCAGGCGAGGCTATTCGTCAGTAATTTTCCAACCTTACTAGCTCGATAGTATTACACTCAGCACTATTGCTTATCGGATGGTGCCCAAACATGCGAACCTTGTTTTATCTCGGAAAATTCCAGTATATTTATTGTCAAGTGAAATTGTCGATTTGTATGACACTAAAATCGGGCGACCATCTGAAGTCCAAAAAAATTGCAAGGTCATGAATAATAGTTCAGTGTATAGAACGGTGGAATGACGCACTTTTGCGTTAGTTCGGAATACAGCGGAATAGCATTAGTGGAAGAACGAGGTACTAAGCTACCACCTCATGTAGATATTGTGTGGGTACGGCGGTTTCAAGGAGTATTTATACTGTAACGAATTTACTGCAAATCCTCTTATTTGCAACCTTCTGCTAAGTTCGAATCACTAAACTTTTGAATAAATAACTCCAATATTTAATAATAAAAAATGGCCTTTATTAAAGTACTTCACAAAAATAACTCTACTATTGCCCGACAGATAGCGTGCTTAATTGAAAACTGATTCTAGCGCATCTATCTGTCGCTGCCTTTTATACTCTTTGATTTCCTCGTTTGCATCTTCTAGGCGCTTCCATTTCCAGAATCTACTAGTTGGCCATCAGCTATCAAATTTCTCAGCTGTAACTACAATTGCACGATTTTATAGCTTCTCTCATTGCATACTTTCGGGAGTATCTCAGATATATGCACGTGGTTGTGCCTTGCTTCTCACCTGCGTGTATTTACATATGTGTAGACATAATGATTGATTCTTTTATGAAGATACATAATGATTGATTTATGGATGTGCATACAAGGTGCTGCGTAGCATCGGCTTAGAAATGGCAGTACCCCTTAGTGTTGCTTATATTCGTATCAATACAATCGTAGGCTAGAGGAGGATCCTTTCTGTTCACACTGTCCCGTGAAACAGGTAAACGGAGAGCATAATATTTCAATGCCCGTTTTCTTTTTTTTTTTTTTTTTTTTTTTTTTTTTTTTGCGAAAAACCCACTAACCACACAGTTTTTTGTGAGAACATTCCCTTAGAAATTTAGTTCCTCTAATGTCCAGCATGTGTAGATTATTGGACTGCACTGAGATGAATGTCATTGATAGCTATGACACCCCAGCGAGTTATATCACTACAAGTATGCCTCACGTAAGAGGCGACTAAAAACCAAAATTGTTCAAGTTATTGTGTGTAGTTATAGCTTCTTTTACCCAATTGTCAACCCCACCTACCCGTGGCGAAATAATTTGCTTTAGCCGCCGAGGCTCAGGTAGCCCCAAGTTCTTCAAGAAACTCGGGGATGGGAGGCGGTGTGGCCTATAAGGCTTAGCGTGGTCATAATAAATCGTTCCCGAGATGGCGGGGTTTACCCTTAATGGCCTTGTTACAGAAACATATCGGAATTATATTTGACAAAAAACCATCAAGATAACACTCACCAAAACCTTCGGCGCGTGTCTTTGCCACTAAAAAAGCAATAATAACAATGCGGTTTATAAATGCCGAAAGGTAGTTTAGAGAAATTCGCAAAGACCCCCTCCCCATCGTGACGCAATGCATAGCCGCAACTTGCACAAGGTGTGGACACAAGGACAGAATTACTCTAGTTTCGTTGAACCACTCGAGGGCAGTGCTCTGTCAGAACTTTTATGAAAAAAGCCTATATCGTCTTCGATATTCGATTAAAATTGATATCTGAGATGAAGAAATTTAAATAATTTAAATACTTTGACAGTTCGTGTTGAGTCTTAAACAAAATATTTTGGGGTCGTGTCCTGAAAACAAATCAGGTCAGTAAAGAACGACAATCCTAATATTTGTATACATACACACTGTTTTATAAATATACCTTTAAGCTCTAACAGAGCACCTAATAACGCACACACACACTGATCTACATCCAAATACTTGCATAGCAAGAGCTTAGCACTCGATTCGAATTCAGCATCAACATTAGCTTTTTATGTATATAAGCCGGGCCCACGCAGCACCAGCAACAATCCAACAACAAAAAGAAATATTTAGTACGTTTTTCCGTATACTTGAAATGAAATCTGTTTGCGGTGTGGGGGTGTATGAAGTACGTTTAGACAGAGTTTGCCTTTCACCAGCTTGAGTAGATTTAACCTAATTAAGAATGTTCAACAGGACGTTGTCGGAATACAAAATGAATGATGGACATTGTCAGTGTAGGCTGCTGTTGTTTTGTTTACGCTAGAGATTTTCTTTGTTTTTGTTGTGGTAAATGTCTTTTGTGAAAGTGTGGCATCTGGTGCGAGTCCTGTTTTAACAATAACACGTTTTGCTCATTTGTTGTTGTTGGAAAAGTTGTACTTTTTACTGCCTTTATGCCACATACTTACTAGATTTGTATGTATGCAGTCGCCATGGAAAGTTTTATTGTTTCGTTTTTTAAGTTGCTCTAAGGAGTATATGCATTGTAGTTGTATACCCAATTGTTTTTTGTAAACAATCTAAATATATCAGTAATTAAGGGAAACATAACAGAAATAGTAAATAAACGATGTAAATGTGTATTAAAAATCCGAAACCGATCGAACAATGATCAGGTTAAAGTTAGTTGCTTTATCCCTACGTTTATACCATCCTTCAGAAGTACGTCTGTTCGCAAGTGGCTCAGCCGTCTGTTTATATGCAGACTCATATGGCAGCTTTTCAGGGAAATTTCGAATACTTATTCATTGTTATTTAAAACTGAACTTGACGCAGTCAACAAGGCCTTTAAAAAATTGTATCCAAATCGTCAAATAGTAACTCTAAGAAACTAACAGCAGAGTTTAGCTGCATCACAATTATTGTAGATACGTTTAGCTCATAGGTTATGTAGAGAAAAGTAGGAATATCCTTACTGAAGTTGAAAAAACGTTGATATCTCTGGGCAGCTTGCGTTCTTCTTCTGCGACAGGTAGTCGAGATTCATTGCAGAAGTAAGTAGTCAGCTAAACTTTTGGGCCCAATCAGTCAGCAGAGCCAGATGGTATCTTCGCCCCTCAACTGCAACACGCTGTCAGTCTAATGAGGCCGCTAAGGCTAAATTTAGTACTCGAGTATTGAAGGGAGGTTAAGGTAATTTGTATTTCAAGAACAGGAAAAACCTCTCTTTCAAAAACAATGATTTAAGGCCTATAAGCCTGTCCCCATTTATTTTTGAAACTTTAGGATGACTTCTGTAAGATTTTGTCAGGATATCGATGGAACCATCGCCTTTTTCTCAAGCTCCATGTATAAATAGTAAATGTAGATAAACAAAATGTGCTCTGAATGCCTTGGTATCAGTTATTGGAAGACTCGACCCCAAAGAATACACACTGGCAGCCTTCTTAAATACAATAGGTGCCTTTGATAATGCGCTTTCAGAGACAAACACTCTGGCTTTAACGAGCCTGCGGATCGACGCATATCTAGTTGAGTTTATTGAAGGCAAATGTATAGCTGATGAGCTGGCGCGAAGGGGTACGACTGCCCACATCCTTCTCGGAAATGACTCGGTAGGTATATCTGTGGCCTGTTTTAAGGCCCGTGCGAGTATTAGTACTATAAACACGGCAAATATGTTCTGGTCAGCGCTTCTTAGATGCGAGTCATCAAATTGTATTTGGCCTTCCTATGATGAAGTACGCATTTGAACTCCTTTTACTCTGAATAGGTCTGGGTTCTTTCCTTGTCAGGGTCCTTATTGATCACTGTTTGATAGGAGCTCACGCCCCTGGGATGGGCATGAAATCTTTAGATTACTCTCGTGACTGCAGCTGTGTTGAGGATAAGGAAAGCGTGCAGCATTTTTTTGTTCCGCTGTCCGGCACTAAGTAGAAGGTGGTTTGGCGCTTTCGGTCTAATGATATCTAGGAGGTTTGCAAGCTCGAAATAAAAGCGATAGTTAAATTTATTGATTTCCAAAAGTGGTTCGAGCCCTAGAAGCTGGTACAGTAAGCATCACATTGAGCCTTTGGTTGCCAATATATCGAGCTGGGATACAACTACTGGCCCAGTCCTTTTAACCTAACCTATAATATGCAACTAGGAGGTGACGCCCGAACGGTATATGATTTTATTGTTCTCTTTGAAAGTTTGAGTCTCAGGATGACGATAAAGAGTTTATAACTTTAAGAGCGATGCACTGGTATGCCTGTTTCAACTATGTGTTATATTAAGATGCCGTGGTTACTCGAGGATTTGGTCAAAGTTGAGTACCAAGTGAGGTTTAACTGGCCGGCCAATACCATAATGTATAATGCTGACAGGAATTGTTTTATGACCAAATGGAAACCCAAACTAAATTCTGCCTTGAGACCTGACAACTCTGCTTCATTTTGTAGCAATTAAGATATTCCCCAAAGTGAGGGTTTTCGATGCCAATGGTTCTCAGCGGAATATTGATACCAGTACGGCCCGGAAATTTGCACCACCATTATGTTACTAGCCCGACCATCTCGAGAACGTCTAACGACATAGGTGTGTGAACCTTAGTCGCCTTCTACGAAAGGTATATCTGCCGCTGGAATATTCTTAGGCCCTTAACCTACTGAAGTTTGGAAACTTTACTTCTCTTACTTACTTACTTAATTGACGCTTAACCGTCTAAACGGTTATGGCCGTCCAACAAAGCGCCAGTTGCTCCTTCGCTACGCCAACCGGCGCCAATTGGTCACACCAAGGGAGTTTAAATCGTTTTCCACCTGGTCCTTCCAACGGAGTGGGGGCCGCCCTCTACCTCTGCTTCCATAGGCGGGTTCCGATAGAAACAGTTTCTTGGCCGGAGCATCATCTTTCATTCGCATAACATGGCCTAGCCAGCGCAGCCGCTGCGTTTTAATTCGCTGGACTATGTTGATGTCTGCGTATAGCTCGTACAGCTCATCATTAAATCTTCTTCGGTACTCGCCATCGCCAACGCGTAGAGGTCCATAAATCTTTCGAAGAACTTTTCTCTCGAACACTCCCAAAGCCGCTTCATCTGCTGTTGTCATGGTCCATGCTTCTGCCCCGTATAGCAGGACGGGTACGATAAGTGACTTGTAGAGTATGATTTTCGTTCGCCGAGAGAGGACTTTACTTTTTATTTTATTATTCGGGTACCAAAACTGTGGCGCTTTTGGCTCAGAATTTGAGGAGTCATGTATATGATCCAATTTATTAATAGTTTGTAAGCTATTTTGCTTTAAAACACTGAAGTACTGCAGAATCTTTGGTTTCAGGGATTGAGGGGTTGAATGGGATAAATTCAGGGAATAAAGAGTTCAATGGAGTATTGTGCTGGGCTCAAACCTGTTAATTGAGCCAAGAACATTTTTGACCAACTGCACTCAAACTGAGGCTCAGAAAGCTTGAAGTCTTTAAAACTAGGTTAACATGAATTTTACCAAACAAAAATCACAACTGGCTATGTAGCCTTCAAATCCGCCTATGCACAACCCCACTATTTCCTTGTTTAAATATTAATTTAAATAAATGTTGCTCACGTTTTCTTCTTTCCCTAGTTTGCCTCTCCCTCCCACTGATTAGTTATATTTCATCATTTCAAAGTTGTTGTTGTTGTGGCCATTGTTTTATTGGTATACCACTTTTTCTCACATTTTTGTTGTTTTACGTACGACTGCTTGTTGAATATTCTACATTGATGAATTTAAGTTGAACTGTGCGGGGAAGGGGGGAAGCAAACATGCAAGCAGGCTTTGCCAACAATTTTACTACTTTCTCTATGCTCGCTTTACTCTGTCCAACTTAATAGTGTCGTTATTTTGTGTGTCTACATCAAACAGTTCTTATGGATTAACTGTCTTTCGTGCGTCAGGCACTTAATCTTCATTACAATTACGATCGACTTGTTGGAGGCGCACCTCAAACTGCGCTGAAATCAGATGAGGTCAAGGAAGTGTCTTACACACAAATACAAATGAAGAGGGGAGCAAAAATGGAGGAAAAGATATAAACGAACTGAATACTGAAAAAATTGTTCATTAGGCCATATTGCAAAATAGACATTTTCCCTTCTTACTTACGAAACAGGTATCCCCTACAGCCATCTGTATTTGGTTCAGTTGTACCAATGCGCGCTAGGAGGTCGGCAAGACAATTTCCAGGTATGTATTTGTCTGGGGACCCAGATGATATTAATAATAAAATAGCACAACGCACCGCAAACGGGGTCAAGCATTCCCATACCACCGTCGGTCGCATAACAGTTTAACTTGGATATTTAACAGCCGCTGTGCTATTAGACAACATTCATCCAGCGCATGCTTAATTGCGGCAACCTCCATCTGGAAGATGTCGTAGTGATCAAACAACTAAGACTGATAGTTTTACAGGTCAAGCGAACATCAATGTGCTTTGCGCAATTCCTTTGTCCTCTTAATAGGGCAGGCCCTATCTAATGCTTCCCTGTACTGCTGGTTAAAATAGCTGACAAGATCGAACAAGGACGAACTCTTGTCTGTACCATTTTTCTTATACACCAAAAGAGGTATAGATGCAGGTTGGAAACATGCATCAGATTGCAGACTCCTTCAAATCTTTGAAGTTTTAATATCACTAGGGAATTATTATCAAGCCGCTTGGCCTGATTTTCGATGACTTTCTGAACCCCATTTTGAATTCGCTTCAAAACTCTACAGCGAAGTTATCGAGTCATCTTCTAAGCTCAAGAAATGACGTCCTCAGGCAGGTAGTATTTGAGACAAGATTACATGGAATTAAATGAAACTAAAGGGCATCAAACGCCTACATAAGATCTTATGGTACACAGATTGCTCGAAGGCGTCAGAAGGAAGCAAGAGTCTTCGGATCGAGAGCCAAAATATCAGTATTTCTGGGAGCACACCCCAGCATTTTTCAAGCGGTTGTATTCACCACAAAAATCAGTGCGCTGAGCTGAACCTTCAACGCGGATACTCCATTGAAACAATCGCAATACACAGTTACAGTCAGACCGCACTCAAGCCAATTTCGGCGATCGAAAAGTCAGCACTGATCTTTTAGTGCGTGGAAAAGCTAAATTAATGAACAGCACAAAACATAGTATCGGACCACAGGGGAGTGGGGCGCAATGAGCAGGCGGACAGCCTGGCTAGAGAGGCAGCGACTATACGATCGATTAGTCCTGAGCCGCTCCTGCCAGTCCGCCACAGGAAGTCAGGAATATTCATTATTAGAAGAAAGGGAAAAGAGACAAGAGCACTGGAGCAGTGCGCCAGATTTGAGACAATCTAAGTTACTGTTAGGAGGTTATGGTACGATTCGATATAGGACAATAGTTTGCCTCTAGCCTAAGAATTTTAACATCTATTTTTACATGACATTGTAGATTCAACAGCAATATGCAGAAATCGGTCATAAAATCGATATGCTGATTTTGTGATCTAAAAGCGGAGATGGCGGAACATATTCTCCTGGAATGCTACAGATTTTCAAGTCGTAGGGCTTCGTTTTTGGTATTACTATGGCCAGAGCTTTACCACATTCAATCCCTTAAGCCAAGAGAACTTCTAGGCTTTATCAAGGAAGTTGGCTTAGATGAGGTGCTATGAAGAAGATGAGGGCACAATAGACCAATGGGCGCAGTGCAATTCTCAATATATTATTTATCTATCTTTTGGAGTATTAGCAATTTCCAATCGGTGTGTTATCGATTTACCTCTGGACCTAGAAATCGAGAAACATTCGTTTTTTAGTTCTACATCTGTAGATCTTCACGAGTGCTAGGTACTCACATCATTTTTTTTCCTAATACCGTCTAATACACATACCCATGTAATTATAAACATTATATTATTCGCTATAGCTTCCAGAAAGCACCAATCATTTAAATTTTGATTACATAACATTTTTCTTTTCGTAAGCGCACGAAGGCAAAATTCAGTGAATGAATAATAAATGAGTTAAAGGGCATTTAACAACGAATGTTGCATGTCAATTCTTTAATTTATATTTTGGGCTCACAAGTTGAATTGGCGGGGCGTAATATTTGGGATATATTGTTTGTAATTAAAATTTTGAAATTTTAAATGGTTCTTGACAAGTAATTACGATTACGCAATAAGATAAATTCCTTTCACGGCTCAATCGTAAATTTTAAACATATTTAAATTATAAGCCATTTATTAGTGCTTAAAGTCCCCTGACACATATTAACTGCTGAATAATTTTGACAGAGTAGAAATGCTTTGTGAAGCTTTTGTTTCATTTACCCTTTCGGTACCCTTTGCTGTATCTGTTCGAACATTTAAATTTTACGACAAATGCTTGCCTGGTTTAATTTTTAGAGCTTTTGTTTGTCCGAGTTTTATTGCTCTTTTGTATAATTTTTTTTTCTATGCCGGGCTACCATTTAGAAGTAAGATCAAAAATACTTTCGTAACATTTTGGTTAAGGGAAGCAATAGCCCTGCCAATGTTTATTTGACACGACAAACCTCTTGATCTTAAAGTTTCAACAGTTCGGCCGGTAGTCCGTCGTTACCAGAAACTTTGTTTATTATAGCTTTCACGAAAATGAAATGGTATATTAACTTCGTCACGAATCTTAAAATTATAAGTCCTTAAAGGAAAAGAGATAGACTCACCAATAAGTATATCGTATTCATCAGGATGAAGATCTGAGTTGATTTAGCCATGTCCATCTGTCCGTCTGTATGATAGTATGCAAACTAGTCCCTCAATTTTTGAAATATCTTGATAATATTTGGTGAGCAGGTATACTTAGGTATCCGATTAGATATTTTTCGGAACCGGCCGGATAGGACCACTATAGCATATATCCCCCATATAACCAATTTTTCAAAAAATAGGATTTTGTTATATCTTCCTCAATTTATCAGATTGAAGCTTCAAACTTCACCATATGCTTTCGTATATTTCACATATCACTGTCTAAAAAAATGGATAAGATCGGTCGTATATATAGCATATATCCCCCACAACCGATTTTTCAGATAAGAAGCTTTTCGTAATTACTGCCCCATTTTAACAGCTTACTTACTTACTTACTTAATTGGCGCTTAACCGTCTAAACGGTTATGGCCGTCCAACAAGGCGCGCCAGTCGCTCCTTCGCTCCGCCAACCGGCGTCAATTGGTCACACCAAGGGAGTTTAAATCTTTTCCACCTGGTCCTTCCAATGAAGTGGGGGCCGCCCTCTACCTCTGCTTCCATAGGCGGGTTCCGATAGAAATACTTTCTTGGCCGGAGCATCATCTTTCATTCGCATAACATGGCCTAGCCAGCGCAGCAGCTGCGTTTTAATTCGCTGGACTATGTGGATGTCTGCGTATAGCTCGTACAGCGAATACTTACGTATAGAGCATTCATTGTTGTCTGAAAAAATTTTATAGATCGGTGGTATTTTTAGTATATACCGTATATAAACTGTCATTTATACCCCCTGT
The DNA here is from genome assembly GCF_040869045.1 of Eurosta solidaginis. Classification (NCBI taxonomy): domain Eukaryota; kingdom Metazoa; phylum Arthropoda; class Insecta; order Diptera; family Tephritidae; genus Eurosta; species Eurosta solidaginis. The sequence goes on along the minus strand of NC_090319.1, from coordinate 303,232,044 downwards.
TTTACGGCTAGAAGCTTCAAATTTAATCAAATAGTTACGCTTACGTCATATATTGTTAAAATAAGTGACTTGTGATCATACTGTTTACATGCAGACCACAAAAAACCTGAAACTTTGCATCATCACACAAAGTACCTACCTATTTTTATACTCAGTTGAGCAGAGCACACAGAGTATATTAACCTTGATTGGATAACGGTTGGTTGTACAGGTATAAAGGAATCGAGATAGATATAGACTTCCATATATCAAAATCATCAGCATATAAAAAAAATTTGATTGAGCCATGTCCGTCCGTCCGTCCGTTAACACGATAACTTGAGTAAATTTTGAGGTATCTTGATGAAATTTGGTATGTAGGTTGCTGGGCGCTCATCTCAGATCGCTATTTAAAATGAACGATAACGGACTATAGCCACGCCCATTTTTTCGATATCAAAAATTTCTAAAAACCGAAAAAGTAAAATTTAGTAAAATTTTGGACAATGGGCGTGGCACCGCCCACTTTTAAAAGAAGGTAATCTAAAAATTTGGCAAGCTGTAATTTGGCGGTCGTTGAAGATATCATGATGAAATTTGGCAGGAACGTTACTCCTATTACTATATGTATGCTTAATAAAAATTAGCAAAATCGGAGAACGACGACGCCCACTTTAAAAAAAAAATTTTTTTAAGTAAAATTTTAACAAAAAATTTTATATCTTTACAGTATATAAGTAAATTATGTCAACATTCAACTCCAGTAATGATATGGTGCAACAAAATACAAAAATAAAAGAAAATTTCAAAATGGGAGTGGCTCCGCCCTTTTTCATTTAATTTGTCTAGGATATTTTTAATGCGATAAGTCGAACAAAAATTTACCAATCCTTGTGAAATTTGGTAGGGGCTTAGATTCTAGGACGATAACTGTTTTCTGTAAAAAAGGGCGAAATTGGTTAAAGCCACGCCCAGTTTTTTAACACGGTCGACAGCCTGTCCTTCCGCTTGGCCGTTAACATGATAACTTGAGCAAAAATCGATATATCTTTACTTAACTCAGTTCACATACTTATCCGAACTCACTTTGAATTGGTATAAAAAATGGCCGAAAACCGACTATGACCACGCCCACTTTTTCGATATCGAAAATTACCAAAAACGAAAAAAATGCCATAATTCTATACCAAACACGAAAAAAGGGATGAAACATGGTAATTGGATTGGTTTATTGACGCAAAATATAACTTTAGAAAAAAACTTTGTAAAATGGGTGTGACACTTACCATATTAAGTAGAAGAAAATGAAAAAGTTCTGCAGGGCGAAATCAAATTCCCTTGAAATCTCGGCAGGAATACTGTTCGTGGTATTACATATATAAATATATTAGCGGTACCCGACAGATGATGTTCTGGGTCACCCTGGTCCACATTTTGGTCGATATCTTGAAAACGCTTTCACATATACAACGAAGGGACACTCCCTTTTAAATTGATATCGTACAAACACATTCTAGAGTCACCCCTGGTCCACCTTTATGGCGATATCCCTAAATGGCGTCCACCTATAGAACTATGGCCCACTCCCTCTTAAAATACTCTTTAATGCCTTTCATTTGATACACATGTCATACAAACATTTCCAGGGTTACCGTAGGTTCATTTTCCTACTTGGTGATTTTCCCTTATTTTGTCTCCAAAGCTCTCAGCTGAGTATGTAATGTTCGGCTACACCCGAACTTAGCCTTCCTACTTGTTAATGTATGCAAAACTATTTTTATTTTATATTTATCTTAAAATCGCTTAGGTAGGTACATCTGTTCACTATATTTTTCTTATCTTATATAGCCGTTATTACGAATGGAATAAGATTATTGTTCAGCCCCGTTTTTCTTGTTTGATATTCACCTTCACGCAACTGGATAGCCAAATGTGTCGACACATTTATGGCCATTTATGGGTTGCCGCATTACCAACATCAAAAAACAAAAAAAAAATAACTCAAATATGTGCAAAAACAATAAACATATTCGTTACAATTCGTCGTACTTAATAAAAGCAAAGCGCCGAAAACAGAAGCAACACCTGTAAAAACAACAGGAATATAACGGTTGTAATAGCAATGGATGCAAAGCGAGTAGAACAGAGCAATAAACGAGCAATCATTCAGTGGATGTGGCAGAATTTTAATGCGTGGAAGTGGGTGGTTAAACGAAGAAAGAGAGAGTTGTGCACTGTGGAGTAGAAAAAACAATTGGTAGGAACATTATTGTATGTGGTTGCATGCATAATAACGGTAATGGCGATAGCGTAAATAAATTTCTGCTTATAATAATGAAAATTTCGCAACACATTTTCGTAATATACTCCTCTTGCTACAACACTAACTGCTCTTACATAGATTTTTACAACCTTACATATGCAAGGGTATTTATATACATACATACGTATTAGTGTGTATGTTGTGGTTATAGTTATTGGTTTGGCGTCGCCACAAACACAAACGCAAATTCTCGCTATTTTATTGCAACCATTTCATTGTTATTTATTTATGTTTTGCTTTACCGGTTTAATTGTTGGCTTTTTGGCGCCACCACTGACGTTGCCTGTGTGTAAGCTGAGCTTAATTTTTTTTATACCCAGCTGTACTTGTACACAGAGTATTATAACTTTGATTGGATAACGGTCGGTTGTACAGGTATAAAGGAATCGAGATAGATATAGACCATATATCAAAATCATCAGTGTCGAAAAAAAATTTGATTGAGCCATGTCCGTCCGTCCGTTTGTCCTTTAACATGATAACTTGAGTAAATATTGCGATATCTTCACCAAATTTGGTACACGAGCTTATTGGTATTGAAAATGAGGGAAATCGGATAATAACCACGCCCACCTTTTTTATATATAACATTTTGGAAAACACAAAAAATCTGATTATTTATTAAATAGTACACCTAGAATATTGAAATTTGATATGTGAACTGATATTGAGACTCTTAATACAAATTTGAAAAAAATTTTAAAATGGGCGCGGCACCGCCCACTTGTGATGATATCAATTTGACAAATATTATTAATCATAAATCAAAAATCGTTAAACCTATCGTAACAAAATTCGGCAGAGAGGTTGCCTCTACTATAGGGAATGCTTTGAAGAAAAATTAACGAAATCGGTTAAGAACCGCGCCCACTTTTACATAAAAGATTTTTAAAAGGTTCGTGGACGAATAAAACAAGCTATATCTTTGCAAAAAAGAGCTTTATATCAATGATATTTCATTTCCCAAGTGAATTTATAACAATAAATAGGAAAAACTTCATATTATTATAAAAAGCGGGCGTGGCACCGCACCTTTTATGACTAAGCAATTTTCTATGTTTCGGGAGCCCTAACTCGAAGAAAAATTAGTTCAGAATAGAACCATATGTATATGTAGTATTGCGCAGCCTTTTAACACTATTAAGCACACAAAACAAACAACAACAGCATTTCAAGTGTACAGCTGGGTATGTAATGTTCGGTTTCACCCGAACTTAGACTTCCTTACTTGTTTTTTCATTGTTTTCGTTACAAAAATGTAAATATGCGAATATATGAAGGGATGCAGATTTGCTCATAATTTTTGTTTGCGACTATACAAATAATACTGAATGCATGCTTAATTGCAAAAAAAATAACTTCGCAGAGCGGGGTGTTTTCATTTCTGCTGTGGACTCTGGTTACCAATCAACTACTCAGGCGGTTAGGTGTGAGACCTGTTAAACTCACGGCTTACGTAGATGACGTTGCAGCTACCATAAGTTTAAGTGCCTTCCATCAATTCACTCTTAGATAGATCGGGTGCTTCGCGGTGTACTTACCTACTCATCTTATGCTGGCTTCAGCGCCAATGCGGAGAAGACGGATATAGTCTTATTTACTAGAAGTTATGTAGTCATGGATCGGTCTAGGCCTAAGCTGGTAGGCGTGATTATGCAGAAAAAACTTTGTACCAAAATATCTAGCAATTAGGAACGAACCACGGGATACACAAAGCTTGACACAAGCAACAGTGCAACCTATACTGCACAACCTAATTACAAGGGATAAGATTTCTTGAGCCCTCCAATCTTTTAAACCATTCAAAACTCGGAGTTACGCCTATACAACTGCAAAAATCACTGGAGTGCAGCTCTAACTGGCAATACACTATAATCGAAGGTGTCGTGGCACTAAACCACATCCCACGTATATAGTACAGGCAGAACTTGCAGGGGTATCAGTGAGCAGTTTCGTCAGTAGGGGAACTCCCCAAGGTGGAGGCTAAGGGACATTGAGGAGGAGAGGGGCTGTATAGTTATAGCATATGCTGACGACCTTTCCTTGGTAATAAGTGGGAAGTTTCCACACACTTTCTGCGATATTATGCAGTTGGAATTAATAAAGGTCGAAGCATGGGCCATTGATAATGGTCTAGGCGTGAACACAAATAAGACGGAGCTGGTGCTCTTTACGAGGAGGTATAAGATACCACCTCTCTCAACTCCAGTGCTGGCAAACACAGTGCTTAAGTTAATTGAGTCTGCCAACTATGTAGGGCTCACACTTGATAAGAAATAGAACTGGACACAGAATACCACGGAACGTGTCCGTAAGGCCACGGTTGCCCTCTACATATGTAAAGGGGCGACTATACAGAAATGGGGTATATCCCCTGTGATAGTGCATTGCATATACACGGCCATAGTTAGGCCAATACTGCTATACGGAGTGGCGTTATGGTGGCCCGCCCTGAATAAATCCTCGACGGTTCTTGCTCTTCAAAATGTGCAAAGATCTGCACTACTATGTATAAGCGGAACCATCCGCACAACGCCAACGGAGGCTATGAATGTAATACTGAACCTACTACCCATAGATATAGTAGGCATTAAATATGCAGCATGTGCAGCTATCAGGCTGAGGAAACTGACCACATGGTCGCACTGCAAACATACTGAAATTCTCGACAGATTCTGCATACCAGAATTGACAGATTTCTGCAAACCACATACCAGCTTTAACAAGGGATACGAGATATTAATCCGTGAGAATGAACAGTGGGTGAATGACCCTGATTGGCCCACTAACATCATTCAGATCTACACAGATGGATCTAAACTGGATAACAGATTCGGAGGGGGTGTATATTCGGAACAATTGGACACACAAAGATCGCTTAGCCTTCCGGATCATTATAGCGCATTTCAGGCCGAGCTTGCGACCATACAAGACGCTGTGGACTGCCTTAGGCAGAAGGCAGTCTCTCAGAAGTATATTTATATTTTCTCAGACAGTCAAGCAGCACTGAAAGCCCTTGACTCTGTCACAACTAATTCTGAAATTGTAGTAGGCTGTCGCACATCACTTAACGTGATGGCTGAACAGTTTACTCTGCATCTGGTATGGGTTCCGGGACATAAGGGCATACCAGGTAATGAGATGGCGGATGAGCTTGCAAGAAAGGGTACATCCCTTACACTTTCGCCATCCTGGAAAAGTTTGGGCATGCCGCTCAAGATAAAGGAAGCTCTACTGATGGAAGCGTGAGCCAGGTGGAAGCATCATGATAAATGCCACACGGCAAAACTCACATGGCCGGAATGGAATGAGAAGAGATCGCGAGAGCTTCTCACCCTCCATAAGAAGGATATTTCCTTAGTTGTAGGTCTTCTCACTGGTCATGTTTGTATTGGACCGAATGCGGAAAGGATTGGCGCTCCGTTTAATGATTATTGTAGAAGCTGCGGAAGCGAAGAAGAGCCTGATACTGTTAGGCAGCTACTCTGTGAATGTCCAGCGCTCGGTAGAAGAAGGCAACGTTTTATGGGGAAGATTTTTCTCGTAGATCTGACTGATATAGCTGAGGTCAATACACGACGCTTAGTTAGCTTCACAAACTCAACGAAGTGGTTTGATTAGGAGAGTAGGAACAAATCCGTGTGGTTTCTTAATGGGCCTATAAAGGCCTAAGAGTGCCGCACCGATGTGGACGGCAGCCACTTGAAACTAACCTAACTAACCTAGGGATCATTCTGGATTGTAAGTTGTCGTGGAGGCTTAGCGTGGAGAAGAAAAGAAGTCCTTGACAGGATTTTGTGAATGTAAAATAATTTAGGCTATCATTGCTTAGCATAACCGGAGCCCTGAAAACAACGCCAACGGCTGCACTGTATGCCATGCTGCACATTCCACCTGTAGACTTGGTGGCGTTAACAACTGTAACGTTTCTCAATGTAGGCCAGTTTGAGCGCAGACCATACGGTCATAGTAGTACAACATCATCAGATATTGGACTAACAGACTACCTAGTTGCCTACCTGCTTTTCGAGGGGTCCCTTAGAGCTACGATACAGGTGGAAGGTTGGAACAAGGGCGCTCAAATGGAGGTACACGTGTACACCGATGGTTCCAAAGTAATTGGAGGAGTAGGGTCTACTGTTTACTCTGGTGATCAGGAAATAAACATATATTGCAAGACATCAGATCACTGCTGCGTTTTTGAGGTGGGAGTAGTAGTCGTCGCCAAAGCAATAGATTTACTGGAAGAAAATAGCTTGAACTGCAGCCGCTTCAACTTTTATATTGACCGCCAGGGAGCAATTAGGGCAACTATCTTGCATAGCATAACATCTCAAAAGGTGTTAGAATGTGAGCATTCCTGGAAAGAATCATGATAGGGAGAAGCATACATCTATATTGTCTCCGAGGGCGTATGCGAATAGATGGAAATGAAAAAGCGGATGAGCTAGCTGAAAAGGTAGCATACCTCGAAGCTTGCTCCGTAGATGTTCCAATCAGATTGGGCGATATTAAAAAAAGGCGAGAGTTGCACATGATCGACCAAGGCGGAAAGACGTAGACCAAAGCGCGAGGCTGCAAAGTGTCGAAAATCACGTGATGGTCTTTCGACTTCAGATTAAAAAAAGCTACTCTTCTTATAATTAACAAGTAGGAAGGCTAAGTTCGGATGTAACCGAAAACTAAATACTCAGCTGCCAAATTGCAGCTTGCAAAACTTTTAAATTACCTTCTATTAAAAGTTGGCGGTGCCACGCTCACTGTCCAAAATTTTAATAATTTTCTATTCTGCGTCATAAGTTCAACCCCCTACCAAGTTTCATCGCTTTATCCCTCTTCGGTAATGAATTATCGCACTTTTTCGGTTTTTCGAAATATTCGATACCGAAAAAGTGGGCGTGGTTATAGTCCGATTTCGTTTATTTTAAATAGAGATCTGAGATGAGGGCCCAGGAACTTACATACCAAATTTCATTAAGATACCTCAAAATTTACTCAAGATATCGTGTTAACGGACAGACGGACGGACGGACATGGAACACATGAACATGACATGAATTTCTTTTTTCGCTCAGATCATTTTGATATATAGAAGTCTATATCTATCTCGATTAATTTATGTCGTTAGGGGGTACCGTTATGCGAACAAAATTAATATACTCCGTGAGCCCTGCTCAGCTGGGTATAAAAAGAGAGAACTTTACACTCATGACGGGTATTCTGACTGGACCCAACTTTCTGGCGTCACATGCTTAGAAATAAGGCTTAGTCAGTGATACTATTAATGTATAAGCCCGACAATTTTGAGAACGATCTCATTGAACCTTCTGGGTCTTCCACCATGTTCCATGGGGAACATTGCGCCGCCAGAGCCTAGGCTGTAAAGAATCAGGATTTGCCACGCGTGAGTGAAATTTACAATTGCATTGGCGAAGCTATAAATTGTACTGGCATCCTCTTGAAGGTTTGCGCTACACAACCGCTTCAATCAAGTATGTATTTAAGCAGCCTTTCAATACAGGTATACCTACCGCAGGTATATTTTTCAAGCCCTCTTACCCACTGGAGTCTCGTTTTGTTTTGTTTGACCATTTGAGATCCTCTTGGACCGGTCAGTTCATTTCTTCCATTTCTCAAAGTTTTTTCAAATTTCAAATTTTCATCATAAAATCAGCTAACATGTTTAGGGACAGATTTTGTATGACGCCATGAAACTTTGCATCGCAGTTACTCACATTCACTGTCACCACTATGACTATGATTGCTCTGTCTAATAGTGTAACGAATTTAGGGAAATTCCGCTTATTTACAACCTTCTGCTTACGTTCGTATCGCTAAACTGTTGAATAAAACACTCCTCACTTCGCAGCTGATAGCGTGCTTAAATCAAACTGATTACGGACTACTCAGATTCTGCTGCTATTATTCTCTCTGCCCAAATGTCTAGACGTTTCTTCTTCTAGAACCCTCTACCTGGTCACGAGCCATACGCGCGTGTATTTGTAGTGTGTAACCATATGCGTGCGTATATGTGAGCGAAGCAGTAGGTGATGATGACATGCGTTTATGAGTATTTTTCTGCTGCTTGTATGTATGTGTGTACATGATTATTAATTTGTTTACGTACATACAAGTGTGGCAGCTTGCTTTATTGTTGTTGTGGCTTTATTTACTTAGTATCAGATTAGTGATGTGAGTATCTCTTAGTGTTACTAATATTCGTCACAATAGGAATTTAGGTTCATACGAGAAAAACTTAGTCATTGCATTATACATAATTTGCCCTTTACTTTCATAACTTTATCTTTCCTTTGTAATACATTTTCCATTTTTCTAAATTTTCGATATCAAAAAGGTGGGCGTGGTTATCGTTTGATTTCGCCCATTTTCACTGAAATTGAATGGATCCTGATAAGCCAGTATACCAAATTTCCTCAAGATATCTAATTTTTGCTCAAGTTATCGTACTAACGGCCGGACGGCTCATTCAAAATCTCCGCCTAAATATTGTGCTTTGTATTAATTTTTGTTCTGGTGAAAATTACTTGAAGCCCATCTGTTTTGCAGTAAGAACTTCTATAATAATTGACGGATGTATTCACCTGTCTGTAGAGTTAATAAATAAAACTTTTATAATTTCTAGCTAAAATATTTTATAGTTGAATTAGCAGACCCGGCAGACGTTGTTCTGCGCTAAATTTGGGCTTTATGCATATATTTTAAAAATCTTTTTTTGTCTAACTCTACCCTCCCCCTCTTCACTTTTTCCTAATTCTTTTATTCACTCCTCCGCAGGCAAATCGCATAGGACGTATGTAAGTAGGTATGCGGGTATTATTAATTCATGTCCTTGTTTCGAATTCGCATGCATATTTATCAGTTTTGCCAGATTTACGCGAATAAATCGAATATCACAATGAAAATTACTTTAGAGCTCTCAGCAACGGCTTTCGTTTGATATCCATATTACCTACACATTCTAGGGGTACCCGGGTCCATTTTTTGGCCTATATATCTAGACCCTGTACGTCGATCGCAACCAAAGCTATGTAATAACTACCGCGTGAGGTATACGCAACTTGTGTGAAAGCTTGAACAAAATCGACTGACGCATCTCTTCACACACCGGCGACCAACTAACACACCCTTTAGCCTTTGTTTTTATATATATAGATTTTTATTTTTCACACCTCACTATATTATTAAAACGAAATGCAGAACTTCGTTGCTTTTGAAATTCAGCTTAAAAATTGCACATGGAACAACTAAAGACTCTCCTGATTTAAAAAAAAATGTCATAGTACCTTTATATCGCGGGCCCCGTCAGAAACCCCGGGACCGGGGCTAATCCCTCCCCCCTTCTTGGCGGGCCTGGTGATGTGATATACTTAATATAATACGCTATAATATTGTTACGAATATTAGCAAAACTAAGGAGTGCTGCCATCTCCAGGCCGATGCTAAGCAGTGACGTGAATTCACATCAATAATTCAATCATTATGTATCCACATTATCGAATCAATGATTGCGTCTACACATATGTACACATTCCGACGAGCAACATTTACATACAAGGCAGCGAGAGATGAGATGTCACACACAGATGAATTTACTTATACGCTTATGTGTGTGCGGGAGACTGTAAACTACAAACTCACATATGTACAGCTGAGAAGCGCTAAAAAGTAGACAATTGTAAACAAGTAGAAACTATATGAGAACTATACACACACGAATATAGTTGGTAAGTTCTGGAAATAGAAGAGCCTAGATGTATGCAGCGTAAACTATAAAAGCGGCACAAGCGAGTAAGAAGTAATTCAGTTTGATTTGAGATTTGGATTAAGCGCTATCTAGCGAGCTATAGCAGTATTATTTTGAATAGTAGAGCTTCATTTGAGCTGTCAACCAGTTTGGTTATTAAGTCAGCGAGTAGCAAAGTATAAGTGTTATTGTGAAGTACTTTAATAAAGGCCATTTTTCCATTATTCAATATTGGAGTTATTTATTCAACAGTTTAGTGATTCGAACGAAGCAGAGGATTGGAAATAAGAGGATTTGCAAGCAAATTCGTTACAATTGGTGTCAGAAGAGGAATTGTTGAATAAATTCTAGAGGACAACAAGGACATGGCAAAGTTAAGTGAATTGAAGATCCCGCAACTGAAGAAGGAGTTGGAGAGCCGTGGATTGAATACAAGCGGCGTTAAACTCGAACTTCAGGCACGGCTACGAGAAGCAATGGAAGCAGAAGGAATTGATGTGGAAGAGCATGTCTTTCATCTTGATGGCGAGGAGACAACAAAAATTGAAGAGAAAAATGAAACACCGCAGACAATGGCGAACACAGACCTGAACATGATATTGGCTGCAATATCGGCACAAATGTCCGAAATGTCATCACAAATATCCACAAATATGTCATCACAGCTGAAAGAACAAAAGACATATATGGCAACCCAACTGAAAGAACAAGAGACACGCATAACAGTACAACTAGAAGCACAAGAGGCGCGTATATCATCAAAACTCGAAGCGCGCATGGACGAAAAAATAATGCAGTTTGAAGAAAAATTCGAGGCAGAGGTGGATGCGTTGAGAGGTCGTATACAGGAATTGCAACTTAATCGGCCGGCTGCTTCAGCGAGTAATACAAAGGTAAAAACTCCATCTTTTGACGGTTCTGTTCCTTTCCAGGTCTTCAAGCTTCAGTTTGAGAAGACCGCAGCAGTGAACAACTGGAATGCGGAAGATAAAGTTGCTGCACTGTTCATGGCGTTGAAAGGGCCTGCAGCTGAGATTTTACAAACCATTCCAGAGGGCGAACGGAACTGTTATGAAGCATTGATGGGCGCTCTAGAGAGACGATACGGAACTGAGCATAGGAGACAGATATACCAAATGGAGTTTCTGAACCGCTTCCAGAAGCCTGGTGAAACATTGCAAGAGTTTGCGTCGAATATTGAAAGGCTAGCACATTTAGCGAATGCGGACGCACCCGTGGAATACACTGAAAGGGTAAAAATCCAGAGCTTCATATATGGCATACGAGATGTGGAAACGAAGCGGGCTACATACGCAAACCCAAAGCCAACATTCGCAGAAACGGTGTCACAAGCTCTGATTCAGGAAACAGCGTCGCTTCTGTGTAAGCCAGTTTTCAAAGCACGCCGTGTGGGAGTAGAAAGGCCAGAGTGGGTAGACGCAATATTGGAGGCGCTGAAAGGATCGCAAAAGCGGAGTGAAAAAGTTATCAAATGCTTCAAATGCGGGAAGTCCGGTCACATTGCACGTCATTGCGATCTTGGTCCTAATAGTTCCAACAATGTGGGTGGCCGTAAACGCAAAGCTGGAGGAGATGAGCAAGAGCGAGTAAGAGATAAAGAACGAAAACTTGCCTCAGCTATTGTATGTCCTGTGATATCTGTGTCGCAAATTGGAAGGAAATCAAGCAGTCTTACCGTCAGAGGGAATGTGGATGGCAAGGAGCGTGTACTGACTGTAGATACGGGCGCATCTCATTCCTTGATTCGATCTGATTTGGTCTACAAGAGAGTAAAGTCATTACCTGGAGCGAGGTTGCGTACGGTCACAGGCGAATATAACCAAGTCCAGGGAGAAGTAATATGTGAAGTCCTAATTGGGAAGGTCATGGTTCTACACAAATTCGTTGTGGCGGAGATCGTTGATGAAGTCATATTGGGAGTTGACTTCTTAGTTGACCATGACATCAAGATCGATATGCAGAAAAGGGTGATGCATTATAAGAACCAGGATGTGCCAATTAACTTCAGTTTGGAAAAAGGTTTCAGCAGTAATCGAGTACTTGTGGAGAAAAGTCGACAAAGGCCACGAAAGTCAAAAGTAAAGGTTGATGAAACGAATGGGCCAAACAAAGCGAAATCAAAAGTACCTGCGAGAAAAACACCGGCATTGACAAACCCAAATGGACGCACTAAAACGACTGCAAGAATTTTGCAGGAAGCATGCAAGGGTTGTTTCAAGCCATCGCGCACTTCTCTTGGGAAACGGCGGAACGATACTGTCAAGCCAATCCGTCAAGCGCAATCTCTGCGAAGTAGTCCATTGGTCAAACAACAGAGTGCGAGGGAACGACTAAGGATAATGAGTAGTAAGATCAAACGCAGGGACAATGAGAACAATAATTCGGAAGGGTTCTTGGAGGGAGATTTGGTACACTTAAACAACCCTCACCGGCGGAAAGGTGTTCCAGCCAAATTTCGGTGCAGTTGGAAAGGCCCGTACAAAGTTGTGAAGAAGATCAGTGATACCATCTACCGCATACAAACCACTGGGAAACCACGAATTAGAAGAGTGGTACATTTGGAGATGCTAGCGGCAGTTAGATCGGGAGATTTGTCTGATCGGGACGATCAGACTTAGGTGGAGGGCAGTGTTACGAATATTAGCAAAACTAAGGAGTGCTGCCATCTCCAGGCCGATGCTAAGCAGTGACGTGAATTCACATCAATAATTCAATCATTATGTATCTACATTATCGAATCAATGATTGCGTCTACACATATGTACACATTCCGACGAGCAACATTTACATACAAGGCAGCGAGAGATGAGATGTCACACACAGATGAATTTACTTATACGCTTATGTGTGTGCGGGAGATTGTAAACTACAAACTCACATATGTACAGCTGAGAAGCGCTAAAAAGTAGACAATTGTAAACAAGTAGAAACTATATGAGAACTATACACACACGAATATAGTTGGTAAGTTCTGGAAATAGAAGAGCCTAGATGTATGCAGCGTAAACTATAAAAGCGGCACAAGCGAGTAAGAAGTAATTCAGTTTGATTTGAGATTTGGATTAAGCGCTATCTAGCGAGCTATAGCAGTATTATTTTGAATAGTAGAGCTTCATTTGAGCTGTCAATCAGTTTGGTTATTAAGTCAGCGAGTAGCAAAGTATAAGTGTTATTGTGAAGTACTTTAATAAAGGCCATTTTCCATTATTCAATATTGGAGTTATTTATTCAACAGTTTAGTGATTCGAACGTAGCAGAGGATTGCAAATAAGAGGATTTGCAAGCAAATTCGTTACAATATTTTTTATTGATAAGCACGTTGTTTAATTAAACACCAACCAATTACCCGGAAGTATATCCGCACCACCTGAAAATGCGAGTGCCGGTGCGTATACGTAACATTTTATTATTACGTATAAACAAATAAAAAAAATTGCAATAAAATAATATTTCTACTATAAACTGAGATATAACCTATCCTATCTCTCAAGTTAGATCGAACTACACACGTGGTGCAAAACAAATTAAAAATCGGTTCAGAAGTTTAGGAGTCCATCGGGAACAAACATAGTGACACGTGATTTTTATATATAAAGATTAGAAGCCTTATAAACCCGCGGGAATTTGCTATTTAAACACAATAACATAAATATTCTGAAAGAGCTTTTGCTTAGCTTTTTTCATTTGATCCAATAACAAAAAAAATTTTAATCAACTGAAATTGAGACAGTGGGTGACCGGAAAGTAATTATAATGTCTGTATTAGCAAATATTGATACGGCCATATAACTTCTGCAATTGACACATCTATTTAAGTTATTAGTCTTAATAAATGATTTCTATTCAAATAAATTTTATTTATTACAGGAAAGAGATACCAGACTTTAAACTGAAATAAATGAAGATATTAAAGTCAACAAATCAGGTTTGTTGTTGTTGCGCCGGGCTCTACTGACAGGAGGGCGCCAAATGGTCCGTAAAAATGAACTTCCTGGATAATTTGTATTTCTATTGCTACTGATTCCTGGAAAAATGTTCTATACTAAAAATGCATTAATATATCCGGAACACTTGCCACAGATTGTAGAATAATTGAAAGCATGTCTTTTTTTTCTCACGTCCAACGTTACGATGCGAATTATTAAAAAATGCTTTAACAAAAACTGTCAAACGTGAATCTGAAACATCCAAACAAACGGTTAGCGTTATCGTCGATGGGCTAGTGAATGTAGTAGAACACCAAGAACAATTAGCAGAGGACCCTAACACCACAAGCAACACCAGAATCGAAGCTACAATTCTACAAAATATACTAATTATAGTCTCATAACATTAGTTCATTTCTGGTATGAACCCTTAAGAAGGATTGACCGTGTGCAGCTCAGATTAAAAGATCCTGGGATGAATTTTAGAGAAGCGAATCATGATCTTAAATCGTTAGCGACTGAACTATCCGGAATCCGAGACATTCTCTGTGAAGAAGCAATAGAAAATGAGAAGTATCTTTGTAAAAAATGGGATATTGATATAGTAAAATACAAAAAATATTTCTTACAATAAGGTGCCCCAAGATGCCCGGCGAGTTGGCTAGAGATGTTTTTCCGCAGAATGTAAAATTTCTCGCGTTATGAAGTGTTCTCGATTGCCCTCCAACCAGAAATACGTAAAAGACTTACATGACTAAATGGCCTTAATTTTAGATTTTAATTTCTCTTAGACGTTGGAAATTGGTTAAACAAAGATAATAACGACTTAGAAAGAAATTGTAAAAACTTGGGTGAATTTTATAATACAGATTTCGATGGAACAGAACTTTTTATCGAAATATGTGTCTGCAAAATATTACTTCGCAGTAGAAAATAAATTGAACCCTCCGTTAGAATAACTTACTTTTATAATCTCGTATGGAGAAGATGACTTTCCAAACATGCGAGTGGCACTTCAAATACTCTTGACTATCACAGTATCAATTGCGAGTTGCGAACGTTCATTCAGCAAATTAAAACTGATTTTTATACTCAGCTGAGCAGAGCTCACAGTGTAAATTAACTTTGTTCGCATAATGGTAATCCGTAACGGCATAAATTAATCGAGATAGATATACAGCCCAATTCTAAACGAAAATTCCGTGCGAGTTTTCTCCCTTCTCCCATTCCTCGTATTCTAAATAAAAATTCCTTGTGAGTTTTTTCACTTCTCCCTTTCCTCCTATTCTGAACAATGTTCGAAAAAGCGGAAACCGGTTATGGGAGAAAAGTAGGTATTATGAATGTGAGGGAGAGGGAGATTGCTCTGCCATTTCATAGGAGTTTTTTCACTTGTTAAATTAAAGGGAATGCATCAAAATAGTTAAAGGAAATTGGTTATTTGAAGAAAGAACACTTATTTGTACAAATTTGTGCTAAAAGGTGTATTTATATTCTACCACAATATTCTCACTTCTAATACAACAACAACTACAACCACAATATTCTTTATTTTAAGTTGAATAGTATATCATAAGCAACGGTAGAGCTCTTGGTATACAAATTTGATGCAGCCATCCAGAAATTGCGCAAGGATTTTTTAAAAAGGCTTAAATAGATTTTGGCATATGATGAAGGACGAACTCAACTCAATTTGGCCGCCAGAAAATTGCTTTGCTGAATGAAAGCAGGCAACTCCGGCAGATTTGTGTTATGCGGCCGTCTTCTTCTTATTTTCCGCTGTTGATGTTGCTGTGGCATCAATTCATTACTCATTTCAGTGAATACCACATGAAATGCAATAAATACTGTGCAATGTTTATATTTTATTTCTTAATTTCCAACAAATTTGCAACAATAATTAAACTTTTCAATTTTTTAAACAAAATAAGAAATGTGCAACGAAATTTCAATTGACAAAACAGCTGACTTCGAAAATTCGAAATTCCTATTCCCCAATTATTGTTCTCCCTAGGAGAACAGAATTGGAGGAATTTTTCCGCGGGAATAAAAAAATCCGCGAGAACAAAATTCCGGGAGAATATTTAGAATTGGTCTGATAGACTTCTATATATCAAAATGATCTGGGTGAAAAAAGAAATTAATTTAGCCATGTCCGTCCGTCCGTCCGTCTGTAAACACGATAACTTGAGTAAATTTTGAGGTATCTTGATAAAATTTGGTATGTAGGTTGCTGGGCGCTCATCTCAGATCGCTATTTAAAATGAACGAAATCGGACTACAACCACGCCCACTTTCTCGATATCGAAAATTTCGAAAAACCGAAAAAGTGCAATAATTCATTACCAAAGACAGATAAAGCGATGAAACTTGGTAGGTGCGTTGGCCTTATGACGCAAAATAGAAAATTAGAAAAATTTTGGACAATGGGCGTGGCACCGCCCACTTTTAAAAGAAGGTAATTTAAAAGTTTTGCAAGCTGTAATTTGGCAGTCGTTGAAGATATCATGATGAAATTTGGTAGGCAGTTACTCCTATTACTATACGTGTGCTAAATAACAAATAGCGAAATCGGATGACGAACACGGCCACCTTAAAACAAAAATTTTTTTTTTAAGTCAAATTTTCACAAATAATTTAATATCTTTACAGATTGAAGTCGAAATATCGAAAAATAAATATATTTTGAATACTACTAAAAAAGAAGTTTTATTCAATAATCTAGCCTAAAGCTCAATCAAAATTATCATTTTTAAAGTATAAAAGTAAATTATGTCAACATTCGACTCCAGTAATGGTATGCTGCATCAAAATACAAAGACAAAAGAAAATTTTAAAATGGGCGTAACTCCGCCCTTTTTCATTTAATTAGTCTAAAATACTTTTAATGCCATAAGTCGAACAAAAATCTACCAATCTTTGTGAAATTTGGTAGGGACATAGATTCTATGACGGTAACTGTTTTCTGTGAAAATGGGCGAAATCGGTTGAAGCCACGACCAGTTTTTATACACAGTCGAGCGTCTGTCCTTCCGCTCGGCCGTTAACACCATAACTAGCGCAAAAAGCTATATATCTTAACTAAACTTAGTTCACGTACTTATCTGAGGTCACTTTTTCTTGGTATAAAATATGGCCGAAATCCGACTATGACCACGCCCATTTTTCCGACATCGAAAATTACGAAAAATGGAAAAATGCCATAATTCTGTACCAAATATGAAAAAAGAGATGAAACATGGTAATTGGATTGGCTTATTGACGCAAAATATAACTCTAGAAAAAACGTTGTAAAATGGGTGTGACACCTACCATATTAAGTAGAAGAGAATGAAAAAGTTCTGCAGGGCGAAATCAAAAGCCCTTGGAATCTTGGCAGGAATACTGTTCGTGGTATGACATATATAAATAAATTAGTGGTACCCGACAGCAGATGTTCTGGGTCACCCTGGTCCACATTCTGGTCGATATCTCGAAAACGTCTTCACATATACAACTGAGGGCTACTCCCTTTTAAAACCCTCATTAATACTTTTAATATGATACCCATATCGTACAAACACATTCTAGAGTTAACTCTGGTCCACCCTTATTGCGATATCTCGAAAAGGCGTCCACCTATAGAACTAAGGCCCACTATGTTTTAAATAATCATTAACACCTTTCATTTGATGCACATGTCATACAAACACATTCCAGGGTTATCCTAGGTTCATTTTGCTAAATGGTGATTTTCCCTTATGTTGTCACCATAGCTCTCAACTGAGTATGTAATTTTCGGTTACACCCGAACTTAGCCTTCCTTACTTGTTACATATATATTTACGTTCTACGATGCGACAAGGTGACCTAACATTATTAAGTATAGAAAAAGAAAAGTTTTAAATAATAAATTTTGATGATATCATTGATATATTTGCTTCTTCAAAGGCAACAAAAATTTGCAAATAGATATTATTTTTAATAATGTTTTATAATCAGATTATAATTAAATATGTATTTGAGTCTACTTATCGATGATACCTTCAGCCTACGACTTTATTGGTTTATTAATTTTGGAATATATAAAATTATGGGGCCTATTACGGTATACAACTCAACTTAGTTGGGTTGTAATTAAAACAACTCAACTTTCAGACAACTCAACTCCTGTTTGGTATTATGAATTACAACTTATTTGAGTTGAAGTTAAATTGGTGCTGCCAACCTAAGAAAGTAATGATTTGACAGATAAATGAACAGCTGATCAATTTGTGGCAAAAATTTAAGCATTTGCAAATATGATTTTGTTATTACAAGATATTATATGATGTGAAATCTATTTTATAATGGGGAAAATGTTGGTGATTAACATGTCGCGAATACGAAAAACATTCGCATGATCATTCCAATCCCTTGGAACTACCAAGCACCAAGTAAGAAAATGTTGTAAGTGGCAGAAGAAAGCTTCAAATGAAGTTATTTTGCAGATTTGAAAGGAAGCATTTGGCTCATTAGTAAGCAGAATTAAGAACCATTTCCGCAAACGCGTTCGAGGGAAGGCTTTACCCCTATTTTAAAATTATGCGCCACACTCCGATTCCTTGCGGATGGCAGCTATCAAAAATGCTGTGGAAATGATTTTGGTGTTGGACTGGTTTTAGATATTATTGAGGAGCATATTTGTGCGAAGTGGATTAAAACCAAAACAGCAAAATTTATATTTTACTCTAAAACAGAATTCCCAGGAGTAGTGATTAGTATCAATGGGACTCACGTTCTCATAATTCCGCCTATTTTGGCTGCATCCGAACTGGGGCCAGCCTCGTCCAACTTCGGAATGTCGCTCCATAAAGTCAAAAAGTTATTCAATGCAATCCTTCGTGTAAACGTTGTTTTTTCTATGAATGTGTACAAGATTGTCGATTATTGTTTGATTAAAAAAGGTTTAACTACCGGCTTTAAATTTTTTGTTTTTTTTTTTTTTGTAATGTTTTATGAGCCCATGCACCATCTAACTTTTATCAAAGGTGATATCAAAAGACGCGTTTCGATCTCCGTATTTAGGTTTCGAAAGCGGAAATTAAAAATTTTATTTCTGTCGAAAAATATTTACAAAAACCCACAAAATGGCCCAGAGAGTGTCCGAAATATGAGGCCCGATCCACAGTTTTTTTGCACAGAAGATCTTTCTGTGCTGGCGGCATTTGGCCGCGATTTGTAAAAATAACCCTGGGTGGATCCAACGCCTTTCTGCAATAGTGTGTACAAAAAATCTGGTAAAACCATATGAAAATTTGAACGGAAATGATATGACAGTTCTTAAATCAGAGGTCGAAGCGTGTCTTTTGATACCAACTTTGAAAATGTTTGTTAAAAATTAGGTGGTGAACCGTCTTCTAAAACTTAACATTTTTTCAAAACAACTGCAGAATTGTATGAAACAACTGCTAGTAATCAGTTGTAAGATTTTGACGTCTTTGACAACTACACCAACACAAGGTTGTAAACGGTAATGCCACAAAAAGTTGTTAGACTAGACAACTCAACCGGCATTTTTTTTTTTTTTACAGGTTGAGTTGTAATCGGTAATACCAAATTGCGAAGTTCCAACCCAACCAGAGTTGAGTTGTAAACGGTAATAGGGGCATATATTGTTTTGGCAATAAAATGGGTGGCGTTGGGGGGCGCCAAAAAAATATTTTCCCCGGGCGCAAGAAAACCTCACTACGTCACTGCTATTGAATTAACAGTAATTTAGTAAAGCTGATCGCCTTATTGTTAAATCAACTGAAGTTTTTGTCAACGAAAACACATTTGTCTAATTACATATTTGAACAGAACAAAAACTGTTGGTTTCAAGTTAACAGTATTATGTAAAAATAACAGTCAATCCAACAGATTTTTCTGTTGAAGGGACTGTTTTATTAGTCATTTCGTAGTCATTTCAACAGCGAACAACTTTCATGCTAATTGTTACTCCAATATTGGCGGAAAACTGTTATTTTAAAAGCTTTCATTGGTATTCGCAGGGTGACATTAATAACTATTTTTTAGCTGAAAAGAGCTTGACGACCACCGTGGGGTATAATAGCGTGCTACGCCTGCCACACAGAAAATCCTGGAAAAAGTACTGTAAAAAGTACCAAAAGTATGCTTTAGTAGAGGTAGTGTGCTACCCTAACTAACAGAATACCCCAGACCAAAGTGATTATTATTATTATACCAAGCTATACAGGGTATTATAAATTTGATTGGATAACGCTTGGTTGTACTGGTATAAATGAATCGAGACAGATGAAAATCATTAGTATCGAAAAAAAAATTTGTTTAAGCCATGTTCGTCCGTTAACATTATAACTTGAAAAAATATTGAGATATCTTCACCAAATTCGGTATGCGGGATTACCTGAACACGAAATAGATTGGCATTGAAAATGAGCGAAATCGGACGATAACCACGCCCACTTTTTCGATATCGAAAATTTAGAAAAATTGAAAAAATGAGATAATTCTAAAACGAATACCACTAAGTTAATGAAATTTGGCAGGTAGATAAATTTTATGACGCAAAGAATATATTCCAAAAAGTCCCAAAAGGAATATGGGATATTTAGAAGACGAAAATTTGGAAGTTTAAAGTTTGAAGATATTACATTGAAATAATAATCAAAACCGGTTAAATACCACGTCCACTTTTCCAAAATGTCTAACCTTAACAAAGTTTGCAATAACTCTATGGTATTTAATTATAATTGACTGATGTTGTTGTTGTTGTTGTTGTTGTAGCAATGCTCGCCCCACCTAATAGCCGCGACCGATCACAAATTGTCATCAATATCCTCTAACGGGAGTCCAAGGAAACTTGCCGTTTCAACAGGGGTGGACCATAAGGAAAGGGGTGTTAGAGGCGTTGGTTCCACATTACAATTGAAGAGATGGTTGGTGTCATGTGGGGACAGGTTGCAATCGGGGCATACATTTTGTATGTCGGGGTTGATTCTGGATAGGTAAGAGTTTAACCTGTTACAGTATCCAGAACGAAGTTGAGCAAGAGTGACACGCGTTTCCCTGGGGAGTATGCGTTCCTCTTCCGCAAGTTTTGGATAATTTTCGTTAAGCACTGGATTCACCGGGCAATTCCCGGCATAAAAGTCCGACGCCTGTTTATGGAGTTCACCAAGGACCTGCTTGTGTTTTTTCACTTCATACGGCTGGGTTCTCAGGTGCCGTATTTCCTCAAAATGCTTACGGAGATGACTCTTTAAGACCCTAGGCGGTGCTGGTTCAGCAATCAGATGTCTGTTGGGATGCCCAGGTTTCTGGGTATTCAACAGGAACTGTTTGGTCAGCATCTCATTTCTCTCCCTGATGGGGAGTATTCTCACCTCCTTATGCAGATGGTGTTCTGGGGACATAAGAAGACAGCCCGTGGCGATTCTGAGAGCAGTATTTTGGCAGGCCTGTAGTTTCTTCCAGTGGGTGATTTTTAGGCTTGGCGACCATATGGGTGACGCGTAGCACGTAATCGGCTGGCTAATTGCTTTGTATGTAGTCATGAGCGTTTATTTATCTTTTCCCCAAGTACTGCCAGCGAGGGATTTGAGGATTTTGTTACGGCTGTTGTAAATAAGGTCGCGGAAGATTTAGTCGGTGATAATTCCAGGTTTCGCGAGGCGAAAAAACTGGAGAGATCAGGGAGGTAGCCGTTTATTTTACTGCATAGCGCAACGATCTTTGGGCCTGGGCCTGTGGCTATTATTGTGCAGTCATCGGCGTAGGAAACGATTGTGAATCCTTCCGGTGGTGAAGGTAGCTTAGATATGTAGAAATTAAACAAAAGCGGGGATAGGACACCACCCTGTGGCACCCCTTGTTTAATTCTCCTTTGTTTTGATGTTTCGTTTCTGAATTGCACCGATGCCTGCCGACCACCCAGATAATTTGCGGTCCACCTTTTAAGACATGGGGGAAGGGTAGACCCTTCCAGGTCTTGCAGCAACGAGCCATGGTTGACCGTATCAAAAGCTTTTGATAGGTCTAACGCTACGAGTACTGTTCTATGGTGGGGATATTGATTCAAACCGCAATTTATCTGGGTGCTAATGACATTTAGCGCGGATGTAGTGCTATGGAGTTTTCTGAAGCCATGCTGATGAGGGGCTAGCTGCAAATTTGCTTGGAAATAAGGGAGCAAAATGGCTTCAAGCGTCTTTGCCACTGGCGATAGTAGAGATATCGGACGATACGACTCACCTATGTTAGCTGGTTTCCCAGGCTTTAGTAGCGGGACCACCTTGGCCATTTTCCATTTCTCATGTATGACAAAGGTGGAAAGAGACAGATTGAAGACATGCGCCAAATATTTGAAACCCTCTTTCCCTAGGCTTTTAAGCATCGGCATGGCTATGCCGTCTGGGCCCACTGCTTTGGATGGTTTAGCACGACCAATGGCGTTCTCAACCTCTTTAGCGGTGATGGTGATTGGTGAAGCGCTGAATTTGTGTTTATGTGCGTGTCTATTGGCTTTCCGTCTATCTTTGTCGACCGTAGGATGCATTATATATTGTCGGCAGAAAGCGCTCGCGCATTTTTTCGCTTCCGACAGCACTTTGTCGCCAAAGGCGATGGAAACTTTGTCTTTGTGCTTAGTCGGATTCGATAGGGACTTTACGATGGACCAAAGTTTACCCACACCGGTAGAGAGGTTACAACCTCTTAGGTGCTCCTCCCATTTCGCCCGCTTGTGTTCATCCACAAGCAATCTGATGCGTTGGTTTATATCCCTTATTTGGGGGTCGCCTGGATCAAGCTGTCTTATAAGGTCACGTTCTCTCGCTAAGTTTGCGGCCTCCGCCCGGAAGTGGGCCGGATTTCGGGAATTCTCCCGGCGGGAAGGAAATGTTCCGAGGCGGATTTAATGACCTTACGGAAGGCACGCTCCCCTTGGCGGGCATCAGTCGGGATAGGGAGGGCAGCAAAGCGGCTGTCTGTAAAGGATTTATATTCTTCCCACTTTCCTTTTTTGAAGTTTATGAAAGTGCGTTTTTCGATGAAGTCGGCGGTACGCTCAAGCGAAATAAGTATGGGCAGGTGGTCGGATGCCAATGATACCATCGGCTGCCAGTTGACGCAGTTTACGAGTTCTGCGCTCACGATTGAGATATCTGGCGAGCTGTGACAGCTTCCTACCATACGTGTGGGGGCGTCTCCGTTTATTGTGCAGAACTTCGTTTCTTCTATTTGATCCGCCAAAATCTCACCCCTACTGTCCGCCCGCAAGTTTGAATGCCATAGATCATGATGGGCATTGAAATCGCCTCAGATAATGCGATTGTTGCCAGTGAGTAAGGGCCTGATATTAGGGCGGTATCTACTGGGGCAACAGGTGGCAGGAGGGATGTAGATGTTGATGATTTCTAGGTTTGCATCGCCTGACCGGACAGCTAGGCCTTGACGTTCTAAGACATTGTCCCTGCGGTCGATGCCAGGATCAAATATATAATATTGCACATAGTGGTGTATGATAAACGCCAGACCGCCTCCATTTCGCTCTCGCGGTCTTTCCTGTGGACGTTATACCCAGAGCAGGTCTACAATGCAGATCTTGCTGTGAGTTTAGTCTCTTGAATCGCAGCAATGCGGATGTTGTGCCGCTTCATGAAATCGACTATCTCCGTAATCTTCCCAGTTAGTCCATTACAGTTTAACTGCAGGATTCTGAAGTGCATAAGGGGAGACGTCGCCACTCTGGGGGTAAGTGAAGGGTGACTACGCCTGGGTTGTGGAAGGCCAGGACGCAATTGCTGTTGCGGCCCTGGGACTGGGCGTCCTTGGGCAAGCATTGGGGTACCCGGATGATTTGGGTTTGCGACCTGGGAACATGGCGCGATGAAACCCGTCGGGGGGTTGCCGTCGCGGAGACCAGAACATCTGGGAAAGTGGCACCACCCAAGGCAGGAGCTGCATTGGGCGGATGTCGCAAACCTATATATTCTGTGCTGGCAGACGGTGCAAACGGAGGTAGGAACTAAGAGTCTGTTTCCCTGACCTGCACGATTGCTGCCGGAAAAGAGGGGGGATAAGACGGGGGCAGGGGCTGATGCTCAGCATTGCTACCAACTCTACTACCAAGGTAGAAGTTATGAGTGGTATCAGCTGTTTGAGTTGTTGGCGCCGTGGGGCCCGAGCAGCAGCGGGTACTTGTTGTGGCTTGATGAGCAGCGGGGCTGCTGGAGGGTAGTGGGGGCGCTAAAGCGTAGACTACGGGACGCCCTTGGGCGTGAACAGCAAGGAGTCACAAAAGATTTATAAAAGTTACGTGGACTTCGGGTTTTGGGATCAAGCCCAGAACAACCTGTCCGATGCAACCATCCCTTGCACGAGACACACTGAACAGAGTATGACCGTCCTAAAAAGATCCTTTTCCGGCAGATGCAGCTAAACCATTTCTCAGGACCGGGGTCAGGAGACGGACCCGGATTGGATTCGATGCCTTCCCGGAGTAAGAGAATATGGAGCAGTCCTGCTACAAGGAGCTGCTGGGAGGATGACAATTTGTGGGAGGGACGAAACAAATTAGATGGGGTCACACTGAAATGACAGTCCTTGGTCGGGAAAAGTCCCGAGTCGCTCCGGTACATAGAACCGATCGCCTTGGGAAGCGTTTGACTGATGTTCTACCCCAGTAGTGTTATGATTGAGCTAAGAACAAAACTTGAAGCAATTTTGAAAATGAGCGTAACCCCCTCCCCCTTTTTTTTTTGTTACTATTTCCAAAATAATGTAACGAATATTAGCATCACTATGCTGTTAGTAAAAAATCACAGGAACAAATACACCAAACAACCAAACTTATAGACTTGCACACATATAACCAGTAGCTCGAAGTGAAGAGATATCTCACATACACACATGTAGTCATCAAGTAAAAGCAGTAGTTTCTACTCACATATACACAAGCATATATCTAAGTAACCAAGTATGAGATGCAACTATTCCTGAAAAGTCTAGACCTTAGGAAAAATATGCGACCGAGGCAATGGAGAGTATAAAAGCAGCGCAAGCTAAGGAATCAGAATCACTTTGATTTAAACACGCTATTAGTTGTGAAGCATAAGTGTCATTTCACTATTCTTAAAGTAGTCTAAGTAAGGACCATTTTGCAATACTGAATATTGGAGTTATTTATTCGAGAGTTCAGCGATACGAGAGTTAGCAGAAGGTGCAAAATAATCGGAATATTTATTATTTATTAGTGTTAGTCTCTGTATTATATTTGGTTCTTCTGAACGAAAATGTATTCAGAATATAATCATATATGTTTGATTGTGCAGCCTTATAACACTATTAACCACACTACACAAACAACAACAGCGTTTCAAGTGCACAGCTGGATATATAATGTTCAGTTTCACCCGAATTTAGACTTTCTTACTGGTTTTTTTGTTTCATATATCGTGGTTTTTACAACGTCAATTTTCTAGCAAAAGCTATCTGAAGTCTGTACACTTTTGTTATTATAAAGATTGCAACACTCACGTTAAGCATGTCTGTAGGGTGCTATTCATTTTATTTACAGTAATCTCTACCGAATTTTTGCTTTTGCGCTTAATGTAAATTATTCGATTAAATTTCGTTTAATATTACATTTTAATTATGCCGTTGAGGTGTGAGCTTCTTACTAACTCAAATTTCCAGCAGAAATACAATATTTTGATAACCTTACGTGCTTTAATTATTCAAGTTACCGACACTTATTGTCTTACAAGCACCACTTATATTTATATTTATACATTAGGCTGGATGTTATTTTGTAAAACTTACGCGTTCCTATCGCATTTGTTTTTCATTTCTCGAAATTTTTGATACCGTAAAAGTGGGCGTGGCATTATCAATAACAATCTAATTTGAGTACAGGTTAGTATTTATACAAAATTTCGTATCTTTCATTTTGTTGTGCAAGTTGTAGTGTAAGCAGACTGGCAAGACTTTAAAAAATGTAAATTTTTTCTCGAATTTGTATTTTCAAATTGAGGAAGATTTGAGATGGATTTGAAAAACGCACTTTGATTCCATTTTATGCCGATTTTTTCACCATATATTTCCGAATCAAAATATGACTCACAACTAGCAAAAATTGCTTATTAAAGTGTACTTTTATATGCTCGCCTACCAAACCAATGGACCCGGGTTCCAGTCCCGCGGAAAGCAATATCAAAACACTTTAGAAAAACATTTTCTAATCGGGGTCGCGCTCTTCCAGCTATTTAGCACTTCGGATGTTATTCTGCCATGAAAACTTTCCAGCGAAAATATACCTGTTTGCAGATGCCGCTCGGCGAGCCAGCATAAAACATTTAGTTACCGTACAGCCAATTTGTAGAAAAACTTTTTAATTAGCCCGACGGAAGTTGGAAGTGAAACTAAGCCAAGTTATTAGTTAGAACGAAAAATGAAACTGATGACATTGCAACTTCGAAACCAGTTTGTCTCCAAACTAAATTTGGCAAGGAATGACGGAACATCGTTTCAATATTTCAAGCCGAGCTTCTCTTCCAATTTCCGCCGTGCTCCTTTTTCAATTTTTCCTACAAATTGACGGGACGGGACCTACTTGTTTTATGCCGACCCCGAACGGCATCTGCAAGGCCGATGAGTTTTCACTGAGAGCTTTTCATGGCATAAATACACTCGGTGCTTGCCAAAACCTTGTTTCTAAAATTTTTGATGTTGCTTTGTCCGGGGCATGAACCCAGTATCTTAAATGTGGTAGGCAGATCACGCTCCCATCACACCACGAAGGCAGTGTTTCAATATATATCTATTATTATATAGTATAAAATTCTACCAATGGTTATTTGAAATGCATTTGAAAACTGATCCTATCGGTTTTGACAAGAGAACTAATAAGGTCCTCTAATTATACTGCAAGATTTATATACATACGTACATATAGAAGTTTATATGCTTTATATTCTACTCACTTAGTCCTCGACTTCTTTGCAACTTCCACAGACAACATACAATTATCATTTGGTGCAAGTAAATTCTTCATCATATGAAATTTAGCTTTTCAATTTGCCAGGCAGGTATGTAAATTCACATAAGTAGCTTCCGAATAAACCACCCTTTACTGTCATTAGTCAAAAATGGTTAAATGTCGCTTACCTGCAAACAGAGAGATTTAAAAGTCTACCTTTGAGTGTCGTTGATTTAATTTTTGAATTTAAGATCTTGGATTTATATATAATTTCTATACTTCTTTATAATAATTGACAGTAAAAGCCCGGCACATGCGAAAAATTTGAAAATTTTCACATAAAACCGTACTAGTCTACTTTGAATTTTTGATGTGACAACATCTGTGCCCACGATATAAGATGTGAAATATTTGTATGTGTACGGAGTACTACAGTCCGTCTCTGGTCTACTTCCCGGAAAAAAGGATCGTAAATACTAATATAAGCAAATTTATATACCAAATTTCAGGCAAATCGAATAGGACGTATGTAAATAGGTATGTGGGTATTATTAATTCATGTCTTTATTTCGGCTTCGCATGCATATTTATCAGTTTTTCCAGGTTGATGCGATCATATCGAATATCACAGTGAACTTTAGAGCTCTCATCAACAGCTTCAATTTGATACCCATAATATAAAAACCCATTCTAGGTGTATCCGGGTCCACGTTTTGGGCTATATCTCGAAACCCTAGCCTCCCAGTTGTATGAAAATTATCCTGTACTATAGCACTCATCAACAGCTTTCATTTGATACCCATATCGTACAAACAAATTCTAGAGTCACCCCTGGTCCACTTTTATGTTGATACCTCGAAAAGGCGTCCACCTATAGAACTAAGGTCCACTCCCTTTTAGAATTCTCATTAACACCTCTCATTTGATACCCATCTCGTACAAACACATTCTAGAGTCACCCCTGGTCCACTTTTATGTTGATATCTCGAAAAGGCGTCCACCAATAGAACTAAGGCTCACTCCGTTTTAAAATACACATTAACACCTTTCGTTTAATACCCATAACGTATCAACAAATCCTAGAGTCACCCCTGGTCCACCTTTATGGCGATATCTTGAAAAGGCGTCCACCTATAGAACTAAGGCCCACTCCCTTTTAGAATACTCATTAACACCTCTCATTTGATACCCATATCGTACAAACACATTCTAGAGTCACCCCTGGTCCACCCTTATGGCGATATCTCGTAAAGGCGTCCACCTATAGAACTAAGGCACACTCCATTTTAAAGCACTCATTAACACCTTTCATTTGATTCCCGTGTCGTACAAACACATTCTAGAGTCACCCCTGGTCCACCTTTATGGCGATATCTCGTAAAGGCGTCCACCTATAGAACTAAGGCACACTCCCTTTTAAAGCACTCATTAACACCTTTCATTTGATTCCCGTATCGTACAAACACATTCTAGAGTCCCCCTCCCCCCGGGTATATTTATGGCGATATCTCGAAAAGGCTTCCACCTATAGAACTAAGGTCCACTCCCTTTTAAAATACTCATTATCACCTTTCATTTGAATCGTACAAACACATTCTAGAGTCACACCTGTTCCACCTTTATGGCGATATCTCGAAAAGGCGTCCACCTATAGAACAAAGGCCCACTCCCTTTAAAGCACTCATTAACACCTAACACCTCTCATTTGATACCCATATCGGTCAAACATATTCTAGAGTCAACCCTGATCCACCTTTGTGGCGATATCCCTAAATGGCGTCCACCTATAGAACTATGGCCCACGCCCACATAAAATACCTTTCATTTGATACACATGTCATACAAACACATTCCAGGGTTACCCTAGGTTCATTTACCTACATGGTGTTTTTCCCTTATTTTGTCTCCAAAGCTCTCAGCTGACTATGTAATGCTCGGTTACACCCGAACTTAGCCTTCCTTACTTGTTAATATTTGTAGCCATATAAGTGCCAAAATTTAAGTCATCTCGAGAAAAATTGTTGTTTTTTTTGTTTTGTATATTAAAAAAGTTTCCCCAAGAGTAAGGGATAAACATCATTTGGAAGCAAAGAAACAACACTTTCGTCAGGCTGATAAGGGTAACCACCAGCAAACCACAACAATACCACTTTCGTCTTGATACAAAAGAATTGCAAACAATAGCAGCAACATTGTTGTATCAACAATGTCATTAAAGCATGTATGTATTGTAAGTAATTTGCAGTTTATAAGCAAGATCAACATCAAACCAAGGTCGTGGAGTGCAGAATTGAGTGTGAGGGCTTTCCACAATACGGCGATAAAAATAAGAAAGAAATAAAAAAATATAAACAATAACAACAACACTAACTATAGTGGCTGCGATAAATACCAGAGCTGTTGTTATAGTGCATGTTGTTATTGTTTAATGGCAGTTAAAGTTGTTGTGGTGTCAACGACATTTTATCAGTGTCAACAATTTTCACTTATCGTTACAACCTGAAAATCAGCATAAGCTAAGTTAATGAAAATACAGTAAATGGGCGCTTTCAGAGAACACAACTGTTGATCGGTTGTTGAGTAATAACTTTCTAAACGCTGCGATGAGTAGATTCACTCAACGGTTGGAATTTTACGTCAAATAACTGAGCACACATTTTTTTCGCTTCATTCACTCATTGTGTTTATTCGCCTATCTGACAGTTCTTTGACATTTTAAAGTGTTGGTTATGAGTAAAATGTTGTCTCTTATTATTACTGCGAAGTGTGAAAAATAATTTAAGTAGTCCTTTTTCTTTAAATTTAAGCGTAATTATTTCACTTGGCAGTTGGCTCAACGCGGCGTTCAGAGAATAAATTTTTTATCACTCAAGTGACGGAAACATGTTTGCAACATCTTAACAAAAATTATTTTCGCTGAAAGCGCCCAATGAATGACCTTCTTATTATTAGTATATGAAGTGAATTTCTGCCATGAATAGCCATTTTTTCACAGGAAGAAGCATCGAAAGCTTTAAAGTCAGTTAGGGACTTTACCCGCAACCCCCAGCGGGTTAGGGGTATTAGAATATACCCACGGTAGGTATGCCTATCGTAAAAGGCGACTAAAATACCAAATATATTCTAGGGGTTGTGTAGCGCAAACCTTTCAGGTTGCCAGCGCAATATATAGCTTCTCCAAACCCAATTGTCAACCTCACCTATCTGTGGCGACCCCGTACTCTTCATGGATCTAGGGGGTGGGAGGGCGGTATGGCCTAGAAGGTCGCATGTGGTCATAACAAATCGTTCCCGAGATGGTCGGGCTTGGTACCGGATCTGCATTCCCCAAAGGACCATCAACATAGATAGCACTCCCCAAGACCTTTGGGAAGTGTCTTTATCGCTACAACAACAACAACAACAACCCGAACTAAACCAGCTACCGTCTAATTACCACCTTTTTTAATTTGGTTGTTTTAGTAATTTGAAGTACCCCTCGACCACGTCTCCTTATCTGTACGCCATTACCGATGGAGGTTAAACCCGAATATTCTGATGTTGTTATTATTAACTCGGTTGGGAAGGTTTTGTCTCCAATTCTTGCCCCGACTTCTTCTTTGGGGTCGGAAGGCCTTATTTCTAATCCGTGCTTTGGTTCTGGCTCTATTGCCTGGTCGTTTCTACTGCGGTGTAGCCATTTTAGGCCTCTTATCATTTTTCTTTACTTTGATTATATGATCCACGAATATCTCAGCATTATAATCTTTTCTGAATATGCTGCACAGTCTGCAGCTATAGGTACAGGACCTCGACATTAAAACATTCAGGCCCTCCAATTTGTAGGTAAAAATAAAAAGCACCAAACCAGCACGCAAACTATGAAAGAGAAGCTCGGCCCAAATCTTCTGGGAGCATACTACGCTATAATGTTGAAAGGGCACTCTAATATACGAATATAAGTAGCAACAGCTTTCTACATTTCGGAAAATTAATTAAGTTTTTACATTTATTTAATTTAAGCTTATTTAGTAGCCGGATGCTCAAAAGCTTTCAAAAATATCCAGCAAATTTTAAACACATATTTTAAATGCAGCATGTCTGGAAAAGAGAAAGAGGACAATAGTAAGAAGAAGCAAAGTAATGCCCATTCGCTAAATACACATGCCAAATAACTGTAATCATACCCATCTCACAACGTACCTAATGTATGCTACATAAAAGTCAAGAAGCTGTAAACTGTTTAAGACCTCTGTGTTGTAGTTAGTGCTTTGCGGACAGAAACAACAAAATCAAAATATATGAGTCTAAGAGTTCATTTAGAGATCATTCCTTTGTGATACATACTTTCTTCAGAGGACGGAGGGATGTACGTATCTGGAAGAAATTCCATTCAACGAATCAGGTGATGGGCGAGAACAACATGACAAATATTGAGAACGTTTTGTTTACTATCCAAGCAGAAATGGAGGTTGGGGGAGGACTGTCTTACCGATATCATGGTTTTCGAAGAAGGAAATCCATAAGTAAGGTGCTAAATGCAGTAAAGAAGGCGAAGACAACTGCACTGTACAATAGACATCGGACAAGGCCTCGGTGCCGAAAATGTTATTTACAACAGGCTTCAGATACGCTATAGCCTATATCGTTTGCACTTTGGGATGATATTAAAGTAAACCAGGTCATGCGCAGCGCAAATAGTGGGACGATTCATCAGGAAAGGCGCATCCCTTTTAATAAATATGAAGGCTAGAGACTAATAAAAATAAGTCCGCAACTCCACGGAATTCAAGAGTTTACGCAGCGATCTTTAAATGGGTTTCTAGTGAAATTTATAGCTTCTCAAACTCAATCATCAACCTCACCTAGCCTTGAAAATGAGGAGGATGGATAACCTAGAAGGTTCTACGCGGTGAATATATAGCAAAGTATCATTAACGCCGATAAGGCTCCCTAAACCTTCGGGGAGTCTCCTTATCGCTAGAAGAGGAAGGAAGAAACGCAAAAAAGCAAAATACTTGGATATAAGGATCAACTAGGCCACCGTATTGAACTAAACAGCATAAAAATAACATAATAAGCGGGATCGTCCCTCGGCAAACACTATCAAATGTATACCTGCCATGCCATTTGGAGTCGGGCTCGTGCAGCCAAGGAAAAACTAAAAAGCATACAACGCGAATTGTACAGGGCACTTGGCCTAAATTTTTACGGGGGTATAAACGGACAAGTTAGTATTAATATCAAGACTAGGACTAGGAGCAAATGCCGGACGTGGATACTACAGTTTTAAACGTAGTGGAAATCTTGAACTTCGCTACTTACAGCTTATCGTCGGTTTCTGCAGAAGCTGTGCTGCTTATTGAGGAATGAAACGGATTTTTCGAATACGGTGCAAAAGCGGGTAGAAATCTTGCTACAACAATCTACGAAAATATTGATCATAACGTGATGAAGTGACAGATACCATACTGTCAGCAGCTTCATGTAGGCATACACTTTTAACTATACGAAAAAAAGTTGCTTAGTCTATAAGCGTGAGAGTATTCGCAAAGCTCACGTAGTCTGAGTCAGTGACCGAAGTAATGCTAGCTGCGATTCCAGGTACAAAAAATTTGGTTGGGCATGGGAGGTGAGATTTTTGTGCGTACACCTTCCAACGTAGAAGGGAGTCCCATCCTTGAAGAGCCCTTTAGTGAGCGTTGGAAATAGGTAAAGTGAATATCAATATACTCCTGCTCGGAGATCTTAAATCGTAGTAACTTAAGTTATCTAATTTTAAACAAACACTTTCATTGTCCCTGCTGGGGTAAAATTCGCAGGGATTGACTTTCAAGCCGTTGTAGAGGCATCGCTTAACACAAATGTAGCGATCCTTATCGCCATCGGTCTTCTTGTTGTTGTTATTGTAGCAGTGCCTCGCCCCATATAATAGGTGCCGTCGTACATTATATCTTCTAATGGGAGTTTGAGGAAATTTCCAGTTTCAACAGCTTTGGACCAAATGGATATGGGTGTTAGAGGCGTTTGTTCCACATTGCAATTGAAAGGAGGGTTGGTGCCATATGGGTACACGTTCTAAGTTGGTCATATAGTGGGTATGTCGGGGTTGATTCTTGACGAGTTTAACTTATTAAAATATCTACACCTAAGTTGAGCCAGAGTGAAGCGCGTCTCCCTGGGGTGCTTCTTAGCCTGGTGAGTCAAAATGTTTGTCTCCACAAAAATCGTTAAGCGTATACATAGACATAAGCCATGAAAGCCGATAAAATATAACTTTGCAGTTGACTCGCATCCAGCAACTGGCTATGTATTC
This sequence comes from Eurosta solidaginis, assembly GCF_040869045.1. Lineage (NCBI taxonomy): Eukaryota > Metazoa > Arthropoda > Insecta > Diptera > Tephritidae > Eurosta > Eurosta solidaginis. The sequence continues at coordinate 303,198,774 of NC_090319.1, read as the reverse complement.
CCTTTTGTTACTTTGAAGACGATGCAACATTAATAACGCGAACTAACGCAACAAAGACGGCCACAAATTTACGATGGTGCGAGTGTTATCATTGCATGCTTAACGACATCTTAGCGGTGGTGAAGCTTGTGGTTTCTATGTGTATTTATGTACCAAGAATATGGCTGCATATTGGTCGCTTTTCATGACCAGACAACGCTCTTAAATTAATAGTACAGTGGGTAACATTAGGTGGCCTGATTCTGCGATAATATTTGGGCATGTGTATGCTCCTCCTCGGTCCTTAAACCTTTGGTTATCCGCAGTTATCTCAAGTGCGCAGTACTGGCAGCATTTATTTTCTTATCCTTGAACTGCTTTGGTAGGCCACAACGTTACTCTTTAGGCAGCATCCGTCTTTTTTAAGCTGTAGCCTGCTGGAAACCTACCTACTGGCGGTTTCTTATCGCACGGCAGCGGAGTAGTTGCGTTCGTATTTTTTAGCTATTCTATAACAGATGACTATATTACGGACAGTTTCCAAGTCTTCGAACACCTTTTCATTTCAATATGGTACACAATCCTGCTTTTTTCATTGATCGTGGGACAAAAGACTTCCTCCTTGCTCGTCCTCTAGTCACCACGCATGATATAAATATCGCGCAGGGTAGGTACTTCCTATCCACTTATTTCTTCCATCGGCTAGTATGCGCGGGTGAGCTAAAGAACCACACTTTGGTACAGGTGAGATCAAAATAGCAACAATATTTATTAAGGAGACATTGTACAAGAGGAACTAGGATCTGAAAGGTCTTATAAAAGGGGGTAAATTGCCAAGTCTATGGCACTTGCCGTAGAGACGGGAATAGATGTTTAAATAGGAAAAGGTACCAGTATAAAAATAGAAAAAGGAATACGAATAGGAACAAAAATATGAATAGAAATAGGAATTTTAATAAGAATAAGAAAAGGGATAGGCATAGGAATAGGAAAAGGAGTAGAAATAGGAATAGGAATAGGAATCGGGATAGGGATAAGAGTAGGAATAAGGATAGAATGGCAACAGGATAAGAAAAGTAATAGGAATAGGAATCGGAATATAAATAGGATTAGGAATAGAAATAGAAATAGCATTTGAACAGGAATAGGAATAGGAATAAGAATAGAATGCCAACAGGATAAGAAAAGTAATAGGAATGGGGACCAGAATAGAAATAGGAATAGAAATACAAATATCATTTGAACAGGAATAGGAATAAAAATAGAATGGCAATAGGATAAAAAAAGTAATAGGAATAGGAACAGGAATAGAAATAGAAATAGGAATAGAAATAGAAATAGCATTTGAATAGGAATAGAAATAAGAATAGACCAACAGGATAAGAAAAGTAGTTGGAATAGGAACCGGAATAGAAATATGAATAGGAATAGAAATAGAAATAGAAATATCATTTGAACAGGAATAGGAATAAGAATAGAGTGCCAATAGGATAAGAAAAGTAATAGGAATAGGAATCGGAATAGAAATAAGAATAGGAAAAGAAATAGAAATATCATTTGAACAGGCATAGGAATAAGGATAGAATGGCAACAGGATAAGAAAAGTAATAGGAATTGGAATAGAAATAGGAATAGAAATAGAAATAGCATTTGAACAGTAATAGGAATATGAATAAGAATAGAAAGAGTAATAGGAATAGGAACCGGAATAGAAATATAAATAGCATTTGGACATGAATAAGAATATTAATTAGAATAGAATGGCAACAGGATAAGAAAAGTAATAGGAATAGGAACTGGAAGAGAAATAGGAATAGAAACATAAATAGCAGTTGAACAGGAATAGGAATAGGAATAAGACTAGAATGGCAACAGGATAAGAAAAGTAATAGGAATAGGAACCGGAATAGAAATAGGAATAGAAATAGCATTTGAACAGGAATAGGAATCGGAATAAGAATGAATGCCAACAGGGTAAGAAAAGTAATAGGAATAAGAACCGGAATAGAAATAGGAAAAGGAACAGGAATAGAAATAGCATTTGAACAGGAATAGGAACAAGAATAGAATGACAACAAGATAAGAAAATTAATAGGAATAGGTACAGGAATAGAGATAGGAATTTGAACAGGAATAGGAATAGGACCAGGAATAATATTAGGAAAAGGAATAGGAAAATCAAGAGGAGTAATAATAGGAATAAGAAGAGGAATAAAATTAATAACAGAAATAGAAAAAAAAAGAATAGGAATAGGAATAGAAAAATAATAAGAAATTGAACGAAAATAAATAGATCAAGTAAGGAAGGCTAAGTTCGGATGTAACCGAACATTACATACTCAGCTGACAGCTTTGAAGACAAAATAAGGGAAAGTAACCATTTAGCAAAATGAACCTAGGGTAACCCTGGAATGTGTTTGCATGACATAGATTTCAAATGGAAGGTATTAAAGAGTTTTTTATAAAGTAGTGGGCCACGGTTCTATAGGACGCCTTTTCGAGATATCGCCATAAAGGTGCACCAGGGGTGACTCTATGTTGTGTTTGTACGATATGGGTATCAAATTAAAGGTACTAATGAGGGTTTTAGAAGGGAGTGGCCCTTAGTTGTATATGTGAAATGTGGACCAGGGTGACCGAGAACATCATCTGTCGGGTACCGCTAATTTATTTATATATATAAAACCCCGAAGAGTATTCCTGCCAAGATTCCAAGGGCTTTTGATTTCTCTCTGCAGAACTTTTACATTTTATTCTACTTAATATGGTAGGTGTCACACCCATTTTATATTTTGCGTTAATAAACCAATCCAATTACCATGTTTCACCTCTTTTTTCATATTTGGTATAGAATTATGGCATTTTTTTAATTTTTCGTAATTTTCGATATAGAAAAAGTGGGCGTGGTCATAGTCGGATTTCGGCCATTTCAGATAAGTACGTGAGCTAAGTTTAGTAAAGATATATCGATTTCTGCTCAAGTTATCGTGTTAACGACCGAGCGGAAGGACAAACGGCCGACTGTGTATAAAAACTGGGCGTGGCTGCAACCGATTTCGCCCATTTTCACAGAAAACAGTTACCGTCATAGAATCTATGTCCCTACCAAATACACAAGGATTGGTAAATTTTTGTTCGACTTATGGCATTAAATGTATTCTAGACAAATTAAATGAAAAAGGGCGGAGCCACGTCCATTTTGAAATTTTCTTTTACTTTTGTATTTTGTTGCACCATATCATTACTGGAGTTGAATGTTGACACAATTTACTTATATACTGTAAAGATGTGACATTTTTTGTTAAAATTTGACTTAAAAAAAAATTTTTTTAAAGTAGGCGTGTTCGTCAACCCGTTTTGCTAATTATACTCAGTTGAGCAGAGCTCACAGAGTATATTAAGTTTGATTGGATAACGGTTGGTTGTACATATATAAAGGAATCGAGATAGATATAGACTTCCATATATCAAAATAATCAGGATCGAAAAAAAATTTGATTGAGCCATGTCCGTCCGTCCGTCCGTCCGTCCGTCCGTCCGTCCGTCCGTCCGTCCGTCCGTCCGTCCGTTAACACGATAACTTGAGTAAATTTTGAGGTATCTTGATGAAATTTGCTACGTAGATTCCTGGGCACTCATCTCAGATCGCTATTTAAAATGAACGATATCGGACTATAACCACGCCCACTTTTTCGATATCGAAAATTTCGAAAAACCGAAAAAATGCGATAATTCATTGCCAAAGGCGGTTACAGCGATGAAACTTGGCAGATGGGTTGAAGTTATAACACAGAATAGAAAATTAGTAAGATTTTGGACAATGGGCGTGGCACCGCCCACTTTTACAAGAAGGTAATTTAAAAGTTTTGCAAGCTATAATTTGGCAGTCGTTGAAGATATCATGATGAAATTTGGCAGGAACGCTACTACTATTACTATATATGTGCTAAATAAAAATTAGCAAAATTGGATGAAGAATACGCCCACTTTTTAAAAAAATTTTTTTTTTAATTCAAATTTTAACAAAAAATTTAATATCTTTGCTGTATATAAGTAAATTAAGTCAAAATTCAACTCCTGTAATGATATGATGCAACAAAATACAAAAATAAAAGAAAATTTCAAAATGGGCGTGGCTCCGCCCAGTTTCATTTATTTGTCTAGAATACTTTTAATGCCATAAGTCGAACAAAAATTTACCAATCCTTCTCAAATTTGGCAGGATCATAGATTCTATGACGGTAACTGTTCTCTGTGAAAATGGGCGAAATCGGTGGAAGCCACGCCCAGTTTTTATACACAGTCCACCGTCTGTCCTTCCGCTCGGCCGTTAACACAATAACTTGAGCAAACAACGATATATCTTTACTAAACTTAGCCCACCTACTTATCTGAACTTACTTTATCTTGGTATAAAAAATGGCCGAAATCCGACCATAACCACGCCCACTTTATCGATATCGAAAATTACGAAAAAATTAAAAAAATGCCATAATTCTATACCAAATACGAAAAAAGGGATAAAACATGGTAATTGGATTGGTTTATTGACGCAAAATATAACTTTGGAAAAAACTTTGTAAAATGGGTGTGACACCTACCATATTAAGTAGAAGAAAATGAAAAAGTTCTACAAGGCGAAATCAACAGCCCTTGGAATCTTGGCAGGAATACTGTTAGTGGTATTGCATATATAAATAAATTAGCAGTACCCGACAGATGATTTTCTGGATCACCTGGTCCACATATTGGTCGATATCGCGAGAACACCTTCACATATACATCTAAGGGCCACTCGCTTTTAAAACCCTCATTAATACCTTTAATTTGATATCCAAATCGTACAAACACATTCTAGAGTAACCCCTAGCCCACCCTAATGGCGATATCTCGAAAAGGCGTCCACCTATAGACCTAATGCCCACTCCCTCTTAAAATGCTCAGTAACACCTTTCGTTTGATACCCATATCGTACAAACATTCTAGAGTCACCTCTGGCCCACCCTAATGGCGATATCTCGAAAAGGTGTCCACCTATAGACCTAATGTCCACTCCCTCTTAAAATGCTCAGTAACACCTTTCGTTTGATACCCATATCGTACAAACATTCCAGAGTCACCCTTGGTCCACCTTTATGGCGATATCTCGAAAAGGCGTCCACCTATAGAACTAAGGATTACTCCCTTTTGAAATACTCATTACCACCTTTCATTTGATACCCATATCGTACAAACACATTCTAGAGTCACCCCTGGCCCACCCTAATGGCCATATCTCGAAAAGGCGTCCACCTATAGACCTAATGCCCACTCCCTTTTAAACTGCTCAGTAACACCTTTCGTTTGATACCCATATCGTACAAACATTCTAGAGTCACCCTTGGTCCACCTTTATGGCGATATCTCGAAAAGGCGTCCACCTATAGAACTATGGATTACTCCCTTTTAAAATACTCATTACCACCTTTCATTTGATACCCATATCGTACAAACAAATTCTAGAGTCAGCCCTGGTCCACCTTTATGGCGATATCCCTAAATGGCGTCCATCCATAGAACTATGGCCTACTCTCTCTTAAAATACTCTTTAATACCTTCCATTTGATACACATGTCATACAACCACATTCCAGGGTTCCCTAGGTTCATTTTCCTACATGGTGATTTTCCTTATTTTGTCTCCATAGCTCTCAACTGAGTATGTAATGTTCGGTTGCACCCGAACTTAGCCTTCCCTACTTGTTTTTATTTAGCACACATGTAGTAATAGGAGTAACGTGCCTGCCAAATTTCATCATGGTATCTTCAACGACTGCCAAATTACAGCTTGCAAAACTTTTAAAATACCTTTTTTAAAAGTGGGCGGTGCCACGCCCATTGTGAAAAAATTTTACCAATTTTCAATTTTGCGTAATAAGTTCAACGCACCTACCAAGTTTCATCGCTTTATCTGTCTTTGGAAATGAATTACCGCACTTTTTCGGGTTTTCAAAATTTTCGATATCGAAAAAGTGGGCGTGGTTGTAGTCCGATTTCGTTCATTTTAAACAGCGATCTGAGATGAGTGCCCAGAAATCTACGTACCAAATTTCATCAAGATATCTCAAAACTTACTCAAGTTATCGGCTTTACGGGCGGACGGACGGACGGACATGGCTAAATCAATTTCTTTTTTCGCCCAGATCATTTTATATGTAGAAGTCTAAATTTATCTCGATTAGTTTATGCCGTTACGGATTACCGTTATGCGAACAAAGTTGATATACTCTGTGAGCTTTACTCAGCTGAGTATAAAAAGAAATAGAAATAAGAATACGGAGCCAGTTATGTCGGTGCAATGCCACCGTGGCCTTCCATCTTCTGCCATGATCTCGTGATCTCTATGAGTCAGCTTACTCATCTTGCACATGAGTTTATCTAGTTTATCACGCTAACCGAAGAATAGTTAGTGGGTTGGAACTGGCTGAGGTTTCACAGCTGGAGTTACCCAGTTGCAAATGCAACCATACCCAATACTTTAGTGTTTCTAAAGGATTTTCTGACCTACGTTATCGTATCTTAACTCTCCCATTTGTCATCACAATCGAAGTATGCTCCATTTTGGCTAAGCATTCCATTTTATCTGTTGCCTCAACTCAGAGAGTTTCTGCCTTCGTCCTATCGCTATCACTATAATTAATGTTGAACTCCTGTTGATATTTTCAGTCACTATGTGTCTGTTTTTGTAGAAACTCTTCAGAATTTAGTCCCACTGTATCAAACTTTCATGTGTTCATTATATCCCACGCGACTTCGACTTCCCCCTGCAGCATTCTGCTCAGGGCATCGACATTATTTTCTTCAATAACTTGCAGTCCTACCGCGGTGCCTCCATTCCAGACTTCATTGTTTGAACTATGAATATGAGGTTGCTTTGCGTGTATTTTTATCGTTTTTGCTGAGATGTGGCTTTGTTAGTGTGACCACTTTATCTAGAGGTAAGTAGCTAGAATGATTTTTGCAGATTTACTTAGAGCGGAAGTGCAAATAAATTTCATGACTGCAAACATACATTATCTGCTCAACTCAACTCAACTGAACTTAACTCATATAAGTACGCCTTATGAAAGTTTTTAAAACTTTAAAAAAGCTAAGCATTAGAAGCCTGAGTATACAGCATACGACCTAAGTAACTTGAATCGCACACGTATGTAAATAAGAAGAAGCATCTTTGATATGCGCCTGGAATCATAAATGTCAAGTCATTGTGTGTTGATGTGAAAATTTCAATTTTCATACAAATTTTATACAAAAACAGAGAAAAGTAAATAATATTCTATTAGATCGTTCAGACAGCTGTAGAAAATGCCAATTATCTGGCAAGTAAACTCAAAAAGGCCAATTACAATAAAACACAACAAAAAAAGGGTTAATAATATAAAGGCCAATACACTTGATAAACTATTCACCACAAATATTAACTTACAGTTATCGGCAGTAATAATGAGACAGTTGGGTTAAACCTGTCGATCAATAAGAGAGCTTACATAGATTGAGGGTTCTTTTTAAGGGTTTATTAAAGCGTTTGACAGTAAAATTTCTGTATAAGAAGAAAATTGGTATAAAAAGTTGCCCAACACCGGTTCAGTTAAACGATTGAAATAATTCAAGGGGCGCAATTTATAGCTTCTCCAATCCAATTGTCAACTTTATCTACCCGCTGCGAATCCTGTTAATTTAACATACGAGGTCATGCTACCCAAGTTCCTCCTGGAACTAGGGAGAGGGGGCGAAATGACCTAACAGTTTTCCCTCATTTGACATTAGCTGAGTCTTGACAATCCCTTCTGAATCCCATATCTTCAGAAAATTAATATTCAAAAATGGTGTAATCTTTTTTTCAATTCTAATTTTTCAGAAAACATTTGAAATATATATTGTTTGAGTGAAGCATAGGGAAAGCTTCTACGCAAACTACCCTCTCGTTTTTACGAGTAAGCCGTTTGCGAAGTAAGGGTAGTCTTTTCGCAACAAAGGGCGCTGCGGCTTCTATTTTCCGTTTGCGTTGAATCTACCCACGGTGTTAATCGGGTCTTGTTTCGAAATATATCATAATTTGATACTCAAAGGCACACTTACTAATTCGGTTACTCCAATTTCGTAGTACTTGCAAATGTTCTTCCATTTTTTCAACCATCATACTCAGTTCTTCGATTTAACTGCGGATTGGGACATCTACCGTTTATTTTTCGAGGATTGCACCCTTTCCGTCTGTTTATTCAAATGGTTGTCAATCAAGGACTCCATCACGAGTGCAACAGTTATAGGGTTATTCCTCTTTATTTTAGGTCTAGTCCAATTTGTGGCCTCGTGTTTCCTAGTAAATAAGACCATATTCATTTTAATCTTGTCGACTTGACATCCCCACACGCCCTATCCATCACTTGGCTTACATCTGATAAGCATTTGGCCCTTACTGCTATGTAACCTGCGAAGCAACGCCCTAGATCGATGAGGAGTCTGATGACTAGTGCCTAGGACCTATCTAATTATTTACAAGCTTTTAGTATAATTATTACTTAATGTAAATATTGTTTTCAATAAAACCGTTTAACTTAAAAAATTTGTTTAATTATTTTATTTTCAAGTTTTTAGTCTTTATTTAATTGCCTGTTATTTCTCATTCTATTTAGTTCATTTAGTGGATCATTATTACAAGGCCTCTTTTCTGACAATTTGATACAATCTTACTCTTCAATACATAATCCTTCCAAAGACTTTACTAGACTCAGCGCCACGTATGCTTGTCCCTCCTCGAGCACCAAAGTATTTTGATGTCACTTCTTCCGGACTGTATGTAATTTTTTGTTCCTAATATGAGCCAAATCGGACCTCAAATATGATTTTTTCTTAATATATCGATCCTTGCGCCACCTAGCGGTAATTTTTTTTTTTTCACAAAGCGATTTCTATTCCCGTAGGTAATATGAGTTCCAAATATGAGCCAAATCGCACCACAAATACGATTTTTTGAAATATTTCGATCCATGCCCCACCTACCGGACTTTTTTTCTTATTATTGCATTGTCATCGGCTTCTGAGCTATATTCCAAGTTTCAAGATTGTAGCTTATCGAGAAGTTACTTAAATTTCAACTTTCACTATAAGATCTTCTATAAATACCCTATTTCTGAACTACAAAAACAGCAAGAAAAAAGTAAATCCAAAACGGAGAAAAAGTTTCGTAAAAACTTAAAGTTCCATTTTGACTTTAAGTGACGGTGCAGATGTATTTATTCTAATATGCTGACCACTTTTGAAACGGCGAAATACAACCCTTTAACAACTACGCACAAACATACAAATTATAAAATCAAAAAGTTTACGCTCAGTCTAGACTAACCAAGTGTCGTATTCTTGTTTATAATGTGAGCTGTCAAAAATGGGACACGCACATGATAGGAATTATTGATGGCTATCGTATGTATCTCCAATATCAATTATTTTCACAAATACTAAAATGGAAAAAGGTACTTACATTCAGCTTTTTACGATTACGCGTTTTGCTTTTGCTTTGCTATTTAGCTCTCATAAACTTGCTGTTATCGTATTTTTTCTTGTTTTTATTATTGAATATATGCTTATTGTTGTTGCCTTAGTCGTTCTTTTGCAGCTTTTAAACTGTTCATTGCATTTTGTCCATTGTGCCGTTTATTCTTTGTCACTTAGATCCCTCGACACACTTAAACGAGCAAACAACATGCAATGCTCCCTCTCTTTCTTTCATTTCACCAACAATGACGAAGGATGTGACTCAAAAGAAATGTTCTATTATTAATACGATTAATATGTACAAGTGGAACAATGACAGTCATGGCTAACGACAACTTCGAGATATCGATGGGCGTTAATAAATACCCAAGTGGTTAAATTGATTGGGACGCGGTCCAACGAGACGTATGAGTCATTTAAGTACAGTTATTGTCGGCGTCAGTTATTTGGGAGCAAGAGTCAGCACATTTTTTTATACTCAGCTGAGCAGAGCTCACAGAATATATTAATTTTGTCCGCATAATGGTAATCCGTAACGGCATAAACTAATCGAGATAGATATTGACTTCTATATATCAAAATGATCTGGGAGAAAAAAGAAATTCATTTAGCCATGGCCGTCCGTCCGTCCGCCCGTAAACACGATAACATTAGTAAATTTTGAGGTATCTTAATGAAATTTGGTATATAAGTTCCTGGGCACACATCTCAGATCCCTGTTTAAAATGAACAAAATCGGACTATGACCACGCCCACTTTTTCGATACAGAAAATTTCGAAAACTTAAAAAAAAAATGCCTTAATTCTATACCAAATATGAAAAAAGGGATGAAACATGGTGATTGGATTGGTTTTTTGACGCAAAATATAACTTTGGAAAAAACTTTGTAAAATGGGTTTGACATCTACCATATTAAGTAGAAGAAAATGAAAAAGTTCTGCAGGGCGAAATCAAAAGCCCTTGTAATAACGACAGTAATACCCTTCGTGGTATTACATATATAAATAAATTAGCGGAATCCGACAGCTGGTGTTCGGGGTGACCCTGGTCCACAATTTGGTCGATATCTCGAAAACGCCTTCACATATACAACTAAGGGCCACTCCCTTTTAAAACCCTCATTAATACATATCGTACAAACACATTATAGAGTCACCCATGGTCCACCTTTATGGCGATATCTCGAGAAGGCGCCCACATATATAACTATGGTCCACTCTCTTCTAAAATACTCTGTAATACCTTCCATTTGATACCCATGCCATACAAACCCATTCCAGGGTTACCCTAGGTTCATTTTCCTAAAGGGTGATTTTCCGTCATTTTGCCTCCAAAGCTCTCAGCTGAGTATGTAATGTTCGGTTACACCTGAACTTAGCCTTCCTTACTTGTTAATTATACATATATACATTTGTCATGTACAAATATATATATATGTAGTTTAATTTGTTAACGAAACGCAATTATTAAGGTAATTTATGAGTAGCTTACAATCTATAATAGCTGATGAAAATGGAAAGCGTCTAAAAAGGGGGCAGAGAAAACTGTGTTATTAATTGGGCTATATAAAATGATATGCTGCAATAGAGAAAGCCTTCCCGTGGTCTTTAATTTTAATTGGGCTTAAAGGGTTATAGCAGTCGAAGTCTATTCTGGTTAGCTTTGCAATCAGTCCGGCAATATTTTTAGTTAAGTAGCCTACGTACTCATATCAAAGGCGACTACGATGTCGTTAAAAAAATTTTCAGCACACATTTTATATACCCTCCCAGCCTAAAATATGTTTAGCCTTTAGACAGAGGAAACTCACTTCTTATTTGTCAGCCGAGGTTGCAGCCTTGTAATGTGTTTATCGGCAGAATCAAAATCAAGAAGGTACCTTTTTCCTTTCGTAATTAATACACGTTTTTTGGTGGTATTTGGTTCAGACATACACGCACACGCACCGTGGCTGATAATTGTATATAGTTGTAATATTGAAGGGGAACTGTAACCAATCGCTGATATATGAAAAAGATGACAGGCGCAGTATCTGACTGCCGGTAGAATCGATGTACAGGTGGCGGAACGTATGAAGGGTGTATCGGTCGACGGACATCTTACGATTGTTGGTGTAATCAGTGAACGGTTATCAAGTTTCAGTACAAGGTGTATCAGTTGATGTTCACGGGGCTTTCAACGGACTACCGTCTACCTGTTCATGGAAACGTCAAAGACTGTTTCTTTTGGTGAAACCAGTAATATGCCCGACCAGCCATCTTCATACAGGCCACTTTGTATGTTGGATTCATTAGAAAAGATTCTCGAACGTATAATTAGTGAGCGTCTGCAGCAGACGCTGGAAAGCCCAGGTGGCTTGTCAAATAGTCAGTTTGCTATGCTAGATGATATTTTTGTAGTAGCAGTGTCCAAGAAACTTGATCTGCTCCAAGCGTTATGTAATGACGCCGTGAGAAGAATTAAAGAATGGCTGACGAACATGGGGCTGGAGATGTCTAGCAATAAGACATAAGTAGTTTTGGTGAGCTCAAAGCGGACAGTGCATGAGTTAGTCCTAACCATAGGAGATTATTAAATAAATTCAAAGCTTTTCTTGAAATATCTAGGAGTAAACAATAACTCAAAATTAACTTTTAAAGAGCACTTCAGGGCGGTGGGGGAGAAAGGTTCTAGAGTTAGTGGATCCCTTACGCAAATAATTCCCAACGTCGGCGGTTCAGGCGAAGCTATACGTCAGCTGCTATCCAACGTAATCAACTCGATAAAATTATATGCAGCACCAGTATGGCACGGATCTAAATATCCCACCAAAAAGATATACTAACAGCCGATCGTATTACTGCTATACGAATAGCATGTGCGTATCGAACGGTGTCCGACGACGCGATCCATGTTTTATCCAGGAAAATTCCAGTAGATCTACTCTCAAATGAAATGGCCGGTCTTTATGGCATTGGAATCAGCCGACCATCTGAAGATGCTAAGAAAATCGCAAGGTCACGAACAATATTTAGGTGGCAAGAACGGTGGGAAGAATCGACAAAGGGGCGCTGGACCTTCATGCTAGTTCGGAATATAGCGGAATGCTCTTATGTTATATATGCGGCGAACTAAATTACCACCTCACACAGATATTGAGCGGGGACGGCGGCTTCAAGGAATATCTACATAAGCGTGAGATAGAGGAGGATCCTTTCTGTCCACACTGTCCCTCGTAATTGGAAAGCGCAGAAAATGTAATGTTTCACTGCCCTCATTTTCAGTGCGAAAGACTATCTGAACACAAAGTTTTTGGAGGGGAGCCTTCCATTAGAAACTTAGTTCGCCGAATGTGCGGACAAATAGATTTTTGGACTGCTGTGAGCAAGATGGCCTTTATAGTAGTGACGGAGTTGATGCATTCGATTAAATCGCCTTTCCCCCGTGAAGTTATGCCTAACGGCGGTCCCATGGGGTACGGACAAAAGAACAGGATTAGCCTAGTTTCATTGGGCTACTTGAGGATAGTGGATATGGAGGGGTTGCGATAGTTGGACAGGCGGTTAATGGAAGCGATAAGGAATCGGTACATTCCCAAGAATCGCTGCTCCGCGGTGTTTGATGAAATCGATATAAAGCTAGTCGTAACTGACGAATTGGTGGATATCGGTGGATAGGTTTGGCGACTCGGCGATGCGCATAAGACAACTCAGTTGACAGATACTCAAGCGACCGGTGATTGTGAAATTGATGTCCAGAGACATGCTCATATAGCTTTATACAATTGTTTTTGTTATTGATATTAAAGAAAAATTATAAAGTTTATAAACACTGCCTTAACACTATCAATAAAAGAACGAAGGTTTGGTAAAATTTTCTTGAATATTCGATTTTTTAGGAAAACGTTTTTGAGATTAGTTATCAAAGCTTGAGTTAAAGAATTCATTTCAATTTTTCATAAATATCGAACACAAAAAATAATGAATTTAACTTACGAAATCAATTTAAAATTGCCGCTGCTTTTATTTATTTCGCTGCTGTATGTGTAACCACCAGAGCATATTCAAACATATCTCAGCTTCAGAAAAACTCTCCTTACTCTGAAGCTTCATAAAACAGCTGGAATATATTGGTCAAGAATTTTAATAGAAAAACTAATTAAATAAAGATATTTGGCTACAGAAGTATGGAGACAAACATAATTCGTTTGGAATTTCAAAATTAATAAACTATTCTTGGGCAAATTCATGTGCCATACACTTTTTCAGGCATGCTTATTTATGTAAGTAGCAGGCACATTAGGGTTGGTAAACAAAAAAACAACGTGAAAAGACAAAGACTTTTAAACATTTTACAATATTTTTTTTTTTTTCACAAATTATTTTCCGACTTAGAATTAGTGATCTTAGATAGTTTTTTACACACAGAAGTTCGAAAAATGTCCACTATCCTCCATATCTTAAATCAATTTATCCCACAAAAAACCCCAAAAAGAGTTGTTATTTAATTTTTTTGAAGTTCAGAAAATAATTTCCACATCTTAAATTAAATAACTCCATTAAAATCCCTAATCAGTCAGATTTCGCGAAATTCAACTCGGAAGTGCGAAAAATGCCCTTATTTCCGCAAATTTATTTTTATGAAATAATCTCATGTAAATCCCAAATCAATAATGCCAAAATAATTTGTGAAATTACTTACTAAAATTCGAAAAAACTGCCAAAACTTCCTAGACATAAAATATATAAAAAAAAAAAGAAAAATTGAAAAAACATGAAATCAGTGACGTCAGATAGTTTTTGTCAAACTGTCCTCAGAAGTTAGAAAAGTTTCCTCAATTTGAAACGAAATTTTCAGTAATAATGAAAATCCCAAATTAATGATGCAGATAGTTTTCTTGAAATCACCCTCAGATATTTCCGAAATTGTAAATCGATGAATCCATTTAAATCACAAATTGGTATTCTCAGATTGTTTTGGTAAAGCTTTCCACAGATGTTCGAAAATACCTCCTAATAGTTTTTGTAAAATTAAAATTCGAACAAATTCCCCGCATCTTAAGTCAAATAAGCTCATAAAAATCCCAAAGCAGCAAAACCATACTTTTTTCATTAAATTGACCATAAAAATTTGGAAAAATTCCAAACACTTTCCACACCCCAACTCTAATGATCTCATGAAAAGCACAGGTCAGCGAACCTACATATTTTATTAAATTATAAAATAAAAAAAAATAATTTATTTAATAATTTGGGAAAAATTTAAACAACGTGACATCAGGACGGACAAGGCGACAGCTGTTTCGATTATACCTTGTAAATCTCTTCAAAGCCTTTTCTCCCGGGAGTGGGAGTCGAACTCGCACCCCTACGATAGTTGAAATGGTTGTAAACGCATTCAGCTACGTCATGCCTGTTGTGAAGTCTTTCCCAATTGCCTTCTTTTTGCATATTTTAATCTTTTACACATTGCATACTTCGTATGCAATTATGTGTTTCTTTGAAAACCGCCGTACCAAGCATAGCTTTAACACATAATTGCATACGAAGTATGCAATGTGTAAAAGATTAAAATATGCAAAAAGAAGGCAATTGGGAAAGACTTCACAACAGGCATGACGTAGCTGAATGCGTTTACAACCATTTCAACTATCGTAGGGGTGCGAGTTCGACTCCCACTCCCGGGAGAAAAGACTTTGAAGAGATTTACAAGGTATAATCGAAACAGCTGTCGCCTTGTCCGTCCTGATGTCACGTTGTTTAAAATTTTTCCCAAATTATTAAATAAATTATAAAATTAAAAAATTGCTTCAAATAAAAAATGTTTTCATACATTTAAAAAAGCAATATGGGCAATCCCCGATTATTAAAAATCATAAAAAAAAATAAATAAAAATTAAATAATCTCACGAAAATCTCAAATCAGTGCTTCCAGATATCTATTGTGAAATTATCCACATAAGTAAAAAAAATTCTCTCAATTTCGATCTTAGATCAATTCGTTCCACGAAAATACCAAATCAGTAATGCCATAACTTTTGTGAAGTTACCGGAAGGTGAAGTTAAGGAAGAATACTTAACACCATTTCGTAAATCAAATAGTGCCATGAAAGTACGAAATCAGTGATGCCAGAAATATTTTGTAAAATGACTCACAGATATTCGGAAAAATTTCCACAGGTTTCCACATGTTGAATCAAATAAAATATAAAAAAAAAATAAATGTAAGGCGCGATAACCTCCGAAGAGATCTAAGGCCGAGCTTCTCTTCCAATTTGCGTCGTGCTCCTCTTGATTTTCCCTACAAATTGGCCGGACGGGACCTACATGTTTTATGGCGACTCCGAACGGCATCTGCCAGGCAGATGAGTTTTCACTGAAAGCTTTTCATGGCAGAAATACGCCCGGAGCGCTTGCCAAACACTGCCGGGGGGCGACCCCGCTTAGAAAAATTGTCTTCTAATTGAAAACCCTTATTTCCAAAATTTTGATGTTGCTTGGCCCGGGGTGTGAACTCAGGACATACGGTGTGGAAGCGGAGCACGCTAGCTTTACACCACGGTAGCCACGGTGTTGAATCGAATAGTCCCAAGAAAATCTCAAATCAAAGATATCAGTATTTTTTGAGAAAATACCCATAGAAGTTCCAAAAGTTCCCATAATTTCCAGCATCTTTAATTAAAACTTCCCATGTGATATTCAAATTTCCGACAGATTTTGTGAAATAAGATCAGAAAAATCTGAGAAGATAAGGAAACAGCAAAAAAAGGAGAAAGAAACTCGCGAATCAGTGATCTCATCTGGTTTTGTGAAAACATAGACAGTAATTTGAAAAAATTCTATCCAAAGAACCATCCGCCGTGGTGTGGTTGTAACGTGCTCCGCCTACCACACCGAAGGTTCTGGGTTCAGGTTTCGAGCAAACCAACATCAAAATTTAGAAAAAAGGTTTTTTTTTTAATTTTGCATTACATTTTTGCAAGCTAACTTCATTATATATATATATTGTGGCGAATATCAGCATCACTATGTTGTTAGTAAATAACCACAACAACAACAACAAGTAAAGGTGTCTAAGTTCGGGTGTAACCGAACATCATATACGCAGCGTGAGCTTCAATTGCACATTTCATTTCAGATAAATTACTTTTCTACATAACACGTGGCAACGCCTGTTTAAAAAAAATATCCCCCCATTTCCTCTGACAATAAAGCTTGATAAGTAAAATATTATTTTTATTATTTTTTGCTATGTTATAGCTTATTATTCTAGCCTACGACCCTTTCAAACTTTTTTTATATCTAAGTTGCCGTGGTCTTTAACCGATCCCGTCCATTTTTACTAAAAATATTTACTGCTATAAGGAAAATATGCGTACACAATTTCATTACGATATGTTACTTTTTCTTCAAGTTATGCTTGCGAAACACAGAAAATTTCTTAGACATAAAAGGGGCGGTGCACCACCCATTTTCAAAAATTTTAGTGTTTTCCAATTTAATGTTATAATTCAATTTAGAAAGTAAAATGCTATTGATACAAAGCTATCTTTCGCCTAGATATAGCTTATTATATTCGTATACCACCCTTTTAAAAATCTTTTATATAAAAGTGGATGTGGTCCTTAACCTATCTCGTCCATTTTTTTTAGAAATATTTCCTGCTATAGGGAAAATCTGTGTACCCAATTTTATTACAATGCGTTAATTTTTCTTCGAGTTATGGCTCCCGAAACACAGAAAATTACTTAGTCGTAAAAGGGGCGGTGCCACGCCCATTTTTTAATTTGAAGTTTTTCCTATTTATTGTTATAAATCTACTTGGGAAATGAAATACCATTGATATAAAGCTCTTTTTTGCAAAGATATAGCTTATTTTATTCGCCCACGACCCTTTTAAAAATCTTTTATATAAAAGTGGGCGCGGTCTTTAACCGATTTCGTAAATTTTTTTTTTCAAAGCATTCCTTATTGCAAAGGAAACCTCTCGGCCGAATTTTGTTGCGATAGGTTTACCGATTTTTGATTTATGATTAATAATATTTGTAAAATTGATTTTATCACAAGTGGGCGGTTCCACGCCCGTTTTAAAAAAAATTTCAAATTTTTATGAAGTCTCAATATCAGTCCACACGTCAACTTTCAACATTCTAGGTGTATTATTTACTAAATAATCAGGCCTTTTGTGTCGTACAAAATATTATATATATAAAAAGTGGGAGTGGTTATCATGCGATTTTGCTCATTTTGAATACCAGGCTATCCCGGTCCCAGATAAGCTCGCGTTTCAAATTTGGTGAACATATCTCAATATTTACTCAAGTTATCGTGTTAACGGACGGACTGACGGACGATGGCTCAATCAAATTTTTTCTCGATACTCATGATTTTGATATATGGAAGTCTATATCTATCTCGATTCCTTTATACCTGTACAACCAACCGTTATCCAATCAAAGTTAACATAATCTGTGTGTAAAGCACGCTGAGTATAAAAACAGCAAGCAGCCATTCTTATGTACATGTACAAATTAAGGCAAGCAACACATATGTGCATAGAAGGCGACGAAGGATATCTCACATACACATATTGTGACGAATATTAGTGACACTAAGTGATACTCCCATCACTAATCTGATACTAAGTAAATAAAGCTACAACAACAATGAAGCAAGCTGCTACACTTGCATGTACGTAAACGAATAAATCATTATGTCTACACATATGTACGTACACGCAGCAGAGAAGAGATGCACAAACACATGCAGATATCTTATCTGAGATGCTCCCAAAAGTATGCAATTGTAATAGGGGAAGTGTTGCTCACAAATACACACATATGAGAAGCTATATACGTGCATCTGTAGTTATAATTATATGGCGGTAACTAAGTAAATTCTGGAAGCGCCTAGAAGATGCCACGAGGAAATAACAGAGTATAAAAGCACCAGCGGTAGAAGCGCTATAAGCAGTTTTCAGTTAAGCACGCTATCTGTCGGGCAATAGTCAGTTTCATTTGAGCTATCAATCAGTATGGTTATTAAGCAAGCTATTCCTTGCAAAGTATAAGTGTTATTGTGAAGTACTTTAATAAAGGCCATTTTTCCACTATTCAATATTGGAGTTATTTATTCAAGAGTTTAGCGATACCAACGTTGGCAGAAGATTGCAAATAAGGGGAATTGCAGTAAATTTGTTACAATATGTAGTCATCAGCTAAGACAAAATGTAGTTACTCTCACATACACATACAGATGGCTAGAGGAAGAACGTAAACTAGAAATATACATGTATATAGCTGGGTAACCAAGCATGAGGTGCAAATGTTCTAGAACACATGGTCGTGAAACGACTAGGGTATTAGACTACTCCCAAAGTAGTATAATGAAAAACATTTTACAATACTGAATATTGGAGTTATTTATTCGACAGTTCAGCGATTCGAACGTTAGCAGCAGGTGTATAGTTGTCAGAAATCCCCAGAATTCGTTACAATATGTTATAGTTTCGCTATACCACGACGTAAATACGTATTTTTTTTTTTGCCCACCTTAATAGCCATGAATGCAAAATACGCATAAACCTTTATACATACACGGTCTAACGCTGAGGCGATTACAAAAAATAAAAGGTACATTTAAATTACTTTATGCAGAAACTTTGCTTGGGGTTGGCTAATGACAGCGTAAACATTTCTAGCAAATTTTCATTTATCAAAGCAGTAAATACATTTTCTTTTTTTTTTTTCCTTTAATATCAACAACCCCTTGGCCAAGTTACCACATCCATTAAGCTCAAATCCCGTGTCAACAGGCAATTATGCTAAAAGCTTCAAAGGGTATGTTCATGCAGCACTGCTTATGCCGATGTTGATGTTGACAACAACAACATGAAAAGGACCTCTGCCAAACATAATAGTAATTTTTGGTAGCCGCTCGAAAGCTATTGCTTGAGGTCAAACTATTTTTATGCGCCACTTGTTTGATTTATGGGACAAAAATAATTTTGTTCATGCTATTGATTGTAGTAGGTAAGGGTTTGTTGGATTATATGCGCCTTTGTTGCTTTTGTTAATGAAATATATACATAACATTGTTCACATTGAGCTCTTGAGCAAACAAGAAAACGTTTGTATACTATATTTACTATATCACATGCGGATGCGCCCCTCGTGTCGGTTGGGTTAAAAAAAAAATTAATATATACATATATATGTATATATATATAATCGCTTAAAGGCAGATTTTCAAAAAATAAATAGGTTTTTGTCTATAGTATTTATAAGATCTTGTATTTTGAAAACTTTCCTGAGAGCTTTATGGAATATTTTTAACAATAAGACCTGCTTTCCAGATCCATTGAAATTATTCCTGTCATGATAAGGTTCTTAAAACTACTCCGGACCTGCATATCTTATTAAAAGTGGACATAGGAACTTGAGGCTAATGCAGTAGGAATTTTAAAATAAACAAGTAAGGACGAGACTGTCTTCGGCTGTGCCGAAGACTTCATACCTTTCATGAATGGGGCTGAACAATAATCTTATGCCGTTCGTAATCTCCAATAATCGGATGTATAAGATAAGAAATATATAATGAACAGATCTACATACCTAAACGATTTTTAAGATAAATATAAAATAAAAAATAGGTAAGTAGGTACTTTGTGTGAGGACGCAAAGTTTCAGGTTTTTTGTGGTCTGCGTGTAAAAACTATGACTACGAATCACGTATTTCAACAATATATGACGTAAGCGTAACTATTTGATGAAACTTGATGAATTTTGAAGCTTTTAGCCGTAAAAAAGGGGCAAAAAAAACAGTTTATATGGGGTATATAATATATATACCACCGATCTCTATGATTTTTTCAGACAAAAATATATGCTATATACGTAAGCAATCGGTGAAATTTGAAGCTTATAGCTGTTAAAATGGGGTAGAAATTGCGAAAAGTTTCTTATCTGAACAATCGGTCGTATGAGATATATACTATATATACAACCGATCTCTATGATTTTTTCAGACAACAATATATGCTATATACGTAAGTATTCGGTGAAATTTGAAGCTTCTAGCTGTTAAAATGGGGCTAAAATTTGCGAAAATATATATATATATACTATATATATGTATATACTATATATAACACCATACATATACTATATATACCACCGATCTTTATGATTTTTTCAGACAACAATATATGCTATATACGTAAGCATTCGTTGAAATTTGAAGCCTCTAGCTCTTAAAATAGGGCAGTAATTACGAAAAGTTCCTTATCTGAACAATCGGTTGTGGGGATAATATATACTATACATACGACCGATCTCATCAATTTTTTCAGGCAACAATATGTGCAATATACGAAAGTATATGGTGAAGTTTGAAGCTTCGATCTGTTAAATTGGGTAAGCTATTACAAAAATCCTATTTTTCTGAAAAATCGGTTGTATGGAGGATATATGCTATAGTGGTCCGATCCGGTCGGTTCCTACAAATGTCTAATCGGACACCCAAATACACCCGCTCACCAAATTTTATCAAGATATCTCAAAAATTGAGGGACTAGTTTGCATACAAACAGACAGACGGACAGACGGACATGGCTAAATCAACTCAGCTCTTCAACCTGATTATTTCGGTATACTTAATGGTGGGTCTATCTATTTTCCTTTAAGGACTTACAATTTTCGGTTTCGTGACGAAATTAATATACCATTTCATTTTCATGAAAGGTATAAAAAGGAGTGAGCGCCAAGTGCTCATTAAGTTCGATGCCTAAATACAGGTGAACGTTTAGAGAGCTAATGTTTTAAAGTTAACTAGAGCTCGCCAAGGGTTTGAGCTAAGCCACAGCAAAGGTAACTTTGGCAGACACAAACAGTTGCGGTCTTTTTGTGAAGAGCTTCGTCGCCTTCTTACTTGTGATAACCAATACCGACGAGTTATTGCTTTATTATCGCTCTATTATTGATGGCGAACTATTATCGCCGAGTGTCCGATTTATTATAAGCTTGCTATCGATTCGTTATCAGCTTGCTATCGCATGTTTGGTTTCTTATCGGCTTGCTAACGAAGGGTAACACATGCGTCATCGATTTTGAGCTGTCGTTTAAAAATGGATAATAGGCGATAACAAATTGGTAATACCCCGATAAGAAATCGATAGCGTTTATATAACAAACCGACAACTTTTGGAGTTGGTAACTTTTCGATAACAATTATATTAGTTTTCGAAAACAAACTAATATCCTTTTGATAAAAAATCGATAACTTTTCGGTAACACTCCACTAAGAAAACGGGAAAAATCCCATAACAAATCGATAATTTATTGATAGCTTTTCGATTGATTTTCGATGATAAATCCACAGATTTTTCATAATAAATCGATAACTCGAAGAGTATAAATATATTTTATTTAATTTATCTCAATTGATTTTAATTCAATTTAATTAAGCTTAATTTTATTTTAGTTTTTTTTTATTTTATTTTTATTTATTTATTTTTTTTTATTATTTTATTGCGTTTTATTTTTATTTTATTTTATTTTGTAATTTATTTTATTTCATCATATTTTATTTTATAGTTTATTTTATTTTATTTTATTTTTTTCTTATTTTTTTATTTTATTTTATTTCATCTTATTTCATTTTATTTTAGTTTATTTTTCTTTATTTAATTTTATTTAATATAGTTTACTTTATTTTATTTGTTTTAGCTTATTTAAGTTTAATTTAAATTAATTTAAGTTAATTTCATTTCATTCAATTTAGTTTATTTTAATTTAAAAATTAAAAAATTGATAAAAAGCAACATAACCTCAGAAGAGATTTTGGGCCGAGCTTCCCTTCGAAATTGCGTCCTGCTCCTCTAAATTTTATGAATTCTAGCGGCATTTTCAATACCGATATGTTTTCACTAGGAAGCTTTTTATGGCAGAAATAAACTCTGAGCGTTTGCCAAATCAATAAAAATAAATTTAATGTTATTTTATTCCAATTTTTTTACTAGACTTTTGGCTCTTATTTTATTTAATTCAACGAAAACCTTAAAGGAAACCTATTTCAACTGAAACTTGAATATTGAACGACGAACTTTGTCTTTGTAAATACTCACTGTCCCTTTATTTTCAAGAAAACAGCAGTGTGTACATTACCTCCTGCACTTGCGTGCATTAAAAATGTTATGCGCAGAGACTTTACTTTATATGTAGGCGACGTGTTTACCTTGAATTGCTGTATGATTTTGGTCATATCAACCCTACCACGTACGTTTTTCCCATATATCGCTACAGTGTAGTGATTACACTTACGCTCTCATTTATAACTCCATACAGCATAACAATACCACACAGTGCGGCTTTGTTTACACATTCTCAATGCACTACATATACTCATATTACACACTGCGCCTACGCTTGCAAATTCTCGTGTACCCCAAGTGATTCGGATGAGAGTTAAACTCATTCAGTGCACTTAAAATGTAATAAATGATATTTCTTTTTCACTCAAGTCTGCTCTTTTGACTTGCATCTCTATTCGCATATTTTTCTAACCAGTTTTAAGGCAAGAACATGTCTTTTCTAAGAAATGCGTTTTCTCAAAATAAATATATGTAGCTTCACCAAATCTAAGGGCAATTTTTTTCTGAAAATATTTTCGCGCTGCTCGTTCTTCTAAAGTATCTATAACTCTTTCACAAAGTGTTTTCCACTGAATAAGAAATAGAGCCTGATAGCTAACAAATGCATCCATTTTGCATAACATAGCGCCAGGTGACCTAACTTTAAAGTTAGAGTTTAAAAGTGCAACATGAAGATAGCATTTTTCTCAGAAAAGAAAACGCAATTAGTGTATATAAATACCTTTAAAAATTAACTTTTACTTGATATGATAGTTGTAAGTAGACACATACCTGGAAAGAGGAAAAAGATATATAATTAGATGCGTTGTACGAAGGTTTGCTATTAATTCTCGAATTAATAAAAAATAAATAAACAATATTTGGTTTGATATACCTACGAGAAGATAAAAGGATGCTTTGGTAGGTGAGCGCAATACCTTCATACCGCTTCTGCCGCACTACTTTCAGCTTATCTTAATTTATTGGGTACATATTGTATAACTCTTTAAGACTGTCATAAGCTAGCCTAATCTTTTATTTTATTTATTTTTTATTATTTTTAAAACATACCAACCCTCCCCCACTGCCAGCTAAACAGCGTAGGTTGTTAAGTAAGTAAATGTTAAAATTGTTTCCTCAAGCACATCCGGTGCTTTTACTCTTTTCAAGTTGAACTTCAAGTAAATAATGCCAAATCTTACATGTGGGGACTTAAAATATACCCTGTAGGAAATGCAAATGGCTATCAATTGCTCAACTGAATGATTATACTAGCCCACTGCATAAATTGATTCAATAAGAAGAAAATATGTTCAATACATAAAGTATTCAATTTATTAAGACCGGCGAGCTTTGTTTAACGAACATAACCGTTTAAACGGTTAAGCGCCAATTTAGTAAGTAAGTAAATTCTTATAAATTAAATGTGGCTCGAGTTTTAGACGTCAGCGAAGGTTGAAGTTGGGGGCTGATATCGAGTGCTTAAATTTTTCTCATAAGAATAACATTTGCTTTATTATTAAAAAGGCATATATGTAAACATACATTTCAATTTGTTAATGCTTACAGTAAAAGTTTTCGACTGCCAAACCACTGTAGTTATAAATTAACATATATACTCTTTACACAATTATTTTTTACTGATATGAAACTCCAAACAATGCAAATTAAGCAGAAAGGAAATACAAAATGAATGCAACAACTACAAAATGTAGCAGCAGTCAAACAATAACATAATGCTAAGCATAAACAAAGTAAGACATTAAGAAAAATTTCATTACTTTTACTAAGTATGTACACAGGGGGGGGGTCCTTAAAAAATCAAATGACCATTTTCTTCAGCCGTACCCCCCTTCAATAGAAGTTGTAATATAGATTTCTTGGTTCAGATGGAGAACTTTTAAGGCATAACGCATAGACGAGGAAGTCACGTTTCGATATGCGGACTCGAGTAATTAAAGTTTTTTTATTGCCATAATACCGAAAAACATTTGTCGAAGAATGTGCAGTCTTAAGGTTATTCGATTAACGCACAGAGGTAACATTCCCAATAGCATCCAAAATTTATACGAGATATTATATATAAGGCTGACGGCAGAGTACACACATTAAGCTATGCTAGGCGAGAAGCAATTTTTATTTTCATGTATCTTACGAGCTGGTAACGTTTCTGGCAATCTGACATCTTTTACAATTTGCCATTAGAAATAATGTTTATAGCTTCCGATCTTTATATTACAGCAACGCTTCTCGCTTTCACTTCGTCGTCAGCCTAACCAATACCGATATCGGAAATAACGTAGGTTAGGTTAGGTTAGGTGAAGAGGGCGTGCGTGGGTATAACCCACACTTCCACTCAGAGACATGTTTGTCCATTGTGAATACCCTGCACTTACTGAGGGCGGCACATTCGTTTAACCACATTACCTCCTAGTGGTCCTCAACGAACCACTTGCTTTCCCTGATGAACCCAAGAAGAAGCGATACGTCCACCTTCCCAACCTATACCAGGCTGTCGATGAACCGAGCGCCCAGAAAGTGGTAGATCGACTCCTCTTCCTCCTCATCCTGACAGCTTCTGCAGCGAGATAGCACAATGACCTGCGATGACGCCCGTAAGTACCATCACCGCAGATTTCTTCAGTTTCAGTCAACCCTTTTAATCCATAGCAAGTCCGTTGCCTTGTTCTCATATTCCTCGATTCTCCCAGGAGATAACTCAGCGGCGGTCGGACGGAGCTGTCCACCTGACTTATGTTCTCAACCTGGAAGTCCAAAACCCCTGTCATGTGGTCGGTTTTGGATATTAGGTCGGTTATTATTCCGTTTAATTGTCCCTTCTTCATATCGTCCGAAATCGTCGCGTGTCCGTGCTTAGCTGTTTTCCACATGTTGGATTCTCTTAGTCGTAGAGCTCCTCCAGCGGCTAATCCCTACACGAAGACTTGTAGAGGCGTCAAGTGAAAGATTACATTTAGCGCTTCCTGAGGCGCGCTGCTCACGTCGCCTGACATTCCCAGGCATGCTAGCCTTTGTGCCTTCCCGATCATCTGTTGATTACTCTTTTTGTGTAGCGCCTTTCACCAGACAAGGAATCCATATGTTAGTATCGGTCTGATGACTGTGCTGTAACGTATGTTAGAAAACTACTACTTAAATTGTATGAGTCCCCGGACAGTACCAATCGAAAGCAAAATTTATATGTCATAACTTTTACGGCTCTGAAAAAGCTCACCGACCACCCCAATGCACTATATGTATGGAGAATATTGAGTCATGCAAAAAAAGAAAACAAAGGCGTAAGTTTTGATGGCATTTAATTATGTGCACAAGTATGAATTACACTTGAAAATTTTTTGAACAAGTTAGCAAACGCAGAAGCAGAAATTTCGCTGAGTACTGTTGCTGTACGTGGAGACATATATGACCCACCCTGTAAGAATACTTTGACTAAGCGTAACTATATTGTATTGTTGTTCGAGCACTGTTTTGAATTCTATATTTATTATTGTTATTATTATTATTATTTATTATTACGGCGTTTGAAGCCTAAAAGTTAGATTATTACAATTTATAAGTATATTTTATTAGTAATAGGATTTATAAAATTTGGGCTGGCGGAATGCATGCGATTCCGATCAGCACGGGAACTGGCGATCCCAACGGGCGAGTCCTGGAACCATCTTCTTGAGAGGTTGCAAAGAACGTGTTCGCAATCCTTCCCTACACCAAGACTTATGAATACATAGTTTAATTATTTATGTTGTCGGAATGCAATAGATTCCGATCAACACATATGACTCGGATCTCAGAGTCATAAGGCACATTTATTGGGAGGTTGGAAAGAACGTATTTCCAAACATGTGCTGTTCCAAAACTTAAGATTACAAAGTTTTGTTATTTATGTTGTCGGAATGCAATAGATTCCGATCAACACATATGACTCGGATCTCAGAGTCATAAGGCACATTTATTGGGAGGTTGGAAAGAACGTATTTCCAAACATGTGCTGTTCCAAAACTTAAGATTACAAAGTTTTGTTATTTATGTTGTCGGAATGCAATAGATTCCGATCAACACATATGACTCGGATCTCAGAGTCATAAGGCACATTTATTGGGAGGTTGGAAAGAACGTATTTCCAAACCTGTGCTGTTCCAAAACTTAAGATTACAAAGTTTTGTTATTTATGCTGTTGGAATGCATTTGATTCCGATCAACACAAAAGCTAGCAGCTCAGCAGAATGAGCCACTTTTATCGGTTGGTTGGAAAGGATGTGTTTCCAATCCTCCCTGCGCCAGCTTTTATATAAACATAATTAATCATAATATATTATTGTTTTATGAACCCTCCAACTATTTGTGTGAGCCGATGTTTTCGGGAACTCTTCCCCAATTTGATTGCGAGCGATATGTTTGACCTGACGCATAAGGTTCCTCTGTGCCCGTTTGGATTGCCCATGTATGCTCAAGGATCAGTAACATGAAATACAGATACAAAATATTTTATCTTATTGGAAGGCTTTTGCAATATTCTAATAAACTTTTTTTGAAAGTGTTTAAGTTTTCGCAATTTTTAACAAGATTGGGAAGTTCATTAAAGCATTTCGGGCCTTTGTAAAATATATTTTGCTTGTCCATTTCTGTTTTGAAAAGAGGTAATCTAAAATTCTTATTTTCCCTAATTATGTAAGAGTGGGTTTCATTCACATACACAATTTTTTCACTTAGGTAGACTGGTAATATACCATGCTTGATATTAAATACAAATTTCATACTATTGTAAAATATCAGCTGTTTCACACTCAACCAGTTTATTGCATCGATCGTACTCTTTATGGAAGTGTCGTATCTTATTTTCAATATAAATCTCATAGCTTTGTTTTGCATAACTTGTAACCTGCCAACTGGTGTTTCATTGGCAATAAAGAATATTGTAGGGCAATATAAGAAGTGCGGTTCTATGATGGATCTATAAACTTTCAACTTATATTTCTTACTAATAAGTTTACATGATCTCTTCCAAAATCCAAATTTTTGCCCATTTTGGCAACAATATAATCAATATGATCAGTAAACCTCGTTTTATTTTCAATCAGGATCCCTAAGTACTTAAATATTTTAACTTCCTCAATGCTCGTATTCACTACTTTTAGATCTAAATTAAGTGACTCTTTATTGGTCGTCCTAGATAAAACCATGAACTTAGTTTTGTTAACGTTAAGCTTGAGTTTATTAATGCAAAGCCATATAAACAATGATTCCAAATCTTCTTGCATTTTGCTCCTTGCTATTGAAATATCCGTCTCATTTACTTCAATTAGCGCATCATCTGCAAACAACCTGATTAAACTATATTTCAGTGCTGTTGATATATCGTTTATGTGAATGCTGAACAGGATTGGTGCTAATACCGACCCTTGCGGTAAGCCTATGTCCACTTGTGCCTCGGATGGGACTACTGACTCGATGGTTGTTCTTTGTTTCCGATCTGATAAGAAGCTTCTAAACCACTGCAACTAATTTTCCTTTATACCAATTTTTGTAGTTTATTGAGCACTATATTCCTATCAATTATTTCGAACGCTCTTTTCAGGTCAGCGAAAACTGTATATGTTTTTTTAGACTTAGTTCTTCTTTCCAGCTAGGTATGACGTAATTTAACGCCGTCTCGCGAGGGATTGTTCCTTTATAAGAATTTTATTATTTTCCAAGCAATTAACCAGTTGATTTTTTATTACAATTTCCAGAATTTTTTCTATGTTCGGTCTTAGTTCTTCCGCCATTATTGAATCTTTTGCTTTCCTAATTGGTACTGTTGTCGAAATTTTACACATCCCGGGCGCTGTTCCAGTAGCCATGGATTCATTTATAGCGTTTGCATAGAAGACCCATGTACGATACCGAATCTTAATTACGCCTTCAGAAATTAATCTTTTCCCCCAGTTTTATTTTTGAACTTTTATGACAACCATGTAGACTGTTACCCTCAGCAAATCAATAAAAATAATATATACGTCTTATGAAAATGTGGTCTCATTCATACTAAGTAATGTTTACAAAGTTCACTGTTTGGAATTTAAGCTTTTCGGGCATTGGGTTTTGAAATCTAAATCTCCTGCATTCATGCTAGTGTAAAGGCAGATGCCTCTATCGATTCAGCTATATGAATAAACCCACTGCTCCGTTTGTTGTTAGTCTATAAGTTGCTATTTCTTTTATACCTAATTAGGTACATCCACCGTGGTGTGATGGTAGCGTACTCCGCCTACCACACCGGATGCCCTGGGTTCAAACCCCGGGCAATTAGAAGAAAATTTTTCTAGGCGGGGTCGCCCCTCGGCAGTGTTTGGCAAGCACTCCGGGTGTATTTCTGCCATGAAAAGCTCTCAGTGAAAACTCATCTGCCTTGCAGATGCCGTTCGGAGTCGGCATAAAATCATGTAGGTCCCGTCCGGCCAATTTGTAGGGAAAATCAAGAGGAGCACGACGCAAATTGGAAGAGAAGCTCGGCCTTAGATCTCTTCGGAGGTTATCGCGCCTTACATTTATTTTTTTTTTTTTTAGGTACATCCAACTTGTGTGAAACATTTTCAGGTGTGTTCAACAGAACTTGATTAATAACATTGGAGTTTTGGAAGTGCGTTATAAGCAATGTTTAAAATGTTCACTTTTATATCAATATTTATTATTAGGCTGAGCTTCTCTTTCTATTTCTGCCACATGAAGTCGTGTTTAAGAAGGACATTGGAAAGTTTTGTCAAACCACTTTTGAGGAGTGACCACGCTTTTAGTTTTTTCATCCCCGACCCATATATCGCAGCAGCCAAAAATGTCTGTGTCTATTAATATTTATTACTTGGCTGAGCTTCTGCTTCTATTTGCGCCATATGAAATAGTTTTTTAAGAAGGACATTGGAAAGTTTTGTCAAACCACTTTTATCGCAGCAGCCAAACATGTCTGTGTCAACTACCACAACAATATATAAAAAATATTTGTGTCTTATAACGGGATACTTAACGGACCTAGGCTTTGTCTCAAATAACCTCCAATTAACTAAGTGTGCCAGTCAGTAATCGGACCTCTCAGGCATCGAAGCAAGAATCAGGAATATTCCAGCCGTGCTTATAACTCCAACCCTTTTATCGTTCCTTCACTTTGAACGCTGTTACTCATCGGAACACACTTTTATTACTTGTTTTTAGCAAGTTTTTGTTTGTGTATGTGCATATTGTGTGTACGTATGCATATGCTTGTATTGGGCTTTGCGTATTTTTGTTCCTGCTTAAAGAATTTGTTGCAAGTTTTTGTTTGTGTTACATAAGTACATCTTATATGAATATGTCAACATATATGCTTCGGTAGCTGCTATCCTTGCATGTATGCATCTGGACTGGCTCTGGATGTGTATGTGAGCTAAATAAATATTACTTTATTCAAGTTATTATAACACTTAAAATAGCAAGTAATTTATGTTATAATAAGCGTTGCTGGAGTGGAATAAGTTTGTTAACATTTCTGACAAGTACTTAAACAGCGAACATTTAGTAAGTTGTTAGCTTACATTTTTTAAGAAAATTCATTTGAAAAGTAATAATTTGTTACCTGAGCTCACAAGCATAAAAACAACATGCTCACTGTCTTAGGATCCGATTTTACCGATGTGCTATTTGAAGATACACACTTCTTGTAAGCATGTCAATCCACGGATGAGTTCAATACAATATTCCCTAGATTTTCTATAAATGTCCTGGGGTATGGGCAATATGTATCTCAGTAAGAGAAGTGCTAAGGACAACAGTCATAATACGCTAAAAGCAGACGAGTTAGAATGGGGACTTCGGTGGGTTGATGCTATTGGCATTTCGTAGAATATCACAATATTGAAAGCATTCGTTGAAATCATCGCAGAAAAACAGTATACGAACTATTTTCATAACTTAATGGGAGAGTTCTGCTCTAGTCCCGAACTAGTGCGTTTCGCTAAAGAGCTGATACGAGCACAATTGAAGCATTAGTTTCGTTCTATAGGCAATAGCCACGTAAGGTTATGTTAGGTTCTCATGAGGAGGCGTACATCGGAAATTTCCACACTTCCTCTCGTATACATTTTTATCCATTGTGGTGGCACATCAGCTCAACCAGGTTATTTCTTTGTTGTTGTTGTTATACTAACGATAAAGACACTCCCCGAAGGTTTTGCGGGGTGCTATAGATGTTGATCGTCCTTTGCCAGATATAGATCCCATACGTTCCGGTAACAAAGCACCATTTAGGTACGAGCGCAACCATCTCGGGAACGATTTATATGATAACATTAAACCTTCTAGGCCATACCGCCCTCCCCACCCTTTAGTTCCATGGGGAACTTGGGGTCGCCAGAGCCTCACCTTCTAAAATATGTATGATACATTCATATTAGGATTCCCCTCGCGTAGGTGATGTTGACAATTGGGTTGCCGAAGCTTTGAAGCTATAAAGCTTTGTATTGCGCTTATCTACCCCTTGAATCCTTTTCCAGTAGTCTTCAACGAACCACATGCTCTCTCTGATGAACTTAAGGAGGAGAAAAAATCCGCCTTCGCAACCGCTGCCAGATTATCGAAAGACCGACTGCCATTATATTTGAATCGTCTTGTCTGCAATCCTCGGCAAAAATAAATGCTAATTCCACTTCTCCTCCACTTGTTGGTAAACGCCTTCGTGGGAGCATCATTGCAACAGCGCAATGAACTGTAAAGATATCCGTAAGTACTCTCACTGCAGATTTGTTTAGCTTGGGAAGAAAGCTTGTTCCTTTCCTTTCTAAACAAGGCCATAGGTACCTTGACAAGTTGCAATTATCATGCTTGTTCCACAGCAAGTCCGTTGCCCTAATATTATACTCCTCGTTTTTTCTCAGGAAATATCCCAAGGTGGGCGCCAGCAAGACCCGATACGTCCTACGATATTCGACTAAATATATCTCTCGTCCCATCCACCGGTGCATTTCATCTTTCTAACTTTGCCAGTACCTTTGACACTATTCAACTAAATCACCCTTTCGCAGATTCCTCAAACGAAACGGTCCACCTCACCAATCCTCAATATTTTCTAAAATATTCTGTTAATATATGATATGGTCTATTTATTTATTATTATATTTATTATTATAGAACAAAAATTTTTAGTGAATTAAAACGGAAACAAAGTCTTTATTATACTCAGTTGAGCAGAGCTCACAGAGTATATTAAGTTTGATTGGATAACGGTTGGTTGTACATATATAAAGGAATCGAGATAGATATAGACTTCCATATATCAAAATAATCAGGATCGAAAAAAAATTTGATTGAGCCATGTCCGTCCGTCCGTCCGTCCATCCGTCCGTCCGTCCGACCGTTAACACGATAACTTGAGTAAATTTTGAGGTATCTTGATGAAATTTGGTATGTAGGTTCCTGAGCACTCATCTCAGATCGCTATTTAAAATGAACGATATCGGACTATAACCACGCCCACTTTTTCGATATCGAAATTTCGAAAAACCGAAAAAGTGCGATAATTCATTACAAAAGACCGATAAAGCCACGAAACTTGGTAGATGAGTTGAACTTATGATGCAAAATAGAAAATTAGTAAAATTTTGGACAATGGGCGTGGCACCGCCCACTTTTAAAAGAAGGTAATTTACAATTTTGCAAGCTGTAATTTGGCAGTCGTTGAAGATATCATGATGAAATTTGGCAGGAACGTTACTCTTATTACTGTATGTACGCTTAATAAAAATTAGCAAAATCGGAGAAGGACCACGCCCACTTTTAAAAAAAAATTTTTTTTAAAGTAAAATTTTAACAAAAAATTTAATATCTTTACAGTATATAAGTAAATTATGTCAAGATTCAACTCCAGTAATGATATGGTGCAACAAAATACAAAAATAAAAGAAAATTTATAAATGGGCGTGGCTCCGCCCTTTTTCATTTAATTTATCTAGGATACTTTTAACGCCATAAGTCGAACAAAAATTAACCAATCCGTTTGAGATTTGGTAGTGGCATAGATTTTATGGCGCTAACTGTTTTCTGTGAAAACGGGCGAAATCGGTTAATGTCACGCCCAGTTTTTATACACAGTCGTCCGTCTGTCCTTCCGCAAGGCCGTTAACACGATAACTTGAGCAAAAATCGATATATCTTTACTAAACTCAGTTCACGTACTTACCTGAACTCACTTTATCTTGGTATGAAAAATGAACGAAATCCGACTTTGACCACGCCCACTTTTTCGATATCGAAAATTACGAAAAATGAAAAAAATGCCATAATTCTATACCAAATACGAAAAAAGGGACGAAATATGTTAAGGTAATTGGATTATTTTATTGACGCGAAATATAACTTTAGAAAAAACTTTATAAAATGGTTGTGACACCTACCATATTAAGTAGAAGAAAATGAAAAGTTCTGCAGGGCTAAATAAAAAACCCTCAAAATCTTGGCAGGTATTACATATATAAATAAATTAGCGGTATCCAACAGATGATGTTCTGGGTCACCCTGGTCCACATTTTGGTCGATATCTGGAAAACGCCTTCACATATACAACTACCACCACTCCCTTTTAAAACTCTCATTAATACCTTTAATTTGATACCCATATCGTACAAACTCATTCTAGAGTCACCCCTGGTCCACCTTTATGGCGATATTTCGAAAAGGCGAACACCTATAGAATGAAGGCCCACTCCCTTTTAAAAATACCCATTAACACCTTTCATTTGATACCCATATCGTACAAACAAAGTCTAGAGTCACCCCTGGTCCAGAAAGGCCCACTCCCTCTTAAAATACTAATTAACTCTTTTCGTTTGATACCCATATTGCACAAACGAATTCTAGAGTCACACCTGGCCCACCTTTATGGCGATATCTCGAAACGACGTCCACCTATGGAACTAAGGATTACTCCCTTTTAAAATACTCATTAATACCTTTCATTTGATACCCATATCGTACAAACGCATTCTAGAGTCACCCCTGGTCCACCTTTATGGCGATATCTCGAAAAGGGGTCCACCTATAGAACTAAGCCCCACGTCCTTTTAAAATAATCATTAACACCTTTCATTTGATACCCATATCATACAAACAAATTCTAAAGTCACCCCTGGTCCACTTTTATGGCGATATCTCGAAAAGGCGAACACCTATAAAACGAAGGCCCACTCCCTTTTAAAAATACTCATTAACACCTTTCATTTGATACCCATATTGCACAAACGAATTCTAGAGTCACCCCTGGCCCACCTTTATGGCGATATCTCGAAACGGCGTCCACCTATAGAACTAAGGCTCACTCCCTTTTAAAATACTCATTAACACCTTTCGTTTGATGCTCATATTGTGCAAACAAATTCTGGGGTCACCCCTGGTCCACCTTTATGGCGATATCTCGAAACGGCGTCCACCTATGGAACTAAGGATTACTCCCTTTTAAAATGCTCATTAACACCTTTCATTTGATACCCATATCGTACAAACGCATTATAGAGTCACCCCTGGTCCATCTTTACGGCGATATCTCGAAAAGGCGTCCATCTATAGAACTTACATCCACGCCCTTTTAAAATACTCATTAATACCTTTCATTTGATACCCATATCGTACAAACGCATTCTAGAGTCAACCCTGATCCACCTTTATGGCTATATCCCTAAATGGCGTCCACCTATAGTACTATGGCACACTCCCTCATAAAATACTCTTTAATGCCTTTCATTTGATACACATGTCATACAAACACATTCCAGGGTTACCCTCGGTTCATTTTCCTACATGGTTATTTTCCCTTATGTTGTCACCATAGCTCTCAACTGAGTATGTAATGTTCGGTTACACCCGAACTTAACCTTCCTTACTTGTTACAACTACTTAGTCTAACTACACATACACTTCCACACACACATAATTTTACAAAGTTCCCTAATTAAATCATATAGCAATAATAATCAGAGCTGCTTAACTTAATTACTGAATTTATGGTACTTTCGTTGGAATTTTGCATAATTTTATGTTACAGAGAAATGCATTGGTGATGAACTTTTTCACTTTGAAGTCACAAGAGTGCAGGCACCAAGCCGAATTGAGAAGTTTCCTTTGCAAAACAAAATTAAACTTTTTAAAATGTTGACGTTTTATGCCAAGCTGATTTCACACAATTAGACAAAACATTTAGTAAATGCCTATACATAGATACGGGCACACATATGTTTGCATGTATGTGTTTTGTAATGGATATTGTGGTTACCCTGTGAGAAATCGAATTTCTTAAAATATAGGGATGAATTTCCACAAGATCGGTGATGAGAGGAAGGCTTATGAACTGATATTACTAATACAATCTCGAACTTAGAACTTGTATCTCAAGGAGCATAGCTTAGCAAAGTTCAGATATACAAAAGTAATTTACAATATCACTTTGTCAAAGCCCTGACAAAGCAAAAGTTAGTAAGAATAAAAAGGGCTTAGTAAAAACAAAAAATTAGCCTTAGTTTACCCCATTTTCAGCTAACATTCACCTCTCCAAAGAAGATACTCGCTATACTGAAAAAAGTAGTGTTTACTATATTATTGATTAACTTCGGAACAGTTAAACGGTTAAGCTCCAATTGTCTATAGAATCCCGCCTGGACTCCCAATGTCCTCTATAGGACCGTATTTGATTCCATTTGTGCCAAGAGATCCACTAGGAATGTTACTATTTGCCTCAACCATAAATAATGGAATGTGTTGAAGAAAAGTTACTAGGAAATTTTGCTCGATGCCTCTGTTTCATCAGCTAGCTTTTTGTGTGCTGTGCTTTAAAATTGAGTACATCTGCTTTGATACTCAGGTTAAGGCAAATGCATCGTCACACTCACCCATTTGAATGCCCCGCTGCACGCTTTGCATTTTGCCTTTTTGTTATTTCTTTTATTTACAATTTTGTACGTATATACTATATTCCAAAGGAGTGGAATATTTTTCGGCGCGCCTAACAGAACATTAATGTCAATGCAGGTGTACTCGAGTTCAAAGCTCAGCACCCAAAAAGCTAGCTGATAAAGAAATGAAGTTCAGAAACAAGTGCTACCAACCATCGCAGTGTGCAAATTTTGTAATTTTCCTCCAATATCCCAAGCAGGTTGTTTAAAAAAATATTATATCTAAATTAAATTTACCTGTGTAACTATGGTTATTCCTCCAAACGTGTACGTGAAGTACCTACATGTAAACATTATTATTGTTTCTTTTTTTTTCATCTATTTTGCCATTTAATACTTAAATTATTTCTGCTCAAACTATAATGACTGTGGTGACGAAGGCAAAGCAAAGTTTCGTAGAATTAAAAAAAAAGTTGAAGCGTTCAAATTTAATGGATCCTCAACTCAAAGTAAAAGTTTAAATGTTGTCGTAGTTTAAATATCAGATACTCGCACAATATGCTGGGTGTGGAAGGGAAGAAAGCCCTTTGGTAAGTGTGTGAAGCACATAGAGCTGGAGTTACTCTGTATTGTGATTCTAAAGACTAAGTGATCCAAAAGCTGTCAAATTACATAAATTTTTTGAAATTTCATTCGCAATGCCATCAGAGTTTTAAGGAGAAAAAACGTAAGCAATTTTTTTAGGCTCTATTGAAATAAAATATTGCTGATATACTTATTCAGTTTTTCGTTTGCGCTTCCACATGTCGCAGCAAACTTACACGGACGGTGAGATGGGTATTTAAAGAAATTTTCTTTTTTTGGCAATATCTTGAAAAATTTGCAGGACTAAGCAGCTGCTTTCTGGAAGAAATTGAGCTCTTTAAAAACGAGAACTCATACCCTTAGCCAAACAAACTTTCAATCACATTAAAGTTCATTTCAAAGTCATGCAAAATACAAGACTATCTGTAAACAGCCTTGCTTTTACATGCTTAATTAGTCGAACAAAACCTGAGACTTATTCAAAAAAACTAAATCGATTTCATTCCTTGTTGCTATATTAACATTTATGTAATATTTTCAACAAACCAATTTTATTTTGGCAGTGCAATTATTTTATCATTTAAAATTTTGTTTAATCACGGATAAATGAATTAATTGGTTATTTCTTAGTTTGATTTGTAAAATGGTAAGTTTCCTCCAGTAATCAGTATATTGGTTAATCAAAAACGAAATTAGTTGATTAATCATTGTTTTGATTAATCTGACCTTGATAGCATTCATTAGCCACTTTGCTCCACTTTTCATTTTTAGTTTTATTTTTAATTTTTTTATTATGGCTGAGCGGATAATTGAATCTTTATAATATTGAATTATCACTACATAAATTACAAAATTAATTTAAAAATTTAAATTTTTGATTAATCAATACATAAGTTTCCTTACGAAATCAATGCATTGATTAATCAAAAGGAAAATTAATTGAATATTCGCAATTTTTATAAATCAGTTCTTGAATAAAATTTTTTATTAATTACTTATCTTACCATTTATATTTTATTTTTATTTTGAATTATTTTAACTCAAAAATTTTTTTTTTTTTTTTTGAATTTTTGAATATTATTCTTTGTAGGAAGTTGACCTCTTTCAACATCATAAATATTAGTCTCTAAACTAACTTTTCATGTATAGGAAATGCTATTGACTAATATTTAATACTAATTCCTGCAGGGTCGTGCAGATATTTTATTACTTAAAATTTTGATTAATGACAACATAATTAATCAACCAACCGATCGATGAATCCAATTTTTTTATTAATCAAAATGTTAGTTTCCTAGAGCAATCATTTTCTTAATTAAATCGAAAACGAAATTAAATGAGTAATCGCCGCTAGATTATTTTAAGTTAAAACGCAGTAATTAATTACTTTTTCTTTTCATACTTTATTTATATTTTTACTGTTTTCATTTTTAATATTTTATTTTTAAGTATTTAAGTACTGTTCTTAAAAAAAAAGTTGAACTGCATCGAATTTCACGCCATAAACCACTTATTTCTTAAAAATTCAATAGATTATTGATTGATTAGATCTTATTGAGGGTATAGGGATAGTCACAGGTTGCCCTCTTCTTACCTTTTTGTCGAACCAAAACCAAAATTTTAGAAGTAATTTTTTCGTTGTCCCAGTACTTACCGTTTATAAAATATTTTAAGTAGGATTTATTGATTACTAAATATTTTAGAATTAATCACAAATTAAATTACTTAACTAATCTATGAATTCTATGTTGTAATAACCAAAATGTAAGATTTTT
Organism: Eurosta solidaginis; assembly: GCF_040869045.1. Lineage (NCBI taxonomy): Eukaryota > Metazoa > Arthropoda > Insecta > Diptera > Tephritidae > Eurosta > Eurosta solidaginis. Next base: position 303,160,892 of record NC_090319.1, on the reverse strand, counting down.
CGCGTAATCAGACTATTTATAAATTAAAATTGATACTAAATGAGCTATTCACACTTTGGCTTATCTTATTTTGCATACAGTCCTTAATCACTTTTCTTCACTTTTCATATTAAATTTCTCTAAAAAATGTTTCCATTTTAAAATTTTTATTTTCCATTATTTACAAAACAAACGAACAGTTCCGACATCATAAATATGAAATTTATTTTAGATTGCATTAGATTGTAGTTTTATTACAACTCATGAAATTTAAAAGGATTTCTCACAGCCGTTAACAGCGCCGTTCTTCTAGACTCATTAAAAAAAACTGATCTCATTCGTGGTCATAATGTAAATTGCTGATGAAACGTTTTAAGTGGGGCTGTTTTCTTAACTGATTATTCAAAAATTGTATTAATCACAACAATAATTACTCACTTAGTCGACTAACTCAAAGGCCTAGCATAAAGGCAGTTCAATTCAGCTGTTCAATAAACAATCATTTGATAAATTAACTACATTAAATCATCAAAATATAATTTAGTAATTTTTGAATGGTTCATCGAAAATTATTTATTTTGCTACAATGCGCGTTTGCAAAGTTTTTTTTTTTTTTTGTGAATAGTCAAAACACTGATTGATAAAAAGGAATAAAGAAAAATATGATAATCTGAAATGTGGTTAATCAAAATTTTGCGTAAGCAATTAAACGCACAGCTACAACCACCTTTTTTTGCATCCATCGAAACGCAAGCTTCTTTGAAAAACTATTAACAGTTGGATTTATTAAAAAGAAAACTTATTGAGTAATCGCTGTTTTGATTAATCGTGCATTAAATTAAGGGATTATTTACGTTACTTTCCCTTATATTCTTTAACTATTCGCAGTCAGCTAACATCCCAAAATTATTTTAAAATCTTTCGTTTACAATTTTTTTTAATTTGAAATATTTATTCATGTTTCCCAATTTTTGTTTTTAGGACTACTCGTGTAAATAATGTTTGAGGTTAATAAAAACAGTTGGATTAATACAGTTTTCAAATTGAATTAATTAAGTAATTGATTAACTGATTAATTTAAATCTCTACTGACTCGATTAATCGAACAAAAGCATGACCCAACATTCTATTGAATAACTCAAAGATTTTAATTAAAAATTTTAAAATAGCTGCCGGAAGCTTTGTTAACCAAACTTTTACCCCTCTTCCAGTATTTTTTTTTTCCTTTATACACATTTTCCAATTAAGTTATAAATTAGCTATGCTATTAACAGAGCACCTATTTATGAACTGATTACACGTTTGCCTATGATTCGGACTGCAGGGCAATCGTCGTTGTTGTTGGTCAATCAGTTGAGCACAAAATCGAAACTAGAACGGTGCATCTAGAAAATAATGGCCCAAACACTTGAAAATAATATACACTAAAAACAACACAATCACGTAGCTGATTTCTATACTCAGTGTGCTTTGCACACAGAGTATATTAACTTTGATTGGATAACGGTTGGTTGTACAGGTATAAAGAATTGAGATAGATATAGACTTCCATATATCAAAATTATCAGTATCGAAAACAAATTTAATTGAGCCACGTCCGTCCGTCCGTCCGTCCGTCTGCCCGTTAACACGATAACTTGAGTAAATATTGAGATATCTTCACACGAGCTTATCTGGACCCAGAATAGATTGGTATTGAAAATGAGCGAAATCGGCTGATAATCACGCCAGTTTTATATATATAACATTTTGGAAAACACAAAAAACCTGATTATTTAGTAAATAATAAACCTAGAATGTTGAAATTTGACATGTTGACTGATATTGAGACTCCTGATAAAAATTTGGAAATATTTTTTAAAATGGGCGTGGCACCGCCCACTTGTGTAAAAACAATTTTACAAATATTATTAATCATAAACCAAAACCCGTTAAACCTATCGTAACAAAATTCAGCAGAGAGGTTGCCTTTACTATAAGGAATGCTTTGAAGAAAAATTAACGAAATCGGATAAGGACCACACCCACTTTTGTATAAAAGATTTTTAAAATGGTCGTGGACGAAAATAATAAGCTATATCTTAGCGAAAAAGAGCTTTGTATCAATAGAATTTTACTTTCTAAATTGAATTATAACATTAAATTGGAAAACACTAACATTTTTGAAAATGGGTGTGGCACCGCCCCTTTTACAACTAAGCAATTTTCTGTGTTTCGGGAGCCATAACTCGAAGAAAAATTAACATATCTTAATGAAATTGTGTACACATATTTTTCTTACAGCAGAAAATATTTCTAGTAAAAATGGACGGGATCGGTTAAAGACCACGGCAACTTAGATATAAAGCAAGTTTAAAAGGGCCGTAGGCTAGAATAATAAGCTATGACTTAGCAAAAAATAGTTTTGAATCAAAGATATTTCACTTATCAAGTTTTGTTGTAAGAGGAAATGTGGAAACATTTTTTTATCTGAAATGAAATGTACAATTGAAGCTCACGCTGTGTATATAATGTTCGTTTACACCCGAACTTAGACACCTTTACTTGTTTTATTTTGCGTTGTATTGATTTTCGGTCTTCCTTTCTTTTATGCGCATTTATTTACCAACATTTTTGTTCGACTACTATTTAAGTATTATATTTATAGTATTGTTGTTGCTATTTGTACGTTCATTATTCGATACTCAGTTCAAATTTTTCGAGCTTATTGTGGTCATTAAATTCAATAATTTGTTGGTTATTTCGAACGTAGAGATATACAAATACAAACAGATCTTATACATGCCTATGCTGTTTGCATGAGAGAGTATAGTGAGTGTGGGTGTGAAAATATACTACGATATTAATATAGTTCTTTTGAAGCCGAGCTACATAAGAAGAAGTCGTCGGATATGGAGTAGTTAGCAAAGAAAACACAAATATTGGTTCAGTTTTCACAAGCGCTTTAAAATTTACGTCTTCGGGTCAAATTTGACCCCTAAGGTAAATTTATGGTTTAGAAGAAGTTGAAAGACAACAATATTTTGTAAGAGACCTCGGAGAATAAGGAAATTCACGTGGAATAAAAAAAAAAAAATAAAACAGTGATTTGTTGACAATGGGCCAACTTTGACCGCAACACCAAATTTCTAAGAAAGCCTATAGCTAAAGAAATCGTTCATCATAAGATAGCTGACGTGGTAAACCATTGAATCTGCCGCCATTTTTCAACGAAGAATAGCTAAAATGCTAAGGCGAAGTCTCATCTGGGTTTTAGCAAACATTTTGCAATTCCTGATGATGACTTCAGACTGAAGTCGAAATATTGACAAATTAAATAATATAATTGTATATCAAAAATTCACGTATTGTGTTTTATTAATAATATACAAATATTTGGCCTAGAGCTCGTTTATATTTAAAAAGTTTTGCAACTCATTTACAAAAGAATGCGGCTATTATATCATGAAAGTAGTTCATGTATTTTGGTACTTTTTTTAGAAGATTCTGATTGTTATGTGACTTGTGGCGCATAAAAATAGGTTTCTTCCCAATTATGTTAATGTGATATGCGTTATTATTTCATATTCAAATGGCGTTCTAAGGGTAAGAAATAGCCAAATTATATCGTTATGAGAAAACTGATTAATATGAAAGTTTGCTTGAATTTTTAACACATTTTCACATATATTTTTGCAAATGTGAGTTCAGAAAGCTAAAGAAGGGCACTCCCTTTGTAAGTTTTGCTTTATAAATGCTGATTAAATATATCAGTACTGGAATTCACTAACTTATAACGATGCGATTTGTTGAGATTTTAGTTAACGATTTTTCCGCTTGCCTTATCGATTGTACTATTCACTAACTTAGTTTTAACGACTCGAAATAGCTGACATTTAAATTTCGTTTTAATAGTAAAAAGGTGTCAGCAGAGCTTAACGAAACCTAAAAAATGCGAAAAGCACAAAAGGAATGCCAAAAATATATAATAAAATGCCAAATGTTTGCTTTACATTCCTGTAGATTTTTTATACTCAGCGTGCTTTGCGCACAGAGTATATTAACTTTGATTCGATAACAGTTGGTTGTACAGGTATAAAGGAATCGAGATAGATATAGACATCCATATATCAAAATCATCAGTGTCGAAAAAAAATTTGATTGAGCCATGTCCGTCCGTCCGTCTGCCCGTTAACACGATAACTTGAGTAAATATTGAGATATCTTCACCAAATTTGGTACATGAGCTTATCTGCACCCAGGACAGATTGGTATTGAAAATGTGCGAAATCGGATGATAACCACGCCCACTTTTTATATATATAACATTTTGGAAAACACAAAAAACCTGATTATTTAGTAAATAACAAACGTTGAATGCTGAAATTTGACGTGTGGACTGATATTAAGACTATTGATAAAAATTTGAAAAAACTTTTTAAAATGGGCGTGACACCTCCCACTTATGATAAAATCAATTTAACAAATATTATTAATCATAAATCAAAAACCGTTAAACCTATCGTAACAAAATTCGGCAGAGAGGTTTCCTTTACTATAGGGAATGCTTAGAAGAAAAATTAACGAAATCGGTTTAGGGTCACGCCCACTTTTCTATAAAAGATTTTTAAAAGGGTCGTGCATGAATACAATAAGCTATATCTTTGCAAAAAATAGCTTTATATCAATGGTATTTCATTTCCCAAGTGGATTTATAACAATAAATAGGAAAGACTTCAAATTAAAAAATGGGCGTGGCACCGCGCTTTTAACGACTAAGTAATTTTCTGTGTTTCCGGAGCCATAACTCGAAGAAAAATTAACGGATCGTAATAAAATTGGATACAAAAATTTTCCCTATAAGAGGGAATATTTCTAGAAAAAATGGACGATATCGGTTAAAGACCACGCCCACTTTTATATAAAAGATAATAAGCTATATCTTAGCGAAAAGAGCTTGTATCAATAGAATTTTACTTTCTAAATTGAACTATAACATTAAATTGGAAAACACTAAAATTTTTGAAAATGGATGTGGCACCGCCCCTTTTACGACTAAGCAATTTTTTTATGTTTCGGGAGCCATAACTCGAAGAAAAATTAACATATCGTAATGAAATTGTGTACACATATTTTTCTTATATCAAAAAATATTTCTATTAAAAATGCACGGAATTGGTTAAAGAACCCGGCAACTTAGATATAAAAAAAGTTTAAAAGGATCGTAGGCTAGAAAAATAAGCTATAACTTAGCAAAAAATAGTTTTGAATCAATGATATTTCACTTATCAAGTTTTATTGTAATGTACGTGTATTTAGAATATGATATGAAAAAGGTTACATTAAAAACTCAAGCGCATGCGTCGGCTTTTCGTTGCCATCAACCCCCAAAAACCCCCCGTCGCTACGCCCCTGCTACCAGTAAATCCTGGATCATACAAAAGAGTCCATTGCTTTGATAGGCACCCCATATTCCTTTGAAAACACTAAAAAGTCACTTCATTGGGTTTTGGAGCTGTCTCGTTATACCGAAAATTGGGGCTCCCCTTCGGTTGGTTAGGTAAAGGAGTCATCAGCCAGGGTTTAAAAGGTACCCAGTCACCTGCAAGTAGTTTGTGTGCGATATTATAATCTGGGAAATTTCAGTGCATTAAACGCACTTACCCATGAAAAACATGTTGCGGCTACCATTTTCAAAATTTCTCTGCATCACTGCATCGTGCCGTTCTCCTGGGAATTTAGCATGGACATTCAATATCTTTAGGGTTGGGTCACAAACTTCTATTTAAAAATATATTGTAATCAAAAAAATTTATTACATTTCTATTAATTATTACTTTTACCATTTGTACATTTATTGAATGGTATCCATGGTGATTCGCACATGCCTCTTCATGCTTTCTGGGTCTTATCATTGAATTTTTTTTGCAGCTTGCCGCTCTATTTAAGTCATTGGAAACTTTACTTTTGCGAAAAACAAAGAGTGGTTGATAGCATTTGTTACGCGATGTATACACCGGCTTATAGACGACTGGCTCATTGATATGCCCGATTGTTCTCCAACGGGCCGTTGATAACAATTGAAGATTATATGAAATTCCATGATTTACCTGTTTCTCTGTTGATATGGCAGTTATTCTTGTACCCCTTAATTGACCATCAAGTTGAGAAATAATAGCATGAGCCAAGTCTGGGGTTAGTCGGTATAGCTTTCGAAACTCCGTTTCATTCAAGTGGAATGGGTAATCTATTTCTCTAAGAAGGCGTTTGTCCACCTGCGATGGAGTTGTAATTCTTCATCTTGTGATAAAATGTACGCCAAGTACTCAAATGCCACTTGATTTATAAATAAAGCAAATTTCCGTATTTGAAGGTATTCATTTAAAGTTCCGATTTTCTTTTTTAACTAAAATTGCCAGAAATGTTAACTTCGTGATTTTTAACGAAGCCAATTTACTTGCCGTTTATTTAACAACACAGCTGATCGTCGATATACGAATATCGATATAAAATAGTTACTGAATAACGAAATCGTTATAGTTGTCGATTCGCAAATAAAGCGATGGCAAATGTCTTTAAAACATTTAGTGAATTTCACTACAGATAATCAGTTATATCAATGTTATAATTTTATAAAATATTTATTTTAGTAGTGGTCTTTAGACCAAAAGCAGTAGTTACATGTTGCAGAGTTTTTGAATCGACGTATTCATCTAAATCATTTCAATCTCGTCAAAATTACTCACTCTATCCATGGATCATTGCAACATAACTCAACAAGTTTTGTTCAATAATCGTCTTTCTAAGATGTTTAATGTAACATCCAAGGTTCCTCAAGGCAGTCATTTGGGTTCATTACTTTTTACCCTGTTCAGAAATGATCTACCAAAAATTAAATTACATTCCCGAAGTTTTATGTATGCGGATGATGTTAAACTCTGCTATGCCTACCTGTCCTGTGATTTATCATCTTTCCATCTCTTGCTGGCCGATTTGGACTCTGTTCAATGCTGGTTTACAGCGAATTTACTAGATTTAAACTATTATAAATGCAAGCTGATGACATTTTATCGTATGAAGCCAATGTTGATATCTTATACGTTAAATAGCATGCTCTTGGAGCATATGTCTGTTGTAAGTTATCTGATAGTTCTATTTGATCCGATACTGTGTTTTAATATGCATATTTCATCAGTTGTGAACAAATCAATGGAGTTACTTGGATTTGTGAAACGGTGGGCCAAAGAGTTTGATGATCCATATCTCACTAAACTGCTTTTCACTTTTTAGTACGTCCAATATTTGAGTATTTCTCGTGTGTCTGATGCCCGCGGTATCAAAATTATATACAGCGAACTGAATCGGTTCAGAAACAATTTTTAATTTTCGCACTCCGTGGTCTTGACTGGGATCGCAGGTTTGTGAGCCTTGTATATACAAAAATGGCATTTCGTCCCATTATTGCAGGCTACACCTCACCCATCGCAAATATCGCATTGTGGTTGAGTAATTACTTTAAGAATTTAAAAAGTTTCGATAATTTTTCTATAACAAATTTTCTTGAATTAATTGTTAAGATCAAAAATATGCAGCTGAATCCGAATGAATGCTTCGCATCGTTCGATATAGCATCATACTTTTCGAATGTAGCGAGAAATGGTGCGCTGGACTCTTTAAAAATTTGGTTAGATAGACAAAATATTAATCCATCGGTCGCCATCGCATTATTTGACTTAACCTATAAATGTATTAAACAATCATTTTTCCAGTTCAGAGGCGATTTTTATGAACAAACCGAGGGCTTACCAATGGGTTTAAGTACAAGTCCCTTTCTATGCAATTTGTTCATGAACACAGTTGAAGAACAACTAATTCACAGCTCTCTATTACCATGTTTTAATTGCCGATATGTTGACGATTGTTTGAGGGAGAGAAAATCGAGCAAACTCTCAATCTATTTAATTCAAAAAATAACGCTATACAGTTTACGTGTGAATACGAATCAAATAACGAGCTTCCATTTTTGGACCTAAAAATCAAACACAATGTCGATGGAGCTACCGAATTCGATATGTATCGGTAGCCGACTTCAACTGATCGATTTATTCCAATTAAGTCCAATCATCATTACTCCCACAAACTAGCTGCCTTCAATTCCATGGCTCATTGGCTAGTAAAAGTTCCACTCAGTTATGCGGCATACAAAAAAGAAAGAGATAGAATTGTGAGCATTGCAGAAACAAATGGATATAGCTCTAGCAGTATAGAGCAGATAATTAAAAAGCACCACAACAAAAAAGAGCGAAGGGAGAGTAGCTCATTTTTGATACGTTGGACGTTGAAAACAAAAAGACTTGGTGTAGCATGACCTACGACTCTAATTATTTTCACGATTTACAAAAATGCTACAGAAAAATAAATGTGAATTTGGCCCCTAAACAACAACCAAATTAAAATCATTACTTAAATCCACAAAAGACAAATGCGAAAATTAGGACAAACCTGGCGTTTATTCAATCACTTTCTCCCAGAAAAACGACAACGGGAATATATGCGGCGCAAAGTACATCGGCCAATCGACCCGCACTGTACGAATCAGATTACATGGGCACCAAAAATATATTCAGAATATTGACCCGAGAAGTGGAAACGCTGAACATAGAATCTCTACATATATATGTAAACAAAAATGAATCTGTAAATCGTAATACAGGCTGTACTCGAGTCTCTTCACAGCATTCCAGTAAACTTAGATTGTTCCATATATTGTTATTACATATTACATACATATGTACATAATAACTTTTGTATTTTGTTGTTGTTGTTTAAACTCTCTTTTTATTATTTTTCGCATTGCATTAGCTTTTAAATTTTGAATATTTGATTTGCATAGGCATAATTTGTTTATATTTGTAGACAATGGTTAGTTGATAACTAGCAACTGATGATGACACGTCGCGATTGTCGAAACAATTGTTTTGCCAAATAAAGCAAACATATATATATAAATATATAAAGGACTATAGGGTGTTTCAATTTTAATTCTTTATTAAATAAATAAATGCCAAAGAGTTGCTATAAATAAGTACAGCACCTGTGAAATCGGTTCAAACGAAAAAATATTCTACTTAAATAGTCGATTTTAATTTATTAGGTTCCATAATTTTTATTTGCATATATTTAAATTTTGTTCTTAAAATTCCCGTTGACAGCAGGATAATCGACAGCTTTCTCATAGCATAAACTTATCGACAGATAATCGATAACTTTTCGTTAATAAATCGACAATATTTCGGTAGATATCAAAGCAATAACTCATCGATAAAAAAATTAATAATTCATCGTTAGCCTTAATTGTCGATAGCAAATTTATATTTTTCAACAGCAAATTAGATATGACCATGACGTATAAAACTCGTATTTATAGGGCAGATAAATTCAAGAGTTCACATCAAAAACCGGCTTTTAGTCAATTACTTTTTAATACCTTTCATGAACATGAAATGGTATATTAACTTTGGTCCGATGTTTGTAACGTTGAAAAATATAGAAGATAGACTCACCATTCAGTATACTGAATTGATCAGGGCGACGAACTGAGTTGATATAGCCATGTCCGTCTGTCTGTCCGTCCGTCTGTCTATTTGAACGCAAACTAGTCCCTCAAATTTTGAGATATCTCAATGAAATTTGGCCAAGGATGTATCTTTATATTATATTAGACATTTTTTGGATCCGGTAGGATCGCACCACTATAACATATATCTCCCATACAACCGATCGTTCAGATAAGACGATTTTGGTCATTCCTGCCGGAATTTGGAAAGTATAAACGTGAAACTCTGTGATATACATTCTAATATATCATAGAAGATATCCTGAAAAAATTACTTTGATCGGAGCTATATATAGTTATATCCCATACAACCGATCGTTCAGATAGAAAGATTTTTGGCCTTTCTCCCTTAATTTAGAAAGTATAAACGTGAAACTCGGTGGAATAAATTTCAATATATCATAGAAAATTTTCTGAAAAAATTACTTTGATCGGAGCTATATATAGTATATATCCCATACAACCGATCGTTCAGATAGAAAGATTTTTGGCAATTTCTCCCTTAATTTCCAATATAAAAACGTTAAACTTGGTGATATTTATTCTAATATATCATAGAAGATTTCCTGAAAAAATCACTTTGATCGGAGCTATATGTATATAGTATATACCTATCCCATACAACCCATTGTTCATATAGAAAGATTTTTGGCCTTTCTCCCTTAATTTAGAAAGTATAAACGTGAAACTCGGTGGAATAAATTTCAATATATCATAGAAAATTTTCTGAAAAAATTACTTTGATCGGAGCTATATATAGTATATATCCCATACAACCGATCGTTCAGATAGAAAGATTTTTGGCAATTTCTCCCTTAATTTCCAATATAAAAACGTGAAACTTGGTGATATTTATTCTAATATATCATAGAAGATTTCATTAAAAAATCATTTCGATCCGAGCTATACATAATATATATCCTATACAACCGATCGTTCAGATAAGGGGGTTTTTTGTCATTTTTTATTTTATATTTATCTTAAAAATCGTTTAGTTATATATTTCTTATCTTATACATCCGATTATTTGAATATTACGAACGGGATAAGATTATTGTTCAGCCCCATTCATAAAGGTATGAAGTCTTCGGCACAGCCGAATGCAGTCCCGTCCTTACTTGTTTTTTTTTTTTTTTTTGGATTTCGAGAAAGAACTTCTATGAATTTATAACTGAAACTAAGGAGGAGCTGAATGTAAGCCGCAATTTTATGTTGGTTTATCACTGCAGCGTCCTCCAAGTATAAGCTGTCGCTATTGAGGATGCGATGGATGAAATGATATGCAGTACTACAACGGTTAGGGAATTTAACATATACTACGATAGCGAAGCGGTCATCAAGGCCTTGAGTTTAACTGGAACGCTATCAGGGGTGTTCTGCGAGTGTATGGCCTAGCTGTCGTTTGCATCGAAATATTTTTTTATCAAGATTATCTGGATTTGTCAAAATGATTGGGTTCACTAGGCTCATCTATTCACGGTCATTGGGGCTTTGTTAGGATATTACCCAACGAGAATTCATGTGGCACATCTCAATATACTGGAAAGCGCATCCTGTTGCAGCCGTATGGAGGATGATAAGGTGTAATCATCAAGTCACTTTATGCTTGACTGCCCAGCTTTTTAAGGAACTAGCCAAAAGTATTTCGGTCTCAATTTCTCGAATCTCCGGAGGACTTATCGAAGGTTAAGATCGGTTTTATTGAAAATTATATCGTTGCTACGTAACGACCTTTAATTAGTTTTAGAGTCCGTCAGTATTTTATGTGTTATTATCTAAGATTCCCGCTCACAAAATTTTATCAATATAGCTCAAAAATTAAGGCACTTCTTAGTGCCCAAACATACAGGCAAACATATGGACTTGGCTCAATAAACTCAGCTCCTCGTCCTCATCTTTTCGGTGCACTTATTGGTGACTCTATCTCATCTCGTTTAAGGGCCTACAATTTTGAGATTCACACCAAATTTTGTTTAATAATTCATTTTCATGAGAGGTATAATTACACTGAATATTGGCTTCAATGGCTCTGTTGACATCTTTCTTAAATAACCACAAAGGCGTGAATCCAGAGAACATTATCACAAAAAACAAGCTTCAAACGGAATCAGCTCAAGCAACTTAATTCAGAGAAGGGCAAATGATGTATCTTTGTATACTGACTCTCATCAATAGGCATCATATATAACTTTAATTCTTAATACTTCATAGCTTTAAAAAAAAGAACGAAAAAAATATATTACTAAGCTCAAAAAGCTCTTTGCAAAGTAAATTACTATGAACACTTAAAATTGTTTGCATAATCCAAAAATTCAATGTGGAAAACTAATTTACTTCGACAAACAAAAAGCTACCAATGGACGCATGATGAGATTTCGAAAACAAGTTTATATATGCACATACACAAGTATGTATATCATAGAAGCACACATGCACACATGCACACACGCACACATGCACACACGCACTTATACCTACATTGATATTTGTATTATTATGATCGAATATCATTTCGGCAGTTACATAAACCATGTGAAAAACTTTATTGATTTGTTTAAATTGCGAAAAGTTTAATATTTTAATATACTCAAAATGCATTGTAAATAGACAGATGGACGTGTGTGCATGTATGTATGTGTGGATTTACATTGAAAGAAAGTAAAATGATGGTCGCGCGTTAGTGAAGGGGGGCAGAAAGTCCATGCATATTTATACCTATAAAAATATCTCAATATCCATCTACCAGAAAATTCTAAAGTAAATCACCGCAGGAAAAAGCGAACATGTTTGAGTAGTACTTATGGCACTAATTCAAATATACCCACAAAGATGTGCATGCACTTGTAGTTTTCCAGCCTTATAGCAATAGGTACACCGTTAAAAATTTGAACACAAACCTAAATTCGGTTAGGAACTGAAACTTTAAGAGTGCTTGTGAAAATGACACTTCGGTTTTTATTTGAAAACTTTTAGTTTAAAATTTAGCCAACAATTTTTCCCAATTTTAAACTCAAACCGTGCGTAATTTAAACCTGAATGTACTGAAGTTTAAATCGTAATGATTCGAATCATTAAAATCAAACTCGTTTTGAAATGAAGTGTATTTTATGCGTGTTTAAGAATGTTGGCCACCATACGGCCATAGTAGTATAGCGACATCAAAACCTAGACGAACAGACTATTTAATTCCGTACCTGCGTATCGAGAGGTTGTCGCAAATGTGACCAAATGGTAGGAGAAGGGACACACGTGTACATCGACGGGGTCAGAGTAATATAACGAGTAGGTTAATTAAAAATGCAAAATCTAACAAAGGAAAACAAAAATCCGAAAAACCTACCATTTTTAGATCCGTAACATATATACCGCGGTTATCAGAACGACTCGCAAAGGCTGATTGCTATGACGGAGAAAAAGTTAAAATTGCACATAAACCTAACAACACATTAAGGTGTTCAACAAAACAAAAGCAAAGACACTCGAAACCGAAAAAAGCAATGTCATATATAAAATCCCATGCGGCGGCAAAAACAACGAACCATGTAACAGAGTTTACGTAGGAACAACAAAATCAAAATTAAAAACCAGATCGTCGCAACACAAATCAGATTTAAAATATTTCCAACAGTCTAATAATCAAAAAACAGCACTAATGTCTCACTGTGCAGCTAGCGGCCATATACCGAGCTTCAAGAGCGCGAGCATTCTACAACAAGAGCAACACTACAATAAGCGCTTTACATTGGAAATGCTACATATCGTAAACACTCCAGAACACATTAGACTGAACTATAAAACTGACATTGACCATTCCGCTCACAACTATAAATATTTACTAACAAACAAACGACCAGTACCAAACTCCGCGTCACGGCGGAAGGAGGTGTAAAATAATGTATGTGATATTTTCAATCAATTTTATTGTAAAGTTTTTGGTTTTATTTATTAATACAAAATTTTTGTACGTTTGTAGTTCCCTGAGGACGGTTACCGTAGTGTAACCGAAATATATCGGAAGGAAAAAAACCCATCCTTGAGCCAGCAGAATCGCCAAATATTTGTAACAATATTACTTTTATCATTAAAAAGAAAGGACTGTAGGCTCATGACGGGTATTCTGAGTGGATACTGTCTTCTCGCTTCACATGTTTTTTATATAAGGCCTTGTGAGTGAGTGTAGATGAAGGAAGTGCGGGTTGCAGGAGTAAAGGATCGAGCACGTTTTGTGCTCGGGCGCTGCCCTCGCCTAGCTAAGACTCAAGTTATTAGGAGTGGATAGAGCAAGTGACTAAGCCCTAGAACGCTTCTAGTATTCGCGAAGAGAACGGAGTTATTTTGTAGCATGGGTCTTGTTTTTTTAGTTTTGCCATTGAACAAACTTCTTGTAATACTTTGGACTCAGTTTACGAGAGCTCTTCATAGACCAGCCAGTTCAACATAACCTTACCTATCTAATCACATAAATGGTTTAAAATTTTAAATCAAATTTCTTAGCGAGTTATTTGAAATATCTCAAAAGAATTTTTTTACACAAAAATATTAAAAGGAACTTACTTTCAAATGATCAGATTGTATCAAAAAAATTTAAATAAAATTCATTTTACAAAAATTTCGAATTTTTCAATTCGAGTTTTCCACAAGTTTTTGAGCACGCAGTCTTGTATCCCAATCAATTTAAATCAAACAACATACAAGTTAGAGGTCGCAAAGTTCGCAATGGTTTTTGACAATTTTTTCTCGAAGAAAGTTTTTGATTGGCCTCCATACAAAGTGTCAACAATTTTTTTTATATAGAAGAAATCTGAAACACTCTTCGAAAAAAAATTGTTGAAAGTCAGAAAAAATTTTAAGACACCTATGACTTATACGCTGTGAGACTAAAATGAATTGGGCTACCAAACTGCATACTCAAACAAATTCAAAAGAATAAATTTTCGCAAAATAGCTTCGAATTTTTTCGAAACATATTTGAGATAGGTTTGTATGGTTTCACTTACAATATTCGGGGTAGTTTTTTGTAAAATAATTTGAAATTTGATAAAAATTGATACTGCTTTTTTTTTAGTTCGCTGCTGTACTTATGTATATGCATTTCAACATATGGCAAACCGAAAGATTTAACTAATTGCTTTGCAAATAAATATCACTCAAGATTTCATATTTATTTTCAACTAAAGATAGTGCAAATAAACTGATATTTGCCTAAAGTTTTTGCTTGTAAAGTTTCTCTTTGCAAACAAAACCATTTCAAGCAAAAAAGTATGGAATGAATATAGGAAAATATGCCAATTAGAATTGTGAAAATACGTATGTAAGTAAATATGTGTAAACTTATGTATGTGGCTGCCGCCGTGGTGTGATGGTAACGTGCTCCGCCTACCACACCGAAGATCCTGTGTTCACGCCCCGGACAAAGCAACATCAAAATTTTAGAAATAAGTTATTTCAATTAGAATAACATTTTTCAAAGCGGGGTCGACCCTCGGCAGTGTTTGGCAAGCATTCCGACGGTATTTCTGCCATGAAACGCTCTCAGTGAAAACTTATCTGCCTTGCAGATGCCGTTCGGAGTCGGCATAAAACATGTAGGTCCCGTCCTACCAATTTGTAGGAAAAATTAAAAAGGAGCACGACGCAAATTTGAAGAGAAGCTAGACCTTAAATCTCTTCGGAGGTTATCGCGACTTTCATTTATTCTTTTATTTTTCACAGATCTCGGTTTACCATTGAGCCACTATTTCGATATAATCGTAAGCGACAAAAGTTAAATTTTAAATGGTAGCGTTTTTTACTGTTTCTCTCTTAACCCTTTCAATACTGCGGGGATATATAAGTCCCAGAGAATTTTCAAAAATTAGGTTAGGTTAGGTTGGGTGGTAGCTTCCCTGATAGGGGAAGCTCACTTGGACAACATGACGGTCCGTTGTGATACCACATATAATAAACTAAACTAACGGTTACGTAGATATAACTACTTAGAGAATAGTTGGGTAGCAACGATAAAGTTCCGAATGATCCCGATATCAACCTTGGATAGCTCCTTTGGAGATCCAAGTGAGTCATGACCGAAATACTTTCGCCTAGTTCTGGCAAAAGCTGGGCAGTCAAGCATAAAGTGATTTGGTGATTCCACCTCATCATCCTCCATACAGCTGCAGCAGGATGGAGTTTCCAATATATTGAGACGTACCGCATGGATACCCATGGGACAGTGCCCTGTCAAAACCCCAATGACCATTGATGGGTTCACCAATTATTTCAGCAGACCTCCTGCCATCCACTTTCGGCCAGAAAGATCTTCATACACTGCAAGACGTAGTGTCCGCCCAACGTTTGCTGAGCTGACTCGAGGCCCATCTATGGAAGAGCTATCCACAGGTGGCTAGCGGAATCCCGAAATCCCTACAGCCATCTTCATCCGGTTCAGTTGTACCGATTCGGGCTAAGAGATTCGCTTGACAGTTACCCGAATATCACTATGGCCCGGGACCCAGATAATCTTAATTGTAAAATAATTCGATGCAATCGCAAGTGAGGTCAGGCACTCCCAAACCACCCTCGATCGCACTGTAGTTGAGCTCAAGGCCTTTATATCCGCTTGGCTATCAGAGTAGATGTTAAATTCCCTAACCGTAGTAGCGCTGGATAGAATTTCATCCACCGCATCCTTAATCGCAGCAACTTCCGCTTGGAATACACTGCAGTGATCAGCCAACTTAAGCTTGCGGCTTACATTTAGCTCTTGACAAAAGATCCCCCCGCCAACCTTTCCGTCCAACTTCGACCCATCCGTGAACAAGTTAACCGGTCTCATGCCCCAGATAATTCCTCTTCTCCACTCCTCCCTCAGGGGAATGACTGGGGTGAAGGTTGTATAGGGAGCGGCCACCGGCATGCAATAGTCCGTCCTGTCCGGGATAAAGTCGAAACTAGTAAGAAGGCTAGAGTGTCCGAAATCAGAAAGCATATAACCCATATCACGAAGCGTGACCAACGACCGGGCCGCGGCTGCCTTTCCCGCAATATCTACTGGATGTATATTCAGCATGACATTCAGTGCCAAGGTAGGTGTTGTTCTCATAGCGCCACTGATACCAATAAGCGCCGTCCGTTGCACTGACACTAACATTTTGGAGGTGCTCGCCGTGTCCAGTGCTTTCCACCAGACTAGCACCCCATAGAGCAGAATCGGTTTGACCACCATCTCATAAAGCCAGTGTGCTACTCCTGGCGAGAGCCCCCATCTCTTTCCGATAGCACCCCTGCAGCATTACAAGGCAACCGCGGCCTTCCTGGCCCTATCTTCCACATTGGGCCTCCAGGACAGACTCTTGTCCAGAACAATTCCCAAATATTTAACCCTGTCAGTAAGTACCAACCGTACCCCTCCAATCGAAGGAGGTCTGAAGTCGGGTATCTTATATCTCCTTGTAAAAATAACCAATTCTGTTTTTCCCGGGTTGACCGCCAATCCACATGATTCAGCCCACCTAGCCTCAGTATCCAGGTAGCCCTGCAGAACATCGCGCAGGGTGCCCAGAAATTTGCCCCTGACTAGGATATCGAGGTCATCTGCACAGGCAACCACCCGACAACCATTGGCTTCCAGCTCCACAAGAAGCTCGTTGACTACCACAACCCAGAGCAGAGGAGATAGGACACCCCCCTGTGGCGTGCCCCTGCACACCTTCCTCCTAATTATGGCCCCTCCCACTCCGCTGCGACAATTCTGCCCCATAGATTTTTGCTAATAAATTCAACCAGAGCCGCTTCGACTCCTAAACCCACCAGAGCTCTTTCGATTGCCCCGGTAAAACATTGTTAAAAGCCCTCTCGATGTCTAGAAAGGCATACTCTTTATGTTCAATAGACCCCTCTCTTTGCTTTACAATCGAATGGAGTTTCCGTCGATCTGCCCTTGCAGTACGCATGCTGTGAAGCCGACAGTAACCCCCCCCCCCAGGTATCCTTTCCCGTAGGTACAGGTCAATCAGCCGCTCAAACGTCTTAAGAAGAAACGACGAGAGACTGATTGGCCTGAAATCCTTAGGTGACACATGAGAGCTCCTGCCGGCCTTCGGAATGAAGATGACCCTAACCGTGTGCCACGACTTAGGGACATAGTTAAGCCTGAGGTAGTTAGTGTAGATGATAGCCAACCAGCGGCAGGAAATCCCTAAAGACCTTTGAAGTTGCGCAGGAATGATGCCATCTGGGCCGGGTGACTTATAGGGCTTGAACGAATTTATAGCCCAGGATATTTGACTTGCCCGTAGTGGGATGGCAGGCATTTCTGCATGGCCAGCAACCGCCGACCACGCAAGCGAAGATCCCTGTGCAACTGGGACATCGGGAAAAATTTGTCCAGTAAAAGTCTCAGGGACTCCTCGCTACTCATCGACCAGTCCCCACCATCATCTCTCAGATACCCCCGAGGGGCGGATTCCTAGAGAGTATTTTTCTAAGCCTCGCGGATTCATTGCAGCCCTCTACGTTTTCGCAGAAGCTTCGCCATAAATCTCGCTTGGCTATGCTTATTTCATATTTATAAATCCCCAGACTCACCTTATAGAGCTCCCAGTCCGAGGGTAGTTTACTCCTCCTGGCTCTGTTAAAGAGCCGCCTACTGGGCGCTCTTAGGTCGTCAAGGGAATCAGACCACCAGGGCGGGATTGCCTTCCCCCTGTAAGTTTTCAGTGGGAAGGACTGTTGAAAGGCGCTATTGCTTGCCGAGGTGAAGTTTTCCACCAGACCGTCTATTTCAGATTCGGACAGGTCCGAACCAACGATAAGCGCCTCAGGCAATAGCTCTCCCAACTTCCTACAATACAAGTCCCAGTTGGTACTTTTAGGGTTCCTAAAAGATATTTTACCGGGACGTTCTTCGTTCACCGAGAACTTAATATATCGGCGATCAGAGAAAGATTGCTCGTTGAGAACCCTCCAGCCAGATATCCGATCTTCCAGTTCTCTGCTAACCAGGGTGAGGTCCAGGACCTCCTCCCTTACCGCAGTAATAAAATTCGGGTCATTCCCCCTATTACATATACAAAGTCCCTCATCTACAATAAAAGTAAATAAAGACTCACCTCTGGTGTTCGTATCCGAGCTCCCCCATATGTTATGGTGTGCATTAGCATCGGCACCTATGATTACGCCAAAACCTCTCCGCCTTGCTTCAGCGATGATTTCGCCCAGTATCACAGGTGGTGGTTCCGTTATGTCCCCATGGGGCATATACGCTGAGACCACCCACAATTCATTACTGCCTCGCTCGAGGCAGACCGTGGTTACGTCAGCATTGCTGAAATTAGAGAGAATAAAAGCTTTAAATTCCTTTTTAATAAGCACACAGGATCTAGGCCTACCTGCCTCCCCATGCACCAAGGTGTTGAATTTTCCCGTCCTTAATCCAGAAATTTTTCCGCCGTTACTACTCAGCCACGGCTCCTGGACAAGGACTATATCCACTCCGCCTTTCTCAAGACAGAGCAACAAGTTTGCGGAAGCCGCCTTAGAGTCCTGAAGATTGATTTAACGGATTTACATATTCAAAAATTACAGGAGCGAAAATTATTCGCTTAAAAGTGCTGGGATGGGATTTAACCGTAGGTTGTAGACAGTACTTCACAACACGTGCTTCGGTCAACATAACCTAACTAATTTGTACTTGGTATACGGTCATAAGTGTAAGAGAGTTCTTGGTGCATACATATGTAAGCAATATTTTAAGTTTTTTTTTAGTGTTTTAGTGAAAAATGTTTCTGTTTCTCATTACAAAAAGAAAAGTTAAATTGCATATCACATTTACATATAAGAATAAATTGATCTGTATGCACATATGTATACCTTGTTTTGTTGCATTGGGACATATACATCCCTACAGTGCGGTAGTGTGGGATGTAATCGTCCCAGCAGTTTTCTATCAAACGAATTTAGTTTTTGTTATTGAAATAATTTTAGGAAGAATCCACAACTAACTAACGAAGAAATTGAGGACGAGCTTGATAATTCATCTGATATGGAGGTGGAGCCTTTCCAAGACAGTGACGATAGCCGTGACACAGATTATAAAGTCTCTGATGCCTCCATATCTTCTGAAGTAGATTGCACGGATTCCTCGGATGATGAAGATATCCAGATGCTCGAAAATATACAAACGGTAAATGAAGATAGTGATAACAACTCTGAAGATGCAAATTTCACTGATACAGCTCCTGTACAATCAACAAGCAATAGTAAGTTTATTTGGCACGACGGTATTGATCATTTTTCCCCAAAAATGTCACTGTCTCAAGAGGACAAGTAAATTATAATGGTTAACCTGACCAGAGGTTCCACCAATATTGATTGTTTTTATTAAATTTTTCCAAAGAGTCGCAGATAAGTCATTATACAAAAATGCGCCTACAGAAGCTCAGTAATGCAAAGATGACATCACCAGGAGAAATAAAAATTATTCTGGGCTGTTCATTGATAATGTCATATAATCGTGTACCACGAATACATCAGTATTGGTCTCGCAACAAATCCCTCCGGAACGCAGCATTATCAGAATGCATTTCTCGAGATCGTTTTATGCTACAGATATCAAAATTGTATTTCTGTGACCCCGAAAAACTTCCAGATGCATCAAAAATGTATTACATTGAAGAAGTTTAATCCTGCACGAAATATACATTTTTGAAAGCGTGAACTGACAGCACATTTCAATCCATTGATGAGCCAATGACGAAATTCAAAGGGAGGTCCCGTCTGAAACAGTGTCTCCCTCTGAAACCTATCAAAAGAGGAATCAAACTTTGGACAAAATGCGATGCAGAAACCGGGTATGTTTATGACAAACATATATAGTGGACGGGAAACTGAAGTTACTGACGGAACCTTGGGAGAGCGTGTGTTTCTAAAATTGGCAGAAACCATTACGAGTTCAAACGTTGCTTTGTTTTTCGACCGTTTTTCGACCGTTTTTTCACTTCAACACTTCTACTTGACACTATAAAATTTCCTGCTGTAGGAACGTTTATATCAAAAAGTAAAAATACACCTTGTAACGTAGCAAATGCTACGCCACAATATCTATTTCCTATTTTGCGCCCACCCCTAACATCATATTTTCCATTTACTGCCCACCCCTAGTAGTGTATGTACCGACATACATATATACATACATACCGGCCCAACAACCATCGCGCAAGCACAAAGCAAGCCAGCGATGGTGAACGCACAATGCTTGGGAATTTTCATTCGTGGCGCGCTGTGCGCGACAATGCGAGCATAATTCCCACCGTGTTCATAGTTACCTATGAATAAAATGATTGGCCGGAATACACCAGGCACACTTCGCCGTAGGTAAGGGAAGTGCGTGTCGGCCGCCACTGGCGGTCGACAAGGGGTGCCCTTTGAGTTAGGAGGGTGCGTTACAAGGTCGGTTCCACCGATGGTACGCCCCCCTGCTTATCGGACACCCCGCAGGTTTACCCACATTTCCGGTGAGTAAGACGGGATTTACACCCCTTATTACTCATCGGAAAGGTAATGCACGAGCAGCCTTCTCGGGTAGGAAGGAAACCCGTCCCAACGCCAGTGGCGGGGCGGATTTCCCCACTACCCTGGCAGACTGCCCGAGCCAATATAAATACATCGTAGTGGCTCCCTTTGGGTCGACGGGGGGTAAAGTTACAAGGTCGGTTCTTCCGATGGTACTTCCCCCCAGGCCTATTGGGCAGCCTTACCCATATTCCAGGGACTCCCTTTGTGTCGAGGGGGGGTAAAGATACAAGGTCGGTTCTGCCGATGGTACTTCCCCCCCGCGGCCTATTGGGCAACCCTAATATTTTGTTATCATCTCCTCTGAGTAAGACGGGACTCACCCCCCCTATTACTCAGAGGAAGGGTAATGCACGGATACACGGCTCAGGTAAGAGGGGAACACTTCCCAACACCTGCGGCGGGACAAACTCCCCTACTACCCTAGCCGAATACCCGAGCCAATATATTGTAGTTAGTTAGCCTCATACTAGTAGACACTTCGCCGTAGGTACATCACCACGATCCCGATCCTCGGACAGCCCATCCCGAAGTCTAGCCACCACCGTCGTCAAAGCTATTTGGTGAGAGCAACCGTCACTCAGTACTCTCTCTTCGGGCGTGATCCTAACTACCGCCGTCATTACTACCGCCGTTAGCACCCCTTAGCGAGAGCCACCGTCGTCTTCACCATCTCAGCCACCGCTAATCTCCATCTCTCTGTGGAGAGCCGTCGTCCTTGGATTACACTATATTGTCAGCGACACTACCCAGTGAACATCTCTCTCTCTCTCTCCCCTGGATTCAAGGTTGTGGATATTTTAGCCCGAGAGCCGCGTGTGTGTGTGTGTTCGAAATCAAAACATTAATTCACTGTGTATTTATTTAGGTGGGGGAAGTGGGACCTCCATCCGACTCTGGATTGACTTGAGCATACCTCAGCCTTTGACCAAACCCACCTCATAACCTAAGTTTCAAACTAAACTAAAAGAAAGAGGTGAATGTGAAATAGCAGTATGTGATGAAGGGATATTAGCAGTCAAGTGGAAAGACACAAAAGACGTGCTTCTTGTGAGCAATTGCCACAATGCCACTATTGATGCCACAGTTCGAAAAATGAATGATGGTACTACTAAAAATATTGAATGTTCTGAAGCTTTGGTTTTCTACAACAAATATATGGGTGGCGTAGATCATGCAGATCAAATGATTACTTTATACGATTTAGATAGAAGAAGTGCGTAATGGTGGAAGAAAGTATTTTTAGATTGCTAATGACCAGTGTTTATAATTCGTATATTTTGTATCAAAAAGTTACTCGCAAAAAAATGCCATTTATCGATTTCATAGTAAATTTAGCTGAACAGTTGATTAGTCAAGGACGATCAGAATCTTTGTACAAACGTACCAGAAGACAGGGTAGGATTTCAAAGAATGACAAAGTTTTCGAAAATGTTGGAGATCATCTTCCAGTTGAAAAAGGCGGCCGAAACAGATGCGTGAGATGCCACTCTAAGAAAATTGAAAAACGGACTAAAATCATTTGCCAACAATCTCAAGTAGCTTTATGTATTGATTGTTTTACACCATTCCATACATAATTTAACAATTTCGATAAAAATAAATATGTTTTACTCTAGAAAACCTAAATTTGTGTTCTGATTATTTACTGCCGGGATATATTTATCCCATAACTAAACTACTGCTGGGATATATGTGTCCCAAGGCATTTTTTCAAAAACTAAATTTACTAAAAATCTGAAATTATGCAAATATGTTCCTTTACTTATTTACGGCCCATTTAGTTCAATTATACAGAAATATCTTCACTGGCCAAAAGTCGCATTGAAAGGGTTAAATTATTGAATTACAAAATTTGCACGCGGTGATACCTACTAGGACATGTTAAGGAATAACAATTTTTCATTGGCTAGCTTTTCGGGAGCTAAGAATTGAACTCTAAATCTCCAACATTCATAATTTGTACTAGTGTTAAGGCAGATTTCTCTATCCACTCAGCCAAATGAATTTCTCGCTGCGCGCTTTTTAATTTGTCCTAAGTATTGCCTATTTTATTGCTCTTCCTTTTATACACAACTAGCAGACCCGGCAGACGTTGTTCTGCCATAAATTTGGTATATACGCATACATTTTAATAAGCGTTTTCCGTCTAAATCTGCGACATTTTTCCTAATCTTTGTATTCACTTCTCCCTCCGTATTTTTCGTTTCATCTATCACCATCTTCATCTCATTCTATATCTTTCTCAGTCCCCTTCTCTCTTTTCTCTTCTCTCAAGTTTTTCTCCTTCTTCTTCATATCTTATTGCCAGCCCAAGAGGGTGGTATGTATTTTGTTCCAGTCCCATTCCGAGTATCATTCCCAGCCCCACTCCGAGTCTCAGTCTCAGTCCCAGTCCTAATCCCAGCCCCAGTCCGTCTCTGGTCTGCTTCCCGGAAATAAGCATCGTAAATACTAATATAGGCAAATTTATATACCAAATTTCTTTTTTTTATTTATCAGTTTTTCTAGGTTGATGCGACTAAATCGAATATCACAATGAAAATTTCTTTAGAGCTCTCAGCAAGGGCTTTCATTTGATATCCATATTACCTACATATTCTAGGGGTATCGGGGCCCATATTTTGGCCTATATCTCGAGACCCTAGTCACCAGTAGGTATGAAAACTACCCTGTAGTAAAGCACTCATCAACAGTTTTCCTTCGATATCCTTATTGTATAAACATTATTTCGGGGTGTCCGAGTCCACGTTTTGGCCTATATCTCGATACCCAAGACACCCAGCGGTATAAAAAATTATCTGTGGTAAAGCACACATCAACAGCTTCAATTTGATAGCCATATTGTACAAACACTTCCTGGAGTTACCCGGGTCCATGTTTTGGCCTATATCTCGAGACCCTAGTCACCTGGTATCAAAGTACTCATTATATAAACCTTCCCCGTGGAAAAATACATATATATACCGATTTTCATAATAATCGGTCCAGTAGTTTTTGAGTTAATCGATGACATACATACAAACATTCATTTTTATATATATAGATATTTGGCTAAACCGATTTGGGATTTCAAAATCAACTAACCATCATCTCTCCTTCCTGTATCTTTCCTAAAAATTTCATGGTAATATTTCTATCCGTTCTCGAGTTATGGAGTGACAATCAAAATGTACACTTCTTTTTATATATATAGATTTCGTACATATGTATACTTAATATTGTTAATCGAAGTTTTGTAGAACATTTTCAGGCGAGTTCAACGGAATTTCGTAAGTAACATTTTGTTTATCATTATTATTTTCGATATACATTTTTTTGAAATACTAGCGTAACTGCCCGAAAATTTGTTTGCTAAGAGTGAACCACCCTTCCACCTACCACTCTCTATCGCATCTAATAGACTACTATTTTTTCTCCCACATTTCCTTCTTAATAATTTTCTTCCCTTATTAGTTTTATATCTCTTCCCTTCTCATTCTTCTTCTTCCTCCCACCACCACTTAATTTTCACTTCCATTGCCACTCCCACTCTGAGCGCCATTCCTACACTCACGGCCACTTCCACTCCCTCTACCTTAATTACCTCATATATGGCATATACATATATACCAAGTATAAGATATCCTACTCAAATAATAACGGAGCTACAGCGT
Source organism: Eurosta solidaginis (assembly GCF_040869045.1). Taxonomy (NCBI): domain Eukaryota; kingdom Metazoa; phylum Arthropoda; class Insecta; order Diptera; family Tephritidae; genus Eurosta; species Eurosta solidaginis. The sequence goes on along the minus strand of NC_090319.1, from coordinate 303,136,112 downwards.
ATTAAAATTTTTGTTTCACTTTCACTCGCACCCCTTCTTCTCTGTATCTCACCAAATTTGCTGATATATGGAGTCTCTATACCAAAAATAAGATCCCTGCTTCAAACGGCATAGATATATAATGAATTGAAATAGTTTCTATAAGGGAATTATATGTAACCAGAAAAATTGGAGCACTACGTAAACGTATTGTGAAAAATTGTTCAGAACCGCGTTTTCTGATATTGCTAAAGAGTTTTCCATAATCACGGAAAAGTTCAATCAATACGATAGCTTGTTCAAATCCTTCAAGTGTTTGGATGAGTTACCGCATTGTTTAAATAGAAATAAAGACAACCGGGATAATAATCAAAAACACTCTGAAGACTCACCTAACGCTTTGAATCTTAATCCTGCTCAGAACATTAATCTTCCGCAAGTGGAGCTCATAGACTTGGCTTCCCCTAATCCGCAAGCTGTGGTTCCATCCACTTCTAAGGCCGCGGAGAAAACCTTAGAGCCTCAAACTGTGACTTCTGAAACTGTAACTTCGCAATCTGTGACTTCTTATTCAGTAGCACCGGCTAAGAAGCTGGTTGTAGTCGATCGATTTTTGTATCTCGCTTTGACAAGGACACTTCCGTTGAGGATATCAAGTCTTATGTCACTTCGAAAATTAAGGCTGACGGCATGATTTTAAGAAAATTTAAATTTAATTACGAAAGGAACATTTCTTCATTTAGAATTGATGTCTACTCAGAGGATTTTGATAAACTTTTGGACAGCGCATTTTGGCCGCCAGGGGCTTTTGTTCGCGAATTTGTGCATAAGATTATTGAGATTACTCAAAATGTAGCAAAAATTCCTCCTCAAAGTTCCGATCCAAAAAACTTAATTTAATATCTTGCTTAAGCATTTACTATCAAAACGTTAGAGGCTTAAATACTAAATTAACTGACTTATATTTGAAAACCATTGACTGTAACTATAATATTATTGCTATTACCGAAACATGGCTGAAACCCAATATTTTAAATTCCGAAATTTTTTGTGGTGAGTATCAGACCTATAGAAATAATCGCTTAAATAGGACCGGAGGTGGTGTCTTGCTAGCTGTACATTCTTCAATTCCATCTGAAGATGCTAATTTAGCCGAAGTTGATTCCATCGAGTTTAAATGCATACGAATCTTACTAGACCGGGGTCATATTTACTTAGCCGTTTGCTATATTCCACCGTCTTCTGATCTATCAGTGTATATGCACCATATTTCACTGTTACAATCAGTCAGTTCGATGATAAAGTCCACGGACTCAATGATTGTTTTAGGCGACTTTAACCTGCCACATATATCTTGGAATACCGTTGATCACAATATTGCCCCCGTATCATCCAAGATGCAAAACAATGACTTTTTGGATGGAATTACTGATCTTTGCCTTAATCAGATCAACTTCTTTCCAAATAAGTATGGAAAATTCTTAGACTTAGCATTTGTTGACGACATATCTGAATTCTCTATAAATCGGTGTGAACCTTTTGTTTTGCCAGAAGACGCTTACCATCCTTCTCTTGAGATAACTTACGAAATCATAAGCAACGAAGTCGGCTGCACTAACAAAACATGTGCCTCTACCAGATGCTTTGATTTTTCCAAAACTAATTTCAACAATTTAAATAAAGAGCTTTCTGAGATAACTTGGCCTCGATATAAAGAGGATGTAGAGGAAAACGTTTTACATTTTAATAAAACCATTTATACTTTATTTGAAAAACATGTGCCCAAACGCAAATGCTCGTATATTGAACCAGTGCAAGCCTGGTTTACTAAAGATTTAAAAGCTTTAAAAAATAAGAAATCACGTTTATTCAAATTATATAAGAGAACCGGTTTTCATTCTCATTATGCACAGTACGCTATTTTCCGTCATAAGTATTTTGAACTTAATAAAAAGTGTTATAAAGCTTACATATGTAAAATTAAAAGAAACATTATTTGCCACCCGAAGTCTTTTTATGATTTCGTAAATTCTAAACGCAGAACTAACGGATTTCCTTCTGCCATGAAGTTTAGAAATAGCATTTCCAGCGACGATCAAGAGATTGCAAACTTCTTCGCTCAATTCTTTCATTCTAATTACTCTGCTGTGGTTGATTCATCACCTACAAATTATCCGTATGAGCTCCGTTCTAGTAACTCAATATATGCCCCACATTTGCTGCCTGAAGATGTTCTACTACATCTAAGGACCCTAAAAGAATCTTTCAAATACGGTCCCGATTTGATCCCAACATGTTTTCTTAAAAAATATGCGGAATACATTTACCAGCCCCTTACTGATCTGTTTAACCTCTCTTTAAAAAATGGCATTTTCCCGATGGCTTGGCAGGAATCTTTTCTTATCCCACTCCATAAAAAAGGAAGCAAGTCGTCTATTGAAAACTATCGTGGAATAGCAAAGCTCTCCGCTATCCCTAAGCTTTTCGAAGCAATCGTTACTAATCACCTTACATTTTCGATTTCTACATTGATAGATAGTTCTCAGCATGGCTTTTGTAGAGCCAAATCAACCACAACCAATTTGCTTGAATTTACAACTCACGTCTTTAATGGGTTTAGAAACAATCATCATACCGACGTTATATACACTGATTTCAGCAAAGCATTCGACAAAGTACGCCACTCATTCCTTGTTTATAATCTCGAATTGCTTGGTTTTCAACCTGACCTAACTCGCTGGATCTCCTCCTATCTTTGCGGTAGAACTCAAAGAGTCATTTTTAAAAAAATTTGTTCGAATGTCATCGATGTTCCCTCCGGTGTGCCTCAGGGCAGCCATCTCGGTCCTATTCTGTTTTTGATCTTTATAAACGATGTTTCCACAACTATAAAATATTCTAAAATTTTAATGTATGCCGACGACGTAAAACTTTTTAAGTCATACGCGTCGGTTGAAGAACGTTCTGTACTCCAGGCGGATTTAAATCGTTTAGTTACTTGGTGTAATGCGAATTTTATGCCACTCAACATAGAAAAATGTAAATCCATGTGTTTTTCACGTAAAAAGTATGCCCTTCGGAGATTGGTCTGCAAATAACCTTGTTTGTTTACATAAAGGCATAATTCATCCCATCTAGGCCCTTTTAGGTACAGTTGGGATTGATCAGTTTGAAATTTATGTAGCCATGTTAAAGAACAATAAGAAACGACAGGTAAAAAGACAAAGAATTATTTAATCGAAACGAATGATTTAAGAAAAATGTTAAACTTTGTAGCGATCTTAAAATACTAGGACCGTACCGACTGCTGAGTAGAATATCACTCTGTCTCAGCTGCCGTTTCGAGAACCCCCTATTTAAGAGAATAATTGAGTAACTCCCTAACTAATTCAGGTGTTGTTTCAAAAACATCCTTACCTAGAAATCGGTTGAAGAACATCCTATTACAGACTTTTTTTTATAAACGCCCCAACTAATGTTAAAATGTATAAAATTTAAGCTCAAATAGGATACTTTTGGAAAAAAATCTGAGATAGAGCGTTCTTCACCAAAATCTGAGATAGGATTGTTATTAAAACTTCTTCTGCATTACAGAGCGTTATTCAAAAATTTTCTCAGATAGGGCGCTTTCGAAACGGCAGTCCAGATATGGTGATATTCCACTTAGTAGAATATATGTTCCATTATCGGAGTTTTTGCTTTATATTTAGTTTTCTAAAAATAATGTACTACAGTTTGAAAAATTACCAAAGCGGTGAGAATTCCCGTTCGTGTAGAATGAGGACTTATCCGAGAGTACCCATGGCCGAACAAAGAATACCTATTCGACAGCGCCCATTGTACAAAGACGATCTGTCTGGCAGTACCTGCAGAGGTATAAAGAGGACTATTAGAATAGAGCTAATAAGAGTATGAAGGAGAGTAGAAAAGTATCTGTCCAACAGTAACCGTAGTGGTATACTTAAAGGCACCCGTTCGATACTACCCGTTCAGCCCTAAACAGGTACAATTGGTTTCACCAGAAGCCATGCTCAAAGAAAGGCATCACTTCAACTCAATAAAAAGATCAAAAATGGCTGTACTCGCATATTCATTTGCGACGCATTCCGTATTTATCTAAAACTCGTCACATTTTTTGAATCACCCTCGCGCTGCCATACGGACGTGCACCGGCCTTGTTCTAGCCAAGAAAAAAACTTTTCGAAATCCCGCAAAAAAACTGCAATTGGTTGATTGATTAAGACCATTCTTGATTGTCCGTTTGAACATATTTTTGAAAATCCCAGCATCATCTAAGAAGAATACCAAGGCATATTTCTGGTATTTCAAGGCATTTGCAGTGTTAACAACCACCCTCTTATGTGTCATACCTATGTACATTAGGGTGGTTTTATCTCATAGGGTAAAAAAATGAAGCTTGTTTAAATACCTCAATTAAGTTTTAATTTTTGGTAATTTTCCCAATAGGCATTTAAGGCACACACATTTTTTTTTGTCCTTAAGATATACACATTAGGGTGTTTTTATCTCAAAGGGTAAAAAAATATCAGAATTTTTTTAGCATCCCCTAAAATGTGTCATTTTGTTCGATTTTAAGATTACCGTAGTTTGAGCACAATTGGAAGATATTAATCCGTGCCACTGGGGCCACTGTTAAGCTTGGTTTAACGCTTCCATAGCGGGTTTATCACCAAGAGAAAACCTAGACCTCATTGACAATGTATTGAAATACGAAAATATTGACAAAGAAATATCAGAAAAAAGGAATTAACAAAATGATAAATCACCTGTGGTATCTTAGTCCTGAACTTATTGTCCTGGCATTGTTTGACCCGACAGTGCAAAGCACCGTAAACATTGGATTCATTATTTCGAATTCAGTACTACTTACGTATAAAGTGCCAGCATAGTTACATAGGACAAACAGGAAGGCAAATAAGAACGAGGTTCAGAGAACATATTAGAGATTACAACAAAAAAATACGGAATCCAAACATTACACCCGAGTCTAACTTCGCGAATCACATGGTCGAGAATGAATGTTCCCCAGCAAACATCAATAAAACAGTTAGGGTTCTTCGCATACAAGAAAAGGGCTGACGTCTCAACGTACTCGAAAACATGGAAATATACATACAGAAAACATTCGACGGTAGAATAATAAACGAAAAGATAAACACAATTTCTGACACAATATTCGAGCCTTTAAAACTTGTTTACAGGAAACAACTTAATCACACAGGTACAACAGATAAACACACAACAACAAATAAACACAAAACAATTAACACACCAAAACAAAAAACCGACAAAGAAGGTCAAACGAGTAAAATCACAGATTTCTACCTACCCCAGTCAGCCACACAAATCGATTAGTAAACCACCCTCGGTTCTGAATGAACACACAGCACATACACATAACTAAATATACACAAGCATCAATTTGACAATACCTGCTCATATACCTACGAACTATAAATACAGGACAAACGACAACAACAGATCAGAACGAAAATCGACACTGATGATGGCACAACGCCGAAACCGGTTTGTCTCAAAACCAAATTTGACAAGGGATGACGGAAAATCGTTCCAATATACATCATATAAAATATTACTAACAATGTTGCCTTTTTCTTTGATGTATGACGCGAGCAAATTGCTTTAGCCGTTCCACAGATATGGGTCGCCGAAGTCGATTGAATGCAAAAAAATCGAGATTTTCAAAATTTCTAGGCCCCAGTGGCACGGGTTAACATCTTCCAATTGTGCTCAAAATTTGGCAATCATAAAATCTAACAAAATTAAACATTTTAGGAGGTGCCCCCAAAAAATCCGACATCGATTTTTTAAAACATCTTCCAATTGTGCTCAAACTTTGGCAATACTAAAAACTTAAAAAAGGGCAACATTTTAGGGGGGTGCCCCCAAAAAATCCGACATCGATTTTTTTAAAACCACTCTAATGTACATACATTATTCCAATCCACGCATTCCATTAGTCGCACAATTTTTTTAAGGGTTATATCAGTTATGACAGTCTCATTGAAATCAATCAATATGTGTTTTCATTACAGTAATACTCCCTTAAATTATTAACAATTTGTGGATTATATATTATCTCGCACGAAATGAAAGTCTTATTCAGTTTATTCAGTCATTTCAAATTCATTTTATTGTTAACTATTATAGGTAAGTAAAATAACGCGCGATAATTAATCCCTTAGTGCTATTCATATTGATATTTAGCATATAATTTCACAACAAATGATATCATTATTATAACGGTATATTAATTTCAATCATGTGGATATGGATTCTTCATAAAAATCCAACGCATATAAGTATGTATGTATTTATGTACGTACGTTAATGTTTTATAAATGTGTGCACTGGAATTATCTTTTATTTTTCAAAGTATTGTTTAAAAATGTAAATGGTATAAGTAGATTAATCGTATGTATTGATGCAGTATGGACATAAGTAACTATACTGTTGTCAAAGCTAGAAGTGATTGCTTAATATGTATGTATGTAAGAATATTTATTTATGTAAATATCTTTAAACAGCGCTTTTATGTAGGGCCGCCGAGAGAAAATCCGGGCCCGGGGGCGAAAAAATACGGGCCCCATACTAAAATGAATAAATTCTCAAAATCCAAATTACCATCTTTTACATATTTATATGCATTTGTATATACATGTATATTTAAGCGTATACATGCAATATTTACACTTTATAGATCGGTGAATAGAGGTGTGAAAACTAATGAAAAACAAGGACTTCATACCTTTCATGAATGGGGCTGAACAACAATCTTATCCCGTTCGTAATCTACAAATAATCGGATGTATAAGATAAGAAATATATAGTGACCAGATGTACATATCTAAACGATTTTAAGACAAATATAAAAAAATGGCAAAAAACTCCCTTATCTGAACGATCGGTTGTACGAGATATATATTATATATAGCTCCGATCGAAATGATTTTTACAGGAAATCTTCTATGATATATTAGAATATATATCACCAAGTTTCACGTTTTTATATTGGAAACTAAGGGAGAAATAGCCCAAAATATTTCTATCTGAACGATCGGTTGTATGGGATAAGTATATAATATATACATATAGCTCCGATCGAAATGATTTTTTCAGAAAATCTTCTATGATATATTAGAATAAATATCACCAAGTTTAACGTTTTTATATTGCAAATTAAGGGAGAAATTGCCAAAAATCGTCTTATCTGAACCATCAGTTGTATGGGAGATATATGTTATAGTGGTCCGATCCTACCGGATCCGACAAATGTCTAATATAATGCAAAATTCATTAAGATATCTCAAAATTTGAGGGACTAGTTTGCGTACAAACAGACAGACGGACGGGCAGACAGAAGGACGGACAGACGGACATTGCTATATCAACTCAGTTCATCGTCCTGATCAATTCGGTATACTTAATGGTGAGTCTACCTTGTATATTTCTCAACGTTACAAACATCGGACCAAAGTTAATATACCATTTCATGTTCATGAAAGTTATAATAAGCACAGTTTATTACTTATAGAGTTTTACTTAAATATTGCATTAATTGTATGAAATAAATTTCTTTAAATTGCAATACAAATATTTTTTTGTAGTAATTTGGTATATTAAAAGAGTTTAATTAACACAAGTGGGCTTTCCTGGCCTTAACAGCTGCGAAATTTTCTATGATTGTGTCAAAATCCAACTATCTCACTGCTGGTGCTTCAATACAGAGCATGCCAAATCCTGTAAAGCGTTCTCGAGTTGAACACGATCGATGGAAGTTCTTTATCCTTACAAGAACACGGAAGGAACTTTCAGCACTAGCTACTGTAACGGTATGGTGCAAAAAATACGTAGATCAACACAAATGTTAGGACAATTTTTAGCTAGATTTAGAGCACAGATAGCATTCAACAATTCAAATGGTGACAGATTTTCGTTAAAATTTGCTGAGTAAGTGTGCTTCAAGTGGATAATTTTATCTCCTAAACTCTCGGAATCGTCTGAATTGTATATTCTGACAAATTGAACGGCATTTTCTCGTATTGAAAACTCATCCATGTATCCAAATTGCCACAAAAAAGAAAAGGTGTTATTAAAATTGTTCATGACAGCAAATCGTTCGGTAATACCTGCAATAACCGAATCAACTATCACCAAAAATGTGTTGTTTTTGAAATCAGTCTCGTAATCGTCTCATTCTCTTCATATTCATAAAAATAAGAAATAAGAATTTGCATCATACCGAATTGTTCTGCTACAACAGAAAACGAATTCAAATTTATGCTACAAAGCCGACACCAAAAACCAACAACACCTTATGCGGGGTGCAGACACGTTAAGAGATTTCTAAAATTTGTTGAAATTTAAAATAACTGCTATCTACGAAAGGTGATTAATGATGTGGTTTGTTTATTTTCTGTAAGCAAAAAGCTTGGATAACATTTTGAGATGGGCCTGGGGAAATGACCCCCTCATCCTAGGAAGCTTCTAGTATTTGCCAAGAGGACGGAGTTATTTTTTAACATGGGTCCTGGTTTTTGATAGGGTTTTTCAGTTTGGTCGTTAAAACAAACTTCTGGTAACACTACGGACTTATTCAGTATATGTGAGGTCCTCATGGACCGGCCAGTTCAACCTAACCTAACCTACGTCTGCAGTGAACGCCAAAATCTCCTAATCTACAAATCCATTGTTTTCAATGCAATCTATATGTTATTAAATTTAAATCGTTTTTCTTCGGTAAATTTTGTTGCTTTCGCAAATCAACTCATGCACTTAAAAATGTTGTATGTACGTCTGAACATAATGAAATACATACATACTGTAACGAATTTACTGCAAATCCTCTTATTTGCAACCTTCTGCTAAGTTCGAATCACTAAACTGTTTAATAAATAACTCCAATATTTAATAATGCAAAATGGCCTTTATTAAAGTACTTCGCAATAACACTCCAACTATTTTCAAAATAATAGTGCTAATGCTCGCTAAATAGCGTCTTAATCGAAACTGAATCCAGCGCCTCTACATTTTCTGCCTTTTATACTCTCTGATTTCCTCGTTCGCATCTTCAAGGCGCTTCCATTTCTAGAATCTACTCGTTGGCCGTCAGCTATCAAATTTCTCAGCTGTAATTACAATTGCACGATTTTATAGCTTCTCTCATTGCATACTTTCGGGAGTATCTCAGATATATGCATCTGGTTGTGCGTTGCTTCTCAGCTGCGTGTACCTACATATGTGTAGACATAATGATTTATTCGTTTATGCATATACATAATGATTAATTTATGGATGTGCATACACGGCGCTGCTTAGCATCTGCTTAGAGATGGCAGTACCCCTTAGTGTTGCTAATATTCGTAACAATACAATCATTCAATTAGATATTTGACGTTTCAGTTTTGGTAGATATTTCCTGTCTTCTATTTTGGGTACAAAATTTCATGTAATTAGATTGCAATTCCAATAAAATTGTAAAATACGATGAATTTGTAAATTTGTTATATATTTTCTATCAAAACTTTTATATATTAATATTAAATATGTGTCAATGATTTTGTAGTTGTGCTGATGCTTGATGTTGTTCGACTATTCGTCGTCCCGTTGGTTATTCAATTAACTTCTTCGTTGTTTCGCAGATATTTAGCATTTCGCCACAGTTATTAAGTTAAGTAAATGTTTTTGTTTTCAAAGTTTAACTATGTATTTTATTATGCTGCATATTTTAGTGAGTTAGTATAACAGATGGATTAAGTTCTTTTATGTTTAATTTATGGTAAAATTCTTACCAAGCAGGTGTACGATTCAAGTTATTGTTTTTCGTTGGCGCTGTTAATTGTTACAATATTATAAAAGACTCGCGCAAGATCGCCAATATATTTGGGGGTTAACCAAATATTAAAAATATTAATTTTAGGTTTGAAGTATAAAAATATTATTAATCAAAAATTTTTATTTTGATATCACCAAATTTTCATTTACAAAAACTAATTCGATAACAAGATATTTAAAATTGAAAGTATAAAATACAAAGTTAATAATTTAACAACAAATAATAAACACTAAACATACATAGAATGTATGGTGAAATTTTACGAACGTAACCGCCATGAATATAAGGTGAATATCGAGTACAATGGGAATAAATTTTGAAGGCAATTTATTTCAACAATAACCGTTACTTTATAAATTTTTAACGAATTATTATTATTATTATTTTTTTTTTGACAGTTAATTTAACATGGAAACACATTTTAGGCATGTGTTGCTCACAAATAAAAGAAAGTGAAAATGAGTGAAATTCTATAGCCTCTCAAACCCATAAAGTCATTTTTAATTGGTGATGATTAGAAAAAATAGCTCCTATAAAATTAACAGTTGGCTTCTTAGTCAATATACAATATATTTAATAATTACCCTCTCTCAAATTTGTTTACCAAAAAATGTCGATCCTTGAAATATGCTTCAATATTTTGTTAGCTTTACGTTACAAATTTCATTATGATTATAAATTATTTTCATTACTCTGAAATGTTTTGTAACTATTAAACTTATGGTAAGTGTGCAAATTGCTGCAGGTATTAGAACGCACTTAATCGAAACATTCATCTGTCAACAACAAAAATTGATGTTGTTGTTAGCTACACTCATTCATTTTATGCAACTAGAGGCTGGCTATAACATAACAGAAGAATTATATATAGCCAGTAAGTACATATTTTAAATATTGCACAATAGTTTATAATTAAATTTGGAAACTCATCAAAAGGAAATTTTGTAATAAAATGGTTAAAATGAGATGAAAGGCAATCGATGGAAAAACACTTACAACATCTCGCACAATATTAGCGAGTATTTCGGAAAGTGTATATGTGCATATGAAATGTAGTTTTGAAATATAGTATGTATAGTATAAATTTAGTATATATCTGTAGGCGTACATATACTAAGTTTTGATTACTTTTTAATAACAACAAATAATCTTCTTTTAGATATAGAATCTTAACTAAAACAGAGGAGCTTTAAAAATTGATTATTTTGTAGGATGAACTAGAATCCACTTATTTTGAAAAGATTTTGTAATAACCAGGGCAACCCAAAGTATTCAAATGTAAATGTTCTATTAAACACGCAAACATCAGGCCAATCAAATATGTATCATCACATCAAACATGTAACCGTACCTCTATACGAAATTTTCTGGCACCGGCGATTAGGTTAGGTTGAACTGGCTAGTCCTCATATAGATTGAATGAGAGTTAATAGAAGTTTTCTCATCAAAGTGAAAAACTCTACCAGAAAGAAGACATACGTTATACAATTACTCCGTCTTCTTAGCAAATATTAGAAGCTTTCTGGTACCTATGTTAGTTGCTGCTTTTATATCTGATACCTGTAGCTGGAGTATTAGCTTGGCAAGCGCAGGATATGAGTACAAAATGTGCTCAAACGTTTCCTACTCCAACCCGCTTTTCCTACATCTGTTATCACTGAAAAGGTCTTGTTTAAAAGCATGTGCCCCCAGAAGGCAGCGTCCAGTCATAATACCTATCATGAGCGTACAGAAATCCGTTTGCAATGATAAGAGTAACTTTGTTAATCTAAGGTTTTAAAACTTGCACATGATTTTCGAATATTTGTAGCTCCGCGCTTGGTTCTACGTCTTTTCCGCCTGATCGTTCACGTGCAACTCTAGCCTTCTTTTAATCTTGCCCCATCTGTTTGGGATGTCTACGTTACAAACTTCGAGCGGTGCGCTCTCTTTTGCTAGCGCATCCGCTTCTATGTTTATCTATGTTCACATATTCCCGGCAAACTAATATAGATGTATATTTATCTCTGTACCGATTCTTTCTAGGGATTTCTTCCACTCTTAGCACACTTTTAGATGATGTGCCATGCAATATAATGGCCTAAATTGAGGCTTGGCTGGCAATATAAAAGTTGGCGCGGCTGCAGTTTAAGTCCTTTACCTCTTGTGTCTCCACTTCTGATGGTCACGGATACTACTTCCGCCTATAAAACATCACTCTTGCAGCCTTTGGACTATATTTGTTTCCGTATCACCCTACTGCTTCTATTACTTTGGAGCCATCGTATACACCACGTGACACGCCCCCGTCTGCCATTTGTCCCACCTTTCACTTTTTTTAGGCTTAAGAGACCCACCGAAGCGCAAGTAGGAAACTCGATAGTCTATCCGTCCAATATTTGATGACGCTTTACTATATTGGTCATTTGGTCTGCGCTCAAGCTTCCCCGTGGTACTGAGTCTCACTGCATGTTCTTCGCTATCAGGTCTACAGGTGGTATGGACAAAATAAAAGGGAAACGAAGCATGAAACTTGGTGTGAGGACTTTCGATCTATTATATATTTAAGTGGCAGTCCTAACTAGGCTTAAAAAGCGCTGTAAATACGTAATAATTTAAAGAGGGGATAGACCCCACAAACATACGTAATATGTAAGAAAAAAGCGTAGAGGTTTTCTTCACTCCCGCCTCCACATTGCGCGTCCACGACAACTTCCTACATAAACTGATTCATGGATATTTTTCTCAAGGTTACTCCTCAAGGATCACCCTTCCTTGCTTAGGTCAAGTTCAATTTGGGACCTTATAACTCTCTTCTTCTCCGCGTTGAAGCTCAACTCGACATTAGGTGACTATATATTTATATCCTAAAGCGCCCGATCCATCAGGGGACTAATTATTTGAATTCGTTGAATCGCCTAAGCAGTTGGTTGATAACCAGTGTCCACAGCAGGGGAGATAAGAACAGCCCGCCCAGCGGCGTGACTCTCAAATATCAATGTCCATATATTTATTACGTAAATTTAAAACGCAAGACTTAAATTCCAAAGTTCGTAACTTTAAAAGAAAACTTAAAAGTGATTTCCAGTTATTGATATCCAATGATGGATTCGGTGTAAGAGATTACCAAAATTAATAAAAAAAAGAGAGTTCATCTCACAATCACTTTGGCACAATTTTATTTTTAATATCCAATATAATAATTATACAACTAATTGTTGTTAGCTTTTATGGTAAAAATGCAATTTGGCTATGAAATCAATTGGATTTGGTTACAATTTAAATTCGTGCCACATACGCAATTACTCTTACAATTTGTGGCTATTGAAAATGAGGCGAATTTGAATTCATAGCAAAAGCCACATCCACAACAATTTCTAATTAAAATCAATTTTATCAAAATCCATATAGCGATACAAATTTAATATTGCACAGCTATATTTACATAGAAATAGAATTGCGTACATATGAATGTATGTACATCAGTATCAACATATGCATTTAGTATGAGCGGTCGATTGCGTGAATATTAAAATTTATTGGGCATTGCGAAATTGAATGAAAATCGAAAACAATTTCAACAAATCAGCGTCGCCCATATGTACTTTGGGTTACAGCCAAAATCCACCAGAGACGCCATTATGAAATTCCTATGTAAAATCACCTCCTGATTCCGAAAATCAAAGTTATTTTTAATTCTATTGTAACGATTTTTAGATATTTACGCAATACCGTTTTTTCAAAAAAAAAATTGGGCTCACTTAAACATATATGTATATCTCAAGCAATTCCAAAACGTGCTTGAAGCTTTTAAAAGGTAATAAAATTTGCTATAAGCTGTGCATACAAAAATTGTTGCTATGCCATGCAGATTCAAAGATAACGAACAATCATTACGGATTTTTCAATTTTTTTTGTAAAAATATAAAAAAATTTGTACTTTGCGGGGAAGGATCTCGAAAACTTTTTATTGTTTTGCAGATTTTTTTTTCTCCCTAAGCTCTGATTTATTAGAAAAAAATAAGTTTTCATTCAACAAAATCGATGAACTAATACAACAGTCATAAGCATTCAAATAAATATATACATATAGTAAAACTTAAATACCCTACAAATAACAGCATATGTACAAATGATTCTGTCTTAACTCAATGATCTCATTTTATAATTGAAAAAGTTATGTGTCTTGTTTTGACGCTTGTTTAGATTAGGATCGGTTTATCTTATGAGAAACCAACAGTAGTCACCCATCATAGCGACATCCCAAAATCTTTGATACCGACTTTCAATCATTTTCATTTGCTGGTGAAACCTTTCGCCATGCTCGTCACTTTCGTCGCCGAAATTTTGCGGGAAAAGTTTAAATCGGAATGTAGAAAATGAATTTTTAAAGACATATTTACTCCTGAAAGAAAATAAAAAAGTATATTATATAAATTCGTAAGTGACACATTAGTACATAATTTTCTTAGGCTGGATATATCTTTCAATTGAGAACTAATTTTTTGTTTACATTTTCTCGTTCTTGTTTGTTGAACTGGACGATGAGTTCAGATTTAGGGCTGTATATTCTCATGCAAATTAAAAAATTTCCATAAAAATTTTTTGTTTATCGGGTAGATGGGTTTTAAAGTTAACTGAGAAAACGGTCTTAAATATGTTTTTTTATTTACCCATTTCCACATACCTTTCGATTAAGTCGTTCACTATCATCTTGTAGTTAGGACTTTTGTGTTTGCCTAAAAAAGAAGTAACGACCTTTTCAAAAGAATCCCACGCTGCTGCATCCACTGGTGACAATAGTTCTTTGAAATGGTTATTGGTCATCAATTTCCTTATTTGCGGTCCCACAAAAATTCCTTCCTTTATGTTTGCTTCTGAAATCTCCGGGAAAGATTGTCTTCAAATGACGAAAGACTTCGCCTTCTTTGTCCAAAACCTTGACAAAGTTTTTGATAAGGCCGAGCTTGATGTGGAGCGGAGGTAGAATTATATTTTCCTTCTTTGTAAGTGGGGAGTATTTTATGTTATCCACCCCAACTTGAAACTCGATTCGTTCTGCCCAATCCTTTATGATGTAGTGGTCTTGACGAGCTCGGCTATCCCATTTGCATAGAAAGCAACAGTATTTTGTGTATCCACTTTGTAGACCACATAGCATTCCAACGACTTTAAGATCGGTACATGTTTTCCAATCATGTTCTTCGTATTTCATTTATTTGAGCAATTTTTGCATTATCTCATACGTTTCCTTCGTATTTACTGCATGTGCGATCGGGGTAGATGGCTTTTGGTTGCCAATATGCAGTAATACAGCCTTTAAACATAATTTATTGCCGTCTATGAATAATCGCCACTCTTTTGAATCATACGGTTCACCAAACTGTTTGAATAGACCAGCAATGTCTTTGCAGTAACAAACAATGTCTTCCTTCGTATACAATACTTGGCAAATGTTCGTAGCGAGTTCTATGATATGTTGCCTTAACATCGGATGAAACAAATTTAAATTGTTGCATACGAGAGGCGTGTAGTTTGGCCTTTTCCTTTGACAATTCCAAATCCCTTATCAAATCATTGAGTTGCGCTTGTGACAAAGAGTTTCTTTCGTTTTCCGATTGAAATCCAGCTCAACATGATGCCGCGTAATCAGATACTGCTGTTGATAATGAAACTGGAGCCGGAACTAAAGTTAAATTTGATTCTGGCAATGTAGCTTCCGTTGAATTTAGTTCTGGTAATGACACGGTAGAGACGCTAGCATATGTTACTTTTCTTGACTTTCCAACCCCAAGTACTTTTGTAGTACAAATATAGCAGTCCGTTGAATGGGAATTTGGTTCCCTCCACTTCATTGGCGTAATAAATTTCATATGTCGCCTAAATAGATAGTTTAAGAAATTAGTCAGCTATGCATTAAGAGGGAGCAAATTCCTAATTTTTACAACACAACTTTTTGTTCCGGTTTCCGAAAAAATCAATTCAACTCGACATGTGGTGCACACATTATTCGGTGTCCATGGTTTTTCATTGTTTTTAGGCTCAATTCCAAAATACTTATAGTATGTAACTTTCAAAGGATTTGAAAGCACTCGTCGCATCCCTTTAACGATAAATTTACCGCAGATCATATCTGGATCATTTGTACACTCAATCTCTCGCGCCCTTTTATTCATATTATATTTTTAAATAAATGACGGGTTATAAACTGCAATTAGAAACTGGACAGTATCCGGCGAGCCTTGCAGATATTATTAAGGAACAAGGCGAGTGTACTATTATTTATACTTAGATCAAGTAAAAATTCAAGCCTACCTAGACAAAAAGGTTCCTTAATTCTACAAAGAAAACACCAACTGCCTTAAAAATATGCTCTTGTTTGAAACGTACCTGGGTTTGAGAAAACGACACTAACATTTTTTTGTATCTAATAACCCTTCGAAAATCTACCTGCTAACTGTTATACGAATACTAACACATATGTACCAGTAAGGTACTTAAGTATTAAATGAATATATTTACTTGAATGTTTATAACTTTTGTATTAGTTCATCGATTTTGATGAATGAAAGCTTATTTTTTTTGTAATGAAACAAAGCTTAGAAAGAAAAAAAACTGCAAAAAAATAAAAAGTTTTCGAGGTCCTTCCTCGCAAAGTACAAATTTTTTTATATCTTTACAAAAAAAATTTTAAAAATCCGTTATGATTGTTCGTTATCTTTGAATCTGCAGGGCCTAGCAAAAAGTGTTGTGTGCACAGTTTATAGCAAATTTTATTACCTTTTAAAAGCTTTTGAAGTTCGTTCTTGAGATATATATGCTTAAGTGGATCCAATTTTTTTTTTTTTTTTTTTTTTGTTTTTTTTTTTTTTGAAAAAAACGGTAATTCGTAACTATCTCAAAATCATTTCCATAGAATTAAAAATAACCTTGATTTTAGGAATCAGGGGTGGTTTTACATATAGGAATTTCATCATGGCGTCTCTGGTGCAGAAAAAAAATTGGAATTAGCGATCCAGTGTTATTAGCAAAAAACTAACACAACAATTTCAAATACTGCAAACAATATCATCAATATATGTACAATGTACATACATATTTACGTTTTTTATCAACTTAAGTTCACTCATCCACGCGCTAACACCCGTCAGTGCCATAATTAAATGATCATTCATATTAAATGTTGTCATTGTTTTTGTGCCTCCATTTTAAATTATTTTCCTTTCCCGAAAATTTTTCTTTATCCACGAGACACGTGCCATGGAAATAGCAATAATTAAGACATACATAAACAGTAGCGCCAAATTACATGAAATGCAAACAAAACAAAAATTCGTATGTAATCAAAAAGCGTAAACTCAACGCACAGCCTCAAATATTTACATATCACACAAAACAGGGTCACTGGTGAAATGATTTTGCGTTATGAATTTATGTTGTTTCTTGTTCAGAAAATAAGAGACTCTGGCGTTCTTTGTGATCCCAAATTACTTACTTTCTTACTTACTTACATACTTAATTGATGCTTAACCGTTTAAACGGTTATGGCCGTCAAATAATGCGCACCAGTCGCTTCTCTCTGGCCACCGGCGCCAATTGGTAACACCAAGGGAGTTTAAATCCTCTGCTTCCATAGGCGGGTTCCGATAGAAACACTTTCTTGGCAGGAGCGTGATCTTTCATTAACATAACATGGCCTAGCCAGCGCAGCCGCTGCGTTTTAATGCGCTGGACCATGTTGGTGTCTGCGTAGAGATCGTACAGCTCATCGTTAAATCTTCTTCGGTACTCACCGTCGCCAAGGCGTAGATGTTCATAAATCTGTCAAAGAAATTTTCTCTCGAACACTCCTAGAGCCACTTCATCTGATGTTGTCATGGTCCAAGCTTCTGCAGCATATAGCAAGACGGGTAGGATAAGTGACTTGTAAAGCATGATTTACGTTGGCCGAAAGAGGACTTTACTTTTCAATTGCCTACCTAGTCCAAAGTACCATTTATTGGCAAGAGTAATTCTTCACTGGATTTCAGAGCTGATGTTGTGTTTCGAAATTATGGCTGCCAAGAATAGCATGGTTTCCAAGGCGTATATTCGCTGTCTCTTGGTATCTTTGCTCGATGAAAGCAGGTACTTCGTTTTGTCCTCATTCACCATCAAATCCATCTTTAGCGCTTCTTTTTCCAGTTTGAGGTAAGCAGAACTAAAGCACGGGTGTTTAGGCCGATGATATCAATGTCGTCAGAATATTTCAGTAATTGTACTTACTTACTTAATTGGCGCTTAACCGTCTAAACGGTTATGGCCGTCCAACAAGGCGCGCCAGTCGCTCCTTTGCTCCTCCAACCGGCGCCAATTGGTCACACCAAGTAATTGTACACTTTTATAGAACACTGCTCCAGAACGGTTAAGTTCCGCAGCCAGTATAATTTTTTCCAACATCAAAGAAATCGCACGACAGCGGGTATGGCTGAAACCTCGTTTAGTTTCGAACGGCTCGGAGCAGTCCATCGCAATTCTGACTGAGCTGATGGTAGATTCAAATCGTTGGGCGAGTGCATGTCCGACCATATTTTGCGAAGAAGCTGATGAAGTCGCCTTACAAACTCCTCGCCGCCGTATTTGAACAGCTCCGCAGGCAATCCATTAGCGCCCGCGGCCTTGGTATAATTCAAGAAGAAAAAAAATTCAAAATAAAAACAAAGGTTCATAAGAAGGCTCATCGTGGTCATGTTATATCATTCCCGACATGGTCGGGCAAGTGCTTTAATTGCTCTTATTAGCGAGAGTTTTCAGATCTATACCCTTCAAAGAACAATCAGCATCGATAACGCTCCCCAAAATTACTGTCTTTATCGCTACAACAACAACAAGAGCTGTTGGAAGAAGACCTAAACTCCATTTCAGAGCATCCCAATTGGTGTCATATTTCAGAAAACATGAATAGTTGGCAAGTCTAGTTAACTACAGACAAAATTTTCCTAGGCAGTTAAACGCCACATAATGATTAAATCAAGTATAGAAGCGGGCACAGTATATCTCCAAAACGCTCTCTTGCTACGAATAAATCCTTTTTTGATTTTCGCAGTCACCAAACACCTGTTGTTTTAACTTCAGAATAAAAATAACTTTATAATGTCCTTCTGAGCTTGTGTATTTCTGGGTGATTCGTTAAAACATGACCAAGCTGTTCAAAATAGAACAGATGATCGCTCAGTCATATTACATTTAATAATGGGTAAATCCATTCCAACAAATTGAATAACTGCAAAAGTGAGGTCGACCTTTGTCTTCATCAGCTGCTCACACCTATACCTACCTTGTGTTTTAAAAAATTTAATTAAAACTTACAGCTCTTAAAAAAATTTTGGCTTTGCATATGCCATTGACATCACATAATCACCAGGTTTGTCACAAAATAATTTTAAAATTTATTTTTTAAATTGTCCACTATTGATTATTACATTTTCAGCTTAATTCGAAAAAATTTGGTTCATTCAGTTACGCTAATGCCTTTAGTGTAGTATCCTGTACTTCCAGAAATTTTAACAATAACATACATACATTTATCTATGCAAATACTTTCTGGTCAAAAATAAATATGCAAATTATGGTTACCACAATTGCTACTAAGTAAATACATCTGCGAAAAAAAATATTTGGACCTTTACACTTAGGCTTATTTGCCTTTTAAAGCGTTGGCGTGATTGTTTTATCGCAGCACAGTGGCCTGTTGCTACAGCTGAAGCCTTATATCAAGTTGTCTTTATACCCAGCTGTACTTGCACACAGGGTATTATAACTTTGTTTGGATAACGGTTGGTTGTACAGGTATAAAGGAATCGAGATAGATACAGACTTCCATATATCAAAATCATCAGTATCGAAAAAAAATTTGATTGAGACATGTCCGCCCGTCCGTCCGTCCGTCTGACCGTTAACACGATAACTTGAGTAAATATTGAGATATCTTCACTAAATTTGGTATACCTGCTTATCTGGACCCACAATAGATTGGTAATGAAAATGAGCAAAATCGGATAATAACCACGCCCAATTTTGATATATATAGCATTTTGGAAAACACAAAAAACTTGATTATTTAGTAATTAATACACCAAGAATGTTGAAATTTGGCGTGTAAACTGATATTGAGACTCGTGATATTTTTGTAATTTGAAAAAAAAAAAAATTTTAAAGTGGCGTGGCACCGCTCACTTGTGATAAAATCAATTTTACAAATATTATTATTATTAGTATAAGGAATGTTTAAAGAAAAATTTACGAAATCGGTTAAGGCCACGCCCACTTTTATATAAAATATTTTTAAAAGGGTCGTGGACGAATAAAATAAGCTATATCTTTGCAAAAAAGAGCTTTATATCAATGGTTGTTCATTTCCCAAGTGGATTTATAGCAATAAATAGGAAAAACTTCACCGCTACTTTTATGACTGATCAATTTTCTATGTTTCGGGAGCCATAACTCGAAGAAAAATTAGTTCAGAATAGCACACAAAATAAACAACAACAACATTTGAAGTGTACAGCTGGGTATGTAATGTTCGGTTTCACCCGAACTTAGACTTCCTTACTTGTGGAATATATGTATACATGAATATATGTATATATATATATATATGTGCATGAACAGCCCAGTAAACGTATTATATTTGAATTCAATTGCAAAGTTCAACTAATCTCAAATATCGCACGATGTTTCCCAATTATCACACAAATGGGAAATAATAACGTTTGCAACAAAAGGGACATTTTTTGTATGAAATAAACGTGAAAATTTAAGGAAAATAACTGTTCTGCATGGAAATATCAAGCATCAAAGCATCAACTTGGGAACTAAAGATACCACCAAAATTTAAAAAAAGTTGGAGAATAATACAAAAACGCTGACTGTTTTATGTAAATTTCCAAAATTTTAGAAATATTCTTGCCAAGCTTGTTGGGTCAACGTCAATGACAGTTGTGGCGACTTTAGCAGCTGTGGCTAAATCAACATTTACAAGCGGTGACAACTTTTCTCGCTTTACCTTAACTTATGTAAATTTGATTGCGAGATCGCAAGGTCCAACAAAATTTTCATACTCACACCATCAAGCTGATATGGAAATTTGATGATGTGATGATACGATGACTGCTGTTTGGTCTATATTTATTTTTTATTAACATAAGCTCAGCTTAAAATTCAATTAGAGAGCATAATTTGGTACGTTGAATTTATTTTAATGAATGTAGTAAATGTAAACGTATGGAAGTTTTGTAAAAGTCGGAAAAATGAATTTAGATAGCACAAAAGTAGATTGCGGAAAATTAAGTATATATAATTAGCTGAAAACAGATAGCAGAACTGTTAGATTTACATATATTAAATTAATTAATTTGATATTACTGCAGTTGTCGTGGAAATTTAATGCTGGCATTAACAATGACAGCAATATTCAATCACTAATCAAAGGTCATGATGCATTGTCAATCATCAAACAGGTTCTATTTTAAAGTATTTATGTCAATTGGAATTGGGTACAAAGATCAATCATGGAAGGAAAATTAAACTGGAAAAATCCATTTATAACAGGATAAAATAAAAATATAATACATATCAAATTAATTTATTTATTGGCCTTTAAATGTTTTGTGCCTTTGGCGGTCTGCTAGCACCGAACGTAAAACTGTGTGCAGATGAATAACGCACTCTCCCTAGGGAGACGCGGGTCACTCTAGCTGAACTTCGATCTGGGTACTGTAACAGGTTATACTCTTACTTATCCAGAATCAACCCATACATACAAAATCTATGTCCTGCTTGCAAGGTGTCCCACATGACACCAACATCTCTTCAATTGTAATGCCTCTAACACCCCTCTTATTGTGGTCCACCCCTATTGAAACAACAAGTTTCCTTGGACTCCCGTTAGAGGGCATTGATGACAATTTGTGATTGGTTGAAACTACCGGATAAAGCGAAGCACTGCTACAACAACAACAACAACTAAACTGGGTAGGACATCATACAAAAAATAAATTGTTATAAAAGGCAAAAAAGAGGTACATATGAAAATGCTCGCCCTAATTACTTAAAGTGTTGCTTCTTGATTTCTTCTGCGGCAATGATTTTTTTCAGTATCATAAAAAATATTACTTCATGTTATGCTAAAATATGAAATAACGAACAGAAAGATAACGCCTGCGGTCTGTATTTCTTCTGGTGGGAGGTGGACATTATTTATTTACTTAGCTCTTGAGAATATATGAACAAGTTTTAGTCAATGGAACTGATTGGCTGGATCTTCAGGGTATCACATTGTCCACAACAAGGTATATGGAAACATATCGTTGACGTCGTCGAGATTATTGAAAATTTAGAACCACATCATGCAGTTGAGGATGAGTATCTGGTAGTTTGTAATACTAAAACTTGGGACTGACGTTGAAAGAAGCATTAACAGGTAGGCTTATTGAGCACAAACAGGTGATTGGTGTAAAATGTAAAGCGGCAGAGGTTTTACAGCGACAATTATCCAAAAAAGGAAAGCTTTTAGATTTACCTGAAGACAAAAAAGAAGTATGTGGCTTATCAGATCTAACATGAAATAATCACAGCCTTATGATCAAATCCAACACACATTGCTCTGACTTTCTCTATATATCCACTGGCCTATTTCCTTTCTCGCCTTCTTTTTCCTTTCACATGTGAGATCCTTAATGACAGTGCAGTTCAAGCCCTCTGCACTCTGCCTGTTTACCTCAATCAGCTCATAAAATTTCCCTACTAGTCTCATTCTGCCGTAAATCATCCCACTTTTCCTTTTACTCGTCCTGCTCTTGTTCTTATCTTAGCCTAAATTTTACTCTGGAAAAATACCAGTTAGTTTTTTAGTTTTCTACGTCCTTTGGGAAACAAAACCTATTTTCTTATCTTGATGAAATATGGCATGTAGGTTCCTGGGCGCTTATCTGATATCGCTATTTAAAATGAACCAAATCGGACTATAACCACGCCCACTTTTGCGATATCGAAAATTTCGAAAAACCGAAAAAGTGCGATAATTCATTACCAAATACGGATAAAGCGATGAAACTTTGTGGGTCGGTTAACCTTATGACGCAGAATAGAAAATTAGTAAAATTTCGGACCATGGGCGTGGAGCCGCCCACTTTTAAACGAAGGTAATTTAATAGCTTAGCAAATTGTGATTTGGCAATCGCTGAAGATATCATGATGAAATTCGTATATGTGCACTGCGAAAAAAATAGTAAAATCGGATGACGAACACTCCCTTTTCCTTAAAAAAAAAGTTTTTTTAAGTCAAATTTTAACAAAAAAATTAATACCTTTACAGTATATAAGAACTTATGTCAACATTCAACTCCAGTAATGATGGTGGAAGAAAATACAAAAATAAAAGAAAATTTCAAAATGGGCGTGGCTCCGCCCTTTTTCATTTAGTTTCTCTAGAATACTTTTAATGCCATAAGTCGAACAAAAATTTACCAATCCTTGTGAAATTTGGTAGCGGCATAGATCCTATGACGAAAACTGTTTTCTCTCAAAATGGGCGAAAATGGGTGAAGCCACGCACAGTTTTTATACACAATCGACCGTCTGTGCTTCCGCTCGGCCGTTAACACGATAACTTGCGCAAAAAACGATATATCTTAACTAAACTTAGTTCGCGCACTTATCTGAACTCACTTTATCTTGGTATAAAAATGGCAGAAACTCGACTATGACCACGCCCACTTTTTCGATATCTAAAATTCGAAAAATTAAAAAAATTCCATAATTCTATACCGAATATGAAAAAAGCATGAAACATGGTAATTGAATTGGTTTGTTGACGCAAAATATAACTTTAGAAAACAATTTGTAAAATGGGTGTGAAACCTACCATATTAAGTAGAATGAAATCAAAAAGTTCTGCAGGGCGAAATAAAAAACCCTTGAAATCTTGGCAGGAATACTGTTTGTGGTATTATATATATAACAAAATTAGCGGTATCCCACAGACGATGTTCTGGGTCACCCTGGTCCCCATTTTGGTCGATATCTGGAAATCGCCTTCACATATACAACTACCACCACTCCCTTTTAAAAGCCTCATTAATACCTTTAATTTGATACCCATATCGTACAAACAAATACTAGAGTCAGCCCTGGTCCACCTTTATGGCGATATCTCGAAAAGGCGTCCAACTATAGAACTAAGCCCCACGCCCTTTCAAAATACTCTTTAACACCTTTCATTTGATACACATTTCATACAAACGAATTCCAGGGTTACCCTCGGTTCATTTTCCTACATGGTTATTTTCCCTTATGTTGCCACCATAGCTCTCAACTGAGTATGTAATGTTCGGTTACACCCGAACTTAACCTTCCTTACTTGTTTTTTAATTAAAATAAAAAGAACTGAAACAATAGTTATTTTACGCAATATGTAGAAACCTCAAATAATAACTTTTATGTTTAGAGAGAAATAACAACCTCGATATATAACTGTTGTTTTCCGAGTGAAATAGAAAATTCAAAAAATAACTATTATATTCGTAACAACATTAAAATTAAAAATTCCAAATATAACCGTTATTTTCCGATCTGAATAAAAAACTCAAAAAATTACTGTTGTTTTCCGGGCAAATTAAAAAACTATTTTCGATTGAAATAAATACTCAAAATATGACTCAACAATCTGCAATCTCTGAAAAAACATGTATAACACAAAAGCAATCATAAGGCAAATGGGAAATCAGATAATCTAATTTATTTAAATGAATTTATTTAATTTCACCAATCATTGAAGTCACGCATCTAAAAAGCACTGCAAACGGGTGAGTATATACTGTGAATATATGTTTGTATATATGTATCGTTTAGGATAGCATGGAATGAATATTAAATAGACAACAGGTTTTTAGCTAAACAGGGTATTAAATATTCATTAGGAAAATTTCAAATAAACGAAACATTACATTTGGTGACCTGTTTCTAATTGAAACGCTAAAACTGCCGGAAACATGCACATGACCCCAAGCGCACACCCAAACGCACATTATACCTGCACATAAATATATTTTGTGGTTATACCTTTTTCAAATAGTAAATAAATAATATATATACACTTATTTTGGGGTATATGCTTAAAGGCACGTGTGCCTACTGGGTGTGCCTACTGGTGTTACCCCTAGAATTGTAGAAGTCCAGTTTTTGTGAACGTATTAGGTTTATATTTCAATCATACTAAACCTCTTTGACGGGTGTCAGCGTTATGGTGAATAATCAAGTAGTAATGCTGTGGTTACCTCAATGTTCAACCCTTTTTTTTGTTGGAAAAGAAATAAAACTCACATAAACTCATATCAAATATGCCCAACTTAGTCGTAGTAGTTCATGTGAGCTAAAAACATTGTGACATATTACAGTTTACAAAAAAAAAAAAAACAGAAAATATATATTTATTTATGTATATAGCTGACGCCACAAAAGTTGGTTTAACACCAGCTTTAATCTATTTGTATTGGGGTTTGTATAGAACACATTTCAATCTCACCAACAAATGAAATCCACAAACTGATGTGTTTGATATTGAATTTTTGATAACTAAAGTAAATTTCATTTGATCACATGCGTATTTTAGTTTGTTTTGTATTAATATATCAACGTAAACACATATATATATAATGAAACATTGGACAGTTTAATAATAATAATTTTTTTCCTCCCTAAACTAGCTTATAGGTTTTGTTTCTTATCGGCTTGATACAGATGTACAATTGATTTTATGTTAAAGGTTTATCGGTATCTGTTTCACTAAAAATCGATAACTTGTCAATAATAATATGATAACACCCCTAAAAAAATATATAGCTATTCGATAGCAAATTTTTGATAAAAAATCGACAACTTATCGATAACAATTTACGAAATTTTTAAAAATATATTGATAACCTACGATTAATAGTTGATAGCTTTTCGATAGCAAATTAGGCAACTTTCGATAACATATTGATAACCTTTAAGAAAAATACGGGCAACTTGCCGATATCAATTCGATAGCTTTTCGATAGCAGATCAATACTGTTTAAACCCATACCTTTAAAATTTCGATAAAAATAGACAAAAAGTAATCGAAAACTCTTGTGATAATATACCGACAACTTTTTTGATAAAAAATCGCTATCTCTTCTATAGTAGATTCCTGACTATTCGATAAACATAACTTTTTATAATAAATCCATAGCTTTACGTTAATTGTTCAATAACTTTTTGATAACAAACCGATAAGTCGTGGATAAACTCCTCGATACCAAATTTTTAACACCTAAATAATAAACTGATAACTTGCCTATACCTCGACCGACAACTTATGGATAACATGTTTAAAACCAGTCGATAATAGAACAGCAGTAACCGGATTGATAAACAACACGGCTGGGGGCGCTGATGTATTGTCTGCAGAGATATTCAAATACGGCGGCCAAGAGTTGGTAAGGCGCATGCATCAGCTCCTTCGCAAAATATGGTCTGAAGAGTGCATGCCCACCGATTGGAACTTAAGTGTTCTTTTCCCAGTCCACAAGAAATGGGATACTGCAAACTGCGCCGACTATCGCGGAATCAGTTTTCTTTTTATCGCATATGAGGTCTTGTCAAGTGTATTGTGCGAAAGATTGAAGCTCATCATGAATCGGCTGATTGGACCTTGTCAGTGCGGCTTGAGACCTGGTAAATCTACCATCGATCAGATTTTCACAATACGCCAAATCTTGGAAGAAACCTGCGAATACCTATCGTGCGATTTATTCACCCGCGCCGTTAGTTCTGCTTACTCCAAACTGGAAAAAGGATCGCTACAAATGGGTTTGATGTTGAATGAGTACAAATCGGAGTACCTGCCGTCATCGAGCAAAGACTCAGCGGATATGCGCCTTGGCTACCACGCCACCGTTGGCAGCCATAATTTCGAAATAGTAAAAGACTTCGTTTATTTAGGAACCAGCATCAAATCTAACAACAACATCAGCTCTGAAATCCAGCGAAGAATCACTCTTACCAATAAATGCTACTTTGGACCAGGTAGGCAATTGAAAAGTAAAGTCCTCTTTTGGCAAACGAAAATCATACTCTACAAGTCACTTATCGTACTCGTCCTGCTATATGATGCAGAAGCATGGACCATGACAACATCAGATGAAGCGGCTCTGGGAGTGTTCGAGAGAAAAATCCTTCGAAAGATTTATGGACCACTACGCGTTGGCGATGGCGGGTACGGTGGAAGATTTAACGATCAGCTATACGAGCTCTATGCAGACACCAACATATTCCAGCGAATAAAAGCGCAGCGGCTGCGCTGGTTAGGCCATGTTATGAGAATGAAATATGACGCTCCGGCCAAGAAAGTGTTTCCATCCGAACCCGCCTATAAAGGCAGAGGTAGAGGGCGGCCCCCACTCCGCTGGAGGACCTGGTGGAAAACGATTTAAGCTCTCTTGGTGTGACCAATTTGCGCCGGTTGGCAGAGAGAAGAAGCGACTGGCACGCCTTGTTGGACTGCCATAACCGTTAAAACGGTTAAGCGCCAATTAAATAAGTAAGTCGTTAACACTTAGACAGCAAATCAATAACATAACTTGCTTTAATTTCCTGTCTAATTTCGGGCATATCACGTCTACCATGTACATTGCTCCGACAGTAAGCTCGAGGGTAGCGACAATACTTACGCTTGAATTCTTTATTTTCCCATACAGCATTACACTTCCACGGACTTTAAGAATTAGCTAATGAGCCTGCGATCTTCCGATTGGCAGAAGGACAGAGGGTTTCCTTACATCGGCGGAATATTAGTATATTTAAGTAGGTGCGTTGCGTACTCTGTGATTTTCCATAACAATTATATATTGATATTTTCAAATAAGCATGTTGTACATAAGTACGAGTACCTGTAACTACCACCTGGATATAGGGATACCGGTGCGTATACGTAACATTCATTCAAACATATAAGCGAAGCTTATAAAAGCATGTTAAGAACTAAACAACACGCTCGAACTAATAAATTGAAGAAATACAAAAGAAACTAGAAGAAAATAATTATGAACACAAAAGGTCTCTTATTCGCGCTGTGGTGATGTCCTCTAACTTTCTTAGCGCCCAAGATTCATATTCAGAACAAGTGAAAAAAATCGTCAGCTACATTGTTTAGGTTGTTTATGCTATTCGTTTCGGAAGGTATTCTTTTTGGAACCCAACTGTAGAAGAAAGCGAAGAAAATCAGCTGGAAGGACAAGCTAGAGAATAATTTAAGACCGTTTTGCTACTACGAATATAGTTCGAAAATATAATTTCATGTGCATCGAATATGTTAGGTTAGGTTAAACTGGCCGGTCAACAAAAATTTCAAATAGACTGAATGTGTTTATAGTGTTACCAGAATTTGTTTGACGACCAAACGGAAGAACCCCAATCAGGTACCAGGACATATGTTATAGCATAACTCCGTCCTCTTTGCAAACACTAGCAACTCTACCACCATTAATAGCTGAAGCCTTGACCTGGTGAGCGCAGGACACGAACACAGAAAGTGATCTACCGTCTCTTCCTGCAGCTCATACATCGAATATGTAAATAGATTACGCAGGTCAATTATAGCTTCCTGCTTTATTAACTTTTTCTCTCATGATTGCCATATTATTTTTCTTTTTGTTTCCCAAAATTAAGTAATTTCTTGTTCAAGTATAAAAATCTTACCCAACTCGACTTTGTGAATGCCCAGCCAGAAAATTTGATCAATATATGACTATTACAGAATCATTTCGGAAACGTATGGGCATCCTTTCATAGAGAATAATCATGAAACTCTTTTGAAGTGATCACGAAATAGTTTCGAAATAATTCCGAAAAAATTTCGAAATGATCTTGGAAATATCCGAAAATCATCTTGAAAATGGTTTCAACTGATACGAAAACGTCTCTGAAGTTATAGCAAAACTTTATTGAAAAAATTCCAAACTACTAGGAAATAGTGGCGAAACGATCTTGTAGGGCTTTTGAATTGACTTCAACCATTGATTTTTATGGTAAAGAAAAGTAGTATTTTTACTTTATGAAAAACTCCAAAAACAAAAGAGAATAGAGATAAATATTAATAAGCTCATAAGTAACTATATTCAACTTTTAAAATTTAAATATCGAAAAAAACTACAGCCTCGAACACTAAAATAGCATTGGGAATTTCTACCAAATTTCGTTAATTAAATTCTGGTTGTAGTTATTGTAGCGAATATTACCATCACTATGCTGCTGCTTATAAATGCACAACAACAATAAAGCAAGCAGCCACACTTGCTTACATGTACATATTAAAGCAAGCAGCCACACTTATGTACAAGGCAACGAAGAATATTCGGCGCACATAATCAGCACCTCGAAGCGAAGAGATATTTCACATACACATATGCAGTCATCAGTGAAGAGCAGAAGTTGTTACTCACACATAA
Organism: Eurosta solidaginis; assembly: GCF_040869045.1. Classification (NCBI taxonomy): domain Eukaryota; kingdom Metazoa; phylum Arthropoda; class Insecta; order Diptera; family Tephritidae; genus Eurosta; species Eurosta solidaginis. The sequence continues at coordinate 303,106,769 of NC_090319.1, read as the reverse complement.
ACACGCATATAGCTCAATAACCAAGTATGAGATACAACTGCTCCAGAATGCAACATCGTGAAAAGCCTAGACCTTAGGAGAAATATGCGAACAAGGCAACAGAGAGTATAAAAGCAGCGCAAGCTGAGGAATAACGAATCAATTTGATTTAATCACGTGATTAGTGAAGTACAGTTGAAAAGTACTACTCCCAAAATAGTCTAATAAAGACCATTATGGAATACTGAATATTGGAGTTATTTATTCGACAGTTCCGCGATTTGAACATTAGCAGAAAATGTATAATTATCAGGAATTTCCCAAAACTCGTTACATTATTATCGGCCTAAATGTTGTTGCTTATTTAAAACTTTTATAAATATTATACTAAAAAATTTAAATGCACATAAAAAGTCATACACTTACAAATTTGATTGGTGCTTATCGACTTATTTTAAACATCAATTAAAAAAATATAAGAAGCACAAAATATAAAAAATTAAGGAACAGTAATGGCAAACAAAATTTAATTCTTTTCGATTTATTTTCGATAATTAAAGAAAAAATCTTTTATAAATTGATTTACTGAAACTATGAAAACCAATCTCGAAAAAAATCGAAAATTCAAAAATTTTAAGATTTTATTTAGTCTCAAAATTTTTTTTTTTTATGTACGCAGCTTGGTGGTCCCATCAATTCCAGTCGCTCAATCAAATAACAAGTTATAGGTCTACAAAACCACCCATTGATTTTTAAAACAATTTTTTCCCGAAGCGTTTTTAGATTATTTTCCATGCGAAGGGTGGACGGAAGAAAATCTGAATTGCCCTTCGAAAAAAAAACATTGTCAAAAATCTATGCGAATTCTGATAAACTTACAACTTACAGTTTGAAAAAATAAAATTGATTGGGCTACAAAACTGTATTCTCAAATGAAAACTTTCAATAAAAAGTTCGAAACTTTCAAAAAAAAAATTCGAATTTATTCGAATTTATTAAAAAGTTCATAGACATTTTTTTCTGAATAATCAAAAGTAAAATTAAAAGTGCTTCTTTGACGTAATTTGACAAAATTTGCACTGTTTTTCGTGTACGCTGCTGCACGAACAGACACACATTTTTTAGTCGAGCCATTACAGACTGCTCTACGCTCCCTTATCTCGGTTAACACAAACAGAAGCAATCCTCATACAATTTATAGTGAGAAAATGTATGCCTATCTTTACACCTTACCCTATACACTTTTGTACATCTATCATTCAGCAACATTAAGTAGTTAACAGCGAATTAAATTTGGCTTTCTCTTAAATTTCGAAATCATCTTTTATCAGATAGTATATAAGTAAAATATCTACATATTCACACATGTGAAAATATGCATAAATATGTTAACACAAATGAGTGATACTCAATCAAAATCAAATCAAAACCAACATACTCAAAGAATTTTAATGCGACATTTGACAGCACCAACAACAGCAGTGCCATCACCACCGCAGTGTATCGTACCCAGTTCGTAGTAGGCGCCTAATGTATATAACAAATTCATCTTCCCATCTCATTGAGGATACTACACTGAAATAGCATGAAAATCAAATTTTGAAAATGGCAAAATCGCAGCGCATGAAAACGAATTCGTGGCAGGAAGCGGACAAGTTATGGGTGTATGCTACAAGTTATGGGTCTACGTATGTTAACATATACAGTAGCCACCAGAAAAAAAGTATTGTTGTTTTTTTTTTTCAAATTTTTCGGTATTTTAAAGAAATCGTTCCAATGATTTTTGTAACTGCAACTATGCAAATCAATCTAGAAAACGTTTTCGATGCGATTTTTTTTGAGAATTTTCTTAGTTTTGTGATTATGCACTTTTGTAGCGCAATCAATTGAAGCCTAACGGAGTACAATAACAGGCCTTTGGAAATTCGAATTTATTTTTGGAAACAAATTTTTTCTGAAGAGGTTTAGACTTTTTTCCCGTATAAACAATAAAGCAATGCGCCCTTCGCATAAGCGAAATGTAAAACGCTCTTTGGAAAAAAATTGTCACAAATCTATACGAATTTTGAGAGCTCTATAACTTGTACTTTTTTAGGCTAAAATTCATTGGGATACAAAACTGCATACCGAAAAAATTCAGAAAAGTCTTAATAAAAAGTTCGAAATTTTTGTAAAATTTTATCAATTTTTCGAATTTTTTGGAAAACGTTTTTCAGATTGGTTTGCATAATTTCATTTCGTAAAGCCATTGAGGTATTTTCCAAAAATCATAAAAAATAATAAAAATTAAAATTTAGTTAACGAAATATAATAAAACTTGACATTGTTATTTTCGTGTTCGCTACTGTATGTACTCACATTCAAATGTATGTATGTACATATAAACTTGCATATACCATATTTAAAAATACAATAATATGGAATACAGCCGGATGCACGCCACAAATCAAAATGGCATATTAATGTGTTTATGATTATTATTATTACGACTGCCACGCGACACTCGCCACAATTTGGTGGGAGTGAAGAGCAAATTTTGGAGGACTTTTTACTACCCTTCATATACATTAGATCATGTGTGTACTCTTATGACATTTTCTTTTTGAATACGCGCTACTCAACATACTTATGTGACTGCGGGCTTTTATGACCATTACCCTCTATCAAACCCCCCCCCCCCCCCCCCCACCTCTCACACTTTACTCCCCTCTAATGTTTATCTACGTATGTATGTTAGCTTTCATAACGATAATTTTAAAATTTTGTATTAAATTATATGCGCGTTTTGCATGCAAAGCGCAAATTTCACAGGTACGTGGGTGACCTGGGACTTACGACTATGGATTAAAGCAAATGTCTTGTTGTTGGTTTTTTCTTTCACATAACATAAAAACAAAATTAATATATACAAGGCGCGCCAACCTCCAAAGAGTTTAAAGTCCGAACTTCTCTTCGCCTCGTACTTCTTCTAATTTTTCCTACTAATTGACGGGACGGGACCCACATGTTTTACCCCTACTCTGAACGACATCTGCAAGGAGATGGGTTTTCACTGAGATAATTTTCATAGCAGAAATATACCAGCAGTGTTTTATAAATCACTGCGGAAGTGCAATCCCGCTTAGAAAAACTTTTTGATGTTGCGTTGCCCGTAACTTCAACCCAGGATTCAAGCGGATAGCCTTTTATATAAATCCATGAACAATCAACACTATACGATATAGCCCCAACTTAGTCTGGTGGTGTAGAGGCTTGTAAAATCGACATTAGTAAAGCATATTACCTCAACCCTCTCTGATAGGACAAACAATTTTGCGGACATATTCCCAAAGGTTTAGAAGAGTGTTGTCATAGAAACTATTAAGGGTGTCCAAAGCTACCTCGTGATGGCACTTAACGTCAATTCAAAGAACGTAATTACTACCATAATCTGTTTCCTTCCTAAATTTTCCTGTGTCGTCTTGGGAGACCTTTTTAATATTAATGTGAGCTGTGAACCCTTTATTCCTTGAAAAAATGTGCAAGACTGTGTTGCAAGTTTTTCATAGTTTTAGTGTCACGAGGACCTTAACATTTGCTACCATGTTTCAGCGAATAACATTCAATGTCCAAAATAATCTTTCTCATAAGTTTCCTAACAGTTCGTAAAAGACAGGCCAAGTGAGGCTTTGGGAAGATCGTGGGTTGTGTTGATTCAGGCGCTACGTAGCAAGCTAAAATTAATGCCATTAGTCGGCTGGGAGGGATATTAATGTTACTAAGTACGAGTCATAGCTGCCACCGTGGTGTGATGGTAGTGTGCTTCGCCTACCACACCGAATGCCCTGGGTGCACGCCCCGGGCAAAGCACCATCAAAATTTTAGAAAAATTAGGTTTTTCAATTAGAAGAAATTTTTTTTAAGCGGGGTCGCCCCTCGGCAGTGTTTGGCAAGCACTCCGAGTATATTTCTGCCATGAAAAGCTCTCAGTAAAAACTCATCTGCCCAGCAGATGCCGTTCGGAGTCGGCATAAAACAAGTGGGTCCCGTCCCGCCAATTTGTAGGAAAAATTAAATAGGAGCACGATGCAAATTGGAAGAGAAGCTCGGCCTAAAATCTCTTCGGAGGTTATCGCACCTTACAATTATTTTTTTTTTTAAGTACGAGTCATGTCTTATCTCTCACTCATCTTTAGCTAAGGCTTCAATATTTTATGTTTCAAACTTCTGTAGCATCTAACTAGCCATACTCTTGATTTTTCTGAAAGCTGTCTTGACGTTTACAGTTACAACACTACATTGGCTTGAAGCTTTTCTGCAGCACCATTAATATGACCAAGTCCCAAAATGAAAGATTCCACCCTCACAGCTATATCACGACCACTCGCTCTACCTGATTTGTGCGCATTAAATCCTTTGCTTCACATGCCTATTTTACGGCTTTCAGCTTTTTGAGTTTTAATTTGTGTTTTTCATAACTCTTTTTCGAATTTATTTTGGCTTTAATGTAACTACCCGCCCTTGGAATTCTTTCGCTAAAAGAACAACAACAATACAGGACAATGACATGAATTGAATATAAAACGCGAATGATCGCCGCGCTCCAGCGCACGTAGCCAAGGAAATCAATGAGAGTTGTTGTGCAAAAAAAAACGTAGGCGGTAGCGGCACACCGCACATTTTCCGGCTCAATGGTAAAGTCAGTGGCTACGGAAATATGAACCAATTTGCGCGAATTACAAATCATTGAATTGTTATCGGATGTAATCGAATGTTAAGTATGGCCTTAAGGAAATGAATTTTTATGCAACGGAATGAGTGAAATAAAAACAATAAAATTTATAATCGGATTTTCGTATAAAAAAAGATTGCGAAAGAATATAAAACCTTTTTTTTTTGGCATATTCTTTTGAAAAAAAAAAGCGTAAGCGATGAAACCGACGAGGTATGTATGATTTATGCTCTTAAAATACTTAGTGTATTTTTTATGATGGAAGAGGCGATATAGGATTTTTGGTGGAATTTTGCTGCAACCATTAAAATTTTTAAATATTTCGAAAATAATTGGAGCTATAGAACAGCTTTCTTCCACAGTTTGTTTAACAAAATATTTCTCATCCAAATACTCCAGCGACTAGCTAGATCAAATATAGTTCAGCGACTAATAAGGACAGATAACAGAGAATTGTTACGTAGTAGTGAAGAGTCCTTTGAAGCGATTCTCGACGTACATTTCTCATCGCACGGAGAAGCCAGCAACACCACTATAATGCCCCATCTAATAGGTGCGACCAATCACAAATTGTCATCAAAGTCCTCTAACGGGAGTTAAGGGAAACTTGCTGTTTAACAGTGGTGGACCATAAAGATAGGGATGTTTGAGGCGTTGGTTCCGCATTACAATTGAAGAGATGGCTGGTGTCATGTGGGGACACATTGCAAGCAGGATATACATTTTTAAAAGGGTCGTGGGCGAATAAAATAAGATATGTCTTTGCAAAAAAGGGCTTTATATAATTGGTATTTCATTTCCCAAGTGGATTTATAACAATAAATAGGAAAAACTTCAAATTTTAAAAAATGGGGGTGATACCGCCCCTTTTATGACTAAGCAGTTTTCTATGTTTCGGGAGCCATAACTCGAAGAAAAATTTGTTCAGAATAGAACCTTATGTATATGTGGCCCGACGATGAGGGGGTGGGGGGTTCCCCAGGCCGGGGTTTCTCAGGGGCCCGCGATTTAGAGGTACTAAGACATTTTTTTAATTCAGGAGAGTCTTTGGCAGTTCAATGTGCACATTTTAAGCCGAATTTCAAAAGCAACGAATATTGGTAATGAAAAACATCAAACAAAAATGTATGTTTACATGAATCCGAAATCGTAAAATTTTCGTGGTGACACTGATGAAATTTCATCTTCAAAAAGTCTTCCAACCATACCCCAAACTCTGTATCAAAGTCCAGAGAATTTAAACGACTTCGATATCGATACCGTGAATAATGAGTTTTTGCGATCTAAAGAAGGCAACGAAATAATTCATCGAGGACATCAAAGGGCTCTGTTATTTTTCCACGTGATTGTCATGACGAGGAATTTCCTACCTCGTTGTTAAACAGAATCTTGCCAAATGGAGAGAAAGTGGAGCGTGAGTGGTTAATGTGGAGTGCCAGTAGCAATGCTTTTTATTGCCTAGCATGTCGTCTATTAAGCACCAATACTTTAAATCGACCTAAAATTTGTTCTGCGGATATTCGAAATTCCAGGTATGGAAGAACCTATACGATAAATTTCCATCACACGAAAATATTCAAGATCACACTAAATGTTATATTCAATGGCGATCTTTACAAAATCTAATTCAAAAGGAGGCTACAATTGATACACCTACCAACGAACAGCTAATCACTGAAACTCAAAAGTCGAAAGAAATTTTATATAGAATTTTGGACACTATTTTATTTTTGGGTGAAAGAGGTCTAGGTTTCAAGGCGAAGGTATATATCTTGGTGAGCGAAACGATGAACATTTTTTGCCATTATGATGCGATACTTAGAGATCATTTGGAGAAAATTAGAATTTCACAAGAGCAGCACAAACTTTTACAAATTCACTGACAATTGATTTCGCCTTCCTCTTTGACATAAAGTAAGAAACCTAAAGGCCGAACGAGAAAGATTGAGAATGCCATTTCTAGGCGATGTCATTTGGAGGCGAATCGTTCGTCTAAGCTATTGTTGGCAATAGAGAATGAAGCCAAAAGTCTCGTGATTGGCAAGCAGTATGATGTAGATATTCACATGAAAACTGTTTGACAAAAGGAAGCAGACAAATTACATAATACGACTGGTTTCCATGCGAACAATGAAAGGGAAGAAGATTGAAATACATACCATTATTTGTCAAAACTAATCTTTATGCGTAAAAGCCCCGTCACATAAGCAGTTCTTCATATAGAAGCGTTTAACACAATCTTATGCGTTATGAGCAGACTGCACGCATTTTTATGAAGAACAGTAGATTGGGCGACACTGTCGCCATCTGACATAAAAAAGTAGCCAACTTGAAACTTTTGTTGCAAGCAAAGCATAAAAATAAAAATTCGACAGTTGCTGTGGCAAAGGGTGTTGGCACACTTTGCAAGTGAAATTTTTTTTCCCACTCGTTGATAACTTTTATAACATTTTTCGCAACAAAAAACTGCAATATAACAAATGAATACGATACAAAATATGTTAGCTAGTATTTTTGTTGTATAGGAAGAATGTTTATGACAGTGCTTCGCAAAATTTTGTATGTGAATCGGCAGTAAATAAATAAATAAATAATAAAGAAATAAACTTCAGTTGCCAAGTCCGAAGTTCCTTCATATTTACAAACGTAACATCTTGGTTGACTGTAGCTATGTTACTGGAATGCGTAAGCATGTCTTAAATGCATCTTTAAGTAAAATGTCATTGTACCGAGGCCTTAAATAATATATTTTTACAAACGAAAATAACCAGTGAGAAGAAGCAAATACGTGTACCTAATGACCCCCACTGATCAAGGCGCAACTTGTACATTTGATACTTGCACAACTTGTTGCATACATTGTAGGTCCTTTTAATTTTCTGCATTGTCAGCTTTCACATGATGTTGAATATATCACCGGAATGCTATCACGCACCGTACAGAATACAAAAGCTAACGATTGTTACGTGTTAATATATGACATTTTTATTATGATGACACATCAACAAGCTGCGACATTCCAGCCCATATGGGAATATACTCACAAATATTTTCTTACATACAGTACAGTCGGAAAGTATTAGAACCAATTGAAAAAATTAGTTTTTGTCAGTTTATCGTATCATTTATTAAAATATTATTCACATATTCGCAGTAGTTTTGTACATTCAACTTAGTTCTATGATCCGAAGACATTTTTGATAATTTTTACTGAAAGTTCCATAAAAATTTATAAAGAAACAGTGAGTATGTTACTTTACGCGATTTTCTTGAAAATGGCCGCGTTTTGCTCAATGCATAATCAATATTGCAGCACACAATTTCGGCATTCTTTAGATGAGCTTTTGAAGTTTTTGATGTGGAGTATTATTCCACGCTTCGTTCAAATGACCCCAGAGGTCAGGAACGCTTGTTGGCTTTTTGATCTCTCACACGTCAATCCAATATTTCCCACAATAGCTCGATGGCGCTTAGATGGGGGGATTTAGTGGCCACTCCATTGTATCAAGGTCAAGTGGGTCTCTTTTTTCGTTTCGTACAATGTTTTGATGTATGTTTCGGAGCGTAACCTTCGTCGTAAATGAATCCACGACAAATCAAATTAATGCCAGTTGTTATTGCATGGCGTTGTGGTATACTGTTATAATGCTCTTTATTCATAATTCCTTCAATTTTTTTTTTAGTTAGCCAACGCCAGCGAAGCTGAAACAGCCCCAAACAATCATTGAGCCACCGCCATATTTTACAGTTGGCACAATGCAATCTGATTTGAATCTTTCATTAACGTTTCTGCAAACATATTGAGGCCTATGGCTACCGAAAAGATCGAATTTTAATTCTTCTGACCATAAAACTCGTTTCCACTGATCAATCTTGCAGTCAATATGTTCTTAAGCGAACTTCAGTCTTTTCTGTTCATTTACTGGCCGAAGTGACTTTCCACCGGCTCGCAATTCGACGGATATTTCCATTCGCTTGACCATTTGCAATCTGGAAAAATACAATTCTGAGGCTATTTCAAAACCAACATCTTTTTTTATCTTGTCCTAATACTTTCTGGCTGTACTGTACTTTCATATATGTATATGAAATTCCTGTATGAAACTTGCTGCTGCAGTATCCCACTCAGTTCAGTTGAGTGTCAACGTATGGTAACAATGCAAATACTCCTTTTATTCTTTGTTGCTTCATTGCACTTCAGCTCTCAGGCTCCAGCAGCGTAATGCGCAATGTGACGCCCCATTGCTGCTCTTTCATCAGTGTCTTGCATTTTTATTCAACTAACTCGAAAGGATTCTTCATATTCTCCTTTTCTTCTAATACTACAAGCGTCTTTTATTCATTATTTTCTCTTATTTCAGGCAGTGTAGATTCTTTGTTGTTGTGTTACATCACTGTGTTGGTGTACCATTACTTCACTCATATTTCCGTTTATCATAAATGTGCCATATTTTTCACTATGACAACATAAAATAAAATAATGATTGTCATTTAATACTTTTAACCTGGCCTTCCTGAACTCTGTGCATACTGCATTAGACGGTTTACAAAAAAAAAAAAAAACAAACATAGATATGTGCTTGGCATTTTCTTCCAAAGCTTTCTGTGGCAATGACCCTTCAGGTTGCAGAGGCCCATTTGGATTCAGGGGAAGGTTTCATCCTGATAACGGATCGAAAATCGATGAAAATAAGACTATCCTACTGTTTAAAAAAAAATAATGATATATGTATTATGGATTTTGTGAGTACGCATTGTCCGTAGTTCACATATTTCACTAATCCAATGCACCATTTTAGAGCTAAAGTGATTTAAAAAACGGCATTCGATCACGGATCGTATGTAACGGTTCGACCCCTGGCCTTATATTGCTATTCTATCACAGGCCCAAGAGTACTAATTTGCGCAGATGTGGGACTAGACGCCTGTAAGTCTATTTGAGTAACCTCTTATCTTCTCGCAGGCCAGCATTGGTAATGTAGGTATCTACTACAGTAGAGGATCCCATAATCACCTGTCTAAGGCTTTTGAATATACAGCATGACGATGATCTCCCTGCTTTTGAGCTCGATCCATGATAGCTGGTACATGCACGACCTCCTCCTTATTACGACTCTGTGTGCATTAAATGGCGTTACCCCTCTCGAATTTGAGGAAATTGCCAAACATCTCCATCGTGAGCTCAGGACTTATCCGACCACCAGCCCGTACAATCCAGCGATCTACAAATTTTATTACATTTGAATGGCGAACCTTTATATGTTGATTTCAAAAAAGTGAATTGGAAAGATTTCAAGACCTTCACAAATCAATTCTTCGCTTCACAACCCGAATATAATGACACAGGAACACAACCAAGACGTGTTGGCGATTACCGTCACCCCCATAGTTGCTAAAATAGCCATCAAAAAGGTCAAGGGCTCCAAGTCAATAGTTCCAGTCGGTATAGCGATTGGCGAGGGAGTAAGATACCTGATGCACATTTAAAACATGTCATTAAAGACCCTAGTCATTCCAGAAATATGGAAGATGACGAGAATGAGTCCGCTACTAAATACTGGAAACCAGCTAACGAAGGTGCGTCCTATCTTGCGATATCACTCCTTCGCCACTAGCCAAGACGTTGCAGGTCGTTCTACTGTTGTTTTATTAACGATAGAGATACTCCCCATAACTACGCAGATAATTTGCCGAGTCTACCGGCCAAAATTCCATCATAGGACCGTGCTCATGGCCTGTCAAAAGCTTGCGACACGATCAACCACGGCAAACTACTTCAACCTACCTTCATCATCAGAAGGAGTTACCATTATTTCCCATTCCGAGGACTGCACAGTAATGGCAACAGGATCTGAGCGTTAAATAGACGAATATATTTCCAAAATAAATAACTATCTCACCAGCCTTTCTAATTTTTTCATATTGCGCGATCTGAACCTGTCACCGACCAAGTCCAAGGCCACTAGATTTACGACGTGGAAGGAACAGATGACGCAAGTAAAGGAACATCAAGACGATGGCATTAGTCTACCCACTATCAGTCACCAAAAGATCTAAAGTCTAACTTTCGACAACACTCTTACCCTCAAGGTGAGTGCCTTCGAAATTGTATCCAAGCTATAAGGCTGCAACAAAATTCTCAAGTCGCTTGTTGTCAGCACCTGGGGCTAGGATAAAGAAATGCTGCTAACAACTTATAAAGCAATAAGCCGCCCGCTCATGTGCAAAGCGTCGTCAGTTTGGTTGCCTGGCTTAAAAAACATACTCTGGAAATGGCTGCCAGTCTGCCAAGATACTGCATACACAAATACAATGGGACGTCATCTTTTGATCCTGACGACCACCATGTAAGTGAAGCAAAAGATTTGAATTAAAAGAATTGTCACATGGGGGGATATCCCAGCAAACAAACTTTTCGCAGGCACTACGATGAGATCCAGCATCTACCAACTAAGTCCTTTGATACAGGTAAGCATAATGAGGTCCTGAGCTTAATCCACACTGAGTCGGTAGACACCTTCTATAGGTGGCGTTCGGTCAACACCCTTATCAATATAGAGTATCCGACAATTGCAGAAAATGAAAGTAGACTGCACAGGGAGACACGAGTCACTCTTTCCCAACTTCGTTCTGCATTTTTCAACAGGTTAAAAATTTACTCGTACAGAATTAAACCCAGCATAAGTAATGCAAGCCCAGTACACGATGTATCCCCACATGACACCAACCATCTTTTCAGCAGCATCCCTGTAGTCCAACCTTGTATAAGCTGCTATTTTTCTTGGACTCCCGTTAGAGGGCTTTGATAACAACTTCTGAGTAAGCGCACCTATTGTATGGAGCGAAGCACTGTTAGCAAAAAACGCGCATGTATCGAAGAATCGGTGAGGCTCTGTGTAAGAAATCGAGATATCGCCTGGATAAGTCGATTGGGTGTTGTTAACCATCGTGAATGTTGCTTAGGTTGCCGAATCTTCACAAAACTGTAAGAAAATTGTATCACGATAAAACAGGTTATCAATGTCATATATTTCGAACTGAAAACATTCATTAATTTTGTAACGGTCTATTTATATACGAAGCTCGCCTAAGTGCACTCGTTACTCTTTAAATCCTCGAATACGGCGCCTACAGAAAGCGAATATACATATGAAACGTGCAGGTTTATATACAGGGTGCATGATGTATTTCATAAAAATTATAATGAAATTCGGTAAAAGGCTTTCTCCTTTTGACCTATTTTCCCGAACCTGCGAACTTTTTGTTGCTTAAGGCGTTAAAATGTAGATCATTTTTATATATCTCGCCTTGAACGCCTCCTATCGGAATTTCTCCCATTATTTAATGCATTGCCTTTGAGTTCTCAACTACCTAGCAGGCATACAGTTTTTAGCTCAACGGGGAGTCTCTCAAAAGTGAATTGCGAGATTCCTTCCAATCCGTTCAATTTTCTCAAATATCAATTTGTGCGACACCTAACACTTTTTGTCAAAGGTGTTAATCTGTAATTAGTTTCTGTACAACATTTATAAATTCAAGTCTCTAACTCATCGATGGTCATCAGTTTATTGCATTGTGTCGGTGCCCCGAATTAGGTTTCAAGTTTCTATTTCATTAAAAAGTTACTTAAAACCGAACTTTCATTTCCTTTTCCCCTTTTCGCTGCATTGCCTCGTAGTCCTGAACTAAGCTTAAAGCTTCAAGTTTCTAGCTCAATGAGAAAGTATTTCAAAGCGATCGCAATATTCACGGTATGAATTTTCAAAAGATCTATAAGTATCTCGATCTGTTTTTTTCTCTCATGTTGCCTTGTCATCCAGTTCTTAAGTATGTTCCAAGTTTGGTAGTTATTAAAAAATCGACAACAAAATTACTCACTTTTATACTGAAAGCGACGTAATATAAAGGCCAAATTCTAAATCGACCATCTGTAAATTATACATAGATAAATAAATAAATATAAATATTAGAGCGGGTCGATTACGTATAAACAAATAAAAAAATTTGCAATAAAATAATTTGAAATGTTTGTATGGTGAACCCCCAGGGGGGTTCCAGGGGGTGTGCCACTGGCATCGGTGGGTCGGGCCTCCAAAGTTAGTGGGGGTCGGTCATACATTTGGCTCGATTGGATTTTTCAAAATTTGCCCCTACCCAAAAGTTCGCCCCAAATTGGGGGACACCAGAATTCGTTTTAGAGGTATGGTTCCTTCGGCAAAGTTTCTTATTTTGATCCCTAGAATATGATTTTCACAGAGCAATGGGCGATTTTTTTGCCTCCCCACAAATCGACCCGGCCTAATAAATATATTCCGATCGAATTTTAGATTTCAAAACTGACTCAGTTCAGCTCTCAAGGAAGAACAAAGAACCTTCATTAGGAATATTTGAGAAGCCGAGGTTGAACTAAAAATTGCTCTTCTGGCTGGCTGCCAAGGACAATTAAAGCCGAAGGGACAAACTTCAAAACCTAACCAAGGGTACACCCTACCTCTCAGTCTAAAAAGGTGACATACAAATAATCTGTGTAATCCACAGGCATCGCTGCACTTCAGGAACATAACTTCCAAACCCAGAATAATTTAACAATGGGTGCCACAGGGTAGTGTTCTATCCCCACTTTTATTTAAATTTTGCATATCGAAGCTCCATTCTGCACCCGAAGGAGTTACCATTGTGTCCTACGCCGATGCACGCTAAAGGCAACAGGTCCCGGCCCATCCATCAATGGGCTATGATATAAAATCAACAACTATCTCCCTAATACTTAAATACTACTAAATATGGACGCTCGATCAGAATCCACATTTTGGCGAGCATGCAACCACAATTGTACCTGAAGTCTAGAGTTGTAACAAAATCCTATAGTCTCTTGCCGGCAGGACTTTGGGCAAAGATAAAGAAACGTTATAAAGCACTTATAAAGCAATTGGCCGGCCGTTTGAGAGCTACGCGTCCCCAATATGGTAGCCGAGCCTAAAGAAACATTCTGGAGGAAACTGAAGGCATGTCAAAACACCGGACTCAGAACTGCCACAGCATGTATTCTTGTTTCCATAACATCATCTACGTAGTAAGGCGCTAATACTCTGCATAAGGGAGAGAATTAAAATGTTGAACAAATAGTTTGTTATGAATACCCAGTCACCTTGGCATATAAACGGATATCTGATTGAAGAGGTCCCGCCTACCAGGAACTTAAGAAGTCAACTCCGTAAGCACTACAAAGAAATCCGTCACTTAAGGCCTCAGCTGTATGAAAAATAGGAGCATGACAAGGCCTTCAGAAACGTCCATTAAAAGGCGTCGGGCTACAATGTCAGGGATTGACCGTTGAACTCCATTCATAAAGAGAAATACCCCAAAATTAGCAGTTGTGGTACACACTGGGGAGATTGCGTTGACGCGCGTTACTCTGGCTCAATTTTGATCTGGCTACTGCAACAGGTTAAAGCCTTACCTATTCCGAATCAACCCTGACACGTCCAATGTATGTCCCGCTTGTAAAAGTGTCTACAGATGACACCAACCATCTTTTCAATTGCAATGTAGAAGCAAGGCCACTAAAAATAATCTCTCTGTTTCCACCTTGTTGAAACTTTACGTTTCTTCGGACTCCTGTCAGGGGATATTGATGAAAATTAGTGAGTGGTTTTGGATAGGGTGAAGCACTGCTACAACAACAGCATAGACCAAGAAACTCGCTGTTTTGAATCTAAAAACTGATATATAAAACGTCAGTAGCAAAAGTTTCTAGATTAGCGTACTGGTACTCTGTTCTCAAACATAATCCGATATGGCTGCCAGTTAATAATGTGAGTCATTGCATCATGCCAAGCACATTCATTTGATTCAAAAAATTTCTTGTTTACCCTGTATACATTTGTACGCGCTGTTGCAAAAAAGCATATCTTTTCACAGTCATCATTACTAATGATGCTCATCTTTTAGTCAACACTGTACATCAGATTATACAAAGATATGTATTTTACATAAACTCTTGCCAATCTTTAAAATTTTCCAACATAAATTGTTCAAGAAATAGATATGTACACATCATATATATATACGAGCATGTCATATGCAGACACTAGGTAAATGGGTAATTGTTCGTAGATAGATATTAATCTCTCTGTTCGTATGTTCAGGAATTTTTTCAATCATGTTAGCTCTTATTTTGCTTAGAAAGAGAAAACCTTCTTCTAGCATCATTAACTTTTTTCTTTGAAGTTTTAATTTTTTATTTTTATGATTAAGAATTGGTAAAAATGCGAATTGTTTCACATTTGCTAATGCGAATACGAATGTACAGGAATTTGTAATTCCTTTGCGTTAAGTCGCTTTCATGCTTGTTCGCAAATTTTGAAATCTCTTCTATACATTTTTGAGTATCTTTCCGTCGAGCTAGAGCTTTCAAATTCGGAACACACTTTACAATCCGATGATAATACAATCGGAATGGGTTCGTAAATGGCGGAAGATAAATGGAATAAGAAATGGACAAAATAAGAAGAAACAAGTAAGGACGGTACAGCCTTCGGCTGTGTCTAAGATCTCACACCTTCCATGAATGTAGCTGAGCAATAATGTGTTGACATTTCAAAAATTCATAAAATGTGGTATGGAATATATATTATTTACAAGGCCTATAATCTTAACGATTTCAGACAAAATTATTTCCATAGTTATTAAAATGAGAAAGAAATTAGGTTGAACCCCTTATATGAACAATCGGATGTATGGGTTATATATTATATATATGACTGATCTTAACGATTTTTTAGGGAAAATTATTTGCCTTACATGTAAACACCCTGTAAAATTTCAAGCTTCTAGCTATTAAAGTGGGGTAGAAATTACGTTAAACCCCGTATCTGAACAATCGATTGTATGGGATGTATATTTTATATATCACCGATCTTAAAGATTTTTTCGGGCAATATATATGCCACATTCATAAGTATTCTGCAAATTTTGAAGCTTCTAGCGGTTAAGACGGGAGAGAAATTGCATTAAACCTCTTATCTAACCAATCGATTGCACGGGATATATATTATATATACGACCGATCTTGACAATTTTTAGAGACAAAAATGTATGCCTTATATGTAATCATCCTGCGAAATTTCAATCCTCCAGCTTCGAAAACTAAGAATAAATGACAAAAAATATTTTTTTATAAAAATCAGCTGTATGGAGGATATATGCTATAGTGGTCCGATCCAGCCGATTCCGACAAATGTCTAATCGGACACCCAAATACATCCTCTCACCGCATTTTATCAAGAAATCGCAAAAATTTAGGGACTAGTTTACATATAAACATACAGACTTACAGACATGGCTAAATAAACTCAGCCCGTCATCCTAATCATTTCGGTATACTTGTAAGTGGACCCATCTCTTCTCCATTAAGGACTTACAAATTTGAGATTCGTGACAAACTTTATATAACATTGCATTTTCATGAAAGGTATAATATTTGAAGATAAAGTAGCAGAGTGGGAGAGAGAGTGAAGTAAGAAGCGGGGCTTACTTTTGAAATGTATCTAAACCAATTTTCTGGCAGAACAAAATCTACCGGGTACTGTAGTTTCTTTGTCTAATACGAAGTTATGGGGCAGTTTTTATTACCGATTTTTCATCCTATCAAAGTATGATCTGTTTATTACACGACTCTACAAAAAAAATTGTTTGTTCTTTGTCCTAAGGTTTATTTCATGATTTTCTGTTTTATTATAAACAAAATGAAAAAAAAAATATCTTTTTTCTGACACGACCAGTACCAGAGACACCGAAAAAATTATCGCAGAGAAGTGGATCGTCTCTTAGTTCTTATAAAAGCAATGCCGATAAGGAGTTTTTACCGACACCAGAACAACCAAAACACAATTTCATCGCTACTGAATCGCTACTTAATGATTTGATTAGAGATTTCAATTTACCAAAAAATAAAGCCGAGCTTTTAGGCTCTTCTTCGAACAACGTTATCAAGGCCAATATAATGAAAACATGATGGGAGACTATGAACAAAGAAATAACTATGAACATAAAAGAAAAAGTAAAAGTGTACATTTTTAAATCATTTAAGTTATTTCGATATTTAAACTTAATAAAAACATTTATTTGAGTTGTTTCATTTTCAAGTAAAAATTAAAACTACAGATTTTGAAAAATTTCGTTCAAGCGGTTTCCTAAATAGGAAAGCAAACTTTTTCATGCCACATATATTTTTTTTTCGTCAAATTACGACCTAAAGAATTGAAATTTAACGCTTTGAAGTCAAAGTCAAATTTTGTATTGACCCGTGTTATCGTCGAAGTATCTCCTTATTATTGAAAATTTATCGATTTGGCATCGAACAAATATCGATTTGTTATCAAAAAGTTATCGATTTTTTATATATGGATGCTAACGATGTTCTTTATTGTGAAAATTGCAATGGCCATCGTGGTGTGATGGTAGCGTGCTCCGCCTACCACACCGTATGCCCTGGGTTCGCACCCCGGGAAAAGCAACATCAACATTTTAGAAATAAGGTTTTTAAATTAGAAGAAAATTTTTCTAAGCGGGGTCGCCCCTCGGCAGTGTTTGGCAAGCGCTCCGGGTGTATTTCTGCCATGAAAAGCTCTCAGTGAAAACTCATCTGCCTTGCAGATGCCGTTCGGAGTCAGCATAAAACATGTGGGTCCCGTCCGGCCAATTTGTAGGGAAAATCAAGAGGAGCACGACGCAAATTGGAAAAGAATTTTGGCCTTAGATCTCTTCGGAGGTTATCGCGCCTTACATTTATTTATTTATTTTTTTTTTATTTCAAATTCGTTCAAAGAATCTGTGTGTGAGGGCACTATTCCATTGTGTTTCAATCTAAATAAAGAATTTAAAATATGTAATTTAATTTTTTTAAATAAATCAATAAAATTAAAAAGTCACGGCACTATCATCGGCTATTGCAATTTTCTCTCAATGCATTGCATTTGCAGCTCGTTCTGATTCGTTTCTAACTTTTCGGAAATCTAATTCTATATTAACGATTATTCAGAATCAAATTTTCAGGTGCTTTTACAGCATTATTTTTTTGACAAGTCAGTAACTACTATAATTATACTTATTATAATTGTTTTAACGCAAATTTGTTTCTATTATGATTATTTTTATTTTTATTTTTTTTTTTATGTACTTTTCTCTAATTTTATGAAAAGTGATCTTATAACCAAAGAAAAAACAAGCCAACCTAATATAAACGCACGCAAGTCATTTTCTGTCAAAAATGTCTCATGCACATACAACTTGTATGAGAGCAACTCAAATTGAATTTGCTGCGTGAAAACCTAACTCGATTTCCAATCTCTGTTCTGCGTGACATTTAGATTTGACGTTTGCACACATGCTTTACATTGTCGCAACGCATGCTTATTTGGGTTTGGGCAAAAAACGCCGGTTGTTTGCGTGCGCTAAAAAAACGTAGTGCGGTTTTATTAGTTTGGCTTGTAAGCGACCATATATGTATACAACATGGCGTAACGATACAAGGTGGCAGCATGGGACAGCTGATTATAAACTTTTTTTATTTGATTTCATACATCAACTTTCGTCGCAGTACCATTTTGACATTTGTCCATCGAATTTACAAAAACAATGTACATGGAACTTTTATCTACGTTTGTAGGTATGTCACCATGCTGCCACCTTGTATCGTTCCGTCATGGTATACGATAAGCGATAGCACAAGGGCTACTTCGTGAAAATCAACGACAGCTCTTTTAGTTTGATCATAGTGTAACTATAGAAGTGTGTCAACTAAGCGATAAACTTCAAAACTACAAACAGCCTCGCTCACCTGATGCAAATCTCAGGTCTAGAGTTGCATTTTTGGTACGTAAGAGTACTTCAAGCTGAGTTGCATTTGATAGTTCCATAAAACTTTGTAGTATTTACAGATGAAATAGTTGCATATATTTCCGCGGAAATAAGAATACTAGAAGATTTGTAGCCTGCAACAATGCGAAAACATACGGAAAGCAAAATTTATTTAAATTAGAGTCACAATATAAAGCACCACACGTGTAACATGGAAACATTTCATTTCTAAGGCTGTTTACACAAATGCATAAGGGCAAAATTATATAAACGCTTTGGTCGCTTTAAAGCAAAGATAACGTACGGCGTTTCATTGTTTTTAGTATGGCGTTGTCAAAACGTAGGCACGCAACCAAAGCATTTATGTAAATTTTTCGATACTTCGCCCGACAGATGAATTAATGAATGCAACACAACCAAAGCATCTGTGTAAATCCGCTTTAATTTTTGTAGCTGCGAAAGTCTCCTGCAAATAAAATGGTGCTGAAAGTGCAAACAAATCAAACTCCTAGATGAAACTATTATATTTTCAATGTATTTTCTCTTATATTTTTTTCGAGGGAGCCAATAAGGTTTCAATACTAGTGTAAGTGTGTGAATTATATTTAAAAAAACTAACGAAATACAAGAATAGTTCATTAAATCAGGCCGTATTTTCTTTATTTTTTCTGACAAATGAAAATTTTGTTTTTAGTTTCAAAGTTTTGTGCATAAAACACAATTAAATTCAAAGTGTAAATTGTGTGTGCAAATGAGTTTTCAATAAGTGTACATTTTTCAGTTTTTCATAGTTAAGGAATTGATTTCCAGATTCTTGTGTTACACAAATATAGTGAACTTGGGTACAGAAATTCAAAGTAAAAAGTTTTTCACAATAATTTGGAAAACTCTACGTTTTCTCTGCTTTTTACACTTAAAGGAGTAACCCTCCGTAACAAATTAAACTTTTAATGAAAATCAATAACTCTGAATTGAACACTTTTCGCCATGATATAAAATTAGAATGCTGTGGAACAGGAGCAACACTTTGTCTCAATCTTTTACGTCTCTGCACAGAACCCTAATTGACCGTTTTCAACCGAAACAACAATGGCAACCCAGATTTTCCCGTTATGCCGTTAAGCGAGTGCCTGTCAGAAAGAAGTCAACACACTTGGACTTGTACACTATGAGTTTGATTTTGATGGGCGTACTGTGAGGAAGTGTCGCACGCGCGCTTAAAACGGAGTACCAAAGTGTGCGTATAACACATGTTCACCGTTCAAGCATTGAAATCAAACTAAATAAATAATTGATTTTTCTTTCGTGCTCGCTACGCGTTCGTATTTAATAACACATTCTCAATTTGGTAACCGTGTAAATGTAGTGGTGCCCGCCGCTGTTTATGATAGAGATCCAATTTTATGTATTTGGCCTGTTGCTAATACCGAACCTTTACGAACCTTTTCGAGCCTTTTCGGATCTTTTTTGACAAACATCCGTTACGGTTTTTTTGATTTAGTCGCCAAGCCCGCGATAAAATCTATGCAATAGCTTAAAAACATCCTAGATTTTGAGAATATTCCTTGTCTACATTACGAGAAGTCCATAGTTCAATTAAAAAACCCAATTCTTCCTTAATTTGATGCCCTCAATCGATTTATTCATTCTAACCACTTTTATTTCATTAATATCGCCCAAAGCCCAAAAGCGAAATGTGAGTAAAGAAAAAGAAATAACTACCAGATCTGTGGCAGATAAGCCATTACGAAATGCAAACCACAAATTGCTTCAAGTGATTATTGAAAGCTATTTGTACATACATATATAGGATATCGGTGAAAAGCTTACCATATACAGATTTCGCCTTGTCACACGCACACACACACACACACAACATCAACTCGATCTCCATCAAATACGCCTTAAGCTGGAGTCATTGGTGCCGTATGTCGTATCGCTGTATCCGTATCCCTAAAGTAATCAACTGTTTATCGTTACGACGGTAAACCAAAAACCAATTGGTTGGCTACGATACGGTTACGACTTTAGCGGCACCAATAATCGATTGCATTGATTCTCATAAGGTTGGTCGAATCAGCTGTTAAAAGGTTACCGATATGATTACCGATAAAGCACCAATGTCTCCAGCTTTAGACATTAAATTGTGGAGAGGAAAAATGAAAGCACAAAAAAAGAGTCTAGAAATGATAGGTAAATATAAAAAAGTCAATAGCGGCAATTGTTTTCTTTTTTCGTCACACCAAAGCCGCAACGCCCGCCGCCCAACGAACCGCCTTCTCCTTAGACAGGCGGCCAACAAACTAAACATCGAATTAAACGAGTCGGTCTTACGTACATTAAATGTGTTTGCATCTCGACATCTGCTCGATTGGTTTGGAGTTTTATGGTCAGCTTCGTATTGCGCTTTATCCAAAGTTTGTGTTTCCGCATTCTCCGCTATTTTCCAATACTCCAATTACCAACTTGTTTTGCTTAATCTTTTTGTTTCGGTTAGCATTTTTCCCCCTTTCCGTTTCCTTTTTTTATTTTTTACTTCCTTTATTCTACACTCAGTTTTTATTTTCTTCTTTATTGTTGTTGCTGTATGGTTTTTATTTAACTCAATTCTTGCAGCAATTGAATTTTACACCAACAATTGATGCTGACTGCTAATGCGATTGCCCCACTAATTATCAACACTCAACATATTTGTGTACTTTAAATTGTTGAAAAACATTGGTGGGCAAACACAGCGGTGAGCAATGAAATGGAAGCAGTTAAATTGCGATTTTTCTTGCAAATCATTTACGAATATGAAACACATCAATTATTGTTGTTGTAACTTTATAAGATCCTGTGACAGAGTTATATTTGTTCGTTAAACTTTAATTGGTATAATTGAGCGCTCCAAAAATTGCCTTCATTGGGTAAATACGTCAGTAAATAAGACTATAGCGATTATGTTAATTGACGTTGAAGTGGCTGTCGCGCAAGCACACAAAGGCTAGTGTTAGGAGACCCGTTGTGATAATATAAAAACACGCCCTCCTCTTCGAGCCATTCGAAAGGCCTGATACTTTATCTGCCAAGTCGTTTTGATGTCGTAATCCACGAACTAGTCTACATTATTCAGAAAGACAACCCCAGACAGCGCTTTCTTTTTAATGTTGTTGTTGTAGCGATAACGACACCGCCGCACATTGAACCTTCTATATTATCCCTCTCCCCACTCCATAGTTCCATGGAACTTGGGGTCACCAGAGCCTCTGCTGCTAAAGAAACATGATTCGCCACAGGTAGGTGAGATTGATAATTGGATTGGTGAAGCTATAAATTGCACTGGCAAAACCCCTCAAAAGGGTTTCGCTACGCTTTCCATCATTGGAGTATTTTAGTCGCGCCTTACGACAGGCATATCTGCCGCGAGTATATTCTAAGCCCCGTAATAGCGCTGTCTGTCATTACTTAACGCGGCGCAATTGCATATAAGGTGACCCACCGTTTCCTCCCCTGCGTTATCTTTACAATGCATCGACAATAGCACATTGAAAGCCTTTTTACATGCCTACCAAAAAGGCAATGCCCTCGTAGTACTTCGGCAAATGTGGAAATTGTGCCCCTACTTTGGGTATAGATGGGACGCGATCTTTTAAGATCTCATCTTGGTCTGGTCTAAGCGTTCTTTTTGTCAAGAAAACCTGACTTTGTTGTGTACTGCCTGCTGAAATTTCGTCTACAATATAGTTTCCCTGTTAAGTGTACACAGTTCAGTTGGGCCATCTCCTGAAGAAATCAGCGACAGCTTAGTGTTAGTTCAGAATTGAAAGTGTAAGAGCCAAGGGATTTACTATTCGCTTAGCTGTTGCTCAAAATAAAGATTTCCTTGCCCATAATGTGTTCTCCTATCGAAACTGTGGCTTCCATGATACTTCTACCTAGAACGAGTTGCAATAATTAGGTAATCTAAAACTGGGTAGCAGGTCATGGTCCTTTGAAAAAAATCCGTCACTCAACCCAACATTTTATTTAACACCCATGGGTACATATGCTACAGTCAGCAGCAAAGCACCGATCTGACGCTACCAAATCATGCCAGCTGGTAATGTGTACGATAAAGAGTCTGAAGCACCTCGATTTCGTTGTCCTAAGAGCAACACTTATGTTGATTGTACTTGGTCTGTGCAATTTTCTCAGCTAATTCTGATTTGATGCCTTGCTCAGGCCTGGCTACTATCACAGCAATACCTCATTCAGCAATATTTGTCGAATTATCGCGGCCTCAGTCCGTCCCGCATATATTGGGAGCTAGACCGCATATCTTGCCAATTAGCCTTTTACACTTGTATAATGCAACTGACACTTTATTTTGACGCTGAAAGACGTTGTCCTTCCGTTTGCATCGTTAAGTGTATAAGACAGGCTCCATTTAATCGGAATTGAAGCTGAATCCGCATTGAGGAACACAAAGAAACATCCCGCAATGCGACCTGAATCAGGTTACACAAGGTCGAAAGGAATTTTCCTCTGTAAGCAAGAGCTTGGTCACAAGTACTTGCCATAATAACCTCCCCCCCTCTCTCCTCCGAGATTGTATCACTATGGAGCGGGTTTGACAGGAGGTTCCATATAATTGGGAAAAGAACACCACCGTAATGGGTGTGCCTTTTGGTATCAAACTTTCTCAACGATGAAAATATATTCTTCCGTTGAAAAGCTGAGAAATCAGTCACACTAAGGACCAGTTTACAACCGTTTGATTGGGGCGTTATTAACGGTGTATTGGCTTAAATTATTCCACATACCTCCCACGTCTAGGAAGGCTGCGAAAGAGATTACTCAACCTAGTTTTGAAATACGTGGGGTCTTCAAGAGTAGATTGGTGGTAGTTGAGCGCATATCCAGGCATAGATTTTTTTTAAATCTAATAAGCTGCATGAAACAAAGAAAGTTCCAAAGTTAGGTGCTCTTGAGTGGCATATTTTCAATTTCGTCCCGTAAAGAAACTATTTCGAATCTCTACCTTGGCCATTTCGATTTTGTTTTTCTCCCATTAAATTCTCCGGAACTTCGGAAAGATAGTGAACTTTTTCACTACTCACGAGTTCAGGTAATGAGTTTTTCTGTGTTACATTCAGAGATGTCTTTGCTTTTAGGCTGACTTAACAAATTATGTTTCTTTACTCGATTGATTTAGAAAAATTGTAATATGACGAGATATTAATAAACGGAGGCAGGCTCATTTAAAAAATAAAATCAGTGAAGTTGTTTGGCTGTTTTGTTCTAAGCAAGTTATGGTCTTTATTTTCATATAAAGTGAAGATAAAGATAAAACAGTAATCAGCATACAGTTTAATGTCGCCTCCTAGTCTACACATCATTTTCGATATTCAGAACGAAAACAAAAACTGGAAAAAGAAACCGAAATGTGCTTAATCGGGCTTGATTTGGATGTATCGCTCGAAAGTCTGCTGACGCCTTCCGACAAATCCAATAGTTCGCGCACCAACTTTGTGGGGGAGCTGACTTTTATAGATCCTGAAGAAGGATGGCATTATTTTCTACATCTCAGGCTTCCGATAGGTTAAGTAACTCCAAGAAAGTTCTGGTATATAGAAAACGTTACAATAAAGTGCCGAATACAGAAGTTTTAATTTCGTTAATTATCGTTTAACTTTCGTTCTCCATCGTGCTTCAATTTTAATACAATCTATCTTTTTTATTCGATAACCTTAATACCCAAAGCTGGCGCTATTAAATTTTGGACTCATCGCGTTGAAGAGTGACTAAATTTTTTGCAAAAGCGTTTTTGAAAGTGGTTAACGCGTTTATCTGAGAAAATATTTATTTATCGCGATTTCATGCCCTCATTTGGCCATTGGCTTCACATTTATAGTTTTTTTTTTTTATGTTGTGGAATAACTTTGTAGCTTTCATTACGATTTGGAAAGCAATAATCGTTTTGCCTGCACCATAAGATATATGAATGCGTTTATCATGCATCAATGCACCACAACTACCCAGATACGAACACTTTATAAAAACAAAAAACAAAAACAGACATAACAGAACAGCTTCCTGCATAACTAATATTGTTGAATTGAAAACTCAGTTCAATTCAAAGCTTTAAAGTTCGCTTTAAACTTCAGTTATTTGTTGATTTAATGCAACTGCGATTTGATTTTTTTTATTTTTTATTTTATTTTTTTATTTTTTTAAAGTGGCTGTTTATCTGTATTTTTTTCTTCTATACTGAACGAAGAATAACAGGAAAAAATATAATTAATCATAAAAAGATCCCCAAACTTCCGGAAGAATAAGCACAGTTTTTATAATCAGCTCACAGGGTATATTGACTTTGTTCGCATAACGGTAATCCGTAACGGCATAAACTAATCGAGATAGATATAGACTTCTATATATCAAAATGATCTGGGCGAAAAAAGAAATTCATTTATCCATGTCCATCCGTCTGTCCGTCCATCCGTAAACACGATAACTTGGGTAAATTGTGAGATATCTTGATGAAATTTGGTATGTAGGTTCCTGGGCACTCATTCCAGATCGCTATTTAAAATGAACGAAATCGGACTACAACCACGCCTACTTTTTCGATATCGAAAATTTCGAAAAACCGAAAAAGTGCGATAATTCATTACCAAAGACGGATAAAGCGATGAAACTAGGTAGGCGCATTGATCTTATGACGCAAAATAGAAAATTAGTAAAATTTTGGACAATGGGCGTAGCACCGCCCACTTTTAAAAGAAGGTAATTTTGCAAGCTGTAATTTTTATTTTTTTTTATTTGAAGATATCAGGATGACCTTTGGCAGGCACGTTACTCCTATTACTATATGTGTGCTAAATAAAAATTAGAAAAATCGAATGACGAAAACGCCCACTTGAAAAAAAATTTTTTTAAGTCAAATTTCAACAAAAATTTATTATCTTTGCAGTATATAAGTAAATTATGTCAACATTCAACTACAATAATGATATGGTGCAACAAAATACAAAAATAAAAGAAAATTTCAAAATGGGCGTGGGTCCGCCCTTTTTCATTTAATTCGTCTAGAATACTTTTAAGGCCATAAGTCGAACAAAAATTTACCAATCCTTGTGAAATTTGGTAGGGGCATAGATTCTATGACGGTAACTGTTTGCTGTGCAAATGGGTGAAATCAATTGAAGCCACGCCCAGTTTTTATACACAGTCGACCGTCTGTCCTTCCGTTCGGCCGTTAACACGATAACTTGAGAAAAAGCGATATATCTTTACTAAACTTAGGTCACGTACTTATCTGAACTCACTTTATCTAGGTATAAAAAATGGCCGGAATCCGACTATGACCACGCCAACTTTTTCGCTATCGAAATTACGAAAAATGAAAAAATGCCATAATTCTGTACCAAATATGAAAAAAGAGATGAAACATGGTAAGGTAATTGGATTGTTTTATTGACACGAAATATAACTTTAGAAAAAACTTTGTAAAATGGAAGTGACACCTACCATATTAAGTAGAAGAAAATCAAAAGCCCTTTGAATCTTGGTAGGAATACTGTTCGTGGTATGACATATATAAATAAATTATCGGTACCCGACAGAAGATGTTCTGAGTCACCCTGGTCCACATTTTGGTCGATATCCCGAAAACACTTTCACATATACAAATAAGGGCCACTCCGTTTTAAAACCCTCATTAATACCTTTAATTTGATACCCATATCGTACAACACATTCTAGAGTCACCCCAGGTCCACCTTTATGGTGATATCTCGAAAAGACGTCCACCTATAGAACTAAGGCCCACTCCCTTTGAAAACACTCAATAACACCTTTGATACCCATATCATAAAACACACTTTCTAGAGTCACCCTGGTCCACCTTTATGGCGATATCCTGAAACTGCGTCCACATATAGAACTATGGCGCACTCCCTTTTAAAATAATCTTTAATACCTTCCATTTGAAACCCATGTCACCTACAAACACATTCCAGGGCATTTTCCTTTATTTTGTCTCCAAATCTCTCAGCTGAGTATGTAATGTTCGGTTACACCTGAACTTAGCCTTCCTTACTTATTTTATTAGTATATTAATGCCAAGTACTGATTATAAGAAGAGTTTGCTGCATCATAAAGGACGGAACTATTTCTGGGGGAAATATGTAGATCTGATACGTACCGAAAACTATCACCATTAAGATACTACATAAAAATCTCGAAAATGATTTGATATGACCATGTCGAATGTGCTCTAGGTCACCGCCCTAGCCCAACTTCGGGTTGCTGGAACATCGATTGTTTTATTTTTGTACGAATACAGTCATTGTTAGATAAGCTGAGTAGCTTTCAAGTTGTACGTATATGGGGTTCAAACAAACCTTCTAGTATATAGAACGGAAATATTTTATAGAATTTGTTGTATAGCTTTTGCTTTAGTTTCAATTTTCAATGGAAAGTCTGAGAAAGCGACCGATATCCACGCCCACTTTTCAAACCTTTCATAAAGATAATAGGACATACTGGCACGATGCGCTAAAAAAAGGCGCTCATTAGAAATACAGCATGTGGCGCCAAAATACAATTTTTAAATGATTTAGGAGGCCCAAAGAGGACCAAAATCCGTTTGTATATTTGTATGAAACATAGCACGCAAGGGAGTTATGCATCGATCTGAATAACTCAAACGGTTTCGTAGCTACCAATCCAAGTTTGGAACCACAAGAGGCATTACAAAACTCTACAGCGATCATTTTCTTTCAATTAGATATTTAGTAGTTTTCGGACTTCAATATATCAGACGTAGTTCGAAAATGTCGACCTACATATATATAAAGCTAAGTAGATCCAGCATCAATGTCAAACAATTGGAGTACCAAAGCACTCTCAGATTTTTACACCTTTCATGAAAATGAAATGGTATATTAATTTCGTCACGAACTTCAAAATTGCAAGTTTTTAAAGGATAAGATATAGAGTCACCAATAAGCATTCCGAAATGAATAGAATGCCTAGCTGAGTTTATTTAGCCATGTCCGTCTGACCATTTGTCCGTATGTCTGTTTGAAAGCAAATTAGTCCCTCAATTTATAAGATATCTTGATTAAATTTGATGATCTGGTTTAATTGGGTGTCCAAAATATCATTTTTCGTAAGCGACCGATTTTTGAAAAAAACGGGTTTTTGCCATTTATACCTCATTTATACCTAAATGATTGAAATTTCACAGGGATATGACATATGAGGCCTACTGAATGAGGTTGTCTGAAAAAATCGTTAAGATCGGTAGTATATCTATATATACAAGAAATAATGTTTGTATATATGTCATCGATGAACTCAAAAACTACTGGAACGATTATTATGAAATTTGGCATATATATGTATTTTTTCACGGGGAAGGTTTATATAATGAGTACTTTGATACCGGGTGACTAGGGTCGCGAGATATAGGCCAAAACATGGACCCGATGGCAGAGTTAGACGGAAAATCTTATTAAAATGTATGCAGATAGACCAAATTTAAGGCAGAACAACTTCTGCCGGGTCTGCTAGTATTATATATATGGGACCGATCGATCAGATTTAGTAAATTTTTGAAATTTCTACGCACATCATCAGTTCCATTTATGAAAGGTATGAGGTCTTCGGCTGTGCCAAAATTTACTTGTTTCTACATAAGGTATGTTCTATCTGTAACATATAACCACATAAAACCACCATTTTTTCGATCTCAATATGAAACCAAGGCCTCTAGCACCCCTTTCTTACTGGTCTACCCATTTTGAAACTCCAAGTTTCCTGGCACTTCCGTTAGACGATATTGATGACAATTTGTAAGTGGCCGCACCTATTGGATGTGATGAAGCAATGCTACAAAAACAACAGCATGAACTTTATGAAGAGGTCAACCTCGGGATTGGATTGGTCAGTCGACATGATATGGAAGTATGGTTTGAAGTGCTGTGATGGTGCTGGGGTATTGTCCGAACACTCTACATCCGTCTTCCAATCACAGTATTTTCCAAGCAGAGCTACTAGTAACGCTGCTTCCTGGTGGAGAGTTTTGTAAATGGCCGAAAGGTAGGCACATGCTCAGATATTGTGGGAATCAAATATTATGAGAATCAAAGAAAAGCTTTAAAGATGCACTTGTAATTTTCACATCTCAATTATTTTCAGAGACAGCAGTCAAAATGTACAATTTCCGATTGAATGGTTTTATGCCTATTTGTACGAGCTATCAAATGTGTTTAAGTGGGAGTTATTATCTTGGCACAAATTCCGCAAAGGTTCGTTTAGTTCGAAACTAGCTCTACATTGTTCCAGAAAAAGGGGTTGGAAGTGCCTCGTAGTTCTAAAGGGAATACAAAAGTTCAGTTCATTTAGAAAGAATGTAACAATATAGAATGGGATCTTAGAATAGATGGTGATTATCAAGAACGTGTAATGAGACATTTTTGTCTATACTTCTCCCTCCCGCACTTATAAACGGTAATAGTACGTATATTGCAGCATATCTTCAGGCGAGGCTTCCTTAGAGCCGGTGCTAGCGAAGCTTTTAGTTAACTGTGGTTTGCATTCCGATCTTTTAGTAAAAGTTCAAGCTTTTGAAAAGTAGAAAAATAAACAAATTTTTCGTACTCTATATACCGACGGAGCAGCTAGTAAAAACTTGGATACTATAAATACAAACTAGCCATATATACGTGCGTTATATCAAAAAAACAAGAATATCTCAAACATAAATTTCTAACTTCACAATTGTATTAATCAACTGCTAAGTTACGTTGTTTGTTGGGCAAGAAGCCGATGAGCACATACATATGTACTTATCTAAAAATTTAGGTTTCCACCAAAATGACTGTTGTATGCTTCTTTCAAGCTTTGTTTAAAGCTCAATTTAACACGAGAAAACATTTTTCGATGCTTTGAATTTATATTTGCGAACAGTTTTGAAATGAGCGATTCAAAGCAATAAAAGCCAACAACAAAAAGGATTAATGAAAATTGGGGTTGACAAGGCTGCAAAAAGCACAGTTATGTGAAAAGCAGTAAAAAAGTGAAATTGTACCAAAAACTAGTAAAATTAAACAACAAGAACAATAGAAGTTGATTGTACAGAAAATTGAAATGACTTCTCATTAAATAAACGAAGCATACTTTGGGTGTTAATAAATTTATTCTTGTTTAGCTATTAATACAACAAGTGCGAACGTCAAGCTGTGAAGTTGTGTTTTGATTTCTACTGTGCCTTATTTTGTCTTAAATCAATAAATTTGTTTGTTTAAATAATTATTGTGCTAAAAATAAGTGTAAACACGGTGTACTGCATTCAGCAATTTAAAGTTCTGCTTTTCTTTATTAAAATAAATTGTATCTTAAAAATAATGGATAAAGTGTGTACATCCATACATACATACATATTTGCCGAGTCACTTTGCATATTTGTTGTTGCATTTGATTGGCATTTATTTATTTTCAGTTTTCAATTGTTATTTGCTCGTGCACATTTACTTCATTTTCTTTTCACTGCCACAGCTGTTTGCATTGTGTGTTGTTAAGCGTCAGTTAATAGCGATCTTAAACTGCTCATGCAGTGATCTTCAAACTGCTCAAACAGTGATTTTCTTACTGTGATCTCCAAACTACTTTCACTGCCTCCGTCTGTTTAATCAATTTTACTTTAACTTACAATGTCTTGCAATTTTGTTAGCTGCCAATTGAAAGGTGATACCGAGCGTTTCGTGTCGTGCTGGCTTTGTGATGAGCTTGCTCATATGAAGTGCGCTAGTTTGACAGCAAGGGTGTGTGATGCGATCAACGATAACAAAGGTGTGCGTTGGTCGTGCTTGAAATGCAGATCCACCGAAGTGGATCTTTTTAAGCTTTTCAAACATACCCGAAACGCATTCTCCGAAATCGGTAAGGAACTTTCTACATTAGGGGATAAATTCAAGTATTATGAAAACTTGTTTAAAACTTTCAAATGTATTACCGATTCAGCTGCTAATGCTAACAGCGACAGTCGTGACAGCAAACAAAAACGAACTGATGTCTCGGCTGGCGTATTGACCCTAGACCCCGTTCAAAACATCCAGAACCCAATCGTTCCTACACCTAGCACGACAGAATTAATAAACTTAGCATCTCCAAGTCCTCTTACAGTAGAGCCTTCAACATCAAAGGCACCTCCAACAAAACTAGCAGCTAGAAAAAATATTGAACCTGCAAACCATTCTCAGGCGACTGAGCCTGGAACTAGGAAGTTGGTTGTAGTCCCTCCTAAAAAATCGATATTCGTGTCAAGAGAGGGATACTACTGAGGAGGATCTGAAATCGTATATCTTCTCAAAAAGGAAAACCCATGACGTAACAATTCGGAAATTTAATTTTAGTTATGAAAGAAACGTATCTTCCTTTAGATTAGATGTACCTATTGACCATTTTGACACTATCTTGAGTAACGATTTTTGGCCCTCTGGGGCACTTGTGCGGGAATTTGAATATAGGCGGAATAAGAGTGTTCCAAACTTGGCAAAGATCCCTGTTAATAACACTGAGTCAAAAAACTGAACGAAAAATCTGCTTTAGATATACTTTACCAAAATGTTAGAGGCTTAAACACCAAGTTAACAGAACTGTTTTTAAAATCATTTAACTCAAGCTACGATATAATTACTTTAACCGAAACCTGGCTGAAACTTCATGTTTTTAACTCAGAGATCCTCTGTAATGACTACCAGATATATCGAAATGACCGCCTGAACAGGGTTGGAGGTGGGGTTCTGCTTGCTGTACACTCTTCAATACCATCTGAAGAGATTTGCGTAACCGCCACCGATACAACTGAGTTCTTGTGCATACGCACACAACTAGCAAATATCCACATTTATTTGGCCATCTGTTATATCCCGCCATCTTCTGAACTGTCCGTTTATATGAATCACATTTCCTTGCTAAGAACTGTTAATTCGATGCTAAGGCCTTCCGATTCCATTATTGTCTTGGGTGACTTCAATATGCCACACATATCATGGTGCATCTCTGACTTTAATATCGTACCAGTTTCGTCAAAGTCTTCCAACAATCAATTTCTAGACGGAATGTCTGAGCTGTGCCTTCAACAAATCAACATCCAATCGAATAAATTCGGAAGAGTGTTAGATTTAGCCTTTGTGGATGATGAATCTAAATATTCCATTAGTCGATGCGAACCCATTATTGAACCTGAAGATGCTTACCACCCTTCCCTCAAAATAGTTTACGAAGTTGTAAATTATGCTTGTAACAGCGGAAATAAACGATACGACTCCAGTTATCGCTTCGACTTTGCGAAGGCCAATTTTAAAAAATTAAATCGTGATCTATCTCGAATAGTGTGGCCAATATTTAATGCTGATGTGGAGCAAAGCGTTTCTCACTTTTACAATACCATTTACTGTCTTTTTGAAAAATACGTACCTAAGTGGATTTGTGTACATTCCGATACAAGCCAAGTATGGTTCACTAAAGAGCTGAAAATTTTAAAGAATAAAAAGTCTCGATCTTTCAAGTTGTTCAAAAAGACGGGTTTACATAACCATTACTTACAGTACTCGATTCTACGCTGCAAGTATTTTCAATTGAACAAAAAGTGTTACAAATCTTATCTTTGTAAAATGAAAAGAAATATAACTTGCAACCCGAAGGCATTTTACGGATTCGTAAACTCTAAACGCAGGGTGAAAGGGTTTCCATCATCCATGAAATTCCAAGATAATATTTCCAGCGATGATCAAGAGATCGCCGACTTCTTTGCGGAATTTTTCAAATCAAATTACTCTATTGAGACCAACGTTTCACCTAATGAATACCCATACCATATTGATTCATGTTATTCAATCAGAGCTCCATTTATATCTTCAGAAGATGTATTATCTTATTTAAAAACTTTAAAAGTATCATATTCATACGGCCCCGACAGGATCCCGACACACTTTCTTAAAAAATGTGCCGCAAACATCTATCAGCCGCTAACAGATTTATTTAATTTATCTTTAATTTATGGCGTTTTCCCAACAATATGGAAGAAATCTTTTCTTATTCCGCTTCATAAAAGTGGAAGCAGGTCTTCAATAGAAAACTACCGGGGCATAGCAAAGTTATCCGCTATCCCAAAGTTATTTGAGGCTATTGTTACCCACCACCTAACATTCTCTATTTCCCCCATAATTGCAAGCTCGCAGCATGGGTTCTGTAAGGGCAAATCACCTATCACCAATTTACTAGAATTTACCACCCACGTTTCTAATGGATTTAGAAAAGGCCTTTACACTGATGTAATTTACACCGATTTCAGTAAAGCTTTCGACAAAGTATCACACCCATTACTTATTCATAAGCTCAGTCAACTCGGTTTTCAACCCCGTCTTATATGTTGGATTTCTTCGTATCTTGGTTATCGTACGCAAAAAGTAATCTTTAAAAATACACTTTCTGGGGTCATCAATGTTTCTTCTGGTGTTCCTCAGGGCAGCCATCTTGGTCCGATTCTGTTCTTGTTGTTCATAAACGATATATCTGGTACAATTAAATACTCAAAAATCGACGATGTAAAACTTTTCAAATCATGTGCCTCGGTTGAGGAACATTCCTTGCTTCAAATGGACTTAAATCACTTGGTTACCTGGTGCAATGTAAATTATATTCGCTCAATCTCAAAAAATGTGAATTCATGTGTTTTTCTCGGAGAGCTTCGCCACCAGCTTCATATACAATTAACAACTATAGTCTAGAAACTGTAAATAATTTTATTGACTCGGGAGTCATGATGGATTCCGAACTTAGTTTCAATCTTCATATTAATGCTACAGTGAATAAAGGCAAAGGTGTTTTTGCATTTGTTAAACGGTGGTCAAAAGAATTTAACGACCCTTACATAACTAAAGCACTTTTTACAACATTAGTTAGGCCAATATTAGAATACGGCTCGATAATTTGGAATCCGCGTTATCAAGTCCATGCAGACAGTCTCGAATCAATACAAAAACAATTTTTACTATTTGCCTTAAGAAATTTCCAATGGGACTCTTTAACTAATCTTCCACCTTATACTAATCGATTAAAGCTTATCAATCTTCCAACTCTTGCTAGTCGAAGGGAAATGCTTGGTGTGATATTTATGACAAAACTTTTAAATGGATCAATTTCGAGCCCATTCCTTCTGAATGAAGTGAACTTTTGCGTTCCCGCTCGGACATCGAGACACTTCAAACCTCTTCTGCTGAAACAATGTAGAACGAATTTCGAACAAAATGAACCTTTTCGGCGTTTATGCCAAGATTATAACTCTCACTCAAACACATTTGATAGCTCGAACTCCCTTTTTTCTATAAAAAAGATTGTTCTCACCTCTCTAAATTAATGTATAATACGTTTGCTTCTGTTCTCTTTAAGTATTATGCTTGGCTGATGAAATTTCTTCTGCAGCTGAGCAGTCTCAGATCGTGACGCTTGACAAACCGCTGCCCATCAAAGACTCGGCAAAATAAAAAAAAAAAAAAAAAAAAAAAAGTTATTATATATATATATAAATCGATCGCGTGAACAGGATTAGCCTGGTTTCA
This sequence comes from Eurosta solidaginis, assembly GCF_040869045.1. Taxonomy (NCBI): domain Eukaryota; kingdom Metazoa; phylum Arthropoda; class Insecta; order Diptera; family Tephritidae; genus Eurosta; species Eurosta solidaginis. The sequence continues at coordinate 303,072,623 of NC_090319.1, read as the reverse complement.
TTGGGCCACTTGAGGGCAGCGCGCTGCCACAACGTCCATTAAAAAAAAAAAAAAAAAAAAAAAAAAAACCAAATTGGATCAGGCCTACGTTAGGAGGGGTGACCTTAAAGGAGAAACCTTGCACAAAATATCTAGGAATCATCCTAGACAGTAGACTGTCATGGAAGCTCAACGTGGAGGAGAGGGTGAAGAAGGCTTCAATGGCACTATATGCATGTAACAGAATGCTGGGGTATACGTGGGGCTTATCGCCCTCTCTTTCTCATTGGGTTTTTACAGCGATTGTAAACCCTATCCTATACTATGTAGTTCTTGTTTGATGAAAAGCCACACAAAAAGCAACCTACCTCAAAAAATTGGAGAGGGGGGGTATGGAGAGAGGGTATGTAGACTATCAATGCTTAGAATTACGGGAGCCCTAAAAACAACCCCGATAACTGCACTGTATGCCATTCTGTAAATTCGACCTGTAAACCTGGTAGCAAAGAACATAGCGTTAACAACTGCGACCATGCTCGGTGCCTCAGGGTAGCCTGAGCACCGACCATACGGCCATAGTAATATAGCATCATCAATCACAAGACGAACAGACGAACAGACTACCTGATTCCCTATCTGCGCTTCGAGGGCGATCTTAAGGCCACAATAGAGGTGGACGATTGGCGCAAGTGTGCTCAAATGGCGGACGAGGCGATATATGTGTACACAGATGGTTCCAAGGTAGTGGAGGGAGTAGAGTCTGCGGTATACTGTGCTAATCCGGAAATAAACAGATCCTACAGGCTGCCGGATTACTGTAGTGTTTTTCAAGAGGAAATAGTAACCGTAACCAAAGCAGTAGAAACCCTGGAAGAAAATAGCCCAAGCTGCAATCTTGTTAACTTTTATATTGACAGTCAAGCAGCAACTAAGGCAATAATCTTGCATAGCACAGCATCTAAATGCGTATTAGAGTATAAGCAGTCGGACAGGGAGAAGCATACATCTATATTGGGTCCCAGGGCATATGGGAGTAGATGGGAATGAAAAAGTGGATGAACTAGCTAAAAAGGGTGCATCCCTTGAAACTTGCTTCTTAGACTTCTCAATTAGACTGCGCGAAATTAAACGAAGGCGAGAGGTGCACATGATCGACTAAGGAGGAAAGAGGTGAGTTCAAGCGCGGGGCTTTAAAGTTTCGAAGGTTATGTGCAGGTCTTACAACCTTATACTAACAAAGCTGCTTCTATCATTAAAAAGAGAGGGCTGTAGACTCATGACAGGTATTCTGACTGAACACTGCCTTCCGGCGTCGCATGCCTTTAAATTAGGCTTGGTCAGTGATAGCAGATGTAGGAAGTACGGACTGGAGGTGAAACGATCAAGCACGTTCTGTGCTCTTGCTCTGCTCTTGCCAGGCTAAGACTCCAGCTATTAGGAGTGATCCAGCTGTCACATCTAGAAGCAGCAAGTGGCTTAAATCCTAGGAAGCTTCTAGTATTTGCCAAGAGGACGGAGTTAGTTTATAACATAAGTCCTGGTTTTTGAGAGGGTTTTTCAGTTTGGTTATTCAGTCTATGTGAGGTCCTCATAGACCGGCCAGTTCAACGTAACCTAACCTTAGCTATTAATTTGTAGTTGTAATTGTTTCATAAATAAGCCCAATGACTTTCAGCGAATTGTTAGAAGCTCTGGGGGAAATTCACTTTCATGGCTGCAACGAAGAACAACTAACAGGCTTTAACATCCCGAAAATTTACCATACGTTAGATCATTTACTCAGTTACCATAAGGTCAAATGAGTTACTGAATGCAGCGCTCCCTTTAGGCCGCCAATAGTTAATTTCTCATTGAGTATTTATGGCAACCCATAACTTACTATAGGGTCCTTGTTCAGTGGACAACCACACAAATATGTACGTATGCCAAAGAAAAAAGAGCGTGTAATCAGATTACCAATGATTGAACGAGAGCCTTAAAACTACCCCGACAGGAGCAATGCATACCATTCTACACATCCCGTCTGCAGAGCCAATGGCCACAAATATCGCTATAGCCACTGCAACAAGGCTCAAGACCTCGGGGCAGCTTGAGTGCAGACCGTATGGCCACAGCAGTGTAACGCCATCTAATATAGGGCGAACGAAATATATGGTTCCGTATCTGCGCTCTGAAAGCGATCTGGGGGCCATAATTGAGCTGAAGAATTGGCGCCAAAGTGCAGAAATGACAGAACATACATACTTATTATTCACATGTATACTGATGGCCCAAAATTAACGGTTGAGAGCGGGTCTGCTGTTCACTGTATCGGCACAGAAATAAGACGATCCTACAAGCAGCCAGATCACTGCAGCATCTTTCAGGCCAAAAGTGTAGCCTTTAAGAAAGCAGCATAAATTCCGTAGGAAGCGTGCTTAAGCTGCAGTCGGTTCAGTATATACACAGCGATTAGGGCAATAATCTCGCACAGTACTTCATCCAAAAATGTGCTTTAATGCAAAGAAGTATTGAAACAACGTCGATCAAGTCGGACCATATATCTGTACTGGTTTCACGGTAATAAATGGATAGAAGGTAGCGAAAAAGCCAATGAGTTGACAAAGGAGGGTGCAACACTCGCTGAATCGGCGGTGAACAAAAATATCGCGCTTAGAGTCTGAAGAAAAGCCCTAGTGTATTGTTCGAAATCAAAGAGAGAGAATGGCCCTTGAAGTATTTTATAAATCAGCACCTCGGAATATTTACTACCACTGCGTGAATCGATGGAAATAAAATGTAGATCACAAAGGCATGAGGAGGAAGGATTTTATACCTTGGTGTCTCCAATTGTCGTGTTTAATCTGAAAGCAGGAATTACTTGTGCTGCTTGCTAGAGAAGGTCCAAAATAGCCAAGGAGGTAACGCGCACTCCCCCAGCGGGTTAGGGGGTCAGAATACACCCACGGTAGGTATGCCTGTCGTAAGAGGCGACTAAAATACCAGATTCAAGGGGCTGTATAGCGCAACCCTTCAGGTTGCGAGCGCAATATACAGCTTCGCTAATCCCAATTGTCAACCTCACCTATCCGCGGCGATTCCTGTTTCACTAACAGAAGAGGCTCTGGCGAACCCAAGCTCTTATCGCTACAACAACAACAACAACACCAGGTAAGGCGCACATTCGTTTAAGAAGAACCACATTTCCTTGAAGGAGAGTTGTATCTTAGCTGTTGTGGAGCGCTACTTTGAGCACCGTATTTGAAGGATTGGAAAGTTAAGAACTTAGTTATCGCTTACACAGTTGGCACAACTTTAATACCGATACACAAAGAAAGTCAAATCCGTAATGACTTCTGCAGGCCGCATTGCACCTCGTTAAGAACTAATGTTCAGAAGTTATAAAATACTTTCCTTGAAGCCACCAATCTTCTAAATTCTCTCTGTATATAGCAAAGGTGTAGGACCAAGCCAAATCAATATGCTAGCTAACAGCGCTGGCTATGACTGTGGGAGGAAGGCCAATGACGAAATGCTTACTTTCTAAGTGGATTATCCTTTTGAAATCGGTTGATTGTTCCGGTACCATTGATTTGTTATTAAACCGTTTACTTTTGGAAACGATTCCATTTTAAGAACGTGTTTTTTTATATCGAAACGTTAAATTTTTATGAAAGTAGATTTTGGTGCAGATTATTTTCGTTAACGTCAGTGTTTTTCGTAACTGGGTATTTTCCTACATAGAAAAGGCTATTTTTTTAGAACCGCTTCTTTTACCAGCTGCATATCTCATGCGCGTTACTCTTACCTAAAATTTCCATTTTGACCACAAGGAAACAAAAATACAAAGTGCACATGTGGAGCTCTTTTATTGAAAAACCCCCGCCTTCTTTGCACCACTCGGCATTTGGATGCGCAGTCAGTCTCGGTACTAAATAAAAAGGTTCAAATTCACAACATTCACAAAGCAATTGTCAGTTAAGAGAAAAACTCCTGAAAATATTATTTTAAAAAAATTTTAATAAATACAAAGCTCTTGAATAGCGCAGGAAGTGGCATTCCCTTCACAAATATGCAGCAGTAAAATCAACAATCCATGTATTACAATAACACCTGACCTCAATATGAAACTCGCAAAAGTGACTTCGAATTCAACCCCGCAGCACACAATTCGAAACTTTTATTGCAATTTTTTTTTTTTTCCAGAGTCTTTTTTTATTTTCATGCGTTAAAGATTATTTAAAAAAAAAAAGCATTAAAATTTATGACAGTTCACATTTATAAACAACTATTTTTTACTCGTCCAAGCTCTTCTTTTCAAATTTGTAGCTGCTGCTGAAACGGGCGGCTGCATTTGCTGGTTCATTACACACACACACACACACACGCATGTACGCCTGTGCAACGTTTCGAGTTTCCTGCAGTTTGGCAAAGCTGTTGCTGTTTTGAAAAAAATTTAACTTCACTGAGCAAACAACACCCGAGGGGGTGATTAAAAAATAATAAATTCAACTTAGAAAAATAAAGGGTATACCATTTTAAGACCGCAACCGCATTTCCCACGAACCGAGACCGTCAGCACACCCATGCTTATAAAATTTGAGAACACATAAAATATATTCTTGTTTGTACAAACAAATATACAAACCAGCTAAATGTATGCAAACTCACAACTAGTACGTAGGTCAACCCAACCAGTACGCCCATTATCATTTTCCATATAAGAAATGGGAATGTCCCACGAGTTGTCAATAGTCAGATTTTGGACGAAAATATTTCAAGTCAGACTAGTCCAAATTGTTAACAAATAAATATAAGATACCCAATTATAAAGTATTTCCTTCATTAAAATGAACCAGCAGAAAGAAAAATTGATCTTAACACAAAGACATAATCTCTCCTAAATGGAGACAGCGATTTACCGCACAGGGATGACGAACCCGATCCCGAAATCGATGATGATGGAATAAATGTCCCCCCACCCGATTATGACGAAGTCAGAATAGCAATCACCAAACTGAAAAACAACAAGGCCAAGATGGGTTTAATGGTGGATGGGGACAAAACAAAGTACCTGCTCTCATCGAGCAAAGAGCCAGCGCATTTGCGCCTTGGCAAACACGCCACTTTCGGCAGCTATAATTTTGAGGCAGTAAAATACTTCCTTTATTTGGAAACCAGCATCAACACTAACAATAAAATCAGCTCTGAAATTGAGCGAACAATCACTCTTGCCAATAAATGGTACTTTGGACTAGGTAGGCAATTGAAAAATAAAGTCCTATCTCGGCAAACGAAAATCATACTCTACAAGTTACTTATCGTACCCGTCCTGCTATATGGTGCAGAAGCATGGACCATGAAACCATCAGATGAAGCGGCTCTGGGGGTGTTCGAGAGAAAAGTTCTTCGAAAGATTTATGGATCTCTGCGCGTTGGCGATGGCGAGTACCGAAGAAGATTTAACGATAGCTCTACGCAGACATCAATATAGTTCAGAGAATTAAAACTCAGTGGCTGCGCTGGCTAGGCTATGTTATGTGAATGAAAGATGACGGTCTGGCCAAGAAAGTGTTTCTATCGGACCGCCTATGGAAGCAGAAGCAGAGGTGAAGGGCGGCGCACTCCTCTCCGCTGGAAGGACCAGGGGGAAAACGATTTAAATTCCCTTGGTATGATCAATTGGCGCCGGTTGGCAGAGAGAAGAAGCGACTGGCGCTCCTTGTTGGACGGCCATAACCGTTTAAACCTGGTACGGAAAATAATTAATGAAAATGTTTGAGTTCTCAGGTACCCTATAGCAATATCATGTCGAATCATGCATCCTTTTTATTTTTCGAACTTTTTCCATAAAAGTCCACATATAAAAGTAAAATCTGTAATTTTATTTTTTGAGTCCGATAGAACTAGTCAAACTCGGACTTTTAAAAATAAAAGTCCGAAAATAAAAGTTAATTTCGGACTTTTATTGTTTAAGGCCAAAATAAAAGTCAGGCTTGACAACAAAGACACGGCTTATCCGAATTAAAAAATGTTTATCTTGTTTCAAATATATTAAAAGTCCAAAGTTAATAGTTTTGCAAGGAATTATATTATAAATGCAATAATAGTTTCCGCCCTGGGTTAAACGGGTAAGCGCCACTTAATATTGCAATTTTAACATAAACACTGTAAAAATTTTTATGAGGAAATATGTGACCCGGTCTATGAAAAGCTGGCTTATGACTCGAAAAAAAAATTGCGGGAAACAGCTATTAAATATAAACAGTGCATTTCTTCAGGACGTTTGTGCTCTTCTTTTTTTTTAGTCATAAGCCACCTTTTCATAGACCGGGTCACATATACTAACTAAATATTTCCAAATATCTCGATCCCTGTCTTATCTAGAAAACTCCTTTATCCTAAATATTACAACCTCATAAAGCCAAAATTTTCGTTCAAAATTTCAGGTCTCTGGTTTCCTTAAAACTCGAAAGCAAAAATATAACATCTGATGATTATAATGTAAAAAATGCGTTCCAATTAAAAGAAAGATTGAAAAATATTAATATTGATGATGACGAAATACTTATATCATTTGACGTAATTTCACTTTTTACAAACATTCCCACACACATAGCAATACAGACGATAATGAAAAAATGGACGCAGTTGGAAAGGCATACAAATATTTCAAAGAAACAATTCCAAACCATACTAGAATTTTGCCTGCGAGAAAACAATTATTTCATGTACAATTCAAAATTGTATCAACAAACCTACGGGATGCCAATGGGAAATCCACTATCTCCGACTATAGCAGATATAGTACTAGACAAAATCCTTGACGACAGCATAGCTGAATTAAATAAGAAGGACATATACATCAAATACATCAACAAGTATGTAGATGATGTATTCGCAATAATTAAATCTAAAGACGCGGAAGAAATATTAAACACATTAAATTCTCAACTCACGAGTATAAAATTCACGATTGAAATGGAAAAAGACAATAAATTAGCCTTCCTAGATGTAGAAGTAAGTAGAAAAAATAAAAATTTACTAATGAATTGGTACGCAAAATCCGTTGCCTCGGGACGATTAATAAATTACCACTCAAGCAACCCATGCAAACAAAAAATCAACACAACAAGGAATTTAATAAGAAAAGTAATATTACTTAGCAATGAAGATTTTTGGACGGATAACATTAAAAAGATAAAGGAAATTCTATATAATAATAGCTATCCAAGTTCTCTTACGGATAGACTAATCCAAAATAATGTGAACAGAGTTCACCAAAAAGATAATAACACACAACAAGATAATACGAACAAGAAATACATCGGCGTAACTTACATCCCGGGCCTTACAGATAATGAAATATTACATAAAACAATAAATAACAAAACCATTAATTACACGCATAAACCAAACAACACGCTCAAAAAAATGTTCACTGGAACAAAAGACCCAATTAAGAAAGAACAACAAACCGATGTTGTTTACGAAATAACTTGCAATGGTAACGAAAATGAAAAATGTAACAAATGTTACATCGGTACAACAAAACGGCAACTAGGTATAAGAATTAATGAACATAAGAAAGATGCAGAAAACAAAAAAAACGTCGATCGGGCTAGCACAACACCTAACAAAGAGCAATCACGTAGCGGATTTCTCAAATGTTAAAATTTTAGACATTGAACGGAGAGAAAAAACGAGGCTGACGCTGGAAAGTATTCGCATTCAACAACAATTACAAAACGCGATGAACTTCAAAGAAGATTTTGACAATATAAGCAGCGTCTACTCAGCTGTTGTACAGAGATGCAACAGAATGTTAAAAAAAAAATAAACAAATGTCATTTAATGTGTGAATAATGTTGTGCAACAAATTGTATTAGTACTCGAATCAAATAATTATTAATGTTAATATTAATGTAAGTAGCAAAATAAGTGTTAAATGATGTGTCAGTTTCATGTTTATTGTTAGATAATCTAATGTATAATGTTTAATGTATTTAATTTTATATATTTAACATTAAATAGATCCCCAAAGAAGAAGACGTAAGGTAAACGTCGAAACGTGTCGGAAACAACAAATATACCCTGTTTCAATTTATGGCCACAAATGCTCATTTTAGCAAACCAAAATTTCCAAGTTCGAATGATTTTATGAATTTTCACGATCCCTAGAAAAAAAACTTGTTTCCTTATGTTGCTCCTTATCGGCTTCTAAAGTATGTTCTGACTTTCGAGCATTTACATATCTCTACGGGGAGCTACTCAAATGGCGGTGGCAAGATTCCACATTTTGTAAATGGACTTTCTAAATATCTCCAAATATTTGGATACCTGTCCCATCTAGAAAACTTTATTATCCTAAATAATGCAACTTAATAGAATTCAAAACTTCTTCCAAGGTTTGAGATGCCTGAATTATCGATAAGTTCCTTAAGACTCAAAAAAAGAATTTTCCAAAATCGGACGGTTTTTTGAATTTACAAGATCCCTGGATCAACTATGCAACATTTTTTCACTTATATTAAATTTTCGGGGGGTTCCAATGTGTGTTCCAAGTTTCAAGAATCTAACTTTTACTCAAAAATGGGTTTCAAAATTTCCCAATTTGGTATGAAAATTGGCGGAATAACATCAATTGAATCTACTATAAAGGATGTAAAAAATATTAATTGCTGATAAGTAACTACTTGATTTGTTTGGAAGAGGTTATGGTTTATAGGCCTAGAGCAGTAAAAAAATATTTAAAAAATTATTCAGTGGTATTTTACAACTCTGGACTCTTCAATATTTCCAGTCAGAGAATGCTGGTGGCAATTCAGTGCTTTTTGTGACTAGTTTGGTGATTAACTGAAAGATACGAATATATGCAAATAACTAGGAAACATGGTGCTTACTATAATGGAATTACATCAGCCAGTAGAGTTTCGAACAAAAACGCGAGAGAATGTTCAAGCATAGAATTCACGCATTAGATATTTACTGCTCGGTTACTAGAGAATGTAAGTGCAGGTGTAATGTGTGGCAATGTTATGCTGTATAGATAAGTACGACATATAATAGTAAGTGTAGGTGTATTGCGCGGGATCTTTATGAGGTAAGGAACGGCAAGGAAAACAAAAAAAGGAAAGAGACAAGAAAAGCAGTAGAAACCAAACCCGAATACTGACGTCGTGTTATCGCGACAACGACATTGTTCGATGGTATAGGGTCTTGTTATTCCCTTATTTTCGACAAGTTATCGGTTTGTCAGCTATTTGTTTTCGGTGTGTGATCGGCGTGTATCTACGAGGTGTAGACGATTTATCGACTAATTATTAAATTTTTATAAATTCGCTATCGATAGCAAACTCGGTTTTTTATCGACGCGTAAACGATTTTTTATCGAAAGTGTATCGAATCTTTATCGAAAAATATCGATGTTTTTATTCAAAGGTTGTCGATATGTAGTTGTAGTGTTACCCATTTGTTAACGACGTACTATCGGCGTGTTTTCGCTTTTTTGTCGACGGGTTATGATTTTGTTATCAAAGTGTCATCGAAAAGTTATCGGCTTGTTTTAGAAAAACTTGGAAATTTCTTATTAAAAACAACATCATCGTCTGCTCGTTAAGTTTAAACCCAATTATATATCAATAGTAATTCAACAAAGAACCGTAGTGGATCCCTAAGGGATCCAGACAACATTCTGAAATATTCTATGCGAATCCGAAAAAAAACTGAATGGGATTGCACTAAACCAAACAAAGTTAATGTTTCGTTTTGTTCGTACGAGACAAACTGGATATAATATGCCGGTTTTATATATAAACTTTCCCGACAGGCGCAGTAGAACCACTCTTTGGGTCCAGGATTAAGTTCTAAACTTTCTTGAAGAAGGGAAGTATGGTACAGTTCTGGTGCAAGGAGCTGCTCCGAGCAAAGAAATTTATGAAAGATACGTTAGATTGTCGAAAAAAAATTCTCAGTCACCCTGGTCCGAAGAAGTGGATGACGTGCAAGTGCAACGCAGGTTTTTGGGTCGTACTATTGATGCTGATAGTAATTATTCGTGTATAGATGAGGTAGGTAAAATTTTGTGTCTTGCTGTATTGCGTATACTGGCTTCTTTCACCTTCCTCCGCTGCCCATTTTACTACTTTTTTCCCTTTCTTTTCTTTTCGTTTCTATTTTTCTTTTTTCCTTCTTTTCTTCTTCATCATCCTTACTTTTAAAAACCAAACCTTTACATCATCGCTCTTTTCGTTTCTCTCTCTTTTGTCCTTCTTTCCTTCTTCATCATCCTTACTTTTAAAAACCAAACCTTTACATCATAACTCCCTTGAACTCCATATGTCTCCTTCCTTTTTTCACAATTTTGAAATCGTCCTTTCTCTTTCTGTTCGTCTAGCATTTATCTATCAATGTGCTGCCGACAGTCTATTTTCAATTTGCTTTAATTTCAGACCTATTAAGAACAATTCTCGAAAAAAACTCTGAACAGTTTGAAGTCTTTATTTCGGCAGTCTAATGTTTTGCGTTTAACTTTTGAATGGTGACAGATAAAGCATAGCAAAATATCAAAATGCTCAGGATGAGAAAACTAGGCGATTAAGCCATGGTCGCTTGCCCCTGCTTTCATTGATCTCTCAGCCCGATATCTTGAGTAAGCACTTCAATAATAAATATTTTACACCAATATTACACGATTTAGGGGTACATCTGTGGAGATCATACCGAAGCTTCTACTCCATTTGGCAGTGTTCATTCCTTTGGTATTCCCCCAAATTTGAAACACCAGCAGTTTAAATGATGACACAGAGCGGCATCGTATACAGCATATGAAGTATCCTTGAGAAGCTTTTTATATCTGCCGATAATTTTAGAGGCACTATACAGTTCTTTAAAATATGTATGTAGTGTTCTTAATGATATCAACGAAGTGGCATAAATCTGATTATTTCGAAATGGTAATATATGTATAGCCTTTTTTATACTCAGCTGAGCAGAGCTCACAGAGTATATTAATTTTGTTCGCATAACGGTAATCCGTAACGGCATAAACTAATCGAGATAGATATAGACTTCTAATTATCAAAATGATCTGGGCGAAAAAAGAAAACCATTTAGCCATGTCCGTCCGTCTGCCCTCCGTTAACACGATAGCTTGAGCAAATTTTGAGATATCTTGATGAAATTTGGTATGTAGGTTCCTGGGCACTCATCCCAGATCGCTATTTAAAATAAACGAAATCGGACTATAACCACACCCACTTTTTCGATATCGAAAATTTCGAAAAACAGAAAAAGTTCGATAATTCACTACCAAAGACGAATAAACGACGATGAAACTTGGTAGGTGGGTTGACCTTATGACGCAGAATAGAAAATTTGTAAAATTTTGGACAATGGGCCAGGCACCGCCCACTTTTAAAATGAGATAATTTAAAAGTTCTGCAAGCTGCAATTTGGCAGTCGTTGAAGATATCATGATGAAATTTGGCAGGAACATTACTCCTATTATTATATGAACGCTAAACAAAAATGAGCAAAATTGGATGACGAACACGCCCACTTTAAAAAAAAATTTTATAAGCCAAATTTTAACAAAAAATTTAATAATTTTACAGTATATAAGTAAATTTTGTCAACATTCAACTCCAGTAATGATATGGTGCAACAAAATATAAAAATAAAAGAAAATTTCAAAATGGGCGTGGCTGCACCCTTTTTCATTTAATTTGTCTAGAATACCTTTAATGCCATAAGTCGAACAAAAATATACCAATCCTTGTGAAATTTGGTAGAGGCATAGATTCTATGACGATAATTGTCATCTGTGAAAATGGGCGACATCGATTGAAGCCACGCCCAGATTTAATACACAGTCGATCGTCTGTCCTTCCGCTCGGCCGTTAACATGATAACTTGAGCAAAAATAGATATATCCTTACTAAACTTAGTTCACGTACTTGCCTGAAGTCACTTTATCTTGGTATAAAAAATGGCCGAAATCCGACTATGACCACGCCCACTTTTTCGATATCGAAAATTTGGAAAAACGAAAAAATGCCATAATTCAATACCAAATACGAAAAAAGGGATGAAACATGGTAATTGGATTGGTTTGTTGACGCAAAATATAACTTTAGAAAAAAACTTTGTAAAATGTGTGTGACACCTACCATATTAAGTAGAAGAAAATTAAAAAGTTCTGCAGGGCCTTGGAATCTTGGCACGAACAGTATGTGCGGTACCCGACAAATGATTTTCTGGGTCACCCTGGCCCTCATTTTGGTTGATATCTCGAAAACGCCTTCACATAAACAACTACGGGCCACTCCCTTATAAAACCCTCGATAATACCTTTAATTTGATACCCATATCGTACAAATACATTATAGAGTCACCCCTGGTCCACCTTTATGGCGATATCTCGAAAGGGCGTCCACCTATAGAACTAAGATCCATTCCCTTTTAAATTACTCATTAACACCTTTCATTTGATACCGATATCGTACAAACAAATTTTAGAGTCACCCCTGGTCCAACTTTATGGCGATATCTCGAAAAGGCGTGCACCTATAGAACTAAAGCCCACTCCCTTTTAAAATACTCATTAACACCTTTTATTTGGTACCCATATCGTACAAACTAATTCTAGAGTCACCCCTGGTCCACATTTATGGCGTTCTATATTCACCCCTGGTCCACCTTTATGGCGATATCTCGAAAAGGCGTCCACATACAGAACTATAGCCCACTCCCTTTAAAATATTCTTTAATACCTTCCATTTGATACCCATGTCATACAAACACATTCTTGGGTTACCGTAGGTTCATTTTCCTACTTGGTGATTTTCCCTTATTTTGTCTCCAAAGCTCCCAGCTGAGTATGTAATGTTCGGTTACACCCGAACTTAGCATTCCTTACTTGTTATCTCTTTCGCTTCTAGATGATCATATATTTTTTAATCTTCTCTCTATCTTCCTTCAAGGACTATCAATACTAAAATTTAAGAATATATTAGCCACCTTAACCCAAGCCAAGAAAGTCCATATTTGTCTTTGAATAATAAGTTAGCTTAACACAAAACTTGAAAAATTTAACACAACAATAAATCATACAAACATTATATTTTGAAGCACAGAGACCATCCTATGAACAGATATTTTGAATCTTATGTACGCAGTGAAGTGTTAAACCGGCACTAAATAAGATCAAACTTTAAACACCGTAAATTTCGAACAGTCGCAGCTACTCTCATAACAGATTGACACATGATTTTCGACATAGCAGGACCACCTGCCGCTTAGCCATTTAAGTGTGAACACCAACGGAAAAAGTTGTACGAGAAAAAAAATTCTTAGAATATTTAGCTCGATGATGGGGTAACGCCAAATTTAAAAATTCATTCATTCTTTTATTAGAACAAAGGCCATACGAAACACATAGAATTTGTGCTATTTGCGTAGATGTAAATATTTATAGAAATGTACTGCATACATATACATATGTATGAATAACAGCGTGTGCAGCCAGTTCTCCATTATGGTTCATAGGTATGTTTGTATGTATGTCTGTGGGCATTTTATGTTTGAATTTAGTTTTCATGTACGCCCCATTTAACAATTTTTGGCACTCAATTTTATTTGAAACGGATGCCCAAAAAATAAAAGTTTTACACCTATTCACCGCAAAACCCACAATTCAAATACTTTAACATATGTACATACATATATCTATTAGGGTGCTTCTCTGGTAAAACTATTGCTTTTGTATGAAAAGTATAAATCGTATTATTAATTAAAAGCTCTATTTTCCTTTGAGCAAAACAACCGAACTATTGAACCCAGTTTAATAATTCTGGTCTTAAAATGACACATGACGAAGCCAAATTTACATAAGGATGCCTTTATTTGTAATTTTGTTAAGAGAATATTTAAACCTCTTATACAAACAAACTTTAATATCACACACATACTCGTGACTACTCCGAAATTTGTATCCGATTTCCTAGAATTTGCATACCTTATACCAATCTATGAAAAAAGTACTATTTATGGTTAAATTCGCATCAAATTGTATACCTAGCTTATTATTTGCAATGCTGAAGCTCTGCCAAATGAACTAGGGACTTGTTCGATAAAATATACTTCAAGATTCGGTTTACTGAGAATAGTTCCAAGGAAAAGTTCATTTTCCGAAATCTTTAAAAAAGTCTGAAGGTGACTTCGATGGCCGAAGGAAGGCGGGAAAGACTCTTTTTTCTCCTCCCCACCTTCGGAGCTTTTTAGAGAGAAATTTCTTTATAATCTATTCTCGAAGCATTGATTTGATGAAATCATATTAACCTGTGTTGCTGGCTGTAAGTACTTTCACGGTTTTTTAAAATTGGATTACTGCCCTAATGTCCACCCGGCTATCAATGTAAAAGTTCATGAAGCTGTAGTTTATGCAGTTTTACTCCGAAGCAAAGACACGTACTAAGATGTTGAGCCAATCTTGATGACGCGTTACTACTATGACTGTGCGGCCTGCTCTCTAACTGCCCCCAGACATTGACAGCCGTTACATTTATTAACGCTATATTCTTTGATTAGGTGGGAGTTGCAGTTGGGTTGGTTTCCAAATAGCGTAAAGTTGTTTGTTTTTGTTTTTATTGTTATGCTATATAAATCCGATACGCTTCCGTACTAGAAACCGACAGGTTGATGTCTTCATGAAGGCAAAGGCCAAACATCACTGTGCATGATTTTTTTACTTCTCGTATCTTCGAGTCTGCGTATTTTTGTCACCTCTGACAAGCTTACTTTATCGCGGGAATAATATGAGTCCCTTAGCCTGCAATAGTTAATATGCAAGTAAGACTGACCGAACTGCAGATGCTTTAAATCCCAGCCTCAATTCCTAGTTCCGTTTTAAACCGTTGCTTTAGACTGAAATTTCACTTTACAAGCATTCCTGCCTCTAAGGATTCCTTATATTCTATAACTGTAAGTCAACAATTGACATGATAACGTCCGTATCGAATGCAGACACTGGGTTATATCACCATCCCTTTCTTTTAATGCCGCATATGTTCTTAGGTGAATTACAACTTTTAATAAATAAACGTCGAAACAAAGTCCGAAATAGGATGGAGTGTTATCAATTCCTTATCAAACTATTAAAATTCTGTGATCGATAAGAAATCGATTTGTTACCTACAGATTATGGTCGTGTAATTCATTTCTTATGGACGAATTATTGGTTTGTTATTGGTGTGTTTTCGGCGTTTTTTCTATTTGATATCGAAGTATTGTAAATTTCCTATCAATAACAAACATCATCAAATATTTCCACATTTTTATCGCCGAGTTTTCGGTCTATTATCAAAAAATTATCGATGTATTACCCAAAATATCGATATGTTAGCGATTATTTATGGAAAACTTATCGATATGCTATCGAAAATTTTAACAAGAAGTTAGCAGTTCGTTCTCACACATGTATCGTTTATTTATCGAAAAGTTATTTATATGCTACTAGCAGACCCGGCAGATATTGTTCTACCCAAAATTTGGTCTAGCTGCATAACTTTAAGTAGTTTTTACCTCTTACTCTTCCTCCCTATCTCCGTTTTTTATTTATCCTTCTACTCGCTCCTCTCTCTGTGGATCTTTCTCCCCCCCGTTTTTTCCATGCCTTCTTTTCTCTCAAGCTCCCTTTCTATCTTCGTATAACTCTATCACTTTTGCAGTGTTTTCCCTTCCCTCGTTTTTCTTCCTTCTATTTTTTTTAATCTAATACGACCCAGTCCCAGTCCCAGTCCCAGTCCCAGTCCCAGTCCCAGTCCCAGTCCCAGTCCCAGTCCCAGTCCCAGTCCCAGTCCCAGTCCCAGTCCCAGTCCCAGTCCCAGTCCCAGTCCCAGTCCCAGTCCCAGTCACAGTCCCAGTCCCAGTCCTAGACCCAGTCCCAGACCCAGTCCCAGTCCCAGTTAAAGTTCCAGTACAATTCCCAGACCCAGTCCCAGTGCCAAAGGATTGTATGTAATTTTGAATGCTTTTACATAAAAAATAAAAACAAAAAAGTAAAAAAAAAAAAAAACAAGTAAGGAAGGCTAAGTTCGGGTGTAACCGAACATTACATACTCAGTTGAGAGCTTTGGAGGCAAGATTGTCTTTTTCATGCATACATAATTATTATAGATGCGTTGGTTTCGTAGATGGTTTATAAGTGGTTTTTAATCCATATCACATACCTTTGAGAAATATCGACCAAATTATATACCAAGGGTGACGTTTTTTGGAACGATTTTCCTTCATTCTTGTCAAATAAGGGAAAATCAACATGTAGGAAAAATAAACTAGGGTAACCCTGGAATGTGTTTGTACGACATGGGTATCAAATGAAAGGTATTAAAGAGTATGTTAAAAGGAAGTGTGCCTTAGTTTAATAGGTCGACGCCTTTTCGAGATATCGCCATAAAGCTGGACCAGGGGTTACTTTAGAATGTGTTTGTACGATGTGTGTCAAATTAAAGATATTAATGAGGGCTTTAAAATGGAGTGGCCCTTAGCTGTATATGTGAAGGCGTTTTCGAGATACCGACCAAAATGTGGACCAGGGTACCCAGAACATCATCTGTCGGGTACCGCTAATTTATTTATATATATAATACCACGAACAGTATTCCTGCCATGATTCCAAGGAGCTTTTGATTTCGCCCTGCAGAACTTTTTCATTTCCTTCTATTTAATTTGGTAGATGTCTCACCCATTTTACAAAGTTTATTTTTTTAAGTTATATTTTGCGTCAAAAAAAACAATCCAATCAGCATGTTTCATCCCTTTTTTCGTATTTGGTATAGAATTATGGCATTTTTTCATTTTTCGAAATTTTCGATATCGAAAAAGTGGGCGTGGTCATAGTCGAATTTCGCCCATTTTTAATACCAAGATAAAGTGAGTTCAGGTAAGTACCTGAACTAAGTTTAGTAAAGATATATCGATTTTTACTCAAGTTATCGTGTTAAAAAAATGATTGGTAAATTTTTGTTCGACTTATGGCATTAAAAGTATTCTAGACAAATTAAATGAAATAGGGCAGATCCACGCCCATTTTGAAATTTTCTTTTATTTTTGTATTTTGTTGCACCATATCATTACTGGAGTAGAATGCTGACATAATTTACTTATATACTGTAAAGATATTCAATTTTTTGTTAAAATTTGACTGTAAATTTGTTTTTTAAGTGGGCGTGTTCGTCATGCAATTTTGCTCATTTTTATTTAGCATTCATATAGTAATAGGTGCAATGTTCCTGCCAAATTTCATCATGATATCTTCAACGACTGCCAAATTACAGTTTGCAAAACTTTTAATTTACCTTCTTTTAAAAGTAGGCGTGTCACGCCCATTGTTCAAAATTTTACTAATTTTCTATTCTGCGTTATAAGGTCAACCCACCTACCAACTTTTATCGCTTTATCCGTCTTTGGTAATGAATTTTCGCACTTTTTCGGATTTTCGAAATTTTCGGTATGGAAAAAGTGGGCGTGGTTGTAGTCCGATTTCGTTCATTTTAAATAGCGATCTGACATGAGTGGCCAGGAACTTACATGCCAAGTTTCATTAAGATACCTCAAAATTTATTCAAGTTATCGTGTTAACGGACAGACGGACGGACATGGCTAATTGAATTTTTTTTTCGTCCAGATCGACTAGTTTATGCCGTTACGGGTTACCATTATGCGAACAAAATTAATATAATCTGCGAGCTCTGCTCAGCTGTGTATAAACATTAAAAATTAACATTTCGGGGTATCAAATGTAGCTAAGATCCGATTTTCAGACCCACGCAATGTGAATCGGTCTAGCCGTTTCGAAGGAGTTTAACCACAAACACTGTGACACGAGAATTTTATATATAAGACCAAAACGTTATCGATTTGTAATATCGATATCGATAACTTACCTATATCGGTTGTTACCAAAAAGAACCCGACGAAGCTTTTTTAAAATAGTCCGAAATTATTTGTTATTGGTAAATTTACCTCTGTGTTGGTTCTACTTGAACCCATGGGCGAGCTCTATTTAATTTAAAAAAAAATTTTATTCAAAATAGCTGACACCCTCATGTACACCCTTTTAAAAAAAAGCCTGGCCTACTAATGTATACAAGTAAATTCAACACATTCATAATCTCCCTCGTACGTCTTATACGATGATCGTAACTACTTCATTTATACGGCAATTTCGGTTTTAAACATCATTGGGCGAGAATGTGTGGTAATTTAAGTTTGGCAAACCCAGAACGATAGACGATTGAAGGCGGAGGGGGTGTTCGCTTTGTGTGTCTATACATATAAAGAGGTTTTCTACTCTCACAAAATTGAATTTGATTTGCGGCACTTAAATTTATGATCAGACTGGGAGTATGTAATATCGGAACGGTGGCTAAATAAATTGATGTTTGTCTGTTAGTGTGCTTATAGGCGCATAAGTGTAAATGTGCCACATTGGTGTGATTATGTGTGTAATTTAGTTGCTCTCTATGCCATTGTATGATTTTTCAAGCAAATGTTTGTATGTATATGTTATGTGTGTGGCTTCAGGCAGCTGCTGCAGATGCGTCGAACATCAAAGTTTATATTTTATGTTGTGCGCAAATTTTTTTGTTTTTATGTTTTGTACTTTATGGCATGCGGGTATTCTCATGTAAGCGTTTGTATGTGTTTACTTTTATGTGAGCACAACTTTCGTTTGGGCGTTACACTTACATAGTACATTATCTTACACAATGCTAGTAATTCAGATATCAAATTCAGGTGCCTTTTATTTTATGTATTACCCTTTTTTCTATTTTCATCACTGAGCTTTTTAAGTGAATTAAAGTGCCTTTAGTAAAATTTATTTTCTATGCATACTTTGGTAAAACCCTGCAGCGAAAGGTACTGGTACTGAACAACAGAATTCGCCAGGTTTTTGAGAACAGTACTAGTACATCACACGCACCATTTTTATGTCCTACGAGGTGACTTCAATTTGTATGCATAATATTTGGAAAAAATTAATGGCAGTTCCTTGTTTTTCAAGTACGCTAGGATTAAGAGCGAATTATTTACAACACAACGAGTAATTTTTCCGTAGCTCTTATGACATAATAGCATTCATTTAATTCAGTGAGTGACAGTAAACCTGAAAACCTTTGTGAAATGTTTAGCAACAATGTGAATGACTTCGACGCAAAGTATTACGGCATCATGCCGTATACGGCGGTTAATGTATTTTGAAAACGTTATTATCATTAAACTAAAAAACATAAACTGAGCTATGATTTCTTTGATTTAAAGGGCCAATAAATTTATTACGAGCCGGACCCGTGCCCATCTTGCGCAACAAATATAAAAGTTTCATATCTACTATCAACAGAAATCAGCTGTTCTATCAATCCAACATCTACAAACTTACATGCGCTTGCGCTGCCCTCTGGCGAATGTTAGCAACTGCCGGTAATGCAGTGTTAGTTCTAATCAAAAATTCACAATAGTGCCATAGTACAAATAGATAGTGCTCACAATTGTTTATTTTTAACAAATTATTTTAATAAAATATAGCTAAAGAAAAGCGCTACGACTAATAATACACAAAGCTCGCTAATCCCCATCTTAACAAACAAAACTTCATTTATAGATTTGGATTCCAAATAAGAGCGAAACAGGGACCTGTACATAAAAACAGCAATTAGAAAGAATATATAAGATGTTTAACTACAAAACATTCTTTGTATCCATCTTTATGGAGGAGCTAAAAATCGATTATTTGGGCATGGAGAATACGAAACCCCAGAACTAGTAGTCTTACTAGTTAGTACCCAAAGTACAATTCTACTCCCCTCAAAGTACTATTAGGAATATGTACCGGCTTATACATATATATATATAACAAGTAAGGAAGGCTAATTTCGGATGTAACCGAACATTACGAACATTATTACATAGCTTAGAGCTTTGGAGACAAAATAAGGGAAAATCACCATGTAGGAAAATGAACCTAGGGTAACCCTGGAATGTGTTTTTATGACATTGGTATCAAATGGAAGGTATTAAAGAGTATTTTAAAAGGGAGTGGGCCATAGTTCTATAGGTAGACGCCATTTCGGGATATCGCCATAAAGGTGGAACAGGGGTGACTCTAGAATGTGCTTTTACGATATGGGAATCAAATGAAAGGCGTTAGTGAGTATTTTAAAAGGTAATGGACCTTAGTTCTATAGGTCGACGCCTTTTCGAGATATCGCAATAAAGGTGGACCAGGGGTGACTCTAGAATGTGTTTGTACGATATGGGTATCAAACGAAAGGTTCTAATGGGTTTTGTTGAATGGGAGTGGGCCTTAGGTGGACGCCTTTTCGAGATATCGTCATAAAGGTGGACCAGGGATGACTCTAAAATGTGTTTGTACGATATGGGAGGGAATGATCTTTAGCTGCACATGTGAAGTCGTTTTCGAGATATCGACCAAAATGTAGATCAGGGTGACCCAGAACAACATCTGTCGGGTACCGCTAATTTATTTATATATGTAATACCACGAACAGTATTCTTGCCAAGATTCAAAGGGCTTTGATTTTGCCCTACAGAACTTTTTCATTTTATTCTACTTAATATGGGAGGTGTCACACCCATTTTACAAAGTTTTTTCTAAAGTTATATTTTGCGTCAATAAACCAATCCAATTACAATGTTTCCTTCCTTTTTTCATATTTGGTATAGAATTATGGAATTTTTTTTTTCATTTTTCGTAATTTTCGATATCGAAAAAGTGGGCGTGGTCATAGTCGGATTTCGGTCATTTTTTTTGTGCCAAGATAAAGTTAGTACAGATAAGTACGTGAGCTAAGTTTAGTAAAGACATATCGATTTTTGCTCAAGTTATCGCGTTAAGAGCCGAGCGGAAGGACAGACGTTCGACTGTGTCATTAAACGTATTCTAGACTAATTGAACGAAAAAGGGCGGAGCCACGCCCATTTTGAAATTTTCTTTTATTTTTGTATTTTGTTGCACCATATCATTACTGGAGTCGAATGTTGACATAATTTACTTATATACTGTAAAGATAATAAATTTTTAGTTAAAATTTGACTTTAAATTTTTTTTTTTTTTTTTTTTAATCATCCGATTTAGCTAATTTTTATTTAGCATATATATAGTAATATTAGGAACGTTCCTGCCAAATTTCATCATGTTATCTTCAACGACTATCAAACTACGACTTGCAAAACTTTCAAATTACCTTTCAAAAGTGGGCGGTGCCACGCCCATTGTCCAAAACTATACTAATTTTCTATTCTACGTCATAAGGTCAACCCACCTACCAAGTTTCATCGCTTTATCCGTAATGGTAATGAATTATCGCACTTTTTGGATTTTTCGAAATTTTCGATATCGAAAAAGTGGGCGTGGTTATAGTCCGATTTTGTTCATTTTAAATGGAGACCTGAGATGGTTGCCCTGGAACCTACATACCGAATTTCATCAAGATACCTCAAAATTTACTGAAGTTATCGTGTTTACGGACGCACGGACGGACGAACGGACGGACGGACATGGCTAAATCAATTTCTTTTTACGCCCAGATCATTTTGATATATAGAAGTCTATATCTATCTCGATTAGTTTATGCCGTTACGGATCGCCGTTATGCGAACAAAGTTAATATACTCTGTGAGCTCTGCTCAACTGAGTATAAAAACCTGAATGAAATTTGATATTCAATCTAATTTTTAGTAAGTTATTTGTCAAAAAACTTAAACAAAGGAAGTTTTTCACTCGTTTTGCTTACCATACCAATCATCAAGTGCAACTTTGGTACATTCCATGAACAAAATTTATACCACGCGGTAAAACAAGCAAACTCAGCACACAAAATTGACGAACTGAGTGTGGCGAGTCTTCTGTCGCCTCAGTAAGTGGGAAAAATAGCCTGTTTAAATAACTGGTGGGCCAATATTGCGGCTGTCTATGTCCCGTAAAAACTCCGGCAGGTCACCATTATGTCTTACCTGCTTGCAAAAATGACCACGGCACCATTAATGGGCTCGTCCGGACTAAAAGCGGCTGCAGACTTATTTAGAATGGGCACCAATTCTAATAACATCAAAAACAACAAATACAAAAGATGCTGTAACAATTACGACAACAACATAACATTGCTGGTACTAGTGCTGCTAGTCATAATCGAATCAATTGGTCAATTCACATAATCCTCGGAGGCAGGTAACTGCCGTTCCCCTCGCAAGACTATCTGCGTTTCAAGGTTGCATGCTTCGTTGTCGGAAGTTGATATCGCAAATTATGTTTGTAGTAAGCTTGGTGTTGCACCAACCAGCAGCATTAATGTTTACAAGTTTAATCTCATTCCATACTTATACTTTGATAAGGTGCTGGATTCTTCGTTTTGCCCGGTTCATTTTGTGGTGCACCTGTATACCAAGAAGCCGAGCAGCGTTAGGGATTCAAAAAACTTACACACAAAAGCTCTAGTAGTGTCACTGCTGTTCGCAATTTCAATTTACATACTCTCTCATCTTTAATGAATAATACTCTAAATAGTTTTTATTAGAACGTTACTGGGTTTAAACACCAAATTTGCCGATACGTTTCTTCCAAGCCGTGTTAGTCTTGATTATGTTCTGATTTTCACTGAAACGTGGTTGAAACCAACTGATTTTAATTCTTAAATTTTATCTGATTCCTTTGAGATTTTCAGAAAAGACCAGTCGGGCAGAATTGGTGGCGGAGTCTTGATTACAGTTCATACTAGGTTTTCTGCGGAGGTACTGCATTTCGCTAACTCTGACGATGTCGACTTGCTTTGCGTGCGTGTAAATCTGTCTTGTAACAAGTTACATTCCGCCACAATCTGATATTTCCTTACATTTGAAGCATTCGTTGGTGACTTTAATCTGCTTTGGGTGTTTTGGAGTCGCATAGATGGTGTTCTGGTTCCTCCATCTTCCCGTGCTACCTTTTATGATTTTTTTAACGACCTAGCTTATGCCGGACTTTATCAATTTAACAATGTTCACAACAAATTTTGGTAAATGTTTGGACTTGATATTTGTAGATGACACGCCGCGGTGTTCTGTAAATAGTTGTGATCCGTTTGCTTTGCCTGAAGATGTCTACGATCCTGCTCTTATTTTGTATTTCGAATCTCACAATCTTCCTGAGCTTATGTCCAAAGGAGCGTGTGAGACTCCTCGCCGGTTTCTATTCAGGAAAGCCAATTGGTCAGCGAGATTTCAAAAATTACCTGGTCTGAGTACCACGGGGATATTGAAGTGAGTGTATCTCACTTTAACAATGTATTACACGATACTTTTCACAAATGCATTCATTTATCGGACACCTCGACAGCTACATCAACTGTTTAGTGCACTAAAGAACTAAAACGTCTGAAAAACCAAAAGACGCGTTCGTTCAAGCGATATGATACTAAAATACTGTTTTTAAAGAGTTCCTTACTTTTTCTTGCATTATAATGTTATCTTTAGCTTAATATACTTATTCGTTACATACATATTTGTTAATTTTGTAAGGAAAATGAATGAATAAATCTATCTATCTATCTACAAACTATGTGGTGCAAGAACTGCCTATGCTGCTTACTCTATTTTACGTCACAAATATAACACCCTAACCAGCAGTTGCTAGAAAGAGTATATTGGTAGGATTAGGAGTAAAATTTTTTGTAACCATAAGGCGTTTTACAGTTTCGTTAACTCGAAAAGAAAGACTTAAGGGTTTCCTCTTACAATGGAGATTAACGATCATACTACGAACGATAATGCCATAATTGTTAGTATGTTTGCTGATTATTTCAAATCTAACTATTCGAATTCATCCGATTCGGTGACGTCATATTATACATTTAGTTTGTCCCCACTGAATTCGGTATTAGTTCCTTTTGTTAGTGCTGATGATATTCTTTGGCATCTGGAAAATCTGAAAATATCTTACTTTGCTGGACCTGATTAACTTCCGCCAGTTGTGCTAAAAACTTGTGCACAATACCTACGTCGACCTCTAGCTTGTTTATTTAATGCCTCCCTGAAGAAAAGGATGTTTCCTATGAACTTTAAAGAGTCATTTATAACTCCTCTCTATAAGAGTGGCAGCAGATCTTGTGTCACAAATTACAGAGGAATGCCATTCCCAAGCTGTTCGAAGCGATTGTCACAAAGCAATTGGAGTTCGGTGTATCTTCGGTTATTGAGTTATCACAGCACGGCTTTTTTAAAGGAAATTCAATAGTGTATAATAGGCCGAGTCGATTTGTGGGGAGGCAAAAAAAATCGCCCATTGCTCTGTGAAAATCGTATTCTAGGGATCAAAATAAGAAACTTTGCCGAAGGAACCATACCTCTAAAACAAATTCTGATGTCCCCCCCTTTGGGTCGTAGGGGCAAATTTTGAAAAATCCCACTTTGAAATGCCTATGTTTTTTGTTTTTGGAGTTTATTTTTCTCTTTAGAAATTCATTTAGTCAGAACACATGTAAATAAAAAAATGAATTTAACTTAGTAATAGAAGAGAAATTAAAAAAAATTATTAGAAATTAGCGTTTTTACAACCCCCTTTTAAAACCAAGGCATCACTGTGATGCATTTGCATGTCGTAAACATAGTTGGGTGGGTTTTTTATTCAACCGTTTTAAATGAAGTAAATGAAGGTATCACTGTGACACAATTGCAGATCGTAAAATTGCTTGTGTTGTTTTTTTTAAGTCACCACAAGACACAGCAGGTAGAATTGAAATTGCCCCTACCCAAAAGTTCGACCCAAAGGGGGGGGGCATCAGAATTCATTTTAGAGGTATGGTTCCTTCGGCAAAGTTTCTTATTTTGATCCCTAGAATACGATTTTCACAGAGCAATGAGGGATTTTTAAATCGACCCGCCCTAGTGTATAACCTTCTAGAGTTCACGACCCCTGTATCCAATAGCTTTAAATCTAACTGCGAAATTGATGTTATTTACACAGATTTTAGTAAGGCTTTCGATAAAGTGTCCCATTCTCTACTCTTACACAAACTCGACCGGTTAGGCATCCCTCCTTTACTTCTCCTTTTGGTTTCTTCTTATTTGAATAAACGTAAACAAACACTTATTTTTAACAACTATTGGTCCAAATTTATAAATGTAACTTCTGGTGTTCAACAAGGTAGCCATCATGGACCAGTATTATTCCTAATGTTCATTAATGACCTACCAAGTATTTTGAAGCACTTTAAGCCGTTGATGTATGCGGATGACGTGAAACTTATCATGCCTATCCGCTCACCAGAGTATGTCCTTGTTGTTGTTGTAGCGATAACGTTACTCCCCGAAGACTTTGGGAGTGTTATCGATGTGATGGTCCTCTGCCGGATACAGATCCGCTTCGCTCCGGTAACACAGCACCATTAAGGTGCTATCCCGACCATATCGGGAACGATTTATATGGCCACATTAAACCTTCAGGCCATCCCTCCCTCCCCACTGCAAGTTACATGAGGAGCTTGGGTTCACCAGAGCCTCATCTGTTAGTGAAACAGGATTCGCCGCGGATAGGTGAGGTTGACAATTGGGTTTGGAGTAGCTGGTATCTGGTATTTTAGTCGCCTCTTACGACAGGCATACCATCGCGGGTATATTCTGACCCTCTAACCCGCTGGGGGACTCACCAGAAGATATAGCACTTCTTCAGTTGGATCTGAACAGCCTAGTTGTATGGTGTAATGTAAACCTCATGTCACTAATCCTTTCGAAGTGTAAGTTCATGTGTTTTATACGGGAAAACCTTTAAATCCCATGAGTATGGGATTGAAGATTATGTTATTACATATAGAAACTTGCGTTAATAGGTCTAAAGGTAATTTGGTCTTCATGAAAAGTGGTCTAAGGAATTTAATGATCCGTACGTTACTAAAACTCTGTTTACATCATTGGTGAGGCCAATATTGGAATACGCTTCGATAATCTGGAGCCCACGTTATTAGATTCACTGCCATAAACTAGATACAAGGGATTCAAAGCAACCTCAACGAGCCCCCTCGGGGGACCTTCCAGAATGGGGGAGTTTTTTCGAGTAGTGCAGGGTAGTCGATACAGTCACACAAAGCTGGCTTTGTTTCTGAGTGGGCGACTAAGGTGGTACCGGGCCTGTACCATCAAGGGGATGGGGTAGCTAGCACTAGCAGAAGCTCATCGTCCAAACTATCGACGATAGATGTCTCTAAGGAACAAACAAGCTGTTCCTATAAGGGCAGCTCATTTCGACCGGCGCCCGCCTGCATAGATCCTGGAGCGGTACGGCACCCAGAATGCAGATCAGGTAACTGAAGTAATTTCATACGCTTGGATGGGCTGGAAGCGTTTTGAGCAATGCTGACTCAGTTCAAGAGCAGAGTGCCTACGAGGAGTCACTCGGTGTTGAAGAAAGTAGAAAGAGGCAGAGGTCAAACGAAGGAGAACAAGAGGCCTCAGTTAGTTGGTTGCTGGAGTTAAGCGAAATCACTAAGCCGCACATTTTCATCATTTTCGATGATTTTTACGGAGGCACGGATGACCGGGCCAGCTCAAGGGAAGAAAGAAGAAAACAAACCTGAAACAGCTATAACGGGAGCTTAACTCCAACAAAAATTTTAGCAAGAAAATGGGACGCAATTACTGTAGAAACCACCATAGGTTTGAAAAGTACGATTATTCAACAAGATCTTTAAAAATTATGACCCAAGCGCGCGGTTTAGAGAGATGTTAAATAATTAAGCGTGGGCACACAGAGAGAGGAGGAAAGATAAAGATGCAAAGAAGAGGGTTCTTTAGTCCGTGTACGTTCCTTAAGTATATTATTTTCCGCTTATATTCACAATATAGCTATTGCCATACTTTAGTATATCCTCTATAATATAGCTCACCAATTTAAATCTTTTATGTAAAGCAAGGAGAAGGGCTACGGCCTTTTTTTAAACCGGCCCACCTTATGAATAATTTCGCTGAGGGACGAACTTTTAGACAGAGTGTCTGAGATAGGTTAGTAAGAAATGAAACCACATCAATCATAAGGCATGAAAAGATGAATTATTTCTCTAAAAGGCTGTGCCCCTCTCTTCCTAATAATGTGTTATGGCGTAACTTATAAGCCCTGCGTGTGAATGTTAGTTATAACTCCGTCTCTACCCTCGACCCTGATACCCTGAGTGAAGCGTTTTACAATGTTTCTCTTCCCTAGTCCCTTGCTCGCGTTCATCTTTGTCCGCAGCCCACTGTAATGTTATTTCCCCAAGTCGAATGATTGAGTTCCGCGCAGATACCGAGCGTAATGTGTAGAAAAACTTGTATAGAATACGGTCTAATGCTACTGGTGAAGATGGCATCCCCACCAATTCTTAAAAATTATTTTACCGTATGTCTTACCTACCCTTACGCACACAAGTAACCATAGTTTCGCAACGTCTTGCTTCCCTAGGAAAATTGCAAGAATTACGTTTGATAAAAAATATCTGACGCTCCTGTGCATACTGTATTTCTCTAAAGCTTTCGACTCTGTTGAACATAACCTTCTTTGTCTTAAACTGCAATCACTTTGGATTTTGCTCATGTGCTGTGCAGCTGATGCAGAGCCACCTTACAGATAGGTCCAAGCATGTGAATGTTGACATGAAACTGTTTATGTTACGCACACTAACGTCTGGTATTCCCCAGAGGTCCATTCTGGGACCCCTTCTATTTAGTCTTTTTGTGAATGATGTGTTCTCTTAATGTCGACATGCAAGTATTCACGCATATGCGTATGATATCCAAATCCTGTCCTCTTGACCAGACAACAGACATGTGAAAATGTACTGTCGCTCCTCCTGGATATTGGAAATTGAGCTACTAAAATTGTCTCGAAAGTTACTACCCTAGATTTTGTCATTAGCACTGACATTACGTGCACGGATCATTACTGTTGGCAAGATATGCTATACCCTAAGGAGTCTCCGGATGTCCGTCGCATATACACCGGCTAGCATAAGGTGAAAACTTGGCACTAAACTTATAATGCCTATAATTTCTTACATTGATCTCGTGTATAGTAAGAGAGTCTACTCTCAGTCTGCACAGAAATTGGATATGGCTTTCAACCATGTTACGCGCTATGTCTTCGGACTTATAACAAGTCTTTTGGAGTGTGAATACTCTGAGTACCTGAGTTAGAAACTGCATGTCCCTCTTTCACCTTATAAAGGAGAAGTCGCCAAGTTATCTCTATGAAAACCTAATATTTCCTAGGTCTGTTCGTTCTTATGATCTGATTGTGCCGCAATATAACTTTCTCTCATCTGCTACACTATTTTTCATCAATTCCTTCTACTGTACGCAGTAGTCTGAATAGGAGCAATATTAAGACTATTTTAACCTCATATTTCAGTAGTATTGTAACTTAACCCTTTTTTTTTTAAGAATTCATGATCTTAACACCGGCTTATAATAATTGAATTTCAATTATTATGTTTTCTAAGAGAAACTGAAAAGAAAGAAACATTTACTGGCATATTGCGATGGAACCATTTCGAAAACCACCAACGTAATCAGCATTAGGCAATTTTCTAATGCTATCAAGGGTTTCGCCGGGATTCGAACCGTGAATCACATGGTGAAACTGCAGTTGCCTTTAACCACTAACCGATTTTTGTTTGATTGGTTCTTTGTCCTTTTTACCCTGAGAAGTACTTTCTATGTATTTTCTTGTTATATTGATCTATTTGTATTTATATTTATATTTTTATAAACTTTTTTTCTAATACTGTTCCTTCATATGTGTTTAAATATTTAAATTACTATTGTCGTACTTAAAAAGATTTACTTTTCTTATTGTACTAATGCATTTATTAATAAGTGAAATATATCGTTATACATATCTATTGCTATATCAATTAGTTGACTCACCTTTAAATTGAGGTCTCATTGCTTCCCATGCAATATAATAAGTTGTTGGATATGCGAATCTATAAAGAAAGATAAAATGGGCACTATTAATTTTAGTTTGGCTCGATGTTAGCCATTTAACCACAATTAATCTAAGTCTAGATTATCGCACATTCTTCCACTCGCATATACATACACACACATACACATACGCATATTCCTATTTCTTTCACATTAACTCAAGGCAATAACGCCCAGGATGTGAGAGCACCACACATGCAGCACCCAACAAAA
The DNA here is from genome assembly GCF_040869045.1 of Eurosta solidaginis. Taxonomy (NCBI): domain Eukaryota; kingdom Metazoa; phylum Arthropoda; class Insecta; order Diptera; family Tephritidae; genus Eurosta; species Eurosta solidaginis. Next base: position 303,043,445 of record NC_090319.1, on the reverse strand, counting down.
GAGGAAAACAAATCGTTTCCAATCAGACTATAAGTGATTCAAATTATTACCCAGCCACTTGTGTGTTTGCGTTGAGTCAAGCACATGTCAAGCGTTTAAACAACGATTCACTTAGACATCTATTAGACATAATCATGTCAGACACATATACACCCACATGCACACACAAGAGTACATACAAGCTTGCATACACAGTACTAGGCTTCTACTATGTGGATACTCACGAGCTCGCCCAAGGATGCATAACCTGTCCCCAAAGTTTGCATATTGCAATGTATATGCCCTGCTACTGACCAACTACAACAACAACAACATCATTGGCATCAACAACACAACCAACAGCAATAACAATAAAACCAATAACAATGTTTGTAAGACCTAACGTTGCCGAAGTTAATGCCAGAGCAAACGCCAGCAAACATTGTTGACATCGAGGCAACCAAGGCACCGTAACAAGCAAGCAGGAAGGCAAGGCAAGTCAGTCGGTCAGCCAACCAACTAGTGACACTGGACAAGAACTAAGGAAGGATGTCACTAAAAACAGCAAAGTAAAAAACATGTTTAAATGGAAAAAAGAAGAAAATTTTTTGAAAAACTAAACCAACGATCCGACTAACTCGGGGAAAATATTGATTTCCGTTATGTAAGGTTACCGTGATATACGTCACGACATGGATTAACGCATTCCACTGCATAGTCCAACAGCGACCAGCGCAGCCTGCGACAGTCACATCGAATCGCAAAAGTAACGCATTGCGCTGAGGCGTAGCTCGGCAAAATGGAGGGAATGAATGCAAAAGCACGACCACTGACATATGTGGCACACATACTTACAAAGGCATATTTGCATGCTGGTTTCGGTGAGGAATAACAAATGATTGGTTGATTAATTAAATAGTAGATGTAAAAGTAACGGTTAAGATTATATTTACAAGTTACAATTTCATATACAGCTGCAGCTATTATGATTTGGGTTTTCGACCCCGCTCTTACCCTTTCAGCTAACTTGCAGTTGTACCTATGGCTGCGATTGCTTTTACTGTTACGTCAAGGGTGATGGTAATATTGTGGTTGCGTTAAAGGTAACAGATTCTGTATTATCTTATGATCACATTTTTACTGCTTCCCAAATCGTACAAAAACAGTTGGATAAAATGTTTAGAAGAAATTGTTCTTCTAATTTCGAAGAAACCCCCACCCGGCCATTTTATAGGAAGGATATTTGGGAAAAAAGGGTAAGGCTAAAATTTTGTAAACTTTTTGAGCTCTAACGTTTTCTTGGCATTGTATACATTTAAAACTAGACGCTTTAAAAAAAAAAAAAAAAAACTAGACGCTTTGCTCAATGTAATAATTATAACTGATCTTGTGGCCATAAGATCAATTAATGTAATGCTTGTCGATATTATGCCACCCTCCCATATAGTAACGTATGTCATGGTTGTTGTTGTTGTTGATGTTGTTGTAGCAGTGCTTCGCCCCATCCAAAAGGTGCGGCTAATCACAAATTGTCATCAATGTCCTCTAACGGGAGTCCAAGGAAACTTGCTGTTTCAACAGGGATGGACCATAATGAGAGGGGTGTTAGAGGCGTTGGTTCCACAATACAGTTGAAGAGGTGGTTGGTGTCATGTGGGTACACATTGCAAGCAAGACAACCATTTTGTATGACGGGGTTGATTCTGGATAGGTAAGAGTTTAGCCTGTTACAATATCCAGATTGAAGTTGAGCTAGGGAGAGTGTGTTTCTCATCTGCTAGTTTTGGGTATTGTTTTTAAGTACTGGATTCACCGGGCAATTCCTGGCATAGATGTCCGACGCCCGTTGCGCCTTTAAGCTTCATACGGATGTGTTCTTATGTGCCGTATTTCCTCATACTGCTTACGGAGATTGTATCATAAGCTCCAGGGCGGCGTAGCCTCATCAATCAGATGTCTGTTGGCATGCCCAGTTTTCTAGGTATTCAACAGAAACTGTTTGGTTAGAATTTCATTTCTCTCCCGAATGGGGAGTGTTCTCGCCTCATTATGTAGATGGTGTTCTGGGGACCTAAAAAGACAGCCCGTGGCGATTCTAAGGGCGGCATTTTGACAGGCCTGTAACTTCTTCCTTCTTGCAAAGCTCATCGATATGTGGGTCTGGGCCTGTGACCATTATTGTGCAGTCATCGGCGTTGGAAACGATAGTGACTCCCTCTCGTGGTGAAGGTAACTTTGATATATAGAAGTTAAATAAAAGTGGGGATAGAACACCACCCTGTGGCACCCCTTGTTTAATTCTTCTTGGTTTAGATGTTACATTCCTCAGTCAAAGTCTTTCCCAACGACGTGCTTTCATGCTGAGCTTCACTTTCTCCCGCTTTACTTTATTGAAATTTCTCACGGACTGAGCACCGTATTTACCACATAATTCAACAAGTATGGGAAAGGTCAAGCAACCATGAAACAGCTCAGGTTATTGACGAGCACATACTACTACCACTATACCCAATATAAGAACGCTATAAAGTCGTATCCAGCCTCTAGTATAGTCTCTATATATATATATATATATCTTGAGTTTTAATTCGGAGTCCGTTGCGACGCATATATGAGTCCATTAGGTCCACCCCTCCCATGTGCGCATTATATTCGCGTATAATTTGTGGGCAGTCTATGTCTATACAAAATTGTTCATTTCTTATATACCGTGGAATTTTAGATCGCTGATCTGTAGACTGAACATCCGTTCTTCCCAAAGGTTTAATCGCCGAGAAGGTCAAAGTTTGATTCACCATGCTAACATATCCGTCGTCTTATTGCCTGTATGTTATGACGCGCGAGGGAACCATGATCCGCTCTCTACACTGGGCAACAAGTGTTATTAAGCCAAGAGCATTACTATAAGTATTCTGTAAATGTTTACAAGGCTCATGGATACTACAAATCTTGTATTGGAGCACGCTCGCTTAGTTCGAAGGAGTCATAGATTGGGTGGCACATTTTGCCAGAACTCTCGCGTCCGCTTTGCTAGCCATTTTAGATCTGTTCGTAAAAAATTAAATGTCGAAGCACTGAGAGAGTTCCCGATTGTCTTGGGAAAAAAGAGGACCATAAGTTGTATGTTGATTAGTTATTTATTTCGTGCAAGTGAAAAAGAAAAAAAAAAGCTCTGCCTAGTTTTGATTCAACTTAGCGAACTTGTATTACGCCTTCCTGGGTATGTATGTATACGTATAATCCAACAAGCAGGAAAACGGCAACGCACAACCGGCAAACACACATTCGCCCGGCCTGCATAGATTTTAGTTTTCTGCATTTTTTTTTTTTTTCAATGCAGTTTGGGACGCCACAGCGTATGAGTAACGACCTAAAAACTTTGGTCGAAAGTCATACGGAAAAGCAATAAATCGTTTTGCATACAAACAAAAACAAAATATGCGCTTTACATGCAGCCATACAACTAAGTGGGCGCGGTTAAGGGGGCGTATAGCAAGTAAACGAACCGATAAGCGGACAAATGATGGCAAAGGAAGCCATACGCGTTGGTCGACTACAATAAAATCAAAAACAACGTGGGATGAATGGCAGTATGGACAGATTGGTGCCTACTGCTCTGACTGGGTGCTATAAGCAGTGATATGTGATTTAAACATTAACTATATGTAAATGGGAAAATATAAATAATATGAGAGTAAATGAAAGTATGGGACAATGGGTTTCTGGACTTGAACCCTCGAGCAAAATTGACATAACTTCTTATACAAGCAATCAGTGCTATACTTAAGACTTAACCAAATACGAAAATATATCATAGTTTCAGCTACATAATCAAAAGCAACTAGGCAGCTAAGTAAGTGAGCAAATTAACAACAATAACAATGCTGAAAATGAATGCGTCTAAAAAGGGAAAAAAAAATGTTAACTGCAACACTTAACTACAAGGTTTGCTGGTTTTTTGCCATCAATCTTATTTTTTATTTAAATTAGAGTGCTGTCGGTAGCAAGAGCTAACTATGTACGTATGTATGTGCATATGTATTTTTGTATGTATGTATGTATACGTATAGTATGCAAATGAGCAGCAGAGTACGTGCCTTCGACTAGTTGCAGAAGTTTAATTGGTAAAATGTGATGGTGTTTTCAACTGCTGCAAGCTCACTCGCATGACTAAATCTCATCGGGTGTACGTATATATATATGTGTGTGTGCATGCATCTACGTAAACATTGCTCCACTTATTCATTTTGTAATCTTACTTTTCTACTCTTGAACATAAGTTTGAATTTTAAATCGTGATAAATTTGTGTATTCTAAGTTCTTTTGTGGTGGTTTATCTTTATAGCATAAAAAAGCAATTTCCTTTTTACATATTTATTATCTGCAAAAATATTAATTTATCATGTTTTAAAAGCAAGCATTTTAAGTATATTAATGAATTAATTGAAGCTTAGCACAGTTCTTACACAACCTCTTCTTGTGAGAAATTGTAGCTGTGAAATTGTTGATAGAGTGAAGTTCGGCGAGAGAGGGGCTTCGTACTCATTTGATTCACTCAATCTGTTGTTGTTGTTGTCGTTGTTGTTGTTGTTTTTGTTGTTGTTGTTGTTGTTGTTGTTGTTATAGCGATAAGGTTTCTCCCCGAAGGCTTTGGGGAGTGTTATCGTTGTGATGGCCCTTTGCCGTATACAGATCCGGTACGCTCCGGTAACACAGCATCATTAAGGTGCTAGCCCGACTATTTCGGGAACGATTTATATGGCCAAATTAAACCTGCAGGCCATCTTTCCCTCCCCCACCCCAAGTTCCATGACGAGCTTTGGGTCGCCAGAGGCTCGTCTGTTAATGAAACAGGATTCGCCGCGGATTGGTGAGGTTGACAATTGGGTTTGGAGAAGCTATATATTGCGCTGGTAACCTGAAAAGTTTGCGCTACGCAGCCCCTTGAATCTGGTATTTTAGTCGCCTCTTATGACAGGCATACCTACCACGGGTATATTCTGACCCCCTAACCCGCTGGGGGACACTCAATCTGTTGCAGCATTCGTTGACAAAAGCAATCCTAATTGACAAAATTCTCGACTAAATTATCACCAGGGTATTGAGAGAGCAGTTAAGGCTAAAACAGAAATGTAAAGCTTCACAGCTTCCAAAACAACTGTCAAGCTTTCATATCATGCGCATCTAGGGTGTGGATACAAGATGACCTGGGAGATTCAATGAGGTTACATTGAATCTTCAAACCTCTCAAATACAACTAACAGGACATACCGGGCCTTAGGGAAGTGTCTTTATCGCCAAAAGGAAAAGAAGAAAACTTTAACCCAAGCAGCATGGCTTTAGACCCGGATTATGTACTATCGACGCAATCCAAAAAGGCCGTAGGCAATGCCATATCCAAGCGAGTTATCCTCCTTGCAACCTTCGACGTTAAAGGTGCACTAAACAGTGCGAGATGGACAGACATGCTGACCATCTTTGGGCAGCAATCCCAAATCGCATTCCAATACAGCGCGTCATCAAAATCTTTCGCAATGATTGCATCAATTATATCAATTTTCAGAAAGTATGCGGGCCATGAACGGCACAGGGTTCAATTCTCGATCCGGACCTATAGAACGTCAACTATGATAAGACCTTCAATATTTAAATGCCCGACGATTTATTCTTAATAGAATATGCAGACGACAGAGGAGTCACTAGACTCGCACGGAAAACATAGCGTTTATACTCCTAACAAAAAAACACATTCATATAAAATTGGCTTTAAAACATATTCTGGAAATATAAGATCAAAAAGGGCATTAAACTAATAAGTGTAAACTTAATCTGCTGACATCCTGAGCACAAATTCGACATGCGACTGAGAAGGCATCTAAGAGGTATCGTTGGAAACAGGCTGGTGAACAACATTGTAGAACCAAAAGAAATGAAAAATAAACTGCTGATGGACATCAGCCTATCCACGTCACTGTATAAACTGTGGGCAAGCATACTTCAGAAGATGAAGCGCTGTAAACGTCTAACAACTATACAGAAAACAGCAGCTCTAAAATCAGCCTCTTATTTGATTACACCCCTAGCAACATTTAAGCGCTGGATAGGAGAAGCAAAAAAGCAGACGGATCAAGAGCGGATAAAAGTCGTTAGCCAACACGGATATGTTTTTTATCGAATCGATGGATCACATCATGTCCCATGATATAACATCACATCGAACAATTTGACATGATTGAAACAACGAAACTGGAGTTAGAGAAGGCATCAGTAGCAAAAACACGATTAAATACAATTCAACCCACTTTTTATCACATCTATACATCATATTATATCACATGAAATAGCATCGCATCACATTATTTGAATTCGCTAATAAAATGACACTAAAGAGTTTGAGAGACACAACTCATTTTTTATCGTAATCATACATCACAACACATCACATGATATAACATCACATCGCACTATATGATGTGACTAATATTATGAGACTAAAATTTAGAGAAACGAACTCTAGACATCTGCAAAAATAGCATTATATACAAGTAGAACTAGATTTTTATCACATCGATACATCATATCACTTGATATAACATCAAATCGCACTATTTGATATTACAAGTAATGAGACTTGAAAAATTGGAGATGGGCTTTAGGCGCCTGAATGATTCCATTCAAAACGGAAGATAACTCATTCATTCACTTTATATACAAACACATTTTTCGTATACAATATTTAATTCCAGTGCCATTTCTTTGTATATAAAGTAGTGTACTGAAGTTAGTTTTAATCTCTTAGGCTATAACTTTCAACGAACTCATACAGGTCTCTGGTACGCACTATAGAATTAATATTTCCCTTACTTCGCAGTCTGTGTAACATATGTTATACGCATCAAAAAATAATAATGTCAAATCACCGGAAATCGTATCCAGTCCATGCTAAAGCAAGTCACATCATGCAACATCACATCACTTTCTTGTCACCAATCGAACAACATAGCTGCGTTTTTCCTTTTTATAAATGCTGTATTACATAAATGCTAATGACCTTCTTTTTCTTTGAAGCGATATAGGCACTTCCAGATGATTATGGGGAGTCCTTAGCTATATATTAATCCGGTATGTTCCGGAAGTTAGCATTATTAAAGAAACTCAATATTTGATGTGACCATGTCGAACCTTCTAAGTTTGTGGATTTTTGCTGCCTCTTAAGGCAAACATCCCTGTTGCGGGAATACTTTTAACCTCCTAAGCTGCTGGCATTATTTAGGCATGGTGCCATTCAGGACGGTGATCTCAGCACCTTTTCTACGAGGACATAAATCAGTTGAACTTGCGCACCCATCAAGGGCACACGAACAAAAATTATAGTTCTTGGCAAGTTTATAGCAAAGGGAAAAGACTACCCGTTCCCTAAAGAATTTTTCGTTAATATGGCGAGCTAAATCTAGCGTACAAGCAAAGCTAGGGAATTCAGATACCTATTAGAAGGCGCATTTCTTCATAGACTACCTTTAATGCTCGCAAAAGGATTAAGTCCAAATGGTTTCATGGATGCTTTCTGTTTACCAACTATGACTCATATATGCAAAAATCGCTACTATACAACAATTTTACGCTCTCGCGGAAGGTGATGCCTGGGTAATTAATATTTGCTGCTCGAAACAAACTGTAGCAGAGTTTTAAAGAAACGGCACGATAAGCAAGCATTTTAAGACTATAAATGGCTTTTGGAGAAATTCATCAAAGTCGTGCGGTGAAACCTGGGCTTCATCGACTGATCGTCATTTTAGTCAAACATAAGCCTTTCTTAACCAATTTTCTATAAATTCGTATTTCTGTTTCTACACCTAACTCGTTTCCTTCAAGTATACTGCCCCTCATCTCAGCAACCACTTCTCGCTAGTCTACCTTTGTTTGAACTTAAAATTTGCTTTGTTTGCTATTACTTTGCAGTCATTTGAAGAATCAGGTCAATATTTTGTAAGGTCTATAAACCAAAGCAGTCATAAAGTGTTCTCTGGTACTCTATGCTTAAACAATCACAGGCGTTCAATTGTTCGTTAGTCGCATGGAATAAATGTCTGCAAATGTGAGAAAATGGCACGCACTTGTGACAATTTTTCCCCCTTTTTTTCTTCCTTTGGCAATTCCACATTTGTTACCACACCTGACTTTGTTACCATATGCCATCGTATGAAAAAACAAACGAGAAAACGAATATCTATTGTACCATGAATAATCATTCAAAGTATGGTAACAGTAAGTGGCAGTGAGCTCAGCCATGTAGTTACTCATATGATTCGCAAACGTGCAATGCAAGCGCATAAACGAAATTGATGAACGTGATGTACTCATCAATTGACACGCATCAAAGATCAAGTCAATTAACGAAACCTGGTAGTGTACTACGCGTTCATTTGAAAAGCTTCGAGATATTCAAACACCAATCGCAATATAGATATATACATACATGCATACTATGTATGTATGTATAAAGAACAGACGGCATCGAAGAAAGCGCTCGCGGCGCATGTGCTGGTATGAAGTTTTTCTGCAAAGGTCTGTCAAAAGAAATTTTTGGCTTGTTTTTTCGGCACTGCCAGGCAGGAATGCTTTTTATTAAATGGGAGTTTACAATAAATCTTTTTTGTTTAATACCATAATTTTTGCGTGAATGGGAGAACCAGGAACAGTGACCGTAAAAGTTGTAACTTTTGTGACAAAAATTATATTTAGGAGTTATGAAAATAAATGCGTGATTTAAAAAAGTTGAAAAACAGCTGTTATTTTCCGGGCGATGCACTATGGTCTGGCGAGCACTGTTTGCTGGCCAAACCTCGAGCAATTATTCGATTATTTTGCAAATTGGTATACATGGGGTCTCGAGGTTTCTAATGTCGAATCTGTTGTCAGAATTTTAAAATTCAAAACGGCGAATCCAATATGGCGACCAATTTTATTAATATATCCATTTTATTCAAAATTTTGTATAAAGCCAGAGTTTTCCATGACTCCGATCACGAATATGATGTCAGAATTTCATCTTTCACCCATCTACATTAGGGTGATTCGAAATTTTTTTTTAGTTTATAAGGTGTTTTCAAAGAACACAGAACGATAAAAGAATCAAACCTTATGTTTTCCATGTTTTCTGTTAACCTTAAGTCATTTTAAGTACAGCCATTAGTTTCCTAGTAACAATAATAACACTGTCTTTTACAGTTTTCAAAAGTACAAATACTCAGTTTTGAGATCATACTACTTTTTTTGAAAAAGATTGCGAAAATTATGAAAAAATTAAATATTATCAGATGTGCTTCAAATAAAACTTGTTTGGTTAGACATATATTTCGAGATTATTTGTATTTGGATTATATTTGTACAATATTGTTTTAATTTATTCAAAACTACAAACATATTATAATAGAAAAATAGTACTTATAGTAACAAAAATAATACTGTAACATTTTAAATCAGTTTCTATATCTCATTTTCTAACTCTGAGCTATATAAAAGTGCATCGAAGCTTGGATCGATATCGAAATTCTCTAGATTGCGCCCCTCTTCGTCCTGCTCATCTTCATTACTTGGTAAATAGCAATCCGCACTGCTCAGCAAAGATCTTACTTCTGCTGGAAGTTGTATATGTACCTTTTTTTTTTATCCGTCTGGAAAGACTTACGCTCGAAATCAGTCGGTCTGACGCATCCAAGGCTCTGCAAAATACGTCACCAAGGTTGTTAACTCTGCTGTTTTTGCGAGCATGGTGCAGCTTATCGAATTTATAAAGTTTGTGTCTACTCTCTGATGCATCTTCCCCAAAATATCCAACTGGAAGTAATTTGTTTCGAGTGAATAAGAACTTTGTGTACGGTAGCTGTCATCGGGCACCAAAGATATGTTTGATACATAATTTCTGCTGTTCGGAAACAGAAAAGATCAAAATTGTTTAAGTCTATCGGAAGTTGGCATGACAAGCATATCAGTATTATGTGTAAATTGTATATAAGATCTTTGTCAACACCAGCGATTTCTGCAAATATTTCATTATTTAAAAAAGAGCGTCGTGATGTGTTCCCGTCGTTTGTATTTCCAAACCTTCCAACTCTTGGTTTATCAACATGCAGTACAAGTTTTTCCCAAATCAAGTCAAGAAGTTTCTTTTTGTTTTCTTTATCTATTTCATTGCGAATTTACCATTTTTTTACATCTTTTTTATAACTATAACTAAGATGAACAACGAATTCAAAAAACCTTATCCAGCAATGTAAGGGACTCATTCCATATCTTAAACTGCCGGGATTTGGTTTGAACTTATCTGACGAGGGGTCTGTTATTTTTAAAACGTCTTTTGGAGTTGCACTGCATATCGGACAAGATTAAGTTAACTTGGTTTCAGTTAATATATTTAAAACTTTTCAATCAATTGCTTTCAAATAAAACTAGCAATTTATTTGGAGTTTTTTCTGAGCATCTATTGTATTTAGAAGAGATTCCATTTCTTTTTTAATATTTTTATCTTCATTCAAGATAACCTCTCTTGTTTCTTTTATATATTCTAGTTTTAGTGGTCAGCAGAATCTAGTGGATTGTGGTGTTCGATTGCACCAGAAAATGTTTCCAGCTGCATCTTTTAAACATAAGGGTGTAAGCGTGGTAACAAGGAACGAAGTGTTCAATTGCGATGATATTGATGGGGACGGAAGGTTCTGTTTAAACAGATAATGACCCGTGCTACAATCAAACCCGTAACTGATAGTTAAATTAGCAACTAAAAATTCCTCTTTTTTGGACTTCATGTTTGCAAGGATTACGTCCTTTTGTAACTCAACAATTCCTTTGGTTGTATGCCTTATTAACATGTGTAACAAAACTGTTGCATAATTTTCTGTTACAGTGATTATCGCCGGTCGGCACGCGCGTTTTGTTTAAAATCTTTTCATATGGTGGGTAAATGTAAGAATTTCACCTATTATTTTCCAAGCACATATTCATATACTGCTCCTTCGTGTGGTTGTTGTCCAAAATGAAAGCGGGCTTTCTATAAAATTTGTCCCACCTTTAACTCATTTGCAGGCATATCAGTCTTCATTTTTCCTTCAGGTACCTGTCATATTCTTCAGTTGTACTTTCTTTAATTTTGTTTTTTAACAGAAAGTTGAAAACAGCGGTTTTTTCTTATCATTTTTCACTGCTTCTTTCCAAACATCGAAAAGCACGGAAACACGCACTTAGAAGTTTTCTAAGAAAAAGGGCTTTTATTCAAAAAACGCAAAAAAGCGCAACATAATAGTCATCCCTCAAACAAAAATTGAATGCATTTTATGCTCAAAGAAGTCTTAGGTCAGACAACCTCAGACTTTTTATTATAGCTTTCCTTAACTAGGAGTATTATCATCAAAATTAGAGCCCTTTTTGAAAGCGATTTTAAGCTATTGCATAGATTTTATAGCGGGCTTGGCGACTAAATCAAAAAAAACCGTAACGAATATTTGTCAAAAAAGGTTCGAAAAGGTTCGAAAAAGGTTCGGTGTTAGCAACAGGCCAAATACATAAAATTGGATCTCTATCATAAAGTTAAAGTTAAAGTTAAAGTTAGAGTTAAAGTTAAAGTTAAAGTTAAATTTAAATTTAAATATTTAAAAAAAAATTTAAGCTATTTTCTTATCGGTCACCACGCTTAAAAATTGTAACTTGAATTAATATCAAAGACAAAACTTGAATTAATATCAAAGAAAACAAAATGTTGCATAAATATTATATATATACCGCGGCAGTCCCCGAGTGCCACACATCCTTTTTATTTTTTGTCTAGCAATCAATAGTAATTGTTTTTTCCTTTAATCACAAACACTTACCTTCCTTATTGACCTCCATTCACTTTTTTTTAAATATATTCACTATCCGAGGAATTATTAAACTTTTAAATACGAGGAAGCTAAAAAGGAACTGTTAAAAAAATTTTTGTTTTCCAAATGCGAAATTTGACAGCTGAAATCTTTACTGTCAAATATTTAAAGAAAAACTAAGTTTGCACTTTCTTAGTCTGATGTATTATTTTTGTGAGGGTATAAAAAAAGATTGATATGGGATACTTTAGAAAATGACTTTTGGCCAGCAAAACCCGGTCGCCAGACTATAGTGCGATGTAAAAAACTCCAATAAAACGGTTACTTTCTGTGTGATATGAAAAATTCCCAAAACTAAGTGTTATTTTCCAGCGAAATAAAAACGAAAAAAAAACCCCTCTTATTTTCTGAGCAAAATAATGTATTCAAAAACCAACTGTTATTTTCCGAGCTAAATATATAACTCAAAAAATTCCTTTTATATACCATGCGAACCAAAAAAATATAAAAATAACTCTCTTTTCCGAGCAAAATAAAAAAAATAATTGTTTTTCGGAGGAAAATAAAAAAAAAACTCAAAAATTAACTCTTTTTTCGAAAGATGATAAAATTTAAATATATATTTGTTTTTTTCAAAGCGAAATAAAAAATTATGAAATAAATATTATTACCTGAGTGATCAGAAACAACCAGAGATATCTAAAGAACAAATTAAAAAATAACTGTAATTAAACAAAAAAAAAAAACAAATTATAAAAGTTACTTTCCGAACCAGGGCCCGTATTGCGTGTTACGATCAGTGACTGACAAATATTTTCACTGAAGCGATAACTATGCAACTGTCAAACTACTTCTTAAAATTAAAATAAGTTATGTATCTAACGGATACTCTTTGTTGCTAGTTCGCATATGCCATTAATCCGATCCACCCTTCCATAGCTATTTCGATTTAAAAATGAGTTTCGATCACGGATCGTAACACGTAATATGGGCCCAGATAAAAAACTCAATAAATAACATAAATATGAAAAAAGCTATTACTTTCCAATCGAAATAAACTAAAATAACTGTTACTTTTCTGGTTAAATAAAAAACTCAAAAAATAGCTGTTACTTTCCGTACAAAATTACAAACTCAAAAAATATTCTTTTTTTCTTTTAGAGTATTTGTATCTCATCCTACATTTTTGCTTCATTACTTATATTTGAGTTGTGCAGAGATGGAAGAGCATCCAAAAAGATTATGCAAATTCTTGGTTTGCTATTGAACTTAGGCAGCGCTGATAAAGCTGTCCCAAGAAAATTTATTGTTGATTGGGGCATTTCGAAGGTTATTGCTGGAAATGGATTTTAATAATAAGGTTTTAAAGTTGACATTTACATTTTGTTTAAATTTATTTGGCGCTTTAGCTAAAATAAAGTTTTAAATACGCTATTGAATGCTTTTCAGCTGTCTAAATTTATTTTGTGTATAATTTTTGAGCATCATAACTATTGCGATGATCAATAGTATGAATACGCAAGATAAAACAACTAGCCAAACGACTGGAATATTTTTAATGTTGTTGGTACTATAAATTCTATATCATATCCTGCCAGCGAGGACACCAATTTGTCTCTACTGAGCCCAATAAAAGAATAGGAATTTCTTTAAGAAGCTCTAAATAAATATAACTATTATTTCCCGGTTATTCTTTGTGAGTTTTTTTTTTTTCTTTTTTTTCAATAACAACGATAAATAAATCAAACTTTTAATTTTTTTAATATTTATGTAAACACAATTGCAAAATTAATCGCGCATTGTCTTGAAAAAATTCCATTTATTTAATTTTAATCAATAACTTGCTTTATATTTATTTCTTGAAAAAAATTTATCACCAGAAACTGTTATTCGTGGTCCCTGCTATCTCTCTCACACAAACACTTGCCCTGCATGTACTCGCTACCACAACAACTTGTGTCCACAAGCTCTACTGATTGCCAATAGGCAAAAAACAGGCCGCCGTATGCTCTGCTATGCTTTGGCATGTCCTTGACGTTACCAGTCAACAGTGTAACATCAACAATGACATGGGCATCAGCAGAATCGACAATCTTAGTATCGCCTACGGCTTCAGCTCATCTGCTCATCGTTCACGTCTTTTGCATGACATGATGTACTGGTAACACATACATACATACACATGTATTGGTACCAAAAAAACACAAACATTGGTTACACCTGCGCTTTGACGCGGTTTATACACTTGGTTCCACCACACGTAGGCCGCCGCTCCTAAAATATGTCAATCATGAAATTGCGTGGCTTGGCTGTTCGATTTTTTACGCTTAGCTTGGTATTTTGTAAGCATCTTTGGTTGAGCTGTCAAAATGTCAACTGAAAGCGCATAAGAGTGAGATGTTTGCATGATACAAACATGTTTTATACATATGTTATATATATTTTCCCCCCTTTCTTTGTAGTGTCACATATATGAAATTTTGTCAGGCGTGGAAATTTTTACGCTACTTTGAACGTGACGTTATTCGAGTACCAGCATAAAAGATGGGTGTCATTTTGTATGAAGGATTGTGAAAAATAAAATGAATATATTGGTGGTATCTGCTTTTGTTTCAAAAGCATCAACAATATGTCACTGCCTTTTCAGCAAATATTAATTGGTATTTTTTCGTTCGTTTACGTACAGACAAGTACTTTAATGCAGATTCATTAATATCGCTAGACAACACCTCGTACGCAACTTTCGTCCGGCCTCTCTCGGTGCGCCCCTGACATTACATTCACTTTCACTTCTAAACTCAGAACCAAGTTACAAATCTTTACGAATTCTCAAACTACCTCGACCCATTCGTCATCTAATGGATTTGTAATGACTGAGCAACAAAAAATATTGAAACCAAACTACTCGATACAAAATATCAGAAACAAAATATTTCCTAGCAACATAACTATTATTAGATCAAAAGAGGAAAGGAATGTGTCTTTTCGGCTATTTAGTTTTGCAGAAAATTAGACAAACCTATTTGCTCATGCTAAATAAATCTATATATAAAATTCAAATTATGTATTTATGTAGGTACAGATCGGGTTGCGTCCTAAACGGATCCACCGATCACAACCAAATTTGCACCTCCCACTAGGCTGGTTATAGGCTAAAAATAATTTCGATATATCAACACCAGTAAGGAGTTATATGAGGTTAATCCCTAACACCACCAAGAAAATTTGGGACGAGGGAATATATCATACTACATATCTCTGGATTTAGTAATGGTAGAAAAATGAAAATTGGTAAGGAGTGAAACATCGAATTGGGGGCGTGGCATCTTCCCTAGAAATAGTATTTCAGAACTATGGCTGCCGTTAAACTTAGGTTATTTTAACAACTAGAGTTTAACTGCAGAGTTGAGCTTGGCTGAAGTAGCGCACTCACCAACACGGTCCAGGTCGAGCTTTTAAATTTCGGAGGCTTCTAGATTTTAACTATATACCTTAGCCGCCTATGCCCTCCCCTTATTCTTTTGTCGAAAGGTATCCTACAATCATTTTCTGTAAGTGAACAACCAACAACTATAGCCATGGATAATGTAAGGATATTTTCCATAACGTTTAGCCTTCCTCTTGACATATGCATCAGTTAAACAGCGTTGTGTGTCCATTGTTGGCGGTATTCACTCAGTAAAATTGTGGGAAAACCTTAGTTGAACAACGGTCCCTGGTTTGGTGAACTACTTACTATATCTGACATCCTTCGCCAACTTTTGCCCTTTCGCAATCTTTTAATTTATTTAATTGGTTTTCGAACGCCTTATGCCAGGCAGGAGCGCTACACGTTGTTTTCTGCCAAATGTCATAGCAAGGCTGCTAAAACACTGCATTCTGTAGAAAAAACATCTTTCTGGACAAAGATTCCAACTTCCCTAGCCTTTCACGGAGGATATTTCTAAAAAGGTATTTAGCTCTACTTTGCAGTTTGCAGACAGACGGACTACTTACTGATATGGAAAAGGATGAAAGAGTAGTTTCAAGGAAGTATGTAGGTATTCAGCAAAGCTTATAGGCGATATTATTCATAAAACGTCTAAGTTGCCAGGCTTTAACTATTACTATTATTAATATAATTATTAAGTCGGGACTTTATTTAGATCTATCTTGCTTGACCTTTCTGCCTTTTACTGTATGTGAAGGCTATTCATGTATTTAATTACTTCTCGAGGACTTTTACTCCATATCACGAAGGAATTAAGACTCACGTCACTTAGATGGGAGAGTATCTGCCTTTTCAGAGCGACTCTGTCGCAAAGAACATGATCGTCCTCCAGCGAAAAAGTTGTGTATCGGATAAATTTTACTCACTTAGGTGATATCGTAGAATACAGTATTCCATATAGTACGCAGTGAGAGTTCGTAGGTCCTCTCTGCTTGGATAAATGAGTTTTGGTTAAACTGTCGTTGCTGGGATTTGCCCTGTCTTTGGTCTTTGCATTCGATCCAGTGTTGTCTGTGCAGCTTGGTAATCAGCCTGGTCATGACCTTCATATCACGGATTCCTAGAAACGCATGCTGACAAAAACTGGGGATTCAGATCGTAAATATAATAAGAGTACTCCTCGAATATAAGGCTCTTCTTAGTCATTTTCTGCCGCAAACCTTTATAGGATGGACTTCTGCCAGTAAAATAGTGTGGGGCAACATCCCATTGGTATCGATTTCTTGAATCAAGTTTTGAACCATCCGTGAACCAGACCTCTGACCCGGGGTCAGTATTTGCATTTCCTGGGATTTCTATGAGTTTTCTTAGCTTAAAAATATCTTGAAGTCTTAGTGCAGCAAATGTTGCATATATGTATCTCTATTCGAATTGGGAAGGGAAGTATTGCCACTAAGGCACTAAACGCAGCACTTTTGTAGGGCACGTTTTCATCACAACCGCCCCTCCAATACAAACTTGTCGATGCCGTTTGCTTATTTTCGTTATTGTTTTCAGTACAGTATTAAATGTCCAGTATGCTATTTTGGGGGATAGCCCCCATGTTTTGCCATAACGTCGAAAGCAAGCGAATAAAGCTATTTTTTGCTTTGTATAAGGTAGCATCTAGATGAGCATATCGCGTGAAGGTTCTATTCCCCTAAGTATCTCTTACTACTACTCTTACTTTTACTCTTACCATTATTCTTACCTTAGCGTTTACTCATAGTCTTACTGTTACTCTTTTACTAACTCTAACACTTACTCTTGCCCTTACTCTTATTTTTACTCATACTCTTACTATTGCTCTTAGTCTAAAACAAACTCTTACTCTTATTCTTACTCTCACTTTTACTCTTACTATTACCCTTATTCTTATCTCACTCTTACTGTTACCCTTACTCTTACTATTACTCTTTCTCTTACCATTATTCTTAACTTAATTGATACCGCCAAATTCCCCATCGCCAGATAATAAAGTATACCATTGATCGATAAACCCACACATTGGTCGAACCGACATATCTCACATCACCGAAAAAAGGAGAAGAGAAAAAGGGAAGAAGCACACAAATTATTCTTAAAGCTGTTATGCTCTATTCATTTTTACATTTTTATATTGTTCTTTAAATACAATTGAAATGTTAAATTACTTAAATTTGTTAATTAAATAGACAGCTATTGAAACAAATTGTCTTCCCTCATTTTCTCGCCAACATTAACGTTTACTCATACTGTTACTGTTACTCTTTTACTCACTCTTACACTTACGGTTCTATTCCCCTAAGTTTCTCTTACCACTGCTCTTACTCTTGCTCTTAATCTTACTCTTACTCTTACTCTTACTCTTACTCTCACTATTATTCTTACTCTTACTCTTACTTATTTTTCTTACCTTAACATTTAATCATACTCTTACTGTTACTCTTTTACTAACTCTTACACTTACTCTTACCCTTACTCTTTTTCTTACTCTTGCTCTTATTATTATCTTACTCTTACTCTTGTCTACTCTCACTATTACTCTTACTCTTAATCTAACCCTCACCCCTATTCTTCTTACACTCTACTCTTCTACTACTCTACTCTTCTTCTTACACTTAATCTTCCCTTTTCAATCAAAAATAACGAAAATATTGCGTGAGGAGTGTCTCCATCCACACAGACGAATCCATCTTACGAGTATTCTGTTAGACAAACACTTCTAAAATCGATAACACTCAATCCTACATAAACTGCAAGTTGCTTAGAACATTTGTTAGATTATTTTAAGAAAAGCTCTCAAAACCAATGCCAGCAAGTGGGAAGTATTATTACAATAAAAACACAGCACCAATAACAAACCTCCCTTTATCATAATATGAGAAGAATAACCAAAACAGAGAGTCTTGTGATTTGAATAAGTGTGTGTTTAACCATTCAAGTGTGTTTATTACAGGGACCTATACTATCCTTAGGGAATAAGACGCGTCAAGAGTAAAAAACATCAAGTGCCTGTAATGTTAAATGATCTTTAAGATTTATTTTACCCTGTTGACCCTAACTGGATTCACTTTAAATATTAAAAGTCAATTAACATTGTGACCTTATGAGGCACTGATTACTTCTATCTATATATATAAAAAGAAGTGTACATTTTGATTGTCACTCCATAACTCGAGAACGGATAGAAAGATTGCCATGAAATTTTTAGGAAAGATACAGGAAGAAGAGATGATGGTTAGTTGATTTTGAAATCCCAAATCGGTTTAGCCATTCTTGAGTTATGATTTTTTTTTAGAAAAAATTCAAAATTTGAAAAAATCTATATATATAATGGCCAGCGTGTGTCTTTTACCGATGCAAATGTACAGCAGAGAGCAGCACAACCACCAGCAACAACATTAACTGCATTCTTTCAATTGTGCGAAAGCGATAACTTTGCCAGAACGTTGCTGTATTCAGATGTAACGCATTATTTCACTTGGACTGCAAAGAAATGGCAACGTCATAAACAAGGAACACCTCTTGATGGCCATCCGGGTGTTTTTTTTTTTTGCAGATACCATGGGAAGATTGTACACAGTTCATCCAAACAATGCAGAATGTTATTATTTGCGATTGTTGTTAGTAAATGTTGTTGGGCCACGTTCATTCCAACATTTTCGAAGAGTAAATGGTCAGTTATGTATGACGTATCGTGAAGCATGCGAGCAATTAGGTTTGCTTGAAAATGATGCGCATTGGGATTTAACGCTTCACGATGCATCGATTGCTTCTTCACCACACCAAATACGTATCTTATATGCCATAATCGTGTCAACATGTTTTCCATCAAATCCTCTTGAATTGTGGAATAAATAGAAAGATTTTATGGCAGAAAACTATTTGATTCGAATGCGTCATCATACAAGAAATACTGATTTGCTGATTTCATTGGAAATGTATAATGAGTCATTGATAGCGATTGAAGATATGTGCCTTACGATTGCAAATAAAGGATTAGCGCAATTAGGTTTGTCACCACCCAATCGTCCAATGCATAATTTATTTGATCGATAATTGCAACGTAAACAACAGTATGATCCCAATGAATTGCAAACATTTGTGAATTTGAATGTTCCTAAATTAAATGACCATCAAAAACATGTCTATGATACCATCACCCAAGCGGTACAAACTGAAGTCGGTGGATTATATTTTTTGGATGCGCCGGGTGGTACGGGAAAAACATTTGTGATATCAATCATTTTGGCAGCCATTCGATCGCAACGAAAAATTGCATTGGCACTTGCTTCATCGGGAATCGCTGCTACTCTATTGGATGGTGGACGAACAGTGCACTCTGCATTAAAGTTGCCGTTGAATGTGCAGGTATGCTTATATTTATTGACTGATCACTTTAAAATTTAATCAATATTAATTAAAATGTAATTATTTTCAAATTAACAGGGGATTGAACATCCCACGTGCAATATTTCAAGAAATTCTGCGATGGCAAAAATTTTGCAACAAGCAGCAATTATTCTATTGGATGAATTTACAAAATGATGCATAACAAGTAAGGAAGGTTAAGTTCGGGTGTAACCGAACATTACATACTCAGTTGAAAGCTATGGTGACAACATAAGGGAAAATAACCATGTAGGAAAATGAACCGAGGGAAACCCTGGAATGTGTTTGTATGACATGCGTATCAAGTAAAAGGCATTAAAGAGTATTTTATGAGAGAGTGGGCCATAGTTCTACAGGTGGATGCCATTTAGGGATATCGCCATAAAGGTGGATCAGGGTTGACTCTAGAATTTGTTTGTACGATATGGGTATCAAATGAAAGTTGTTAATGAGTACTTTTAAAAGAGAGTGGGCCTTCGTTCTATAGGTGACTCTAGAATATGTTTGTACGATATGGGTATCAAATGAAAGGTGTTAATGAGTATTTTAAAAGGGCGTGGAGCTTAGTTCTATAGGTGGACGCCTTTTGGAGATATCGCCATAAAGGTGGACCAGGGGTGACTCTAGAATGTGTTTGTACGATATGGGTATCAAATTAAAGGTATTAATGAGAGTTTTAAAAGGAAGTGGTGGTAGTTGTATATGTGAAGGCGTTTTCCAGATATCGACCAAAATGTGGACCAGGGTGACCCAGAACATCATCTGTTGGATACCGCTAATTTATTTATATATGTAATACCTGCCAAGATTTTAAGGGTTTTTTATTTCGCCCTGCAGAACTTTTTCATTTTCTTCTACTTAATATGGTAGGTGTCACAACCATTTTATAAAGTTTTTTCTAAAGTTATATTTCGCGTCAATAAAACAATCCAATTACCTTACCATGTTTCATCCCTTTTTTCGTATTTGCTATAGAATTATGGCATTTTTTCATTTTTCGTAATTTTCGATATCGAAAAAGTGGGCATGGTCATAGTCGGATTTCGTTCATTTTTCATACCAAGATAAAGTGAGTTCAGATAAGTACGTGAACCGAGTTTAGTAAAGATATATCGATTTTTGCTCAAGTTATCGTGTTAACGGCCATGCGGAAGGACAGACGGACGACTGTGTATAAAAACTGGGCGTGGCATCAACCGATTTAGCCCATTTTCACAGAAAACAGTTAACGCCATAAAATCTATGCCCCTACCAAATTTCAAAAGGGTTCGTTAATTTTTGTTCGACTTATGGCGTTAAAAGTATCCTAGACAAATTAAATGAAAAAGGGCGGAGCCACGCCCATTTTTAAATTTTCTTTTATTGTTGTATTTTGTTGCACCATATCATTACTGGAGTTGAATCTTGACATAATTTACTTATATACTGTAAAGATATTAAATTTTTTGTTAAAATTTTACTTTAAAAAAAAATTTTTTTTTTAAAGTGGGCGTGGTCCTTCTCCAATTTTGCTAATTTTTATTAAGCGTGCATATAGTAATAAGAGTAACGTTCCTGGCAAATTTCATCATGATATCTTCAACGACTGCCAAATTACAGCTTGCAAAAGTTTTAAATTACCTTCTTTTAAAAGTGGGCGGTGCCACGCCCATTGTCCAAAATTTTACTAATTTTCTATTTGGCGTCATAAGTTCAACTCATCTACCAAGTTTCGTCGCTTTATCGGTCTTTTGTAATGAATTATCGCACTTTTTCGGTTTTTCGAAATTTTCGATATCGAAAAAGTGGGGTGGTTATAGTCCGACATCGTTCATTTTAAATAGCGATCTGAGATGAGTGCTCAGGAACCTACATACCAAATTTCATCAAGATACCTCAAAATTTACTCAAGTTATCGTGTTAACGGACGGACGGACGGACGGGCGGACGGACGGACATGGCTCAATCAAATTTTTTTTCGATCCTAATTATTTTGATATATGGAAGTCTATATCTATCTCGATTCCTTTATATATGTACAACCAACCGTTATCCAATCAAACTTAATATACTCTGTGAGCTCTGCTCAACTGAGTATAAAAATCGCTGGAAGCATTACGCCGTACAATGCAAGATTTATATCAGAATCAGGAAATTTTTGGTGGTGCATTAATACTATTGCCAGGGGATTTTCGACAAATATTGCCTGTGGTTCCACGATCAACACCGGCGGATAAGATCAACGCATGTTTCTTAAAGTCTTCTTTTCTGTGGCGACATGTGCAAAAATTGACATTGAACATAAATATGCGCGTTCAATTCCACAACGACCAATCTGCAGATCGGTTCTCGAAGCTATTGTTAGATATTGGCAATGGAAAAGTTCGAGTCGATAATACAAATGGATTGATTACATTGCCGAACAATTTCTGTACCATTCTCCAATCAACAGAAGAATTGATTGAAAGTGTGTCCAAATATTGTTCAAAATTACAGGAATCACAATTGGTTGAGAGAATGCGCAATACTGGCACCAAAAAATTTACACGTCAATGCAATCAATTATCAGATTCAGGAAAAATTGCCAGGTGCAGTGACATCATATAAATCTGTTGATAGCGCAATGAATGCAGATGATGTAGCGAATTATCCAATTGAATTTTGGAATTCATTGGAACCACCAGGTATGCCACCGCATTATTTGAATTTAAAGGTTGGCTCATCAATTATTTTACTACCGAATTTAAATGCACCAAAACTGAGCAATGGCACAAGATTAGTAGTAAAAAAATTGATGCTGAATTTAATTGAAGCGACAATATTGACCGGAACAGCGAAAAATGAAATTGAAACTGATTCCAACAGACATGCCATTTGAATGTAAGCGTTTCATTTGTCATGTCCATCAATAAGGCACAAGGACAAACGCTTCAAATATGCGGATTAAATTTGGAGGAGCCGTGCTTTTCACATGGACAGCTATACGTGGCCTGCTCAAGAGTTGGAACTACAAATTGTTTGTTTGTGTTCGCTTCCAGTGGTCAAAATAAAAATATTGTATATCCAAATATTTTGGATTGAAATTAATAAGTTTGAAATACAATGCATTCATTTCATAAAAAAAAATGTATAATCTTTCATTTCTTTTTTTGGTTGGTTGCTACGAAGTGCAACGGGGTCCGCTAGTTTCTGTATATTTTGGAAAGCGCAATAAAACTAAAACATTTCAAAAATTAGGCAAAAGTTTATTTGAAGTTTAAAGCAATAAATTAAGGATCCCTACGTGTGTTTTTATCCTTTACCTGAAATATGATAGCGCAGCTACCTGCTGGTATCCATTTCCTATATCCATATAGCAATGTGTAAAGTTTGAAATTTTGCATTCAATGCCTAAGAATAGTCCGCTATAAGAAACCCTCAAATTGTGGCATTCGAATTCTCATCCTTTACATAAATGACTGCGCTTAAATTGAGCAACTGTATATAACCAATTCATTGCACTCTCAACCACCTCAAAATTTATACAAATCAATCAGTATTACACCCACAAAGTTGCTGCTACTGCGCATACCAAATTTCCGCTCTACTATCATTGAATGTGGCATGAATTTGCATGAGTGCTGCACGCAATGACGCGCCACTCGATGAAGCACCAATTGGTTGTGGCATCGTTTGTGGCAGCACATTTTCAACAGCGACAAGTTCACTTTGAAATGACTAGAAGGTGAATAGAAAGCAAGATGATGCACTCGTAGTTGTTTTTGTCAGAGGCTATGCTAGCATAATGACACACATGTATATATTAGTTATATGTAGGTGAATTTGAGAAAATCGGTCTTTTGATGCATAAACTGAAATCAAATTTAAAGGCCGTGAATTTTTGCTAGCTTTTGTCATCTGAAGTGCATGCCAAGTTGGTTGAAGCTGAAGCGCTTTTTTGTAAGCGGAAACTTACTCAACGAATACTTCTTCGACAGAGAATGGTTGGAACTAAAGGGACTGCTGTATACTGAAATAATCCGATGTTATAACTACCTATTAACTGCGTATCGAACTCTCGACTTCTGCCATATATGTCTAGCTCTCTATCACCCGCATCATTTCATTTTATAGAAATGAAGTGGAATGTGTTAATAACTTGCCACAAATGTTTGCTTGATGGGCGTTAAAGCAATGCTGATGTTGCATGTCAATCAGTGCTGCACATTTCACATACATACACACCAAGCCAACGTCCTTAT
This sequence comes from Eurosta solidaginis, assembly GCF_040869045.1. NCBI lineage: Eukaryota > Metazoa > Arthropoda > Insecta > Diptera > Tephritidae > Eurosta > Eurosta solidaginis. The sequence continues at coordinate 303,019,548 of NC_090319.1, read as the reverse complement.
GTACATATGTATGTTTCGCATGTTCGTATCTATGATGTATCTACATACATGCGGTACACCTTGTGAGTCACTCACAGACAATACATCATTATTGTGAGCACCGTGTGTTTTGCAGCTGCTGAATTCTGTTAAGTGTGGAAATTTTCTGCAAATCATTTTCACTAACGCTCAGTGGCCTTTCACATCATTAAAAGTTGCTCAACGTTTGTGGCTCACCACCAAACCACACATGCTTTTATTTGTTGCTTTCATGCGCAGATAAGGCTTAGTGCCTGTTCTTTTTCCTATCTTTGAAACCAGCATAATATTGCTTGTGTGTGTTTACATGATATTCTTCATGGAAAATTTCTATGTATGGGTGAACACTGCTCGAGTGCTACTTCTGGCATAGCAATATGTCTATTACAAAGAATAGTCATCAGAAATGGCTCTCCCATTCGATTACCCCTCCTGATCGTGACGTCAATCAAATGTGCTTTCAAAAACATCCTCATACTGACAGTGGAATCTACCCTGGTTATCTTATTATAATCTGCTGTGCTCCAGATAACGGTTAAAAAGAGGTATGCCACAAGGAGGTGTAATTTTTCCCTTTCTCTGAAGACAAAATGTTCCAGAACCTTGAACATAGCCACTGCAAAGTAATAGCCTACACTGAAGATCTGGCAAATATTTCAAGGCCGGCACCGCGTGGGATCTCAATAGCAACACTACTAATTTTTATAAAGGATATATCAAAATATAGGCTGCAGTTCTTATGTACTGTTGTTATAGAGCTGACATCAGCTGGGAGCACTGTTAGTATAGTCACGGTTTAGAAAAAGTATAAAAATTGGATTCAGTTAAAATCATCGGAAAACGTCGTATGCAGGCTTTGGCTTCATGCTCATTGTCAATTTTGGCGCTATTAAAGACGAAGTCGTTCAAAGTCTCGAATTTACATCACTCAACTGATCTGATGGGACCTGGCAAACTTGCTTACTAATGTAATGATGCAAAGTCGATGGTATTATTGATGGCTAGATGGGGCGAATGGGCATTGTTTTTTTTAAGAACTCGAAAAAGGTTGGAAATGCATATTGCCTAATAACAGCGGTGTCTTGCAGTAGAGAGTCGCCGCTTTTAACAGTGCCAGGGGACGGTAACGCGAGGACGGCAGATGCTTTTCATCGCTGACTTCTTTAGGATCAAAACCCTCAGAGCGTCGGGGAGTTGGAAGTTTCCAAGAATCGTTCAAAGAGCTTAGTAAAAAGTGAGCATCGGAATTCTATATTTTTCTTGTAGAAGTCCTTATGGCCAATTGTTAACACTGAGAGCTTAAGATACGTCAAATTAATTCTCTCCAAGTTGTGGGACAGAGTAGTGTCAGTATACATGCGGTAGTGATTAATATCTTGGCCAGCACCGGGTATGTTAGCTCTTTAGAAGATAAAAAAGTGTAATCCTAAAATTGCTTCCTTTGCGAATGCTTGAGGATTTGCTCAAACAAAGAAATTTGCTGAGTATTCGGGAGCCAATATCCACAATCTGGCGTCATCCTTAACCGTAACAGTGTCCAATGAAGTTTACCAAATATTGACTTCTTAAGATCCAAGAATACAGTATATAGGAATCGAAATCCGCTTCTAAAGCGAAAAATAATGGAGTATGGGTCACAAATCACAGTGTGGATTCGGACTTCCTTTTGTTAATCTGGATCACCGGCTGAGTTAGATGGTGCCGTATCTCATCGTAGTGCTTACGGAGATGTTTCGTTATACCTCTTGGAGTACTACGCGGTGGCTTTAGACAGGTCAGTTGCCACGAGCACCGTCCCATTATGGAGTTTTGGTTGGTCTAGTCCGCAATATATCGCGGTGGTAGTGGTATGCATTTTATGGAAATCACGCTGATGGCTAGGTAATAGAATATTTGTCTTATTATGAATGAACATTGTAAAGGTTTACAAGTAGGATATGTAGCAGCACGAATACACACAGCCACGCTCACCTGATAAAATTACTCTTCTTTTTTTTTTTTTCTTTGTGGATAGTATTTGGCATGATTTGGCACTGTTGTAGTTCATAGGTCCAAAAAAAGTGTAGTAGCCGCTAACGAAAACTGCGTAGATTTAATTGTAAATTTACTAAGAAATACCATTACTTATTTTCAAACGAGCCCTTAGTTACATCTCTCTTTAAAATCCATATGTTTTGGACCATTTTAGTTAACAAATTGTGATACTTTATTACCGGGGACGATTACTAAAAAACGACCAAAACCGTCGGGGTGGTATTATTAGACGCGTTTTTGCCTCGCTTCCAATAATTCGATGACTCAAACTGTTTTTCGCTAAGAACTTTTGAATGGGTCGAAAACCTTAGCACCCGTGTTTGTATTCTTAATGCTGGAATAACTACGCGCCCTCACATACCCCAATTGAACACTATTGTATAATTTTCTGTAGGACCCATATAGGTGCACTTTACATTTTCATACTAAATTCGTTCAAGAAAATTTACCATCACAGCAACCCATATCTGATATTCCGGACCTTTTTTTTGTTTCCCTTCGTCGCTTTCGACGAAGCAACCCCGGTAATTTTGACCCTTCGTTCAGTGTCAAGCTCATGTTCCACGCAGGTTCCACTGGGTTCCACTCTAGGTTGACACTGACCGAAATGTCAAACGACAGTGTGTTAGAAAGAGAAAGGAATTGTTTCCTTCTCAAATATGTATATCATACTTATAAACCTGTACAATGTGAAAGACATCGGTAGATAGGACTCCGGGATTTTGTATTGAAATTATTCTTACCATTATTTATTATTCTAAAATGACAAAGGCTTAAATGACAAGTAGAACGGATGGGTTAGGTAACTGATGCCTTTATGCCTAAGGTGTTCTAGCATCGGCATAGCTATTCCGTCTGGGCCAATTGATTTGAAAGGATTGACCCTTTTAATGGCCTCTTCAATCTACAAAAGTAATGGTAAAGTGGTACGTGCGCGTGTTTGCCCGTTGGTTTGTACGAAAACTAACCTTGTTAACTGAAGCATGTATTACAAATTGCCGGCAGAAAGCATTAGCGCAATTCATCGAGTTCGACAGACAAAATCGAAATAAAATACTTACTAGTATGTATAACGCCACAAAATTCTAGTCAGTGAACGAATGTTTGCTGGCTACTTTGGTTTTTGAGTAGCTATATCTACATCACCGTTATTTGATATATTATTACAACGAATATTCATGCCATGTCCAAGTGAGCTTCCCCTACCAGGGCAGCTACCAGCTGAATGGGCATATAATGTGTATAGAGGGGAGTTTCCCCTGCTACAACGCGTATGAGAATTTGCATGGCTAGAGGCAGACCAACAGGACTACAGAAAATCGTCCCGTGTATCCGTTACCTACGTAACTATACTTTTTGAGAAAATCGGGTTCTTATATGGAACTAGTTTTCGATGCTTCCCTACGTGGATAACGAGTAAACTCGGCGAATTGTTAACTTTAAAATCGCAAATGTTTCAGCCTTCACTAAATTTACCCGAAGTCAATTAGCACAATTAGGTTTATAGTTAAAATACGCTTTGTAAAATCTAAATGAGGCTTAGCACCTACGCGTCACCTCATCTAACTGAATATTTACCACTTACACATATACATACATATCGCTACGCGGAACACTGCTGCAGTACGAAAGCAAGTGCGTACAGTTTAAACGAACTTAATCTAATTATCCAATAATTTCATTTCCTAGGCGAGAGTACGAGCTATGTGGCACTAAGCTAAGCAAATGTGTGAAGATAGACAAATAATCGCATACGAAATTGCATAAATACCTAAATATTACACAAAGCCTATGTTTCGTAATTGTAAATGCACTTACATAAATAACTTTTATTTTTAAATCGATTGAAATTTGGACATTTGAAAGCTGTAATTTGGCAGCTGAGAATGTAATGTTCGGTTACACCCAAACTTAGCCTTCCTTACTTGTTTTGGTATCGTAAATTGGTACATCTGCATGTTTACTTACAAATCTTCAAGAGTATTTTATATTCACGCCTTTTTTTTCAGGTGACCTGAAGGCCTTCCATATCCGCAGTACATGGCTCATCTGTGCATTACTCTCGAAGAGCCGGCAACAACAACAACAGCAGATGACAGAACCGAATGTATTTGTTTATTTATTTATTATTATTACGGCGGTTTAAGCCTAAAACTTAGATTATTACAAATTATAAATACTATTATTTTAATAAAACTAGCAGACCCGGCAGACGTTCTTCTGCCCTAAATTTAGTCTATCTGCATACATTTTAATAAGATTTTTCCGTCTAACTCTGCCCTAGGTTAGGTTAGGTTGCAAGGGCTGAGCTGAACACTATGGTAACAGCTCACTACTTAGGCCACCAATGGGACCATTGTAATACCCTATACGGTCTCAAAAGAGGACCCCTACCCTGCCTAAAGCGGGTCAAACCACCTCGTGGAAATTATAAATTTTGCCAGAGCCTTTACTTCATAGCAAGAGACCTCAGCGAGGTCATGTAGAAAAGGTTTACCAAGGATAGCCATCCTACGCCTACTAAGTGCTGGACAGTGACAGAGAAGGTGCAGGACGCTCTCTTCCTCTTCTGTACATCTGCAGCTGCGACAATAGTCGAAGGTCGTTACCCCCATTCTAGCACCGTGCGTGCCTATTAAGCAATGCCCTGTTAGAACCCTTATCAGGGACGATAGAGCTGATTTGTTTAAAATCAGAAGCGCTTCTGTGCGCCCCTTGTCATATGAGGGCCAGGTTTGCCTGGATGTCTCACACGATGATATGGCTGACCATAGTCCATTTGCGATTCTAATAGTGCTCATGTTCACATGAAGCCTGAAAGTGGCCATGGGTAAGCCTACCGAATCATTTCCCGGAAGGATATCGTCAGTGGTGCCTCTTCTGGCCAGCTCGTCTACCCTGAAATTGCCTTCGATATCCCTGTGCCCAGGTACCCATATAAGGCTGATACTGCAGTGCTGAGCCATCTCGTTAAGAGATCTGCGGCATTCAGTGACCGACTTTGCGTTGTCGACGAATGAGTCCAGGGCCTTTAAGGCGGCCTGTCTGTCTGAGAAAATAAACACCCGTTTACCATCCTTAGGCATAGACCCTAGATGGTTCACAGCCCTGTGTATCGCCAGTATTTCCGCTTGGTAAACACTACAGTAATCTGGTAGGCGAAAAGAGACCTCTAGACCCAGATCCGGCGAAAAGAGGCCTGCTCCCACCTTCCCATCAAGCTTAGAACCATCCGTGAATATGTTGATGGCATCCGGTACCGTATGTTGTCTGGTATTCCAGTCCTGTCGCGATGGTATATATATACTATAATTTTTAATGAACACGTTCTTTGGCGTGCAGTGGTCAGTGCGCACCGGTATTGGGACTGGGGCGCTCGTGCCCAGGATTGCTGCGTGTCCACTAGATCCATTTGACCAGAGACCTGTTTCCCTTATGCGTAGAGCGGCGATGACCGCTATGTCCTTCGCCACCAGGTCAAGAGGTGGAAGGTATAGCATTGTGTTGAGTGCTTCAGATGGAGTGGAGCCGAGAGCCCCGGTAATGCAGAGCTCCGAACTCCGTTGCACCTTTTGAAGCGTCTTAAGATAGGTAGTTTTAGCTAGTGCAGGCCACCAGACCAAGGCACCATAAAGAAGAATCGGGCGCACAATGGCTGTATAAATCCAGTATGCCACCTTGGGGGAGAATCCCCAGGAGGTGCCAATTGCCCTCTTGCAGGTGAACAGCGCTGCTGCTGCCTCTTGCATCGCTCCACTATATGGTCACTCCATAATAGCTTCCTATCCAGAATTATTCCCAAATACTTGACTCGATCGCTAAACGCTAAAAACGTACCCCCAATTCTTGGCGGTGTTAGATTTGGTACCTTATACCTCCTCGTGAAGAGGACAAGCTCGGTTTTATCTGGGTTGACTTCCAAGCCTGTGGCTGTGGCCCAGTGCGAGATTTTAGATAGTGCCCCTTCCATTAGGTTGCAAAGAGTTTGCGGAAATTTCCCCCTTTGGTGACCTTCCGATTCCATGAGGCGGAGTAGTTGGTTGACGGTAACCACCCAAAGTAGCGGAGAGAACACCTCCCTGCGGAGTGCCTCTGCCGACCAGTCTGCGGATCACGCATCCACCTAGCTCAGTTTTAATCTGCGTACGCGTAAGCAGATTGTATATAAACTCCACCAGGCACGCGTCCACCCCCAGATCGGTCAGCGCCGAGGTGATGACCTCCGGGAGAACGTTGTTGAAGGCACCCGCTATATCTAGAAATGCCACCAATGTGTATTCCTTGAGGTCTTGTGACCTTTCGATAGCGGATACCCGTGAGTGCAAGGCCGTGTCAGTTGACCTGCCCTTAGTATAGGCATGCTGTGCTTGCGAAAGAAGCGACGGCTCAATCCTCCTCCTGATGTGGTCCTCTAGAAGTCTTTTGAGCGCTTTAAGCAGAAAAGAAGATAAGCTTATAGGCCTATAATCATTTGGTTTAGAGTGGGAGGGTTTCTCTGCCTTGGGGCTAAAGACCACGTTGACTTCCCTCCACGATACTGGTACGTAATTGAGCCTAAGACAACCTATAAACATCCCTTTAATAGAGGGCCTTATAAGTTCGGCAGTATACTGGAGCTGAACCGGAAAAATTCCATCCGGCTCCGGCGATTTATAGGGCTTGAAGGTCTGTAAAGCCCAATCTATCCTTTTATCATCTGCGATTTCGCTTATCAGCTGATCATTAGGCGACTCTCCGCTGACAATACTTGAAGACACGCCCGTACTTGCCGGGAAGTGCGTATCCATTAGCAAGTTTATGGTTTCAGCGCTGGAGTCCGTCCAGTGCCCATCCGGCTTTTGGACGTAACTTCGCTGAGTTAGAGATTTCGATAGCACCTTCCTTAACCGGGAGGCCGCGGATGCGGATTCAATCCTGCCGCAGAAATCCCTCCAGGAAGATCGCTTTCCATTCCGGATTGCTTTTTTATATATATTTATCTTCGCTTTATAAGCAGCCCCTGAGGATTCAGCCACCTCCGTACGAGATGCAAGGTTTACCAAGGCTTCGACGTGAGCCTTATAAACCTTAAGGCTTATATTTTTGACGCCGTAGCTTACCCTGAAATCCTGCCTTTTTAACGCTTCGACGCTTGCGCTGTCGAGCAGCAGGACTATCTGCATCGTGGCCCGTTCAGTCTTCACCACGTTAACCACCGTCCTGTTTTGGGTCGGTAGACCCGGGTTGTACTCCTGGTGCAGTTCCAGGATATCAGCGGGGACCGTTGGCGTCACTGCAACCCAGGCTCTCGCCCTTGGTCGTGAGGGGATATCACACGCCTCCACTACCTTGAGGCGCGCGCCCGGATACACCTCCCCTATCAGCGAAACGGCGGCTCTATAAAGCTTCGCCGACCTGGCGTCGTCACACGCAATTAGTTTTATATTGCTCTGGAACCACCCCGCATTGGTATAAGAAGGCGGCGAACCAGGGTTATTTTTTTTTTTACCTTAACGGCCACAGTAACGAGCGCTGCCTCAATCCACTTATACTGCTGTTTCGGGATCCTGCCATCTTCGCTGTTCTCGTCCATAACACTAATGATCTGCCGATCCTTGGCTATTTCGGCGAAAGACCGAGTCCAGCCTCCCTGTATCTTGGCCCTTTTCGGCGCCGTAGGGTTGGATTCATCCATAGACCGCTGGCGCTTCGAGGCTTCATCGCTCTCAACTCTGCCCTAACCCTCTACACTTTTTCATAATCGTTTTATTCGCTCGTCGCTTCGTCTTTTTCGCTTCATCTATCTCCATCTTCGTCATATTCTATCTTTTTCTCAGTCTCCTTCTCTCTTCTCTTCTCTCAATTTTTTCTCATTCTTCTTCATCTCTTATTGCCAGTACCAGAGGGTGGTATGTATTTTGTTCCAGTCCCACTCCGAGTCTCAGTCTCAGTCCCATTCTTAGTCCTAATCCCAGTCCCAGTCTGTCTCTGGTATACTTCCCGGAAAAAGAGCATCGTAAATACTAATATAGGCAAATTTATATACGAAATTTCAGGCAAATTGAATAGGACGTATGTAAATAGATTTGTGGGTATTATTAATTCTTGTCTTTATTTCGGCTTCGCATGCGACTAAATCGAATATCACAATGAACTTTAGAGCTCTCAGCAACAGCTTTCATTTGATATCCATATTGTATAAACACATTCTAGGGGTATCTGGTTCCATGTTTTGGCCTATATCTTGAGACCGTAGTCACCTAGCGGTGTAAAATTTACTCTGTACTAAAGCATACATCAACAGCTTCAATTCGATATTCATATTGTATAAACATATTCTAGGGGTACCCGGGTCCACGTTTTGATCTCAAGACCCTAGGCACGTAGCGAAAAAAAGGCAAACGTTGGCCGATTCTCAGACCTACCCAATATGCTCACAAAATTTCATGAGAATTGGTTCCGCCGTTTCGGAGGAGTTAAGCCTCTATCACTTTTTATTTTTTTTTTTTTTTCAAATTTTGAATTTTTTCTAAAAAAAAATCATAACTCAAGAATGGCTAAACCGATTTGGGATTTCAAACTCAACTAACCATCATCTCTCCTTCCTGTATCTTTCCTAAAAATTTCTTGGCAATCTTTCTATCCGTTCTCGAGTTATGGAGTGACAATCAAAATGTACACTTCTTTTTATATATATAGAATAGGGTTTCTAGCGTTTGGGGTGTCGGAATGTATGAGATTCCGATCAGCACGAGAACTGATGGTCCCAACGGGCGAGTCTTGGAGTCATCTCATTGGGAGGTTGGAAAGACGTGTTCTCAATCCTGCCCTACTTCAAGACTTATGATTACACAGTTTTATTATTTATGCTGTCGGAATGCATTTGATTCCGGTCAACCCAAAAGCTGGCAGCTCAGCAGAATGAGCCACTCTTATCGGACGGTTGGAAAGGACGTGTTTCCAATCCTCCCTGTACCAGCTTTTATGTACATATAATTAATTACAATATATCATTGTTCTAGGAATATACGTGATTCACATGGACACTCCAACTGTTTTTCTGGGACGATATTTTCAGGAATTCTTTCCCAAATTGATTGCGAGCGATATATGTATTTGACCTGATGCATAAGATTCCTCTGTGTCTATTTGGATTGCCATGTACGCTCAATGATCAGTAACATGAAATACAGATACAAAATATTTTATCTTATTGGAAGGGTTTTGCAATATTCTAATAAACTTTTTTTGAAGGTGTTTACGTTTTCACAATTTTTAACATGATTAGGTAGTTCATTAAAACATTTCAGGCCTTTGTAAAATATATTTTGCTTTTCCATTTCTGTTTTGAGAAGAGGTAATCTAAAATTATTATTTTCTCTGATTATGTAAGAATGGGTTTCATTCACATACACAAGTTTTTCACTTAGATAGGCTGGTAATTTGCCATGCTTGATATAAAATACAAATTTCATACTATGGTAAAATATCAGCTGTTTCACAGCACATTCACAATTTCAGTATAAATATCATAGCTTTGTTTTGCATAATTTGTAACCTGTCTACTTGTGTTTCTTTGGCAATAAAGAATATTGTAGGGCAATAAAAGAAGTGCGGTTCTATGATGGATCTATAAACTTTCAACTTTTATTTCTTACTTATAAGTTTACATGATCTCTTCCAAAATCCAATTTTTTGCCCATTTGGCAACAATATAATCAATATGATCCGCAAACCTCAGTTTATTGTCAATCAGGATCCCTACGTATTTAAATATTTTAAATTCCACAATGATCGTATTCATAATTTTTAGATCTAAATTAAGTGATTCTTTATTGGTCGTCCTAGATAAAACCATGAACTTAGTTTTGTTAACGTTAAGCTTGAGTTTATTAATGCAAAGCCATATAAACAATGAGTCCAAATCTACTTGCATTTTGCTCCTTGCTTTTGAAATGTCCGTTTCATTTACTTCGAGTAGCGCATCATCTGCAAACAACCTGATTAAACTATATTTCAGTGCTGTTGATATATCGTTTATGCAAATGCTGAACAGGATTGGTGCTAATACCGACCCTTGCGGTAAGCCTATGTCCACTTGTGCCTCGAATGGGACTACTGACTCGATGGTTGTTCTTTGTTTCCGGTCTGATAAGAAGCTTCTAAACCACTGCAACTAATTTTCCTTTATACCAATTTTTGTAGTTTATTGAGCACTATATTCCTATCAATTATTTCGAATGCTCTTTTCAGGTCAGTGAAAACTGCTACTATATGTTTTTTTAGACTTAGTTCTTCTTTCCAGCTAGATATGACATAATTTAACGCCGTCTTGCAAGAGTGCCTTTCTCGGAAACCGCATTGTTCCTTTAGAAGGATTTTATTATTTTCTAAGTAATTAAGCAGTTGATTTTTTATTACAATTTCCCGAATTTTTTCTATGTTCGGCAATGTATTTATCGGCCTCAGTTCTTCTGGCATTATTCAATCTTTTACTTTCCTAATTGATACTATTGTCGAAATTTTCTACGTGTCTGGCACTATTCCAGTATTCATGGATTTGCTTGTAGCGGTTGCATAGAAGAAAGCCATGTACGATACCGAATCTTTAATTACGCCTTCTGAAAGTAAATTTTTCCCATCAGTTTTATTTTTGAACCTTTTTGCTATAAGTATAACATCTTCAACCGTAATTTCTTCGAATTTTAAACATGACCTAGCTGTAAATTGGAAGTCGTTCTGACTCTGAACAACTTCAATTTCCCTGTTTATATCAACAATGCTATCTATAAAGAAGGAGTTCAATGCTTCAGCAATATCGCGAGGTGTATCATATGTCACACCTTTTACGATCACCGTCAAGATCTTTTCTTGTGGCCCCGTTAAGTTCTTGGCAATAGTAAAAGCAACTTATGCATATACATAGATACTTAAAAAAACATTTCGTAGTATAACCTTGGTTATAGTTAGTAATAACTAGTTATAGTTATAATTTGTAAACGGAGTGTATAAAGCATTTTACCACCTAAACAATAGCACACAGACACATACAAACATAAAGTGTGTAGGTAAATTTAAATACTCACAACTCGCACAATAGCCGGTGTAAAGATATTTATTGAACCATTAGCTGATGCTCACTTTCACACCAAAAGCACTTAAATACACAATTTACGAACACAATTTATGTGACAAATATATAAGAGTACACCAACAATTTGAGCGCAAAATTGCGTTTAGCTGGCTTACACAAAAATTACTGTATTATATAACATCTGCAAATATATGAGAATTGTTACGAGCGGTGGATAACAGATGGTATTAAAAGCTTGACAACTGTTTGTGCAGCAATCAAAAGGCAAACGTTGCATTAAATAGCCAGAGAGCGGATACGGGCGAAGGACAATAGCCATGAAAGTACATATTTGTTAAGATGTGAGTATTAATAATAAGGTGACCATATACTTAGAGGCGAAAGTTATGTATTTTGTTAAATAATATGTAAGACAAACAATTTGAATAGAAAGAAGTTATGTGCTTTGAGCAAATGTGTTTATAAGAAAAACAAATACACTTTGCATATAAAATAATGCCTGAGATTAGTAATAGATACTAGGAAATTGTTAAGCATTGCTTGTAACAAATTGGTGATGTACATCAGCGGTAGAATATGCTGTAGCCGGTAGCCGTCATAAAGATACCGAACTTGCACATATATTTATGATTTCCCTGAAAATTAAATTTAAGTCACTTAATATTGTAACAAATTTAGGGAAATCCTGGTTATTATGCAACTTCTGCTTACGTTCGAATGGCTGAACTGTTGAATAAAGAACTCCAATATTCAGTATTGCAAACTGGTCTTTTTTAGATTACTTTGGGAGTACTTCACAATTATACTTCACTTAACAACTAATAGCGTTTTTAAATCAAACTGATTACTTATTCCTCAGTTATCCTCCTAAGGTCTAGACGTTTTACCTTCTAGAACTTTTGTATCTCCCGCTTGGTTTTTTTAGTTATATGCGTGTGTACGTGTGAGTAACAACCCTTAGCTGCTGACTACATATGTGTACGTGAGATAATGCCCTGGAACATCGCTATGGGCCTTCCTATTGCTCCAAAATTAACCACAATTCATACAAACAAGTAAGGAAGGCTAAGTTCGGGTGTAACCAAACATTACATACTCAGCTGAGAGCTTTGGAGACAAAATAAGGGAAAATAACCATTTAGCAAAATGAACCTAGGGTAACTCTGGAATATGTTTGTATGACATGTGTATCAAATAAAAGGTGTTAATGATTATTTAAAACGTAGTGGGCCTTAGTTCTATAGGTGGACGCCTTTTCGAGATATCGCAATAAGGGTGGATCAGAGGTGACTCTAGAATGTGTTTGTACGATATGGCTAACAAATTAAAAGTATTATTGAGGGTTTTAAAAGGGAGTAGCCCTTAGTTTTATATGTGAAGGCGTTTTCGAGATATCGAACAAAATGTGGACCAAGGTGACCCAGAACATCTTCCGTCGGGTACCGTTAATTTATTTATATATATAATACCACGAACAGTAATTCCTGCCAAGATTACAAGGGCTTTTGATTTCGCCCTCAGAACTTTTTCATTTTCTTCTACTTAATATATCTATATCTACACCCATTTTACAAAGTTTTTTTTAAGTTATATTTTGCGTCAATAAACCAATCCAATTACCATGTTTCATCTCTTTTTTCGTATTTGGTATAGAATTATGGCATTTTTTTAATTTTTCGTAATTTTCGATATCGGAAAAGTGGGCGTGGTCATAGCCGGATTTCGGCGATATTTTATACCAAGATATAGTGACTTCAGACAAGTACGTAAACTAAGTTTAGTTAAGATATATCATTTTTTTGCGCAAGTTATCGTGTTAACGGCCGAGCGGAAGGACAGACGGTCGACTGTGTATAAAATCTGGGCGTGTCTTCAATCGATTTCGCCCATTTTTACAGAAAACAGTTATCGTCATTGAATCTTTGTCCCTACCAAATTTCACAAGGATTGGTAAATGTTTGTTCGACTTATGGCATTAAAAGTATTCTAGACGAGTTAAATGAAAAAGGGCGGAGTTACGCCCATTTTGAAATTTTCATTTATCTTTGTATTTTGTTGCACCATATCATTACTGGATTCGAATGTTGACATAATTTACTTTTATACTGTAAAGATATTAAATTTTTTGTTAAAATTTGACTTTAAAAAAACTTTTTTTTTTTAAGTGGGCGTGTTCGTCATCCGATTTCGCTAATTTTTATTTAGCACACATATGGTAATAGGAGTAACGTGCCTACCAAATTTCATCATGATATCTTCAACGACTGCCAAATTACAGCTTGCAAAACTTTTAAAATACCTTCTTTTAAAAGTGGGCGGTGCCATGCCCATTGTCCAAAATTTTTCTAATTTTCTATTTCGCGTCATAAGGTCAACGCACCTACCAAGTTTTATCGCTTTATCCGTCTTTGGTAATGAATTATCGTACTTTTTCGGTTTTTCGAAATTTTCGATATCGAAAAAGTGGGCGTGGTTGTAGTCCGATTTCGTTCATTTTAAATAGCGATCTGAGATGAGTGCCCAGGAACCAACATACCAAATTTCATCAAGATACCTAAAAATTTATGTAAGTTATCGTGTTTACAGACGGACGGACAGACGGGCGGACGGACGGACGGACATGGCTAAATGAATTTCTTTTTTCACCCAGATCATTTTGATGTATAGAAGTGTATATCTATCTCGATTTGTTTATGCCATTACGGATTACCGTTATGCGAACAAAGTTAATATACTCTGTGAGCTTTGCTCAGCTGATTATAAGAATATGGTCAATTTTCCTAGGGTTGGACCATATACTCCAGCTCCGCATTACACCAGAGTAATCCATGGAGTACCCACAGTCCAATAAACATCGTGTAGTGATTACAAGCGTTAAAAACGAGCAATGATCGGCTTACAAATGTTCGTGTAGAAACATGAGTTCGTCCATTGCTGCATTACAGTGGGGTAAAATTGTAAGTACTCCAGTGGACCACATGATCCAACGATTTTTGCAGGGTGTCTTCGCTTTAAGCTGTTGGTTATGTATGTGAAATGTTTTTCATCGCTTTCTATGTATGTGTGTAAATGATGATTGATGTGTTCATTTACACAAGTGTGGCTTGCTTAAATGTTTTTGTTGTTGCGATTATTTACTAACATAATGCATAGCATAGTGATGCTAATTTTCACCATAATATTAAGCAACTTTTAAGACTGGTTAGTTATTTGTTTGACCAAATGAGACTTTGAGATTTATATTAGCTGCCATCAAAATGCGTTCGAGTGATAGCAGGCAGCGCTCTGCAAATTCTTTATACCTTTGATGCCTACAAATCCACGTTTCATGTTAACTAGGAAAACAAGAAGCCTAGCTTCCAAGCTAGCATCGTAAAATTTAAAAAATATTCAAAATAGACAAAGGGTCACAGGCCCGTAAAATCTTGCAAGAACGTTATCCTAGTTCTCGATAACAAGCAAGTGCATATGATATGAATGAAACACCTCTCTGATCTTTAAAGCATTCGATATCCCGAGTAAGCATACAGCTAGGATGTCCAACCCGAACTCACAGAGAACCCATTATCCACCATACCCGACAAAGGCAAGGTACTTATAGCAATAATCCGACTAAAAAGCAACAAAGCCGCTAGCGCTGTTCTTCTACTTATTGTAGGGATTAGCAAAGTCCAAACAGTTTTTGGGGAGTTTTGAAAATGTTGATGGTCTCACCCCATCATCGCGGAAATGATTTTATACGAAAAAGTTTGAACCTTCTTTGTCATTCAAATGAGTTTGAGAAAATGGCAAATGTATTTGAGAAATTGGCAAATGCTTTTGAGAAACGGAGAATTTTGGAAAATGGTTAAATGACCTTGAAAAAATCTAAAATGGTTTGAGGAATGAGTCATTTGTGGAAAACATCAAAGGAATCACGACGCAAGATGAGAGAGAAGCTCGGCCTTGATCCTGCTTTCCGCCTATATTGAAATCCACAAGGAGTTGACCAAAACTTAATAGGTAGATTAGATCTGCGAAGATATGGCGCGGTACTCCACAATGTAATCGTAGTACTCAGCAAAAAAACCGATCTAAGAATTTGATAATCATTCCTAACTCATGAAACATGAAATACGCAGAGCACATCTTTCTGGAACGATATGTCATTTCTAGCCGAGAAGCTGCCAGGCTTTCCATGGTCCGAGCACAAGCACATGCAGACCCTTTATCAAAAATATTCTGATGGACGTAGACTTCAAGCAAAACAGTACATTTTAAAGAGTCTGAATTTAAAAATAGCTAAACAGAGTCACAATAAATGGCATTAGCTGCAAATTAAAGGACAATCCTTACATAAGTATGTGGCGAATTCTTAAGTGAGAGTGCAAAGTAATAAAGAGGTTACATAAAGCTAATACGAAATTAAGATACCAAACATAAAATAGGCAACAATGAAATGAACGAACAACCTTAACAAAGTGACAAAAACAAATAGAGCAAGGTCGAGTGCACAAATACTAAGAGAATGAGGATAATTCAAAAGTTAAACCAAACTTTGAGAAAATATTTTGTTTTTACGCTTTTATACATTTTACTTTCACGTATCGGCGCGCGTATACTAATAAATAATTAAATAAGTCTGTTAGAACGAAAGCGTTTCAACTGGATTGACAGAAGTTCGCAGAACTGAGGATCTGTGATGAGCGGCCTCCAAATATGTCAGGGAGGTTGTGATGAGCATGCAGAGGGAAGATCGCATTAAAGGGAATGTTGTGAGAAAGATGGAGAGACAATGGAAGAATGGATAGGGAGCAGAAGAGGAAGGGCGATAGAAAAAAGTTTACGGCTAATCTTTAATTAAGCACATAAAATTAAAAGGTAGGAGCATATTTAGTGGCTTTTATTGTTTAAAGAGTGCTTTTTCCCATCCATTAATCACAATTTTTGGTCGAAGTCCACAGTTTGAGTACAAAGGTTGGTTCAGCAAAATTTTACTACAGGGAAATTGTTGTTGTCCTATTATGGACTTGTTATCGACAGCGTCTTACTATCGTCCCGTTACCGGCTTCTGTGCTTGTTATCACCAAGTCATTCACTTATTATTGGTTTCTCATCGGCCTGCAAAAGGACTGGTTACAAATGAATCGTCGATTTTATATTGAGGTCGAAAACAAGTCGATAACACGCCGATAAATATTTTATGGCACTCCTAAAATAAATCAATAACATTTGTTTATCAAAATCTATTACTTTTTGATAACAAACGCTATATTTTCGACAACAAATTGATGATATAGTTATTACACACATATAAACTATATTTCGATATTAAATCTATTGCTCTTGGAAAACATATTGATAACTCTTTGTTAAGAAATCGATAATTGTTGAATATTTTGGGATAATATAATGGTAACTTTTCAATAAATAATCAATAAATTTGCGATAGTAAATTGGTAATTTTTCGATAGCTTTTCGATAAACAGTCGATAAATTTTCGAAAATAAATCAATAACGTTTAGATAAAGCCCGATAGTTCTTCGGTAAAAAATCTATAGCTCATTGAGCACTATTGTTATCAATACCGAAGTTATGAAACTTCGATAACAAATCGATAACTTACACCTCGTCAATAACAATCCTAGTACAACAAACCGATAATTCGTCTTTAACACTTTGATAACAAATTGATGGCACATCTTTTCTTAATTTATTGTCTGAGTTCGCTCTTACGCTTACATTTACCTCATGCTTACACTCTGCAATAATAACAACACTATGTGTATAAGACTAAAGGTCCCCTCATGCTTTTTGGGCTGAATTAGTTAGTTACTAAGATGCCTATTCTTACATTATTAATCAGGGAGATCTCCCCTTGTTTACCAGAGGGGAGGTGTTTCATCTAGCAGTAAGTCTGTTTTGATTTCCTGGATTGTCTGAGTTCAGAAGGAATAGAAATTTCATCAATTTCATTTCACTCTCTTACATATATTGAGCATTTTCATTTCACTACGCAAATGATACAAATAGGTCAAAAGGAGACATCACATTGCAAAACCGCGTACATAGTATAGAAAGACCACAAGCTTTCACCACTTTATGTCTAGTCATAGGGAGACATTAAATATATACACACATACATCTGTCCTGGTATCCCGGTCATAAACGTCCAAATCCGTTTGGAAAAAAATCGATAGGAGACAGGAGCCTGTGATCCATCAAGCAGGAAATGCATGGACAGAAGCCTCAGGTTGCAAAACTTCTAAGATCATGTTTCTGGCGTCACGTGCTTATAAGCTAAGCCTCGTCAATAACCGGTGTAGGAAGTGCGAGCTGCAGGAAGAAACGGTTGAGCACGTTACGTACTCGTGTTCTGAAATCGTCAGGTTAAGGCTCCAGCTTTATAGGGCGGCAGATCTCAAGCAATTCAGCTAGGCCCAAAACACTTCTAGTATTTGCCAAGAGGACGGATTTATTCCCTAACATAAGTTCTGGCACTTGATTGAGGTTCCTTCGTTTGGTCTTGAAACAAATTGTGGTAACACTTTGGGCACATTCCGTTGTTGTTGTTGTTGTAGCGATAAGCACAATCCCTGAAGGCCTTTGGGAGTGTTATCATTCTTGATGGTCCTTTTCCGAATGCAGACCCGGTACGTTCCGGTGACAAGCAGCAATAAGATACTAGCCCGACCATCTCAGGTACGATTTTTTATGACAATATGGAACCTTCTAGAGCATCCCGCCCTACTATCCTGTAGATCCATGAAGAAATTGAGGTTGTCAGAGCTTCGGCTATTAAAGAAGCACGATTTGCCACGGGTAGTTGAGAAAATTGCTATATATTGCGCTGGCAACCCCTTGAAAGGGTTGCGCTACACAATCCTTTTAATCAACTTGGTATTTTAGTCACCTCTTACGACATCCATACCTGCCGCGGGAATATTATAGGCCCCCCAACCGCTTGGGTGACACATTCTATCTTTGTTTGGTCTTTATTGACCGGCCAGTTCAACCTATCCTAAGGGGACATCAAATTGCAGATTTCTGTGCAGTGTTTAGGAAGACCTGGTCGGCTGTTCAATTTCGTTTATGTTAAAGGTAAGTATTTTTTACCGCTCTTTGCTTAACAGCCCTTAACGTGATGCCTAAGCCTATATGTTCATCCATTATATATGCCTTATACGAAAATATAATACAGGGAATGAAAGTCTACTAAAGAAGTAACTGAATCTAAGAAAACAAATTAGTTTTCAAACAAATAAAAGCATAAAATTTACTGAACGTTACGCTTGAAGTATTTAGAAAGCAAAAGTTTGTATTTCTTCAACTCGTGTATTTATGTACATACAAAGAGAAAAGTAAGATCAAAAGAAGTATATGTATTTTTGGATACATAATATACTCCTACTGTGATATGACATATACCATGCTGTGGTAATGGCAGATTTGGTTAATTGTTGTAATAATAATCTACTTTTAATAATTGAAGATAATTTTTTTTACAATTTAAAGGGACTATTTCACAAAACTACAAAGCAACTCGCCAAAGTTAGAAAAACGACTTGTAAACCTCGTAAGCGATGTAAGGCTCAAAAACGTATATGAAATAAACACATTTTTTCATTGAAATGCTACCAATTACACGCAAACATATCCACACCACCTGAGATTACGGGTACAGGTGATTATGCGTAACATTTATTTGTTAATTATCTACAGGCTGCCAAGTTATTCACAGAATTGCAATAAAACTTATCTGCATTCACTACCAGGTAGGTAGTAGCCATGATAAAATAAAGAGAAGTGGGCCAAGGATCGACTTATTCCAGAAATGCTTATTTATGGTGGGATTTGTTTAGAGGTTGGTACAGGGGTACCACTTTTACAAGATGCATATTTAAGGAACTTTTATTTCCGAAAAGTGGACCTGGAGCCGATCTATTCAAAAAAATCTCAGGTTTGGTGCTTTTAGCTTGAAATTTTATACAAAAAATGCAAATAAGTATGGGAGAGTGAGGATGGTCAATGTAAGAGGAAACTGATAGTTGTTCCCGGAAAAAGAATTCCTGAGGTTCTCAAAGAGCTACATAATGGTTCAAGTTGATGTCATCTGGGAATAACGAAGACGCTCGAGAAAATTAAGCAGAGATTCTATTGAGTTGGTTGCCGTCAGTCGGTCACTGAGTGAATTGCCAACTGCGAGGTTTGCATCAGAGCGAAAGGACCCAAAACCCGAAGCCATGGCCAGATGAATCAATATAACACAGGTGCACCATTTGAAAGGATCGCTATGGATGGCGCAGGTCCATTTCCTACTAGCAACCGCGGAAACAAATATGTATGGATTATTTCAGCAAGTGGCCAGAGGTATACCAAATCCCAAAACAAGAAGCGGAAACAGTAATAGAAGTGTTTACAAACAATTGGGTTGCAAGGTATGTTGTACCAATGGAGTTACATCCTGACCAAGGCAGGAATTTTGAATCAGCTGTATTCCAAGAAATCTGTGAGACATTAGGCATTCGAAAAACACAGACAACTGCATTGCATTCTCAGTCCGATTGTGTGGTGGAGCTATGCAATAGAACCTTGGAGGAGCACTTAAGGAAAATAGTAGACAAGTTCCATAAAGAGTGGGATACACATATATCATTATTCTTGATGGCTTACCGATCGACAGCGCATGACGCAACAGCCCAAACTCCCGCAAAGGTAATTTTTGGCAATGACCTTCCACTGCCAGCTGACTTGAAGTTTGGGATAAAACGCAATGCGGAGAGGAATGTCAAGAAATCCACTGGGGTCTTGGAGGAAGAGATGAGGGAAATACACGATCTTGTAAGACAACGAACCAAGAAAATGAGTGACAAGATGAAAGCTAGATTCCATAAAGCAATTAATTCGGAAGGTTTTCGGAAAGGAGATTTGGTGCTGTTATGCAACCCACAACGAAAGAAGGGGTTTCCCCGAAGTTTCGGTGTAACTGGAAAGGCCCATACAAAGTTGTAAAACGGATCAACGATGTATACAAACCATTGGCAAACCACGAAATGAAAGTAGTACATTTGGAAAGACTGGCAGCGTTTAGATCACAAAATTTTTCTTAGGTGGAGGGCAGTGTGCCAAATATAAGCATCACTGTGCTGTTAGTGAATAATAGCAACAACAAAACACAGCAAGCGGTAACACGATACAAGGCAACGAAGAGATATCTCACACACACACATGTAATCATCATCCGAAGAAGCTACTCACACATACACACGTATATGGCTATAAGAAAAGCATATACTACGAATATACATGTATATAGCTGGTAACCGAGCATGAGATGCAATTGTTCTCGAACAGTTTTTCGCGGCTGAACGAGCAAACCGAGAACAGAAAAGTAGCGCAAGCTGAGGAATCAGTAATCAGTTTGATTTAAACACGCTTTTGAGAAGTACGTGATATTGAAGTATAATTGTACTACTCCCAAAGTAGACTACATAAAGACCTTAATGTAATACTGAGTATTAAAGTTATTTATTTGACAATTCAGCGATACAAACGTTAGCAGAAAGTGCAAAATAACAAGGGTTTCTTTAAATTCGTTACAATGCTTTCAGGGAAGCCCTTGTAGCGCATCGGTGCTAATTGACATATAAATATGTTACGTCTAAGGGCGTATCCCTATTGACTCAGTACGATAGCTAAGGATCTACTAAAACTTTAAGCTCAGCAATCGGCAGTGGTGTATGCGCCTCTGAACTCGAATGCGGTTGCATCGAACGATGCAAACAAAAACATGGATACATGGTATACATCTCACAGCTGGGCAACAAAAGCAAGGCACATCGCTGATGTCACCAAAACCGCAAAATTTACTGTGGTGCCAAAAGCAAACATTTTATTGCTCAGCTGCACCACAACGAGGTACGAATCTCGTAGATGGCCCGCGGCAGCTAACTTTAGTTTTGTGAACACGGAAGGGGCAATATCCAGCAGCCTTCTGGTCAACCGACCCCATCCCCTTAGGAGGTACTGCTGAGTGTATACGTTGAACTTTTCCCAGACCACAGATCGGCACACGGAGTTGCTCCTGGTACAACTCCGTTTTCCATCCTATCACCATTCAGCCGTAGAGGTTGTAATGTCCAGCTAGCTAATAGGAACGCCCCGAGTAGCGTAGATTACCCGGACTACCCGTAGAGAATCTTCCAGTGTGAAAAATCAAGGCACCAACGTCCCATTTATCTGTATCCGCTACTTCTACGTGACTTACTACCTCTATTGATCATGCTGCTGTTGCCAACCGCTGCCACAATGCAGCCAAGCTGATGTTGTTCTGACACCTCCCTTCCTAAGACTATTAGAAGCGTTCTGATCATCTCAACATAGAACTTCCCTCTTACACCGTCTACTCTTAACTGTTCCATCCTTCGCATACTGCTAGGCCGCCCTTCTCATACTCTTTTTGGACGGAAAGGTGCTGTCTTTTTACCACCTGAATTCGTGTATGCGTATGTATGATTTTGCGCGTAGCACGTAAATACTATTTTTTTTTTTTTTTTTTGCAGGAGGTTTGGGACCCCATCTTGACTGGAAGTTACCTCAGCCTTCGGCAAAATATAGCTCATAATTTTTATACATAAATAGAAAATAATTATTATTTATTGAGCTCTGTAAACAACAGCTAGTTCTGATATTTTTTCTTATCAAAAACAAATAGGTTGAACTGGCTGGTCGGCGAAGACCTCACATAGACTAGATAAGTCCAGAGTGTTACCAGAAGTTTTCCCAGAAACCAAACTGAAAAGGTTTATCAGAAACCCGGACATTTGCTATAAAATAAATCCGTTCTCTTGGCAAAAACTTAAAGCTTTCTAGGACCTATGCAACTTGCTGCTTCTAGTTCTGACAGATCTGCCACTCCTAATAGCCGAAGCCAAACACAATAAATGCTCGAATATTTCCTCTTCCAACTCGGCTCTTCCTACGTCTGATATCACTGCCTAGACCCAAATAGTACAAAGATATTTTTATTAAAAAACCATAACTAATAAGCTCCTTAAAATGAAGGAACTTTCCAAAAGGCGTATTCACCAGATTTTAACAAACACACTCATACCAGCGTATCGGGTTCTGCTTTTTAAATTTAGCCCGCCTAGCACATCAAATCATTTCCAATAGTTTAATAAGATATCTAATGAAACAAAAGATAGCCTGAATTTACAAGCTCACGGAAATCACATGGAGCAGCAACTTCCGATATTTTTATGTGAAATTTTGTTCCTTAATAATTTCTACTTTACGCCAAGCAAAATTTATTCAATGCCGGAAAATATGCACTATATGGTTGAGTATGTAAAAGAAATTTGTCATACAATTTTACAGATATTAAGGATTTGTAGATTTTATAAAATAACAAGGAAGAATGTTTAATAAACTTATTTTCTATAAAATTTATATGAATTATAATTTTAATGCGATATTGTTCAGGGGAGGTTAAGCGCGAAATTTTATTTATGTTTAAACTTGTGGTGTGCTACCTGTTATGACGAATATTAGCAACACTAAGGGATACTATCATCTCTAAGCCGATACTAAGCAGTCACTTGTATTTACATAAACAAATCAATCATTATGTATACACATATGTATATACAGCAGCGGAGAGATACTCACAGAAGTATGCAATCATCAGCAAAGTAGTTCTCACACATACACATGCATATATCTGAGACACTCACAAAAGTATGCAATCAACGGTGAACTAGTAAATTCTAGAAGGAGAAACGCCTAAAAATATGCGAACGAGGAAACCGAAGAGTATAAAAGCAGCACAAGCTGAGGTATGAGCAATCAGTTTGACTTAAGCAAGCTATTGGTTGTGAAGTATCGGTGTTATTGTGAAGTACTTTAATAAAGACCATTTTGCATTATTGAATATTAGAGTTATTTATTCAATAGTTTAGCGATACGAACGTTAGTAGAAGATGTAAAATAATCGTTAGACTATAAATGTTACCTAAATATAAGCTGGTAATATAAATACTGTTTTGGCTAATATTACCAGTTTAGAAACGTCACTATGCCGCTAGTATATAAATAATTAACAACCAAAACAGTAATGTACGCAGATAAAGCAACAAATAGCTACTCACACATGTAGACAGCAGCTAAGAGCGCAAATGGTATTACCCGCACATATGTATACAGAGAAGACAACAGAGAATATGAAACTCATAGCTGACAGAAATTAATAAACAACTAATCGGGAAGGCTGTTCGTGAAAACTCTAGACCCTGTGAGAAATAGGCGAATGAGGCAACTGAGAGTATAAAAGCTGCGCGGTCCAAACGATGAAGATCAGTTGACTTTAACACGTTATATGTGAAGTACGCGAAAATATTTAATTGTTAAAATTTACTACCAGAGTAGTGCTGTTAATAAAGTACATTTCATATACATACAGAACATTTGGGTGTATTTATTCGACAGTTATGTGATTCAAATGACAGCAAAATCCACAGAGTAATCGATAATTCTTAAGATTGCTTTGACTCTGAACGGCATTTTCTTAAAACTATTTCTGAAAACTCTCCTATGTCGGTTATATACTTAGACATTTGCTGACCATAGCCGAGCGGCACTCTGTATTATAAAAACAAAACAAGTCTGTTGAACATACAACACTTAGTACGAAAGGCCAGTACACTACCCACTCAACTACAGCGGTCACCGTGTTGTTGTTACGTCAAAAGAAAATATACTGCAATTTATAATTCAATTTCAAAACAAAAACATACTTTCCCAAACAACAAACAAAATTTATTTATCTTTATCAATATGTCGCAAATTCTCTACAAATTTCTTTTTGATGCACCAGCACCATTGAGAGTAAAGCAAGCCAAAATTTCCACAACATTGTAGTTACTACATAACACATAAGTGACCAAAATAATATTAAAAAAAACAAGTAAGGAAGCTTAAGTTCAGGTGTAACCGAACATTACATACTCAGTTGAGAGCTATGGTGACAACATAAGGGAAAATAACAATGTAGGGAAATGAACCCAGGGAAACCCTGCAATGTGTTTGTATGACATGTGTATCAAATGAAAGGTATTTTATGTGGGCATGGGCCATAGTTCTATTGGTGGACGCCATTTAGGGATATCGCCACAAAGGTGGATCAGGGTTGACTCTAGAATTTGTTTGTACGATATTGGTATCAAACGAAAGGTTTAAAAGGGAGTGGGTCTTAGTTCTATAGGTGGACGCCTTTTCGAGATATCGCCATAAAGGTGGACCAGGGCTGACTGTAGAATACGTTTGTACAATATGGGTATCAAATGCAAGGTGTTAATGAGTATTTTTAAAAGGGAGTGGGCCTTCGTTCTATAGGTGGACGCCTTTTCGAGATATCGCCATAAAGGTGGACCAGGGGTGACTCTAGAATGTGTTTGTACGATATTGGTATCAAATTAAAGGTACTAATGAGAGTTTTGAAAGGGAGTGGTGGTAGCTGTATATGTGAAGGCGTTTTCCAGATATCGACCAAAATGTGGACCAGGGTGACCCAGAACATCATCTGTTGGATGCCGCTAATTTATTTATATATGTAATACCTGCCAAGAATTCAAGGGTTTTTATTTCGCCCTGCAGAACTTTTTCATTTTCTTCTACTTAATATGGCATGTGTCTCAATCATTTTACAAAGTTTTTTTTAAAGTTATATTTACGCCCCGATTCTAGTGTGGTAAAAAGATTCTTCACCACGGTAACGAAATCATTTGGAAACTTTTACACCCTTTTGGTATTCTACTCGCGAAAGTACCCGGATAATTTTTTACCCACAAAAGTAGGTGGTTACATGGAAATAACCACACAACAGCTGTTGTTTGGAAAAAGGCAAAACTGAAAAATAAATTGTAAGCGCAAATAAGTAAAGATAATAGTAAAAAAGTGTTGCCTCTTGCTATACATATTTGTTTACATTATGTACTTTCACAGAATAAATTACAATATACCTATGTAGAAACTTATCAAGCATAATATGAATACACACATCGCCCATTTATTTGTTAGCCTCGTATCTACAAGTGAGACATTTTCGGTAAAGCGAGCGCGGTTGTGACACCAAAAGGGTGTTTCCATATAAAATTTTATTAAACATAGTGAAGACTTTCCTTTAGTTCAAGCTGAACAAGCAAATATACATATGGGCATGCAACCAAAAATTATACTATATTTTGACATAGGATAAGTCTATATCTTCCACCAACCAAACGTTGTGAACCTAGTTTTGGTCACAAAGCTCTTGTTTCTAGCATTATTTTGTCGATTTCAATGAAATAAAATTTATAGTGCAGTTAGGTTTTAGTAAGAAACGGTTAAAAATCTGCGTTCTGGTGTTGCCGAACTATGTATGTGGAAAACTCGGTAAATCATAAATGAAACTAGGCAATTTTGATAGTGCTATTTTTATAGATGCTTACTTTTTCCCTTACCGTTTAAACTTCACATCAGAGCATAGATTCAGTAAGTGTGAGTTTTGATCCCAGGCCTCAGGGGTTCTGCTATCACCTACGGGAATAATATTATACAAAACATTTCTTCCGAGATCAAATTTCTTTTGCATTTGCTTCCTTCTGCATTCGAGTTAAAATATTTCTTGTGCCAAGATACTTAGCTTTCAATTACCTTGCGTGGCTTAAAACCACAATAGTCCTGGAATTCTTTGAACTCATTGAGCTGGGTGAGAAATATTTAAATATCAACGTGCCAAACGAGAAGTAATGCATAGAATTTCTTTATAAAAGTTTTGAAAGTGATAGGCTCGAATCAGAGTGCTCGCTATAAGCTATGCTAGGCGAGAAGCAATTTTTATTTTCATATATTTTACATACTGTTGTATAACCAATCCAAATATCTAGCCGTTATTAATATTATTATAAAACAAGAGTCTTTTTTTTTTTTTTTTTTGATTAGTCGGTTATTTCATCAACAATTAACGACAATGTGTTTGCCAACACTTTTCTTTTTAATGCCTGGCATAAATTATATCCTAGGTAAAATGTCATTGTTCTGGTACATTTTATTGACTAAGCAATTTTTATGGTGAGAGTTGCATTGAAGTAAATTCAAAATTATATGGGGGCTAACGAAAGTGTGGCGCATTTTTGGCAATATTGTGAATTTTTACCTGAGTGAAAAATCAAGAAAAGTAACAATCGTGGCTACTGCCTAAAAAGGACCATTTTTGGTCCAAATGAACCAAAGTGGCAACCGCGAAAGCGAAGAAAACTACCTTTCAAATTTCTCCACAGACACTGGTGAGTTTTTCGGTGATGACAGCGTTACCACTTGGGCCAGAATCGCGGATAAAAGAACTGGTAACGAAAATTGGTTACATAATATTCTGGGTACTATTTTACCGGTAACGCTCAGAATCGGGGCATTAGCGTCAATAAACCAATCCAATTGCCATGTTTCATCCCTTTTTTCGTATTTGGTATAGAATTATGGCATTTTTTTAATTTTTCGTAATTTTCGATATCGAAAAATTGGGCGTGGTCATAGTCGGATTTCGTTCATTTTTTATACCAAGGTAAAGTGAGTTCAGGTAAGTACGTGAACTAAGTTCAGTAAAGATATGTCCATTTTTGCTCAAGTTATCGTGTTAACGGCCATGCGGAAGGACAGGCGGACGACTGTGTATAAAAACTGGGCGTGGATTCAACCGATTTCGCCCATTTTCACAGAAAGCAGTTAACGTCATAAAATCTATGCCCCTGCCAAATTTCAAAAGGATTGGTAAATTTTTGTTCGACTTATGGCATTAAAAGTATCCTAGAAAAATTAAATGAAAAAGGGCGGAGCCACGCCCATTTTGAAATTTTCTTTTCTTTTTGTAAATTTGTTGCACCATATCATTATTGGAGTTGAATGTTGACATAATTTACTTATATACTGTAAAGATATTACATTTTTTGTTAAAATTTTACTGAGATCGCGGGTTCGAATCAAGCTCAAGGCCTGACAATAATTTTTTATCATTATTATTGTTATAATAATTATTTTTTTTTAACTGAAAAAATTTTTAAATTAGAATAGAAGAAAGAAAAAATTTAGACAACTCCCAAAGCGTTGTATAGATCCATTTCGGGAACTGCTAAATTCCTTCATCGGCAACGTTTAGGCGCCGCTGCTATAACCATTCAGCAATCACAGCGCTTTTTTTTTTTTGTTTGTCTTCATTAATCCTATTTCTATTCTGGTTCGTGCCAATTGATATTCACAACACTGCGACATCTGTTGCAGAATGGATGTGAAAATTGGACTTGTTTGATGGCAATGCTGCCATAGTGTCATATTTTTTGAAACTTTTTTCCCCGTGCTCTTGTTAAAATTTTACTGTAAAAACAATTCTTTTTTAAAAATGTTGTAGTAAGTGTTTTAATAGGAGTAACGTTCCTGCCAAATTTCATCATGATATCTTCAACGACTGCCAAATTACAGCTTGCAAAAGTTTTAAATTACGTTCTTTTAAAAGTGGGCGGTGCCACGCCCATTGTCGAAAATTTTACTAATTTTCTATTCTGCGTCATAAGTTCAACTCACCTACCAAGTTTCATCGCGTTGTCTGTCTTTGATAATGAATTATTGCACTTTTTCCGTTTTTCGAAATTTTCGATATCGAAAAAGTGGGCGTGGTTATAGTCCGATATCGTTCATTTTAAATGGCGATCTGAAATGAGTGCTCAGGTACCTACATACCAAATTTCATAAAGATACCTGAAAATTTACTCAAGTTAGCGTGTTAACGGACAGACGGACGGACATGGCTCAATCAAATTTTTTTTCGATCCTGATGATTTTGATATATGGAAGTCTATATCTATGTCGATTCCTTTATACCCGTACAACCAACCGTTATCCAATCAAATTTAATATACTCTGTGAGCTCTGCTCAACTGATTATAAAAAAACAGAGGAGATAGTAATTGAATGCATCTAGCACAGCACAGTACTGTGTCTCAATATTTTATGTCGTTTCATTTGATTTTATTCGTATGTAACTTGTAAACCATCGAAAATTTATCGTCAATATGTCGGCCACTCAAGCGGTTGGCAGCATACTTTCAGGGGCTTTCATTGATATGTTCTTGCAATATTTTGTTGTCACTGCGCACACGCACACACACATACACACACACCGGTTTGGTATAGCTACTAACCATATGTGCATGCGTTTGTTTGTTTAAACATTCTTGCCTACAAAAACGTGTAACTGTGAACGGCTGCAACATTCTCACCATTTCGATGGTCAATGCTATTACAATTTCACATACACACACATACACACATAATTTATATGCACACCAACATCCGTCTCTGTGGTTCCTTTTGTTCTTGTGAATTGCTAAAGGCAGGTACGCAATTTTGTTAGTGTGGTTATTGTGGCTGCAACAAGATTTTCCAATACCCTAACTCAATGGTAAGTCGTATATACAATAACGCAGATAGCAAAATCTCTCTTATTTACTCACACTGTAAATGTACAAGCTGCCATTCAATTCTCTGATGGAATTGATTCAATCGAACTTAAGCGTAGTTAAATACATACGTTGAGTAACAGTGACTCATTTCAGAAACATCTTCAACATTTATTTTTTAAAGAATTATTAAGAATTATAAAAATATACTATACAGCAGCTTTTACATAAATATGGCAAAAAGCTTTGTCAGAAATTTTAGAGACAAAATTTTCTAAATATCTTGAGGTTCTGAGGTCATTTCCCAATTTCTCAGCTCTAGCTTACTGGGAAGCTAAAGGGTATATTCCAGGCATGCTTAACCAACGAACCGATATCATTTCGTTACGAAATGATTTTATGTCGTTATCTGCCATATAAAAACGAAATCAAATCGTTTATGTTGATTCTTAATCTCAAACTATGCTGGCAATGCTATATTATTCATTTTGATGGCGGAGTCATTAAAGGTGAAAGCATTAGCCAAGCTGATTGCAACTTTTCTCATGAATTTTGACAGGACGAACATTTCTCAGAGTATTTTTGACATTACCACCAACGAATTACACAAACAAATTACATGGAGTTTGTGTGTATGTCCGCTCGCTGTTACCACCTTACAGTTTCACCATAGCATTGCCAGCACAATTCAAACATAAGGTATCACGTTTTGCTAACGTTTTTAACGTTAACGAAAGCTTTTCGTTTCTGTTAAAAACGAGATACAATTTATCTTGATAATTTCTTTATCGATAATATTTCGAAGTGTTTCAACGGAAACGGTGGAAATTTTTTGATAAACGATTAGCTTAACGTTAAGGTGCATCCCTGGTATATTCGTTGTTCAATTTTGCAATCAATCCCTCAATCGTTATTTTTTCTCATACAACTGAGGTTGATTTTAAAATTGACCTTTGTCAACAGCTCTTTACTTGAAAATCGATTAAAAATTAAACAATATTTGTATTATATGTATATCTGGCCGCCACCTAGTGGGGTTTTTGCTAAATTACGAGTAATTTCTTGCGTAACTAGTTACGTGTAAGTAGATCAGCTTATATGATCGAGAAAAATCAGCAACTCAACGGAAACCAAATCAGGAAAAGTGAAGAGTTGATTGAGCAATGTCAGGGTAAGACAATAAAATTTAAAATTAAAGGTTGCACCCTAACCCTAATTATATCGGATATTGTATCTTATATTTTGTGTGACCCTTGCTGTCGTTAAAGCATCTTAACTGATTTTGAAGGAACTTTGAATACAGGCATTCGTTCTTCTAAAAAACAGACGATTTAAATAAAGCTAAAAAATTCAATTAGATATGCCAAAAGCGGTACTAAAAGTAATATTTTGCTTTTTAATAAATCGATCAAAGTCTCTAAAACTGCTAATCTGATTTGGAATAAAGTTTTAATACAGACAATGTATTATATTTTTAGCTCTCCCTCGCTTGGATTTTTCTACCCAGAAAATTTTTACGCAGTTGCCATGTATTGAAAATTTAATAAAAATTGTATGTAAAAAAAGCTGGGTGGTCGCTAACCAAAAAGAGGACAGCTGACTTGGAACCTCTAATGCATATACCAGCAGCAGTGAAATTATGGGCAAGCCAGACGTCGACCTTGAATATCTTATATGAAAAGTCGGATACATCCCAGCCGAAATATTTTCGTCAGGTGCTAGGAAAGGCTGGACAGCTGAGCTCAAATGGCTTGCAAGAGTCTACCCCTTCCTTCTTCATAAAACAGATGAACCCTTGGAAGCCCTTA
The DNA here is from genome assembly GCF_040869045.1 of Eurosta solidaginis. Taxonomy (NCBI): domain Eukaryota; kingdom Metazoa; phylum Arthropoda; class Insecta; order Diptera; family Tephritidae; genus Eurosta; species Eurosta solidaginis. The sequence goes on along the minus strand of NC_090319.1, from coordinate 302,989,150 downwards.
CAAGCCCTTACAGCTTCACCCAATGATCAGCCAAAGTTAATACTTGTGCAATTGATCTGCCCGTATTTACTTCACCCTTCGATCGATTTATCCACTTCCATTCTAGTTTGGTGTATTCTGCGTTAACATATGTTAGCGCCTTGCCACACTCGTATTATTGATCAACGTCTAATGAAAACCTAGCGTAGAAAAGAATTTCCTGTCTGCGCAACAAATAGTATTGAATATTTCGAGTTCCTCAACTTGAAAATGGAAGCACATAGATATGCCGAGTTCCGTGCTGATTTTCCGAACAGAGACAGTATTATGCCTGATAGCATTCAAAATAAACGAATCTTCTCATAAATGCCAATTCAGGCTTGGAATTTTTTAAGGTGATCCTGCAAAGACTGCCGGTTTATAAAGAAAGTGTTTTATTCCGAAGTTCTAAATTCAGGTAAGAAGGTAGCTTACTTGAAGGGCCATTAGTGCAATATTGCATCCAGAACTTCATTAGTTGAAAATGAGTAACCTCCACTGCAGCTATCATTACTCGCTGTACGAAATTAGTGAGTGCGACTTTCAGCGATAAATAGTGGGAGTCTGCTCTACTATACCGCAAATGCAAAGCTGAAGGGTTTGAAAAAAGCGATGTAGAGCTCGCCCAGGGATTCAATGAAGTTAGACCCCAAAATAGATAACTTTATCAGAAACAAATAATCTGGTTTTGGGCAGATCTTCGTCAGCTTCTTATCGATAACGACAAGTTATTATCGAAATCAAATCTATCGTCATAATCACCCCTATTCTGCATTTCGATTACGTTCCCGTTCTACGCTCCGCTTTAATCGAAATTTGGTATTCTGCATTACGACGGAATTGTATCGAGAAGAGGAAGAGCAAATGATTTTTCGAAATCAGCTTTTTGTGCGGAATGTGTGAACATTGGAACAAAATAAATTAATGAAAATTTGTAAAAAACACTGAAAAACGTTTATATTTTATTATCCACGCCATTCTGTACAAAAAAAGCAATATAATATATTGCCGCAGTGTTATATTTTTTTGAATGAAGTGCTTTCATAATTGTGCTTTTTTGTCGTTCTTTTGGCCATTCCCTGCCGCGGCCACCAAGTTTTGTTAAGACGGATTCCTGCATGAATATGGTTGACATTTTCTGAATTTTATGGTCGCTAATTTCATTACACTGGCCTAAAATATTTTATAAAAATTTACTTATTCTTTCCGCAAGGATTGTTCACGTTTTCGCTTCACCTTCCTCTACTCCGGCAGCTTGCTTTGGCATATAACTGGACCCAACGAACAGACACAAATTATAGCTGTCTATCAAATCAATAGCCGCTGCATTATTTGTGGAGTTGGAAAGCAACGCATACGAAAATGGCCAGGCGAGAATGGAGAGGCAAATATTGCGAGATTAGCGTAATCCATTTGAGATGAGTGACGAATTGTAAGAAATTTAACTTAAAAGTGGTAAAGCTTAATGACTTATTTTCTTATTTAGGTTCAAAAAACCGATTGCAACAATGTTTACACAGAAATTTTCCTAATTGAATTCTGAAGAGACTCACATGGCTTGATTCTTCAAATCAATTTGTTTATTAAACAATTTGTTGCAAAATAGCCTATTCTTTGCAGAACTTTATATTATAATACGTATTTATGTATCATTTTCGTGACATACAATTTTTGCTCAATACTTAAGAGAGTGATATACAGTTTAAGAGACAGTAGGTATTGCTAATTGATATACGTTTTGCAAAATTAATCTGTTTAAACAATTTTTTAAAGAACATTTTGCAAAATTGTTTTTTTTTTTTCTTTTTAATTTTTTTTTCTGACTAATTTTAAAAATCAGGCGATGTAAGTCTCTTCAGAATTCAATTACAAAAATGTCTGTATAAAAATGATTAAAATGGGTTAATATTTGTGATATGTAGGTGGTTTTGAAAAGTTCGTCCCAAATGTGCGACATCGACATGTTGTTTTTGACCTGGAAACATATAAAAAACAGTCATCATCAAGCCTTTTACGTTTCTTAACAAATTTTACTCACAGTTTTGTTAAAATTCTGTTATAAATTAATAAAAAAAAAAAAAAAAATATTTTTCCACCAACTAATTTGCAACTTAGAAAAACGGAACTACGATCGAAATGCAGAATACACAAAATCGAACGATTCGAAGTTGGATCGAAAGAGATTGGAACACAGAATACCAAAATTGCCAAATCGAAAAAATTCCAATCCAAGTCGAAATGCAGAATAGGGGTGATTATCGATTTGTTATCAGCAAATTGTCGCCGAGGCATCTAATTTCTATTGGTTGCAGATGTGTTATCGATTTAATATTGAAGTGTATCGGTATAGTTTAACAACAAACCAATGAGTCGTCGGTAAAAAATCGATAGCTCGTTCATAAAAAATAAGTAATATTCTAATAAGAAATCTATGCTTTTTCTATAAAAAATCAATAACGAATTGATAAAGATTTGAAACATATCGATAGCATTTCGATATCAAATAATTCATAATAAGCTTATAGCAAATCGTAAAATTCTCGAAAAAAATCGCTAACTTTTTGATAACATATCCATAATTTTTCGATACTAAATGATTCGTATCCAGCTGGCGGTGTAGGGGTTTTTGTTCATGATTCGTTTGACTGTAGCAAAATTGAACGACTTAGTCTCACTAGTGCTGACGCTATAAAGGTTTCGTGCTGCATTTGCAAAATAAACTTTGTATTTGTCTGTATTTATAGACTTCACTCGCAACCTTCTCAATTATTTATCGATGAGTTCAATTCATTATTAAGTAGTGTATCAACGACGAATCTTGTAATTTTGGGCGATTTTAATCTGGATCTATTAAGTACAAGCTCTGTACTTAATAATTATAACATGGTATTGGCAGATCATGGGTTATATTCACTTGTAAACGAAGCTACTAGACCAGTGGCAGGTACGTGTCTTGATCACGTACTGTGCCGCTTCTTTGGTTCTTCTTGGTCTGCCTGTTCCGCTATTAACTCGGACCTGGGTATCACGGATCACTGTATGAGTGGTATTCTCTTTAAAAACACAATGGTTGAGAAAGACGTTAGAAAAAGAAATAGGCATGTTGTGGAAAAAATTAATTTTGATCAACTAAATATTGAACTTCGCTTAAATATTTGGAGCAATGTATACGCCGAAGAAAATGTATCAAGGGCATACGGCTTGTTTTTAGATAATTTAATGCAATGCATTAACTCCTCAACATACTACGTTAACAAAAAAGCATCAGAAATCAGACTCAAACCGTGGATAACTAAATGCCTTTTGAATAGAATTAGGTTCAAAAATAAATTTAAAAAAAAGTGCAACAAACATCCATGTGACACCAATTTGAATACTCGTTTTAAGCAAATATGCAAACGAATCAATGGAGAAATTCGTAAATGTCGGGACGATTATTATAATAACTTAGTCAATAAATCCAAAGGTAATCCAAAAGAAGAGTGGAAAGTAATAAATAGGATTATTGATAAAAACACAAAAAGGCAAGATTCTCATTTTGTTTTACAAAAAGAAGGCGTTGATATTTCTGTTCCCATAGAAATAGCTAATGATTTTAATGAATACTTTACTTCAATTGTGAAGTCAAACTTTCCGCCAAATGTGACACCCCTTTGCGATTGTTGCTCTGATTTTGGAGTAGCTAAAGATTCTTTCAGAAGCAAGAGCTTCTTTTTTGAGACAATCTCAGGATCGGAAATTTTAACTGCAATGAAATCTTTGAAAAATAGTAATTCTTCCGGTCATGATGGAATCTCTAACGTTATGTTAAAGAAAATCTCATACAATATTGTTGATGTTTTAAAACATATCTTTAACTTGAGTGTTACAACTGGAATTTTCCCAGAACAATTAAAATTAGGAATTGTAATACCGATTCTCAAAAAAGGTAATAAAAAAGATATGGCTAACTATAGGCCGATTTCACTTTTGTCATCAATTACTAAAATTTTTGAAAAAATTGTAAAAGTAAGGATGTTATCCTACTTTGAAAAAATAAATTTTCTTAGTCCTTTGCAATTTGGTTTCAGGGATGGTCTTTCTACGGAAGATGCTCTTTTGGACTTCTTTTCAACTATATACAAGGGTATTGATTCAAAAAAAGATTGTGCTGGGCTTTTTGTGGACATTACAAAAGCATTCGATATGGTTGATCATGGCCGTCTTTTAAATAAGCTTTATGATTTGGGAATTCGTGGCTTGTTATACAATTGGTTTGTTTCCTATTTAGGAAATCGAACCCAAAGAGTGAAAATAGGCAACACTCTTAGTGAGACCTAAGTCATAAACTCTGGTGTACCACAAGGATCGGTTCTGGGTCCCATATTATTCCTTATCTATGTGAACTCACTATTTATTCAACCTTTTAAGGGCAAAGTCGAAGCATTTGCGGATGACCTAGGAATTGCATATAACTCAACGGATCCTTTAAATTTGATAGCGGATCTGAACCACGATATACACATACTTCGGTCATGGTTTGCGGAACATAAACTGGTTGTCAGCAATAAAACCAAATTAATGTGCTTTAGTCCAAAACTTCAAGAAGCACAAGATCTTAATATAACTTTTCACAGTGCAATATGCAAACGTAATATCCTATATAGTAACAAGTGCTCCAACCATCGTTATCAGTATTATTTTCAAAATAATACAGCATGTGACTCTAACTGCTTTGAAATTGAAAAAGTGAATAGCTTCAAATACCTAGGAGTCACAATTGACCGTAATCTATACTGGAATGAGCAAATCGCAACTGTAAGAAAATACTTACTTTCAACCAATCGTATACTTTACCGTCTTAGAAAATACGTTCCAAACCATACACTGAAAACAGTTTATTATAGTATATTTCATTCAAAATTAGAATATGGAATAAGTTGCTGGGGTGGTGCTCACTCCAATAAAATAAATCAATTAACTGTACTGCAAAAATGTGCAGTAAGGAAAATTTTTAATTGTCCACGTCGGACTCACTCCTTTGACTTATTTAGAAGATCAAAAATATTCCCAGTTCGGCATTTGTTCTATTACAAAGTTTTAAAAATTTTTTACATGAGAGGTGGCTATTTGCAAAATCCCACACGAGGAATGTACAGCCTGCGTAGTAACCATAGCACACTTGTTTCTTTACCAGTTTTTCGAACAACATTGTTTAGAAATTCCTACACTGTCTTATCCTGCAAACTTTTTAATTCCCTTCCAGAAAACATACGAGACGTTAGATCCAGATCTGTGTTTTTAAAAAAAATAAAAACTTGGCTTCTTGAGTTTGATACCAACCAGATAGAAATTTTGATGCACTACGTTGTATAATATAGTCTGTAATTTTATATATGCATTGTATAGTTTTGAGTTTTCTTTTTGCTGTTTTCTTATGAGGAATTCTGTAAACTTAGCTTTTGTATTCTTTCTTCAAATTGTTTCATGACTTAATTTAGTCAATTTATTTTTGAAATATCTTATTCTCATTTTAAATAATTTTTTTTTATATATATCTTGTATTCTTTTTTTTGTTCACCCCACTACTACTATTTATACAATGGAATTTGTTAAAACATGATGTGACATACAACACTATTTTTATTATATAAAATAAAGATGTCACTAACTATTCTCTAAGTAATGATATTGTAGACATGTAAAATTAAGCTATCGAATATGTACATACGCTTATGAGAATAATGAAATAAATAATAATCTAATCTAACAAGTCGATAAAAAAATTGGTAAAATTCGATAGCTTTCCGATAACAAATCGATAACTTTTGCATGAATTCGATAATGAACCTATAACCCGTTTATATATAATCAAGGGCTCACCAATAAACTTTAATATAATTAAGATTATTAACTCGACAGTAAGTGAATCAAAATGAATGAATTTATTTCGATGACAATATCACTAGCATTTAAGCTCTTTTCGTTTAAGCTCAACTATATATAAAATCTCTAAATAGCCTATTACTTTTAAACTTAAACCTATCCTTATTTTATACTGCGAAGCATTATAGAACTAGCTATACTTTTAATTTAAAAAAAAAAATTGCCTTAACCTCCATTCATCACTCTTTTGCCACTGTGCATTGCAACTTTGCTTCCTTCCCGCCACATACCAAAACATACCTGAACATATTGAACATAACATCACCAGCACGGACAGCCAATCCCAATGGCAATGTTTGTACATCGTAAATTTTCGCTTTGTTATCAATAGCAGTCTTTGCTCTGATTTGATATGAATAAAAGTTAAAACAAAAAATTATCTTCTTGTAGTTACGAGTAACACAAAAAACAAGTTTGCTGCAATAAAATGTACAAATATGTTGCATATGAGCATTGCCTACCTGATGTCCATTTCTTATTGGCATACCAATTTAAGTGGCACTCTTTTACATTTCTATTATTTTTGGTTCAGAGAAAAGTTAGGCTTTTTTTGTAAACTCAAGTTTCTTTGGGCCATATCTACATATGTATGTACATTTATGTATATCTATGCAGACCTTAGAAAGACCAATGGTTTTAATATCACAGCTTACATATCTACATTGCACTTCACCCGCATAAGAATCACAGATTTTCTCTCAATTTTCCTTCAAATATCATGACAGTTGGAGATTGGACTTTACCTATACATTTTTGTTATTGCATTTACTACAATCATTGAACTTATGCTTTTTACTTAGAAAGTGTCTCGAAGCGATTTCTACGAATGTACGTCAATTCTACAAATTCGGAAGTTTCGATTATTTTGGAGGTTATAATTGCCTTTGTGGCTTTTTGTTATTAGTCTTAATATATAAAAAACACGTCTCACAACATTTTTGGCCGCGATGGACTCCTAAACTACTGAACCGTTTTTGAATTTGTTTTGCACCCCGTATGTAGTTTGATCTAACTTGAGAGATAGGATGGGCTATATCTCAGTTTATAGTCGCAATATTATTTTATTGTAAATTTTTTTATTTGTTTATACGTAGTAATAAAATGTTACGTATACGCAGTGGCACACTTATTTTCAGGTGGTGGGGATATACTTCCGTGTAATTGCTTGGTGTTTAATTAAACAACCTGCTTATCAATAAAAAATATTATAGCGAATGATATCAAGTACAGCACATCACCAGGCCCGCCGATAATATATAAAAAACACGTGTCACAACATTTTTGGCAGCGATGGACTCGTAAGGGGGCCCGCGGTACTATGACATTTTTTTTAATTCACGTAGGGCCGTGGATGCCTAGACAGTGTTTATACAATATGGATATCAAATGAAAGCTGTTGATGAGTGCTTTAGTACAGAGTAATATATCATCCAGAGACGGACTGGGACTGAGACTCGGAGTGGGACTGGGACTTGGACTGGAATAAAATACATACCAGCCTCTGGGACAGGCAATAGGGGATGCAGAAGAATGAGAAGAAATTGAGAGAAGAGAAAAGAGAAAAGGAGGAGGAGATTGAGAAAGAGATAGAATGAGACGAAGATGGAGATAGATGAGGCGAAAAATACTGAGGGAGGAATGAAGGAAAGGATTAGGAAAAAGTGAAGAGGGGGAAGGGCAAAGCCAGACGGAAAAAGCTTATCAAAATGTATGCAGATAGGCCAAATTTAAGGCAGGACAACGTCTGCCGGGTCTTCTAGTATAATTGATAAAAAATAAAAGGAGGTCTAAACTCAGCCAATTTTAGTAAATTATAAGCCAACTAGAAAAAAGCTGTGAAACTTTTAGAGAAAACCCCGAAACTTTTAGGTTCAACCCGTTAAAGAGTTTTGTGAAGGCTGCTGAGCTTTTATGTGAAAACTGTGAAGCCTTTTAGGAAAGTTTGCAATACGATAGAAACAGAAAGATTTATTTTTAAAAACTGTGCAAAAATTTTGGATAAAATTTGTTAGGTTAAAGCGCGAAAAGCTTTTGCGAGAAAAAAACATTTTGAAATTTCCGCTTTTGCGGAGAATACCTAAGAAAGTTCTGTAAAACTGTAGTTTTTTTTTTTTTTGATAAAGCTACTAAGTTTTCAAGGAAAAAAGTAAAGCTTTCAAACAAAGCTGTAAGATTTCCCTCCAGAGCGCTGATGTTTCTTAAATATTTTATGAATTTGGAAAAAGCCACTCAATGAATTGTTTCCTAGGACCTTGCACGCTATGCTATGGAACACCCAACTAATATGCATTTTTATACTAAGCTGAACAGAGTTCACAGAGTATATTAATTTAGTTCGCATAACGGTACCCCGTAATAGCATAAACTAATCGAGATAGATATATACAGTGTACTCTCTCTTAAACGGACACCTAAGAGACTGCCAAATTTGTCCGCTTATGAGAAAAGTATTATTGATGAATGTTTAAACAGTTTTATTTCCAAAACAAGAATATTAATACATACAAATAAGACTGAGTTAGGAGGTTAATAAAGCTTTGTTCATAAATTAAAGAATAAAGATTTGTGTACAAAATATTCAAAATAATTGTACGGAAAGTTATGTTGTGACGTCTTTTGAACCTTACCAGCCAGCCGGTGATGCACTCAAATCGTCGTAATTGAGTCTCACTGCAACTTCTTTTGCTTTGCTCCTTACAAGTGTGCCTGACAGAGGTACGCTCTTATTTCGAGCCTTCACAAACCATTCGTAGCAAATTATCAATACTAAGGCCTTTGGGCTTCAGCAGACTCCTTTTTCTCCCCGGGTTGACGTCAGTGTCCCACAAACTTAAAATTTGATCTTTGTTTTTGATAATGCTAGCAGCTTGCGTTTTGCTGATATAACATTTCTGTGCCAATTCTCGTACACTTAGTTTTTCTTTCTTATGAATTTCAATGACATTAACTTTGTCTAAAATACTCAACACTACTTTAGGCATTGAGATTCACGTACACACACACACAAGAAGACACTAACTACGTGTATGGAATAGGTACATACATTTTTATGTTTTTTACTGTATTGAAAACCGGTTCTTCATATTTAGGGGATTCCCCTACATCCATGCACGTATTAGTGAATAAGCAACAGCTGTGCGAATATGATAAAGAGTAAATAAAAAAAAAAGTGTTGTAAGCTGTCCGGTTATGGGAAATTAAAAAGCCCTTTGCGGTAAAAAGCAAGTGTCCGCGTCCTGTTGTAGGAGGGTTGTCCGCTCAAATTGTCCGTTTATGAGAGCTGTCCGCTTAAGAGAGGTGTCCGTTAGGAGAGAGTACACTTTACTTCTATATATCAAAATTATCTAGGCGAAAAAAGAAATTCATTTAGCCATGTCCGTCCGTCCGTTCTTCCGTCTGTCCGTAAAAAAATTTACTCGAGTAAATTTTGAGGTATCTTAATGAAATTTGGTATGTATGTAAGGATAAAGCGATAAAACTTGGAAAGTGTCTTGACCTTATGATGCAGAATAGAAAATTAATAGAATTTTGGACAATCGGCATGGCACCGCCCACTTTTAAAAGAACGTAAGTTAAAAGCAATTTTTGTTGTTAATTCAAAAGTAATTTAAAAGTTTTACAAGCTGTAATTTGGGATATTCGTTGAAGATATCATGATAAAATTTGGCAGGAATGTTACTCCTATTACTATATGTGTTCCAAATAAAGCAAAATCGGATGACGAACCCGCCCACTTTTCAAAAAAAAATTTTTTGTCAAATTTTAACAAAAAATTTAACATCTTTACAGTATGTAAGTAAATTATGTCAACATTCAACTCCAACATTTGTCTCCAAAGCTCTCAGCTGGGTATGTAGTGTTCAGTTACACCCCAACTTAGAGTTCCTTACTTGTTGTATTTAGTTTGCCTTGCTTCAACTTCTATCTTAATTATCACAACGGTTTTGTTTTCATTTCTTTCTTTCTAAACCATCCTTATCTCACCTTTTACCCGCACTTTCACCTTACCAATATTTAATCTACCTCCTTTTTTAACGATTTATTTTCAACCACTTCGAGCTTAATTTTTCTCTTTCTTGTTGCATCTTCTTGTCTATAAACTTCCTTTGAAGATTTCACTTAATTTAACTTCCACTTGGTTAATAGCATTTCCGTTTTCCTTTCCTTTCATTTGCTTTGACATTCTCTTCAACGGTAGATTCCCTGTTTACATTTCATTCCTTTATCGCTTTTCCCTTTATCCTAACTTTCGCTTTCCCTTTTCTTTCAAAAAACAAAACTCCGATTTCGTGCTCACTTGTACCAAACCCAACTCCGTCACATCCCTAGCACAACTGCCTGTTCCAACTATTTTTAGAAAATTTAACTGATTCGTCTGCACCAAATTGAATTTCTATGTTCACAATTTCTGTCACAAAAGTCACAAAGGCATGATTTTTCTAATGATTGACATATTTCAGTTGGCAGCTCACTTCACATTTGTACGACGTTCATTTCATTCCCCTATTTGTTCATATAAAGCTCACATTAAGTTCGTTATCCAATTAAACAGTAGTTTCAAATTTCGGATTTAAATTAGCAGAATTTTAATAAGCTTACAAATCTGTATATGATTAAAGGATTGAAGCCAGAAACTTGTGTGAAGAAAGCTTTTGTAGCATTTGGTTGCTAGAATTTATACGCAAAAATAAGACATACATACATATATTATGTATTTAAGATTATTGTAACGAATTTACTTGCAAATCCTCTTATTTGCCCTTTTGCTATGTTCGTATCACTAAACTGTTGAATAAATAACTCCAATATTGAATAATGGAAAATTGGCCTTTATTAAAGTAATTCACAATAACACTTATACTTTGCAACTAGCTAGCTTAATAACCAAACTGATAGCTTAAATGAAACTGACTTTCAAAATAATACTGCTATGGCTCGCTAGATAGCGTCTTAATCGAAACTGCTTGATGTCTCAAATCAAACTGAATTTCAGCGCCTCTACATTTTCTGCCTTTTATACTCTCTGATTTCAACGTTCGCATCTTCTAGGCGCTTCCAGAATCTACTAGTTGCCATCAGCTCCCAAACTTCTCAGCTGTAACTACAATTGCACGATTTTATAGCTTCTCTCATTGCATACTTTCAGGAGTATCTCAGATATATGAATGTGTTTGTGCATTGATTCTCCGCCGCTCGTATACGTACATGGTACATACATATGTGTAGACGCAATTATTGTTTCGTTTATGTAGCTACATAATGATTGATCTATAGATGTGCATGATATCACTGTTTAGCATCGGCTTAGAGACAGCAGCACCCCTTAGTTTTGCTAATATTCGTAACAATATATATAAGTGGTGTGTGGGATACATGTGTGAGCCTACTCAATCAAATTCAGAGTACAAAGCAAAAAGGCACATGTGAGTATTTAGAGTTCAGTGTGAGTTATTTTATATATGGCTTTCATCTGAAAATATTCAAATATGAGTTAACCACTTTTACAAGGTAAAAGAAAGTTCCATCCTGATACAAATACACTGTGTGTGGAGTGCTTTTGTAAACACTGAAGCTTTTAGTTTACGCAAGATCTGAGACATTTTTATATTGAATTATTAAATATCTAGGAAAAGATTTATCTGCTGGATTTTGGAAAAAATAAAGACAAGCGAACAGAAAAAAATCAAAGTTATTTTAAGAAAAAACCCGTATACATTTTGTAGCTGAAACTGTGCATGCCAAACTCAAAAATGTCTTTAATAAAATAGAAAAAAATAAAATAAAATAGAAAAATGTAGAAAATTTTATGAAAATTTCGAAGTTTCTACTAGGTTTTGTTTTTTTTTTTTTTTTGAGTATGTAATTTTATGGCCCAATCAAGTTTATTCTTACACACAGGGCTGCTCAACCCCAATACACTTTTGTTTTCGTTTTGCCCTGAATCATAGGCACAGATACAAATTCACACTTTGAGTATAAAAAAAAAATTTCAAAGCACCGCCGTATGCCCCCGCATATAAATAAAATTCTTATGGAAGTTTTTGATTATCATATGTAAGGGCAAAGCAAAAACAATTTCATATGATAAACGAGCACTTGGATATGATATAAAAATTTACAAAAACAAATTTACTATGAAACAAGTAAGGAAGGTTAAGTTCGGGTGTAACCGAACATTACATACTCAGTTGAGAGTTATGGTGACAACATAAGGGAAAATAACCATGTAGGAAAATGAACCGAGGGAAACCCGGGAATGTGTTTGTATGACATGTGTATCAAATGAAAGGCATTAAAGAGTATTTTATGAGGGAGTGGGCCATAGTTCTATAGGTGGACGCCATTTAGGGATATAGCCATAAAGGTGGATCAGGGTTGACTCTAGAATGCGTTTGTACGATATGGGTATCAAATGAAAGGTATTAATGAGTATTTTAAAAGGGCGTGGACCTAAGTTCTATAGATGGACGCCTTTTCGAGATATCGCCGTAAAGATGGACCAGGGGTGACTCTAGAATGCGTTTGTGCAATATGGGTATCAAACGAAAGGTGTTAATGAGCATTTTAAAAGGGAGTAATCCTTAGTTCCATAGGTGGACGCCGTTTCGAGATATCGCCATAAAGGTGGACCAGGGGTGACCCTAGAATTTGTTTGCACAATATGGGCATCAAACGAAAGGTGTTAGTGAGTATTTTAAAAGGGAGTGAGCCTTAGTTCTATAGGTGGACGCCGTTTCGAGATATCGCCATAAAGGTGGGCCAGGGGTGACTCTAGAATTCGTTTGTGCAATATGGGTATCAAACGAAAGGAGTTAATGAGTATTTTAAAAGGGAGTGGGCCTTAGTTCTATAGGTGGACGCATTTTCGAGTTAATCGCAATAAAGGTGGACCAGGGTGACTCTAGACTTTGTTTGTACGATATGGGTATCAAATGAAAGGTATTAATGAGTATTTTTAAAGGGGAGTGGGCCTTCGTTTTATAGGTGTTTGCCTTTTCGAGATATCGCCATAAAGGTGGACCAGGGGTGACTTTAGAATTTGTTTGTATGATATGGGTATCAAATGAAAGGTGTTAATGATTATTTTAAAAGGGCGTGGGGCTTAGTTCTATAGGTGGACCCCTTTTCGAGATATCGCCATAAAGGTGGACCAGGGGTGACTCTAGAATTCGTTTGTGCAATATGGGTATCAAACGAAAGGAGTTAATGAGTATTTTAAGAGGGAGTGAGCCTTAGTTTTATAGGTGAACGCCTTTTCGAGATATCGCCATAAAGATGGACCAGGTGTGACTCTAGAATGCGTTTGTACGATATGGGTATCAAATGAAAGGTGTTAATGAGTATTTTAAAAGGGAGTAATCCTTAGTTCCATAGGTGGACGCCGTTTCGGGATATCGCCATAAAGGTGGGCCAGGGGTGACTCTAGAATTCGTTTGTGCAATATGGGTATCAAATGAAAGGTGTTAATGAGTATTTTTAAAAGCGAGTGGGCCTTATTCTATAGGTCTTCGCCTTTTCGAAATATCGCCATAAAGGTGAAACAGGGGTGACTCTAGAATGAGCTTGTACGATATGGGTATCAAGTTAAAGGTATTAATGAGAGTTTTAAAAGGGAGTGGTGGTAGTTGTATATGTGAAGGCGTTTTCCAAATATCGACCAAAATGTGGACCAGGGTGACCCAGAACGTCATCTGTTGGATACCGCTAATTTATTTATATATGTAATACCTGCCAAGATTTTAAGGGTTTTATATTTCGCCCTGCAGAACTTTTTCATTTTCTTCTACTTAATATGGTAGGTGTCACAACCATTTTATAAAGTTTTTTCTAAAGTTATATTTCGCGTCAATAAAACAATCCAATTACCTTAACATATTTCATCCCTTTTTTCGTATTAGGTATAGAATTATGGCATTTTTTTCATTTTTTGTAATTTTCGATATCGAAAAAGTGGGCGTGGTCATAGTCGGATTTCGTTCATTTTTCATACCAAGATAAAGTGAGTTCAGATAAGTACGTGAACTGAGTTTAGTAGAGATATATCGATTTTTGCTCAAGTTATCGTGTTAACGGCCGAGCGGAAGGACAGACGGTGGACTGTGTATAAAAACTGGGCGTGGCTTCCACCGATTTTGCCCATTTTCACAGAGAACAGTTACCGTCATAGAGTCTATGCTCCTACCAAATTTCAAAAGGATTGGTAAATTTTTGTTCGACTTATGGCATTAAAAGTATTCTAGACAAACTAAATGAAAATGGGCGGAGCCACGCCCATTTTGAAATTTTCTTTTATGTTTGTATTTTGTTGCATCATATCATTACTGGAGTTGAATTTTGACTTAAGTTACTTATATACACTAAAAATATTAAATTTTTTGTTAAAATTTGAATTTAAAAAAATTTTTTTTTAAAAAGTGGGCGTGTTCTTCATCCAATTTTGCTAATTTTTATTTAGCACATATATAGTAATAGTAGTAACGTTCCTGCCAAATTTCATCATGATATCTTCAACGACTGCCAAATTACAGCTTGCAAAACTTTTAAATTACCTTCTTGTAAAAGTGGGCGGTGCCACGCCCATTGTCCAAAATCTTACTAATTTTCTATTCTGCGTCATAACGTCAACCCATCTACCAAGTTTCATCGCTTTAGCCGCCTTTGGCAATGAATTATCGCATTTTTCGGTTTTTCGAAATTTTCGATATCGAAAAAGTGGGCGTGGTTATAGTCCGATATCGTTCATTTTAAATAGCGATCTGAGATGAGTGCTCAGGAACCTACATACCAATTTTCATCAAGATACCTCAAAATTTACTCAAGTTATCGTGTTAACGGACGGACGGACGGACGGACGGACGGACGGACGGACATGGCTCAATCAAAAGGCTAGAAAAGGTAAAAGCCTTAAAAGAAGAGTTTATTGAGTATGATGCGAGAAGAATACTTGATGTGATTGAAGACGAAGGTCCTCCAAATCATGTCAGAATTGTATACACCAAAGATAATTATGATATGTGCGCATTGAAAGCGTCGCACACGACAAGCTTACGTATAGCAATAAGTTTGAAGCGCTTTTCAGATGGACCTTTAATAAAATAAATGTGCCAGGAGATGCTTTCATGTTTTGGAGTAAATGGAAGGGCAATGGCGAGCGAAATAAATAGGGTAAAACTATCCCGATAAACAGTAACACGTCGAATTGAATATTTACACCAACATTTAAATAATAAATTGAGAGGGAAACTGGATGCATGCAGATATTTTTCAATTGCAGTTGATAAGTCTTGTAACATAGCAGATACTAACCAGCTTTTGATAGGTGCGTAGTCTTTATATCACGGGTGAGAAAAAATACTTTTCAGTGAAAGTTTGGCAAAAATGCTTAGGAATACGCATTATTGATGATGGTTTTGAAATTAGCGAAGAGATATTTTGTGTCATGCCACTTTTGAAAATACCAGAGGAATAGATATATTCAACGCTATTTATAAAAAGTTCAATGAGAATCTTGCTTTGACAAAACTATCTGCTATATGTACAGACGTAGAACCAACCATGGTCGGTAAGAATAATGATCTTGTTGGTCAGCTAATCAAAAGGGGAACAGAAGTACCTGCACATCACTGCATAATGCACCAAGAAAACTTATTCGCTCAGTGAAAGCATGCCGCTAAAACTATGGATGTAGTAGTACAAATTCTAAAAAATATAAGAGGAGGTCATAACGCACTTACACATAGAAAATTTAAGAAATTTCTAGGCGAATGCGAATGTCAATATGGTGATTTGGTAATGTTTACACAAGTAAGGTGGCTGAGCAGAGGAAAATGCTTAAATCGATTTTTTGAAATAAAAAATGAAATACTAGATTTCGTTATATTAAACTTGAAAGACATGGACTTAATAGAAGCTATATCTTCAGAAATAATTAAGTTAGATTTAGCATTTTTAGCAGATACTACCAACCACTTATACATTTTAAGCTTATCGTTACAAATATACACATTATGAACTTGTTACAGCGTTTATTTCATTTAATTTAATACATAGAATATGCTTGTTGTTTTATTATATGTAGATGTATACATACATAAAATTACTTGAACTGTATCACAATATTATTTACAAAAAACTAAATCTATTTAAAAAAAAATATTTCAGTTTTTCTCAGTGCACTTACAATTTTTGTAGTTGTGTTAGTATTTGCACTTCAATACAAAAATTGTTGAGCAGCCCTGCTTAAAAAGCACAAATTTTTGGAATTTTTAACTAGACCTTGATCTGCGACATTTTTTTCTTTTTTTTTTTTTTTTTTGAAAGATGTTACAAATATTCTTCCATACATATTAGAGCTTAGATACCTGGGTATCGAGGCATTCGAGTGACCCGATACTCGTTCGAAACTCGTCCGTTTCTCAGTACACAAATGTTTGCTCAAAACTTTCGAGCCATGACGCATATAAAACCAGACAGGTGAAGACAGCAGTACAACAACAAAAATTTAACCGTCCTCATGATTTTCAAAGTAGTAGGAATGGAAGATTATTGGTACTATTTTGCTACATTTTTACTACTTAGAAGAACATTTTTCTAAGCGGGGCCGCCCCTCGGCAGTGTTTGGCAAGCACTCCGAGTGTATTTCTGCTATGAAAAGCTCTCAGTGACAACTCATCTGCCTTGCAGATGCCATTCGGAGTCTGCATAAAACAAGTAGGTCCCGTCCCGCCAATTTGTAGGAAAAATTAAAAAGGAACACGACGCAAATTAGAAGAGAAACTCTGCCTTGAATCTCTTCGGACGCGCGTTACATTCATTTATTTTTAATTTAATGTGCAGAAAAAATATACAAAATATATTTCCACATTGAAAAGACAAAAAATAAAAGAGAAGAAAACACATATGAAATGGGAAGAAAAAGCATAGAAAGTTGGAGCAAGTCGCAAAAGTAAATAAAACAAGTAAAAAATAGAGAGTGAGAGTAAAAGTAAAAGTAAGAACAAGAGGAATGGTTTGAGACAAAGCGGTTAAAAGAAATTAACGGGAAGATAAAGAATAAGAACAAGTTGAGCAGAAATAGTGACAGTTAGACTTGCATAAGAGCAAGAGAAGGAGAAGTGATAGGAAATGTGGGATGTTTTTCGGAAGAATGAAGGAGACGGGGAGATTTAATGAGCCGAATAAGGCTAACTAGAAATACGTGAGGAAGAGGGTTAGACTGAATTGAAGCAGCTGGATAGATAAAGAAAGAACAAATGCCAGTCGGTTTTAATCATACGGCTGGAAGTAGTTCATGTTTGCCTGCACGAGTTCAGAGGTAGCCAGAGCTGTTTTTTTTTTTTTTTTTTTTTTTTTTTGCATAAGGTCTGATTGCTGAAGCATTGAAGCTGCAAACCCTCTGCCGCTATATGATTTTACACCAGCCAGCTCTTTCGGATCAATGAGCCTACTTCAATATTTGGTTTAAATAGATAAATGTTGAGTCTTGGGACCGTATACCGCCAATCCCTAGTTTTCGTAGAACATACCTACTACATACTCCGCAACATCATGATAGTTTTCCAGATAGTCAAAAATATCATTGATGTCAGCAGTTTATTTGCATATTCCATAGTTGTGGACAATGTGACAATCTGAAGATCCAGTAATTCTGTTCCGTTGACTAAAACTTTTTCATTCCAGTCTCAGGAATAGGTACTAAACGATCCCACAATGGGAAATACAGACCACAGGCGTTATTTTCCTGCACATTACTTAATGTTTCGGAAAGGCATTAATGTCATACTTTGCCACATTGGTTAAATTGAAAAATGGTAGTTCTAAAAAATGTTTGTGTGCGTTTAATTTCTGTTTTACACAGACTTTAAAAAACAACATATTTTAATAAAATAAAGGAGTTAAAACATACGTAACTGAACCTCAACTGAGTCGCGACATCGCTACTATCTACGAATACATACATTAGCGCCATCTGCAATCTGCAGTTCATCTCTCGGAGGATGCCGCTTTCCTAGATAATCTTGACTCAACAACCGCACTCCCCGTACGAATGCTTCTTTTCCACCATGCTGCCAAGCGGATGTCTTTTCACGCAATGCAAATGTTGAAATCATAAACATCTATATCTTTATTGTTACCTGCCTACTCAATGGCTACTTTTCCGTTATAATTACTGTACTCAAATATCCTACAATTTAAGGTGTTTTTAATGCCCATAATAAACTTTTGCATTCAAACCTGCTAGCAGGATAGAACGGGAGCGATATTGACGGAAAAAATAGACGCCAGAATCCAAGCACCTGCCCATACTTCGCAATGGTCAGTGCGAGACAGCGAAACCCTGGCGACCCTCAAATCAGTGACATAAACTTGCACATCGGACAGCTTGTAGATAAACACAAGCCTGCGAATTGGAGGGGACCATATAAAGAGCGAAAATCATACTCTACAAGGCACTTATGGACCATGACAACAGCAGATGAAGCGGCTTTGGGAGTGTTCGAGAGAAAAGTTCTTCGAAAGATTTATGGACCTCTACGCGTTGGCGATGGCGAGCACCGAAGAAGATTTAATGATGAGCTGTACGAGCCATACGCAGACATCAACATAGTCCAGCGAATTAAAACGCAGCGGCTGCGCTGGCTAAGCCATGTTATGCGAATTAAAGATGATGCTC
Organism: Eurosta solidaginis; assembly: GCF_040869045.1. Taxonomy (NCBI): domain Eukaryota; kingdom Metazoa; phylum Arthropoda; class Insecta; order Diptera; family Tephritidae; genus Eurosta; species Eurosta solidaginis. Next base: position 302,970,534 of record NC_090319.1, on the reverse strand, counting down.
CGGCCAAGAAAGTGTTTCTATCGGAACCCGCCTATGGAAGCAGAGGTAGAGGGCGGCCCCCACTCCGTTGGAAAGACCAGATGGAAAACGACTTAAACTCCCTTGGTGTGACCAATTGGGGCTGGTTGGTGGAGTGAAGGAGCGACTGGCGCGCCTTGTTGGACGGCCGTAACCGTTTAGACGGTTAAGCGCCAATTAAGTAAGTAAGTAAGTAGTATAAAGAGTTGCAACCTCCCTGCCAGTGTGATAAGCTATGGTCAGCCGAAAAGTTCCTCTCAAATCCGAGGAAGCACTCAAGAAAATATCCATCGCATTTTATGATAAAATGCTGTCGGATGCAAAGACATGCCGAAGAGCTGTCTGCCAGGCAATTTGAAATGCATTACTCAGTTGAAAAGTCTTGACGGCAGGCCAACAAATACCCACATAAACATAAACATTGGGCATCACCGCCAAAGAGAGAAGAAGCCATCAAACATGCTGAATGAGAGATTCAGTTACCCACCTGTCCTCAACTGTTGTCAATGTCTACCAGAAAATGAAAAATGGTGAGGGTGGCACCGTTACTAAAGCCTGGCGGAAGGAGACTCACATCGTACCATATCTCTCCTGTCGCCAGTAGCCACAGCACTTGAATCCATACTGCTCTCTCATTCCTCGCAAGACTCTATCCATCAACTTATCATAAAAAGTATTATAGGAAAATTGAAAAATTTACTGCATTAGCCGTTGAAGACAAGACTAATTTTTTGGCTTAATTCTCAAAATTTTTTCTTTTTAATTAAAATATTTTTCTTTGAATTTATTTGAACAATAATTATTTTATTTTATGTTCAGTTAACGAATTAAAATAAATATATTGATAGTCACTCAAGCAATATGAAATGTCATCATTCCAACTACAGCCTACGCCAAAATACCGCGGGTATGACAATAAAGTCAAAAGATTAAATGTTCGAAAAATGCTCGATATACTCGAGCTCAAGCTGGAAAATTGTCAAGCAATGGGCATGTACATGTTGCTCGATTGCTCGGGCTGCTCGAAAGTATTCGAACAAAATCGAAAGCTCAATTTTTTATGAAGCAAAATCTAAAATATCCTTTGGAAAAAAATTCTCAAAAATCAATATGAATTTTGAGAGACCATAACTTGCACTGTGTTGGACTAAAATTGTTTTAGCAACAAAACTACATACACAAAAAAATACAGAGAGCTCCAAATAAAAATCGAAATTTTTGATAAATTTTCTCAAATTTTTCAATTTTTTTGATGACGTTTTTAAAATTGATTCGCATAGCTTCAATATGAAAATGTATTGACGTTTTCTTCTAAAATATCGAAAATAAAAGAGAGGGAAATTATCGAATGAAATTTGGTATAAATTAACACTGTTATTTTTCTGTTCGTTGCTGTATCTTTTATTTTCCTTTACGACAGTTAGGAATGCATACCAATGGCCAAGGCGATCAATGTTCATAACCAATAAATAAATGTACGTAAGCGAATATGAATACAAACCTATTTTATCACAATTCATAGTAGTTGATTTTCAACGCATTCATAAGTGATGCCTGTGAAAAGAATATGTCATTCTGACTCGGCAGTAAAAATATTCTGTTTCACTATTATTTTCACACGCAAAATAATTTTTCTAAGAAATTGCGCATTTGCTTCACCATGAAAATCTTTTTTCCGCACACTATTGTGCTTTCGGTGGGTTTTCGAAGCAGCTTACATCAAAATAATGACATGACCTGTCAACAAATCGGCTGTGCTAATGTACATATCAATCATACTAAAATAGATATTTTTCGACAAAGGAAGTATGTAGATTGAAGATAAGCGCAGTTGAAGCATTCCATGGTTGGTACGGAATAAATCGACCTTAACTAAACACAAACCACGATTGTATTTCACAAAATAATGCATGCAAATGTTTTGCACGTTTCACCAACTAGCCCTAGCAAAACATAAGCAATAGGTTCCAGCAGAAAGTGTATCAAACTGGCGCCCCTTGTGCTACTTGAGCTTGGCTCTATCGTATTCGAACAGCAAGCAACTAACCAACCAACTTTCCGAAGTAAATTTGGGTAATTTTTATGTTTGGTACCTTTTTCTATTTTTTTCATACAATTTTGCAAACGCATGAATTCGCAACCGATTTATGAAATTTTTTAAAGAAATATGTAAAAATGTGTTAAATATCTCTTAGCGGTATATTTTTCTACAAAATGCAGTGGATAAAATCATAGTACCGAGTATACGCTTAGTTGATTCCAAGAGGCGAACATCACATTCGAATTCAGAAATATATAAAACTGGCGGGTGATTGGGAAAAAAATCAAGAACTGTTTCAGACAATCTTGATATAACCAAACAACAAACCTAAAATGGTCTCAAAGTGTCACCAAAACGATTCCCGAAATAGTTTTGAAATTGAACTGAAATAGTCCCGAAATTACCCTAAAAAAACATTACAAAATTAGTGCTAAACAGCTCCCATATGATGGCTAGGAAAATTCCAAACCTACACCGAAATGGTTTCAAAAACCTGAGCGGCGAAAGAGTTCTGAGGCCACAATTAATTGGAGGGTTGGCACTATGGTGAAGAAATGACAGAACACACTATTCCCGTGCATACCGATGGTTATAAGGTAACGGAAGGTGTCGGGTCTGCTGATTACTATGTCGATCCAGAAATAAGTAGATCCTACAGGCTACCAGATTGCTGCAGCATCTTTCAGACAGAAATTATAGCCGTGAAGAAAGCAGCAGCAATTCTGGAGGAAGTGTGCTTAAGCTACAGTTGCACCAGATTGTCAGGTGGCGATGAAGGCAATAATCTTACACAGTACTTAATCAGGAAGTGTTTTGGAAAGTAAAGAAGCATTAAAAAACCTCGCTCAGGCCGGTCATATATTTTTACTGAGTTCCTGGTCATAAAGGGATTGAAGGTAGCGAAAAGGCCGATGATTTGGCAAAGAAGGGTGCAGCAGAGAGAATAATTAAGGCTCACGATAGGCATACTAACTGGACACTGCCTTCTTGCGGCACATGTTTATAAGTTAGGTCTTGTCAGTAACAGCAGATGTAGGAAATATGAGCTGCAGGAACAAACGGTTGAGCACGTTCTGTGTTCGTGTCCTGCGCTCGCCAGGTCAAGGGCCCAGCTATTGAGGGCGGTAGAGTTGCCAGATCTCGAGGCAAAAATTAAGATATTATTAAGGAATTACTCTATAACATAAGTCCTGGCAACTAATTAGAGCTATTCCATTTGGATGTCAAACAAATTCTGGTAACACTATGGACGCATTCAGTCTAAGTGAGATCTTTATTGATCCGCCAGTTCAGCCTTATCTAACACCTAAAACAGTTTCGGATGCTGTTCCGATAAAACCTTTAACCCAAACCAAAATTATTCTGAAAAATTTCTGAAGATATACCGAAGTAATTGGAAATTAATTAAAATAAAAATAAAATAAAACAAATTTAAGCACTTCTTTTATATAAATGGACAAAAATAAGCGAAAAATGTCTCCTTATATAAAGACATATTCTTGCTAAACTTAGATTTTTAAATTCTGACTTAGAAATTGCAAAAATATTTATGAGAAGCAATAATATAAAAGTGGAGCACACACAACTTGGATTGGAAAATTGGTAGGAAAGGAGATATTATTAGTCAATCAATTGCGCTCCACCTTTATATTTTTACTTCTCATAAATATTTTTGCAATTTCTATGTCAAAATTTAAAAACAACGTTTAGCCAGAATATATCTTTATATAAGGAGACATTTTTCGCTGATTTGTGTCCATTTATATAAAGGAAGTGGTTAACATTTTTATACCTTTCATGAACATGAAATGGTATATTAACTTTGGTCCGATGTTTGTAACGTTGAGAAATATAGAAAATAGACTCACCATTAAGTATACCGAACTGGTCAGGGCGACGAACTGAGTTGATATAGCCATCTCCGTCCGTCTGTCTGTCCGTCTGTCTGTTTGAGCGCAAACTAGTCCCTCAAATTTTGAGATATCTCAATGAAATTTGGCAGGATGTATTTTTGTATTATATTAGACATTTGTCGGATCCGGTAGGATCGGGCCACTATAACATATATCATCCATACAACCGATCGTTCAGATAAGACGATTTTGGTCATTCCTGTCGCAATTTAGAAAGTATAAACGTGAAACTCGGTGATATATATTCTAATATATCATATAAGATATCCTGAAAAAATCACTTTGATCGGAGCTATATATAGTATATATCCCATACAACCGACCGTTCAGATAGAAAGATTTTTGGCCATTTCGCCCTTAATTTAGAAAGTATAAACGTGAAACTCGGTGATATATATTCTAATATATAATAGAAGATATCCTGAAAAAATCACTTTGATCGGAGCTATATATATAGTTATATCCCATACAACCGATCGTTCAGATAGAAAGATTTTTGGCCATTTCTCCCTTAATTTAGAAAGTATAAACGTGAAACTCGGTGATATATATTCTAATATATCATATAAGATATCCTGAAAAAATCACTTTGATCGGAGCTATATATAGTATATATCCCATACAACCGATCGTTCAGATAGAAAGATTTTTGGCCATTTCGCCCTTAATTTAGAAAGTATAAACGTGAAACTCGGTGATATATATTCTAATATATAATAGAAGATATCCTGAAAAAATCACTTTGATCGGAGCTATATATATAGTTATATCCCATACAACCGATCGTTCATATAGAAATATTTTTGGCCATTTCTCCCTTAATTTAGAAAGTATAAACGTAAAACTCGGTGATATATATTCTAATATAATATCTATCTTGTTTGGTTGATTTTCCGACAGGGTGGATAAATGATGTATATTGGAACGATTTTCCGTCATCCCTTGTCAAATTTGGTTTTGAGACAAACCGGTTTCGGCGTTGTGCCATCGTCAGTGTCGATTTTCGTTCTGATCTGTTGTTGTCATTTGTCCTGTATTTATAGTTCGTAGGTATATGAGCAGGTATTGTCAAATTGATGCTTGTGTATATTTAGTTATGTGTATGTGCTGTGTGTTCGTTCAGAACCGAGGGTGGTTTACTAATCGATTTGTGTGGCTGACTGGGGTAGGTAGAAATCTGTGATTTTAGTCGTTTGACCTTCTTTTTCGGTTTTTGTTTTGTTGTGTTAATTGTTTTGTGTTTATTTGTTGTTGTGTGTTTGTCTGTTGTACCTGTGTGATTAAGTTGTTTCCTGTAAACAAGTTTTAAAGGCTCGAATATTGTGTCAGAAATTGTGTTTATCTGTTCGTTTATTATTCTACCGTCGAATGTTTTCTGTTTGTAGATTTCCATGTTTTCGAGTACGTTGAGACGTCGGCCCTTTTCTTGTATGTGAAGAACTATAACTGTTTTGTTGATGTTTGCTGGGGAACATTCATTCTCGACCATGTGATTCGCGAAGTTAGACTCGGGTATAATGTTTGGATTCCGTATTTTTTTGTTGTAACCTCTAATATGTTCTCTGAACCTCGTTCTTATTTGCCGTCCTGTTTGTCCTATGTAACTATGCTGGCATCCGCAGGTAAGCTTGTATACGCCGTGGCTGCTAAACGGATCCTCTGAGTTAATGATAGTTCTTAGTTTTTGCCCTAGATTGTTCAATATTTTTAATGCTGTGTTAATGTTGTATTTTTTAAAGAAGTTTGCCAATTTATATGTTGCTTTTCCAGTATATGTCATAGTCGTCCAGCTATTATTTTCCTTTTCATTATTTCTTTTTGGTTCTCCATTTGTCCTTCTGAGCTTATCTACTAGTGCTTTTTTATATCCGTTGTTTGCAGCGATATTGTATATGACCTCAAGTTCTCTCTTATATGCTTCTTGTGTAAGAGGTGTTCTTTCAAGTCTATGTTCCAAGTGCCTTAATGCTGCATTTTTATGATGTTGAGGGTGATTTGAGGTATTGTGTATTATTGTGTCGGTGGCCGTTGACTTTCTATATATGTCATAGTTAAATCTTTTGGATTCTTTATCAATATTTAGCGTGAGGTCTAGGTAGTTGATTCCTCCGTCTTTTTCGGTTTCCATTGTAAATTTTATATTGCCGTGCTGTTTGTTGAGGTACTCCAGTACGAGCTCTTCGTTATTAGTAGTTAAAACGCATATTATGTCATCCACGTATCTAGCATAAAATGACACGCCTAATTTGGACTTCAGCTCCTGTATGTACTTTTCTTCCAGATTTTGCATGAACACTTCCATAAGAATTGCTGATGTGGGGCTTCCCATTCCAAGACCGTTTGTTTGTCTATATATTTTATTGTTGAATTTAAAATAGTTTTGACGTAAAGTGGTTCTTAGCGTATTTGTGATTTGCATACTTTTCACTTTGTTTTTTGTGTTATGAACTATTGTTGAGCTAACTATGTCCAAAGTCTCCGATAGTGGTATAGATGGGTATAAATCTTTTATGTCAAAAGATACCAATTTGCTGTTTCTTGTTAGCTCTATGGTCTCGAGTCTCTCTATTAGTTCTGTTGTGTTAGCTATTGCATATTCGTTCCTTAGCTCCAGAGTATCTATCAATATCGTTTTTAAATATTTGGACAGTTTGTAACATGGTGCCGATTTAAAATTAATGATGGGCCTCATTGGCGTGCCCGGCTTGTGGATTTTTGGTAGCGCAACCAGTGGAAGAGCCGAAGGGTTCATTTGGACCAATCTATGTTCCATGTTAGAATCTGCTATATTTGTTGCATTCTTTATAGCAACTTTGATTTGTTTTTGGTATTCATCTGTGGGATCCTCTCTCATTCTACGACATTTCATTTCCTCTATGAGATCCTCGGTTTTGGATACATATTGCTCTTTTTCGATTAGCACAGTGGTGTTTCCTTTGTCCGTTTTCGTTGTGACAATATTGTTTTTCTTTAGTTTATGCCGTAGATTCTTTATTGTTTTCTCCTCTGTATTCAGGTTTTGTCCTTCCTGTGCTTTCACCTCCTTTTTTATGATTTCCCTGCACATGTGTCTTGCGTGCTCCTGTTCTTCCTGTGGGATCAATGATATTCCGATCTCCGCATTTACAATCGCTTGCTCCATTTTTCTTACTGTATTCTGGTCCATGATATTATGCTTCAGGCCCTTTTCGAGAAGTTGTGCCTCTTCCTTGGTAATGGCCACTGTTGTGAGGTTAACGAACTTGTCATGAAACTGGTGAGTGTTTTGGTTTTGGTTACCCTCTCGTCGTCCTGCCAGCTTGTCCAATTTTCGGTTCAGCGACCTGTATTTTTGTTGTAGTTCCTGATCGACCTCTGTCTTAATGCGGTCGAAACATTCCATTAATGCAGTCGTAGGTAGTTGTTCTGCCAATCTTAAATGGATAGATAATAACTCGGCATTTATCTCATCCTTCTTCGAGTATAAGCTTTCCAACTCATATTTTAAAAAATCCTTTTCTGCTTTTCTAACTGTTTTCCTGCTAGATTTGGTATTTGCCTTTATTGTTATTTTTGCGAATTTCGGAGTAACATTCAATTCCAGGCATTGTTTGTTGAACCAAATGCTCGCCTTTGCTTTATATATTTTCAGTAGGCGTCGCTTGTAAATTGTTAGTAGTCCGTTCGCGTTCAAGTTAAAAGCCTGACAAGCAATAACTGACCAATGAGGCCCATCATTAATTTTAAATCAGCACCATGTTACAAACTGTCCAAATATTTAAAAACGATATTGATAGATACTCTGGAGCTAAGGAACGAATATGCAATAGCTAACACAACAGAACAAATAGAGAGACTCGAGACCATAGAGCTAACAAGAAACAGCAAATTGGTATCTTTTGACATAAAAGATTTATACCCATCTATACCACTATCGGAGACTTTGGACATAGTTAGCTCAACAATAGTTCATAACACAAAAAACAAAGTGAAAAGTATGCAAATCACAAATACGCTAAGAACCACTTTACGTCAAAACTATTTTAAATTCAACAATAAAATATATAGACAAACAAACGGTCTTGGAATGGGAAGCCCCACATCAGCAATTCTTATGGAAGTGTTCATGCAAAATCTGGAAGAAAAGTACATACAGGAGCTGAAGTCCAAATTAGGCGTGTCATTTTATGCTAGATACGTGGATAACATAATATGCGTTTTAACTACTAATAACGAAGAGCTCGTACTGGAGTACCTCAACAAATAGCACGGCAATATAAAATTTACAATGGAAAACGAAAAAGACGGAGGAATCAACTACCTAGACCTCACGCTAAATATTGATAAAGAATCCAAAAGATTTAACTATGACATATATAGAAAGTCAACGGCCAACGACACAATAATACACAATACCTCAAATCACCCTCAACATCATAAAAATGCAGCATTAAGGCACTTGGTACATAGACTTGAAAGAACACCTCTTACACAAGAAGCATATAAGAGAGAACTTGAGGTCATATACAATATCGCTGCAAACAACGGATATAAAAAAGCACTAGTAGATAAGCTCAGAAGGACAAATGGAGAACCAAAAAGAAATAATGAAAAGGAAAATAATAGCTGGACGACTATGACTTATACTGGAAAAGCAACATATAAATTGGCAAACTTCTTTAAAAAATACAACATTAACACAGCATTCAAAACATTGAACAATCTAGGGCGAAAACTAAGAACTAACATTAACTCAGAGGATCCGTTTAGCAGCCACGGCGTATACAAGCTTACCTGCGGATGCCAGCATAGTTACATAGGACAAACAGGACGGCAAATAAGAACGAGGTTCAGAGAACATATTAGAGATTACAACAAAAAAATACGGAATCCAAACATTATACCCGAGTCTAACTTCGCGAATCACATGGTCGAGAATGAATGTTCCCCAGCAAACATCAACAAAACAGTTAGGATTCTTCACATACAAGAAAAGGGCCGACGTCTCAACGTACTCGAAAACATGGAAATCTACAAACAGAAAACATTCGACGGTAGAATAATAAACGAACAGATAAACACAATTTCTGACACAATATTCGAGCCTTTAAAACTTGTTTACAGGAAACAACTTAATCACACAGGTACAACAGACAAACACACAACAACAAATAAACACAAAACAATTAACACACCAAAACAAAAAACCGAAAAAGAAGGTCAAACGACTAAAATCACAGATTTCTACCTACCCCAGTCAGCCACACAAATCGATTAGTAAACCACCCTCGGTTCTGAACGAACACACAGCACATACACATAACTAAATATACACAAGCATCAATTTGACAATACCTGCTCATATACCTACGAACTATAAATACAGGACAAATGACAACAACAGATCAGAACGAAAATCGACACTGACGATGGCACAACGCCGAAACCGGTTTGTCTCAAAGCCAAATTTGACAAGGGATGACGGAAAATCGTTCCAATATACATCATAATATCTATCATATAAGATATCCTAAAAAAGTCACTTTGATCGGAGCTATGTATAGTATATATCCCATACAACCGATCGTTCAGATAGAAAGATTGTTGGCCATTTCTGCCTTAGTTTCCAATATAAATACGTGAAACTTGGTGATATATATTCTAATATATCATAGAAGATTTCCTGTAAAAATCATTTCGATCGGAGCTATATACAATATATATCCCATACAACCGATCGTTCAGATAAGGGGGTTTTTTGCCATTTTTTATTTTATATTTATCTTAAAAATCGTTTAGGTATGTACATCTGTTCACTATATATTTCTTATCTTATACATCGAATTATTTGGAGATTACGAACGGGATAAGATTATTGTTCAGTCCCATTCATGAAAGGTATGAAATCTTCGGCTCAGCCGAAGACAGTCCCGTCCTTACTTGTTTTATTTTATTATTATTTTTTTTATTTTCTCCTTTTCTTACATTTTCTCGGTGTCTTAACTTATCTGTTAAGTTTTACGCTTGTAGCTCAATGATAACTTACATAAACATCAATCCCAAATTTGCCTCCGTTCCGTTTGATTTTTCTAAATATCTCAGTCCGTGCGCCCCCTAGCGAAACTTTTTGTATTGTGTCATCGGCTGTCATCGACCTCTGAATTAAACTCTTATCGAGAAGTTACTTAAAACCTGGTTTCAAATTTCCACATTATTATCTAATTTTTTCGATCCGTTCGCAACCTAACGGAATTTTTTTCTCCTTTTGTTCCTTTGTCACGTTGTCTTAACTTGTCTCTGAGGTTTCATGTTTGCAGGTCAATGAGAAGTTACATCAAAATCGATCTCAAAACACCAAACTTCCAAATTCTTATCTAAATATTTCGATCCATGCGCCAACTAACGGAATTTTTTCTCCTTTTCTTAAATTATCTCAGCATCTTATCATATCTGTGAAGTTTTACAGTCGTATCTCAATACGATATTACATAAAAATCAATCCCAAATTCCCTCCGTTTCGTACGATTTTTCTAAATATCTCATCCCGTGCACCTCCAAGCGAATCTTTTTTTATCGTGTCATCGGCTGTCATCGACCTCTGAATTAAGTTTGAAATTTCAAGTCTCTAGCTAATCGAGAATTTGCTTAAAATCCGGTTTCAAATTTCCAAATTATTATCTAATTATTTCGATCCGTGCGCCACCTAAAGCATTTTTTTTTGCTTTTTGTTGCATTGTCAAGGTGTTCTAACTTATGCGTAAAGTTCCACGTTTGTAGCTCAATGAGAAATTACTTAAGAATCGATTGCAAGATTTCTATTAAAAGCGGACAAACATTCAAGCGACCTAATATAAAGGAAGTAAAAATACCGCGAAATGGTCTAATATTGCATCAATAATCCCGAAAATAATTCTAAAATTATTTGAAAGATCGCGAATCCATTCACAAAATAATTTCCACTTCGGGCAAAGACTATATAATCTAAATGATATATAAAGCCGGTAGTGTCTCAAGGGCAACTGTTCGATTCCAATGAAAACAAAATTGGTAACACTTCGGTAAATATCCGACCCCTTTTCGATAAAAATACGATCACTTTTCGATAGCCAGTCGATAATAAGCCGATTACAAATCGTTTCGCATAAAACATAGTAGTGTCACCCCGATAACAAATCGATAACTTTTTGAGATCACATCGATAAATAATAGGAAGTCTTTCAAAAATAAATCGCTAACTTTTCGATTGAAAATAGATTTCTCTTTGTAACAAATCGATAACTCTTTGATAATAAATCGATAGCAAATCGATAACAAATTGATCCGAAATTGCTTTCTTTTCACTACTTGTACTTGCCTTGCCTTCCCTTGATTTCCTATCTTATTTCTCTTATATTAACTCTACCACTCATAGCTGTTTGGCAAAAGCTGCCGAGTGACAAAGAAACTATTTCAAATTACTTTTATGTTGTTTTTCCTCGACGTGAACCCTGCACTTTTGTAGAAACTAAGCACGCTATCACCACACCATCGCGGTCACCAATAAAAAACAAAAATATATTATTAAACATAGTAAACGATAAGATTGTCTCAAGATAAATATAAACCAAGGCGAGCGGTGAAAGGAAAACCAATTTACACGTTATTTAGTCGTTAGAAAAACACTTAAAAGGAGCGCCATATTTATAGTAACAACACGGGTGCGTTTGAGTGCCCGCTTTTCGATTCCAGCAATACAACTTTCCTACCTTTTACTGTGATTTTCTTTCATATATGATTTTCAATGTATATGTGTGCGATACAGTTCACATCCCCTTTTCTTAGTCCTGTAAAATAAATAATGCGTGTCATTGACAAAAAATTACAAGTTGTCACACAACGCACTCTTAATTGTATAAGTATACAGTTCACACACACACACACAATTGATACACAGAAGTGAATTGAATCTAGGTGTATAATAAACTAGTATAACAAAACTAGTTGCTTGCTGTCCTATCCAGTCACTCTTGCTCAAAAGGGGATATCTTAGATGTATGTATTTACGTTAGAGCGGGTCGACTGGTAAATGTGACTCCTTCGCTTCAGAGACCTTTTCGTGCGACTTTTCTAACATAAGGTCGGAGAAGATAATTGTACAAGCAGAACTAAACCGTAATGATACAATTTATTGTAAGGGCGTACAATTGCTGACATCTGCTGATGATATTATTCCCCATAACCACGGCAACGTAAGATCTAGCTTTTCTGGATTAGGAAAGGAAGGAAAAAGTGGGTCTTGCGATAAATCGGGGACAAAGCGTAGTACTCGCTGCCAATCAAGAAAGAGTCGACGTATACACGCCTTGGGGCTTAGCGCAAACAAATATGAGACTGTGAAGGATTCCGTCTATTTAGGAACCAGCACTAATAGCGAACAAAAATCAGCTTAGAAATCAAAAGAATAACTCGTGCCAACAAGTGTTACTTTGGACTGATTGCGGCAATGAAAAGTAAACGCCCGTCGGCGAACAAACGTTGCACTCTACAAGTTACCCATAACACTTAATGTATGACTCGGAATCATGGATGGCTCTTGGAGTGTTGAAGAGAAAAGTTCAACGGAAATTGTATGGTACTGTCCGTGATACCGACGGCGAGTATCGAAAAATTTATAACAATGTGCTGTTTGAGCTTTACGCAGATATGAAGATAGTGCAGTGAACAAAGCCACAAAGGCGTCGATGGCTATGTCATGTTATACGGAGAAAAAAGCACGCTGTGGCCTATAAAGTATTTCAGTCGACATCGCAGCTCGAAAGCAGAGGAAAGGGGAGACATCCATTGACTTGGGAGTTATCGCGGAACAAGGATAGCAGATGTGACTTGTTACGAAAGGTTAAGCACGAATTAATGATGATGATGGTTTCGATATATGAAATATCAGAAAATATTCACTAACTACTCACTATAGCACACGATCGCAAACCGAACAATACTACTCGGGGCTAAGTTGCAATGATGCTTTGTTTGGTTCGGAAAAGTGTAAGGAACGGAAAACAAATCATAGTCATAAAGGCTTTATGAGCTCTCTCATCCACAGTTCAATCTTGGAGGATCTCCCTTTTACAGTTGCATACTCAAGCTTTGAGCTGACGAAAGCACAATATAGGAAGAGTGCTCCGTCATATAATGACCACTACTATTCAGTCTCATCTCAAGTCTTTTAATTTGAGATTTTAAATTAGAGAAAATTTTTGTGACTTTAGATGATTTCGGTATTCATTAAAGGAAGGCCGAAAAGAAAACTCACCGCATCAACAAAATTCACCATAAATGCAATTTTCTCATACATTGAACAAATAATGTAACACATCACTTTTAGAACTGAACCTTGTGTGGTATTGTAGCTGAACTCGAAAAGGCACCGCTGCCATTCCTGTTGCAAGTACCTAAGTGTGTAGGTTCCAGACCCAGTGGCGATACATTAAAATATTTTATTAAATATTTTTTGTTTTCAGTGTTTGCTTTGCTAATTCAAAATTTTGGAAATAAAATCATAATCTTTTAAGCGTTTTTGGCAAATAACTTACATATTTTGCTGAAATTTTTATACTCAGTTGAGCAGAGCTCACAGAGTATATTAATTTTGATTGGATAACGGTTGGTTATACAGGTATAAAGGAATCGAGATAGATATAGACTTCCATATATCAAAATCATCAGTATCGAAAAAAAATTTGATTCAGCCATGTCCGTCCGTCCGTCCGTCCGTTAACACGATAACTTGAGTAAATTTTGAGGTATCTTGATGAAATTTGGTATGTAGATTCCTGGGAACTCATCTCATATCGCTATTTAAAATGAACGATATCGGACTATAACCACGCCCACTTTTTCGATTTCGAAAATTTCGAAAAACCGAAAAAATGCGATAATTCATTGCCAAAGGTGGATAAAGCGATGAAACTTGGTAGATGGCTTGACGTTATGACGCAGAATAGAAAATTATTAAGAGTTTGGACAATGGGCGTGGCACCGCCCACTTTTACAAGAAGGTAATTTAAAAGTTTTGCAAGCTGTAATTTGGCAGTCGTTGAAGATATCATGATGAAAGTTGGCAGGAACTTTACTACTATTACTATATATGTGCTAAATAAAAATTAGCAAAATTGGATGAAGAACACGCCCACTTTTTAAAAAAAATTTTTTTAATTCAAATTTTAACAAAAAATTTAATATCTTTACTGTATATAAGTAAATTAAGTCAAAATTCAACTCCAGTAATGATATAATGCAACAAAATACAAAAATAAAAGAAAATTTCAAAATGGGCGTGGCTCCGCCCATTTTCATTTAGTTTGTCTAGAATACTTATAATGCCATAAGTCGAACAAAAATTTACCAATCCTTCTCAAATTTGGTAGGGGCATAGATTCTATGACGGTAACTGTTCTCTGTGAAAATGCGCGAAATCGGTGGAAGCCACGCCCAGTTTTTATACACAGTCCACCGTCTGTCCTTCCGCTCGGCGGTTAACACAATAGCTTGAGCAAAAACCGATATATCTTTACTAACCTTAGCCCACGTACTTATCTGAACTCACTTTATCTTGTATAAGAAATGGCCGAAATCTGACCATAACCACGCCCACTTTATCGATATCGAAAATTACGAAAAATGAAAAAAATGCCATAATTCTATACCAAATACGAAAAAAGGGATGAAACATGGTAACTATATTGGTTTATTGACGCAAAATATAACTTTGGAAAAAACTTTGTAAAATAGGTGTGACACCTACCATATTAAGTAGAAGAAAATGAAAAAGTTTTACAAGGCGAAATCAACAGCCCTTGGAATGTTGGCAGGAATACTGTTAGTGGTATTGCATATATAAATAAATTAGCAGTACCCGACAGATGATTTTGTGGATCACCTGCTCCACATTTTGGTCGATATCGCGAGAACGCCTTCACATATACATCTAAGGGCCACTCGCTTTTAAAACCCTCATTAATACCTTTAATTTGATATCCATATCGTACAAACACATTCTAGAGTCACCCCTGGCCTACCCTAATGGCGATATCTCGAAAAGGCGTCCACCTATAGACCTAATGCCCACTCCCTCTTAAAATGCTCAGTAACACCTTTCGTTTGATACCCATACCGTACAAACATTCTAGAGTCACCCCTGGCCCACCCTAATGGCGATATCTCGAAAAGGCGTCCACCTATAGACCTAATGTCCACTCCCTCTTAAAATGCTCAGTAACACCTTTCGTTTGATACCCATATCGTACAAATATTCTAGAGTCACCCCTGGCCCACCCTAATGGCGATATCTCGAAAAGGCGTCCACCTATAGACCTAATGCCCACTCCCTCTTAAAATGCTCAGTAACACCTTTCGTTTGATACCCATATCGTACAAACATTCTAGAGTCACCCCTGGCCCACCCTAATGGCGATATCTCGAAAAGGCGTCCACCTATAGACCTAATGCCCACTCCCTCTTAAAATGCTCAGTAACACCTTTCGTTTGATACCCATATCGTACAAACATTCTAGAGTCACCCTTGGTCCACCTTTATGGCGATATCTCGAAAAGGCGTCCACCTATAGAACTAAGGATTACTCCCTTTTAAAATACTCATTACCACCTTTCATTTGATACCCATATCGTACAAACACATTCTAGAGTCACCCTGGCCCACCCTAATGGCGATATCTCGAAAAGGCGTCCACCTATAGACCTAATGCCCACTCCCTCTTAAAATGCTCAGTAACACCTTTCGTCTGATACCCATATCGTACAAACATTCTAGAGTCACCCTCGGCCCACCTTTATGGCGATATCTCGAAAAGGCGTCCACCTATAGAACTAAGGATTAATCCCTTTTAAAATACTCATTACCACCTTTCGTTTGATACCCATATCGTACAAACACATTCTAGAGTCACCCCTGGCCCACCCTAATGGCGATATCTCGAAAAGGCGTCCACCTATAGACCTAATGCCCACTCCCTCTTAAAATGCTCAGTAACACCTTTCGTCTGATACCCATATCGTACAAACATTCTAGAGTCACCCTCGGCCCACCTTTATGGCGATATCTCGAAAAGGCGTCCACATATAGAACTAAGGATTAATCCCTTTTAAAATACTCATTACCACCTTTCATTTGATACCCATATCGTACAAACACATTCTAGAGTCACCCTGGCCCACCCTAATGGCGATATCTCGAAAAGGCGTCCACCTATAGACCTAATGCCCACTCCCTCTTAAAATGCTCAGTAACACCTTTCGTCTGATACCCATATCGTACAAACATTCTAGAGTCACCCTCGGCCCACCTTTATGGCGATATCTCGAAAAGGCGTCCACCTATAGAACTAAGGATTAATCCCTTTTAAAATACTCATTACCACCTTTCATTTGATACCCATATCGTACAAACACATTCTAGAGTCACCCCTGGCCCACCCTAATGGCGATATCTCGAAAAGGCGTCCACCTATAGACCTAATGCCCACTCCCTCTTAAAATGCTAAGTAACACCTTTCGTTTGATTCACATTCTAGAATTCCAAATATTCGCTAATAGTGACTTGAGTGGGCTTACTGAATTCACCTGTTAAGCTATTTTTATTTTAACTAATATACCAACAAAAGCCAATATAATGGTATTCTTTTATAAAAATCGATGTAGTATCCAAAAGAATAAGAATCTACAATCAACTAGAATAAGACCCGCCTTAATATACGTATGTATGTACATGTGCATATTATTATGTGCGTATTAACAAATACGTACTAATCACTTTATGTAAATATGCAAATTTTCTTCAACTATATAATATTATTATCTTCTTATTTACTATTTACGCATATTCAAGCAAACACTCTGTTCTTTGTTTCATTGTTAGTATAAATGTAAATGAGTTTATTTTTCGATTCCGTACCAAATTAAGTTGACACCAAAGGCTATCGAGTTCGCCCTTCATATAAATAAAAAAAACAAAAAAAAGTAGTTCCAGTTATAATAAAAGCCCGTATATGACTTAATTTGATATGAAATACATATTTAATATTAAATTAAATTACTGTATTTCATAAGGGTCAAGCAAAATTAACTTTCTTCATAAACTGTGAGTGTGAGGGGTAACCGTCCAATTATCACTTTCGTGAACACGAAATGGTATATTAACTTTGGTCCGATGTTTGTAACGTTGAGAAATATAGAAGATAGACTCACCATTAAGTATATCGAATTGATCAGGGCGACGAACTGAGTTGATATAGCCATGTCCGTCTGTCCGTCCGTCTGTCTGTTTGAACGCAAACTAGTCCCTCAAATTTTGAGATATCTCAATGAAACTTGGCACAAGGATGTATTTTTGTATTATATTAGACATTTGTTGGAAACGGTAGGATCGGGCCACTATAACATATATCTCCCATACAACCGATCGTTCAGATAAGACGATTTTGGTCATTTCTGCCGCAATTTAGAAAGTATAAACGTGAAACTCGGTGATATATATTTTAATATATCATAGAAGATTTCCTGTAAAAATCATTTCGATCGGAGCTAATTATAATATATATCCCATACAACCGATCGTTCAGATAAGGGGTTTTTTTGCCATTTTTTATTTTATATTTATCTTAAAAATCGTTTAGGTATCTACATCTGTTCACTATATATTTCTTATCTTATACATCCTTTTATTTGGGGATTACGAACGGGATAAGATTATTGTTCAGCCCCATTCATGTAAGGTATGAAGTCTTCGGCACAGCCGAAGACAGTCCCATCCTTGCTTGTTTTTATACTAAGTTTGGTTTTCGTAGCTTAATATAAAAAAGAGTTTTTGTTTGCCGCACCATATCTACAAATACTTTTGATGCGCCTCATTATATAATAAAACAAGTAAGGAAAACTAAGCTCGGGTGTAACCGAACATTACATACTCAGCTGAGAGCTTTGGAGACAAAATAAGGGAAAATCACCATTTAGCAAAATGAACCTTGGGTAACACTGGAATATGACATGGGTTTCCAATGGAAGGTATTAAATAGTATTTGAAAAGGGAGTGGGCCATATTTCTATAGGTGTACGCCATTTTGGGATATCGCCATAAAGGTGGACCAGGGGGACTCTAGAATATGTGTTGTACGATATGGGTATCAAATAAAAGGAGTTAATGAGTATTTTTAAAAGGTAGTGGCCCTTAGTTCTATAGGTGGACGCCTTTTCGAGATATAGCCATAAAGGTGGACCAGGGGTGACTAGAATGCGTTTGTACGATATGGGTATCAAATGAGAGGTATTAATGAGGTTTTTAAAAGGGAGTGGCCCTTAGTTGTATATGTGAAGGCGTTTTCGAGATATCGACCAAAATGTGGACCAGGGTGACCCATAACATCATCTGTCGGGTACCGCTAATTTATTTTTATATGTAATACCACCAACAGTATTCCTGCCAAGATTCCAAGGCTTTTGATTTGGCCCTGCAGAACTTTTTCAATTTCTTCTACTTGATATGGTAGGTGTCACACCCATTTTACAAAGTTTTCTAAAGTTATATTTTGCGTTAATAAACCAATCTCCAATTACCATGTTTCATCTCTTTTTTCATATTTGGTACAGAATTATGGCACTTTTTTCATTTTGCGTAATTTACGATGGCGAAAAAGTGGGCGGGGTCATAGTGGGATTTCGACCATTTTTTACACCAAGATAAAGTGGGTTCAGATAAGTACGTGAACTAAGTTTAATAAAGATATATCAATTTTTGGTCAAGTTATCGTGTTAACGGCCGAACGGAAGGACAGACGGTCGACTGTGTATAAAAACTGGGCGTGACTTTAACCGATTTCGCCCATTTGCACAGAAAACAGTTATCGTCATAGAATCTATACCCCTACCAAATTTCACAAGGAGTGGTAAATTTTTGTTCGACTTATGGCCTTAAAAGTATTCTAGACGAATTAAATGAAAAAGGGCGGAGCCACGCCCATTTTGAAATTTTCTTTTATTTTTGCATTTTGTTGCACCATATCATTACTGGATTTGAATGTTGCACTAATTTACTTATACCCTATAAAGATATTCAATTTTTTGTTAAAATTTGACTTTACATTTTTTTTTTAATTGGGCGTGTTCGTCATCCGATCTCTCTAATTTCACTGGACCACGAATTTCAACTTTTTCTCTTTACCAGAAACGCCGTTATGAAATTCGTATGTAAAATCACCCCTGATTTCGAAAATTGAGTTCACTTTTAATTCTATGGTACCGTTTTTGAGATATTTGCAATTTACCGTTATTCGAAAAAACCAAAAAGATGGTTCCCTTTAATTACGTCTATCTCACGAAAGGGTCGAGCAATTATACATATTATATATATTATACATTGTTTTTTGCTCAACCAGACAGTTTTCGAGATATTAGCTTATCATTTCAGATTTTTGTTTTTTTTTTATGAAAAAATATGAAAAAAATTACCCTTTGCGAGGGCAGCATTCCAAAACCACAACTTTTTTTCAGATATTTTTTCTTTGCGTAAAGCTCTGTTTAATTATAAAAAAGATAAGCCATCATCGAAGAAAATCGATGCAAAACTGCGTAAGTTATAAGCGATCAAATAAAAATACCCAGGTTGCGCAACTTCAATGTATGTATACATACATATATTAAAGGTATAAAGTGCAAATGGGATATTATCCGGATAAACGAATAACACCATAACAATGATAATACTTTTTCTTTAAATAAATCAAATAGTACTTTTAATACACGAATTATTTTATAGTAGGTAGAAAGGTTGCATCGAAAGGAAAAGTGGTGGGGTTCGAAACTTGCTGTAGGCATGTAGTTATAAACATGTATTTCCGTAACTTATGGGTAAGTATGCAGGTAGATTTTCAAAATTATAAGACACAGAAAGTTTTTAAAGCCTACATCTAAAGCAGGTAGTATTTTCTTTTCCCGGCTTCGTATAAAAAGGAACCTTTCTGTCTAGGTAAGATTTGATTTTTTAAATTTTATTTTTGTTCCGAGTATAAAAATGAGTTAATGCGCCTTGATAATTCAGTTCATAAGTCAAATTTCGAAACCGTGGTTTATTAAAAAAAATAAAATGAATAAAAGGACGCGAGAATTTGTGTGTAATAACGATCCAGATATGTTCTGTTTCATGTGTGGCCAATATACTATCACAAGGGCACGACGAGTGTTCTCAGATCATATCAAAACTTTATACTCCAAGTATTTTGGCATTGAGCCTAAAAATGCTGAAAAACCATGGACACTGAACACTTTGTGTACATCGTGTCGAGTAGAATTGATTCAGTCGGAATCAGGACAACAAATAAAATTTGATACACCAATGATATGGAGGAGCTTACTTGCCATTCAATAGAGTGTTATATTTTTCAAACAAATGTACTTGGCGTTGGAAGATCAAGAAGAGTAACCTATGCCAGCGTACTTACAGTAACATTACCCGTACTACATTAAACGGCAGTTGCGGATCCAGTTCCATTGTCAACAGTAATATCTGAGTGCGGGGAATCAAGTTGTACTGAATTTCGCATGGGAAACGAAAGAAACGTTCTGTCACAAGCACAACTTAATGATTGGATAAGAGATTTGGAACTATCCAAGGAAAAGGCCGAGGTCCACACTTCTCGTATGCAACAATTTAAATTTGTGTCATCCAATGTTAAGGTGATATATTTTAGTACTCGTCACGAACTATTTTCCAAACACTATACCAAGAAAGATAGTATATGCTACTGTAACGACATTCCTGGTTTATTCAAAGAGTTTGGTCAAACATATGATTCAAAAGAGTGGCGATTGTTCATAGACAGCAATAAACTGAGTTTGAAGGCTGTATTATTGCATATTGGTAACAAAAAGCCTTCTATCCTGATCGCACATGCAGTAAATACAAAGGAAACCTACGAGGAAATGCAAAAACTACTCAAATTTATCAAATATGAAGAGCATGATTGGAAAATATGTTCTGATCTCAAAGTCGTTGCAATGCTATGCGGTCTACAAAGTGGCTACACCAAGCACTGCTGCTTCCTCTGCAAGTGGTATAGCCGAGCTCGTAAGGACCACTACGTCAGAAAGGATTGGCCGGAAAGAGTCGAGTTTACCGTTGGTGTGGATAACATCAACTACACCCCTCTTGTCAAGAAAGAGAAAATTATACTTCCACCCTTACACATCAAGCTAGGTCTCATTAAACACTTTGTTAAGGCTTTGGACAAAGAAGGCGAAGCATTCGACTATTTGAAAATAATTTTTCCAGATATTTCTCAAGCCAAGATAAAGGAAGGTATTTTTGTTGGACCACAAATAAAAAATTTGATCAACAATAATCAATTCAAAGGAGTCCTCTCATCAGTTGAGGCAGCAGCGTGGGAATCCTTTGAAAAGGTCGTTGCTTCTTTTCTCGGTAGACACAAAAGCCCTAACTAAGAGTAGATAGTGAACGACTTAATCAATAATTATGCGAAAATTGGTAAATATTAAAGGCTTACTAAAATTAATTTCCAAAATTCTATAACTTGTTTACCTAACTAATATTTTCTTTCCAGGCGAAAATATGTCTTTAAAAATTCACTTTCTGCACTCATATTTGAGCTTTTTTTCCGGCAAATTTTGGCGACGAAAGTGACGAACATGGCGAAAGGTTTCATCAGCAAATGAAATTAATTGAGAATCGATATCAAGGATTCTGGGACGTTGCAATGCTTGGTGATTACTGCTGGTTTCTCATAAGAGAAACCGATCCTAAACTGAATAAGCGTCAAAGTAGAATACATAATTATTTCGACTACATAGTAAAATCAAATAAAGATTGTGAGAATATAGTATAAACATAAATAAATTAAAAAACAGTTAAAAATATGGGTAATTTCATTCATAAATTGAACTTTTAACTAAATAGAGACAAAGCATAGCTAGATATTTCACTCTTCTTTATACCATACATACGTTTTGAGGTATACGTTGAAATTGCGCAACCTGGGTATTTTTATTTGATCGCTTATAACTTGCGCAGTTTTGCATCGATTTTCTTGGGTGATAGCTTATCTTTTTTTCTAATTAAACAGAGCTTTACATATAGAAAAATTATCTGGAAAAAAGTTGTGGTGTTGGAATGCTGCCCTCGCAAATAGTAATTTTTTCATATTTTTTCATAAAAAAAAAACAAAAATCTGAAATGATAAGCTAATATCTCGAAAACTGTCAAGTTGAGCAAAAAATAATGTATGACACATTTATAACAAATTTATCGTCTTTCCGATTCTGTAAACGTGTTTGCAATTGCTTGACCCGTTCGTGAGATATCCGTAATTAAAAGGAGCCATCTTTTCGGTTTTTTCGAATAACGGTAAATTGCAAATATCTCAAAAACGGTACCATAGAATAAAAAATGAACTTGATTTTCGAAATCAGGGGGTGGTTTTAAATACGAATTTCAGAACGGCATCTCTGGTAAATTTTGGCCGTCGATCAGTGTTTTTATTTGGCACACATATAGTAACAGGAGTAACGTTCCTGCCAAACTTCATCATGATATCTTCAACGACTGCCAAATTACAGCTTGCAAAACTTTTAAAATACCTTCTTTTAAAAGTGGGCGATGCCACGCCCATTGTCCAATATTTTCCTAATTTTGTCTTCTGCGTCATAAGCTGAACTCACCTACCAAGTTTCATCGCTTTATCCGCCTTTTGTAATGAATTATCGCACTTTTCGATTTTTCGAAATTTTCCATATCGAAAAAGTGCGCGTGGTTGTAGCCCGATTTCGTTCATTTTAAATAGCGATCTGAGATGAGCGCCCAGAAATCTACATACCAAATTTCATCAGCATACCTCAAAATTTACTCAAGTTATCGTGTTTACGGACTCACTGACGGACGGACAGACATGGCTAAATGAATTTCTTTTTTCGCCCAGATCATTTTGATATATAGAAGTCTATATCTATCTCGATTAGTTTATGCCGTTACGGATTCCCGTTATGCGAACAAAGTTAATATACGCTGTGAGCTCTGCCCAGCTGAGTATAAAAATGTTTTAGGATTTAAAAAATTCCTACGTTTGCTCACATATCACTAGATTCTTCAAAATATAAACTATCTTCTTCTAGCTATGCAAATAATTATGTATATCTACTAGCAAGGGGAACCAAGATACTTTCAAATTTTACCAAGAAATGACAACATGTTTTAGGAAAGTCAGCAGACTCATCTACCATGTCACACAAACAACAGAAGCTCCGCGACAGAGTGCCCAGCATGTGCATATGAGATACATATATGAGTCTACAAGTCTGAATCAGGAGTGTACTTAAAATGTGCCTATTGCTGTTTTTAATGTCTTTTACAGTCTAGTGATCACCTTATATCGATTTGTATTACGTTTTTCCCAGGAAAGAAGAAAAAGAGCTCTTGCAGTTTGCACGCACATTGCAATGAAAAGTTAAGGTATATTTGACTTCTTTGCTTCTATACTTTCGGTTTGGTCATTTCTTCCAAACTTGTTATGACCTGACACCCTAGCAAGAAGGATGATTTTGCAGGCATACAGTCTGTTCAGCTTATCCACACATGTGAGGTCTAGTGTAATGTATTACCTTCCATTGATTACTACTTTGCCTTCTTTCTTTCACTTTCTGCTTTATTTCATCAGATTTTTTTCCATGTTTTCACATCTATATATATAAAAAGAAGTGTCCATTTTGATTGTCACTCCATAACTCGAGAATGGATAGAAAGATTGCCATGAACTTTTTAGGAAAGATACAGGAAGGAGAGATGATGGTTAGTTGATTTTGAAATCCCAAATCGGTTTAGCCATTCTTGAGTTATGATTTTTTTTTAGAAAAAATTCTAAATTTGAAAAAAAATAAAAATAAGTGTACATTTTGATTGACACTCCATAACTCAAGAACGGAGAGAAAGATTGCCATGAAATGTTTAGTTTTGTATATAAATTTGCCTATATTAGTATTTACGATCGTTTTTTTCGAGAAGTAGACCAGAGACGGACTGTGACTGGGATTAGGACTAGGACTGGGACTGAGACTCGGAGTTGGACTGGGACTGAGACTCGGAAGGGGATTGGAACAAAATACATACCACCCTCTGGGACTGGAAATAAGGGATAAAGAAGAATAAGAAAAACTTGAGAGAAGAGAGAAGAGAAAGGAGAGAATGAGACGAAGATGGAGATAGATGAAGCGAAAAAGACGGAGGGAGGAGTAAATAAAAGGATTAGGAAAAAGTGTAGAGGGGGGAGGGCAGAGTTAGACGGAAAAAGCTTATTAAAATGTATGCAGATAGACCAAATTTAGGGCAGAACAACGTCTGGCGGTTCTGCTAGGTGCTTATAAAAAGTGGGGAAATTTCTCACATCCAATCACTTTCTATATTTCTTTATCACCTCTTTCCATTTCAGCCTCTTCGCACTCTTTCGTCTTTTTCTCTCTTTTCCTTCACTTGTTTTTCGGCTTTTCCCTCTCCCTTCCTACTTTCTTCGGCTTTGTGCCCCGCGTTTTTGGCTCGTCTTCCTTCCACTCCCTCCCCTATCTCTTTACCGCTAAATCTACACTGCATTCCTACTTTTCCATTCTTATATTTTTCACTCCTCTTTCTCTTCAACTCAATCTTCACCTCCATTCTCTCTCTTTCTCAGTTCCCTAAAAAAAAATTGACCTTCCTGTTCTTCCCTCTTTATACTTTTCATAAACATGAAATGGTATATTAACTTTGGTCCGATGTTTGTAACGTTGAGAAATATAGAAGATAGACTCACCATTAAGTATACCGAATTGCTCAGGGCGGCGAACTGAGTTGATATAGCCATGTCCGTCCGTCCGTCTGTCTGTTTGAACGCAAACTAGTCCCTCAAATTTTGAGATATCTCAATGAAATTTGGCACAAGGATGTATTTTTGTATTATATTAGACATTTGTCGGATCCGGTAGGATCGGACTACTATAACATTTATCTCCCATACAACCGATCGTTCAGATAAGGGGGTTTTTTTGCCATTTTTTTATATTTATCTTAAAATCTTTTAGGTATGTACATCTGTTCACTATATATTTCTTATCTTATACAGCGCATTATTTGGAGATTACGAATGGGATAAGATTATTGTTCAGCCCCTTTCATGAAAGGAATGAAGTCTTCGGCACAGCCGAAGACAGTCCCGTCCTTACTTGTTTGTCTTTGTTCTAACTTCACCTTTACAATCCTTGCACCTCTGTTCTTCCTTTCCCTCTTGTCTACCATACACCCTCCTCTATCTACTCAACTCCCATGCATTTTTTTGACCTTTGCGGTATGTTTTGTTAAATCTCATACATAAAAACTTTTTCGTTTCGTTAAATTTTTTCATTGTTTTTTTTTTTTTTTTTTTTTGTATTTCCTAGATTAAAGAGTAGAGCTATCAGGAAAAGACATGTGGTCAGAACCAGTCGGAATCAAACTAAGACAAACCACATGTCTGCTTGATTCACATTTCCTCTAGCATCTTCTACGATACATAAGTCGCTTTCCCACCGTTTTCAGAGATATAGTGAGGAACTAAAGATGGTGTGACGCTTATGCTCACTACAGCGAATACAAGTTGTTTCAGTTTTAGCCTATTTAACCGGCCACATCGTTTTAAATATCAATATATATGCCAACAAAGCAGATCGAAGTAGATATTACTTGAATGAACACAAGACTATTAAACGAACAATTTTGTTTGCCTCATAGAACAATGGCCCCTGTTCTTTATTTAACCTTTGCTCAGACTCTCGAGCTTCTGTTCAGAAGCGGGCTTATTTCTTTCGCTAAACAAATATATACTCAAATTTTACTCAGAAACTGGAGTCTGAGTAAGTGTTCGCTTATTATGCATGAGGCTCAATGAAGGTAGAAATTGGTTGGACAGTGCGTAAACGCAACTTTTCTTAATTATACGCCCTACTTGAAGAAGGTTTTACCTCTCAAACTGCATATACATATATGAAATTTATATATTGAACAAAGCATTCTTATTTATGAGGTAAAAATATTGACACTTTTGAGACTTTTACCTTAATTTTTCACATTTTTTCAAACCCAACTAAAACTTCATTAAAGCAATCAAACCTTAGGCGCGCCCTCTTTCCTTAAAAACCCTAGCCCTTAAAAACTTACTATTTTCTATTATAATGCGAACTAGAAGTTAGTTAGTTACATTTATCTAAGCCACATGTATGCATATTTTTGCCAATCTTTATATTTTAATAATTTATTTACTAATACAAAGAAAAGTAAGTACATAAAGCTGATTTTTGATAGCCTTGTAAGTACTTATTATTGTAAAAAAATTTAATGAGCTGATAGGCCTTAGTTAAATAAAACACAATATTTAAAGTTGTGTTTTAGTTTTACTTCGTCGATATTTCGATTTCAGTCTGAACATAAAAAAATAATCCAAAGTCATTGAGTGAACTAATATTACTAACATCGTTTCGATACAAAGTCGATAATCTAAAAGTAATGGAAATCCGATAACATTAACAAATCCACACATGTGCTTATCTAACAAAGCAACTGCTGACTAACATATATTTACATACACACGCACATACATACCAGCGGCGTAGTGAATAGGGGGAAAAGGGGGAATCTTTCCCGAGGGCTACACACAGGGGGAGCCAAATGGTCCGCAAAGCAGAACTTCCTGGATAATTTGTCTTTCTATTATAACTGATTTCCGGAAAAAAATCTTCTATGCTAAAAAATGCATGCATGTATCGGGAACACTTGCGAAAGCTTTTGGAATAATTGAGAGCATATATCTTTTTTTCTCTCGTTCAACGCTACGATGGGAATTATTAAAAAATGCTTTAATAAAAACTGTCAAACCTGAATCTGGATCACGATGGAGCTCCAGAATACAAGCGATTAGCGTTATCGTCGATGGGCAAGAGAATGTAGTAGAACAGTTAAAACAATTAACAGAGGACATTAACACCACAAGTGACACCAAAAGTGAAGCTACAGTTCTGTTGCAAAATATACTAAATTTTAATTTCATACCATTAGTTCATTAATGATATGAAATATTAAGGAGCATTGATCGTATGCAGCTAAGAATACAAGATCCGGAGATGAATTTTAGAGAAGCTTATCATGATCTTAAATCATTAGCGACTGAACTATCCGAAATTCGAGACAATATCTGTGAAGAAGCAATAGAAAAAGCGAAGTCTCTTCTTGAAAAATGCGATATTGATATAGTAAAACGGGTGAAGGCGCCGCAAAATTCCTTGTGAATCGTCTAGAGATGTTGGTCTTTCCGCAGAATGTGAAATTCCTCGCATTATCAAAAGTATTCTCGATCGTGTCCAACAAGAAATACGTACAAGATATACACGACTAAATGACCTTAATTATAGATTTTGTTTATTTTAGACGTTGGAAATTTGTTAAACAAGAATAAGAACGACTAAGATAGAAATTGTAAGAACTTGGGTGAATTTTATAATACAGATTTCGATGGAAAAGAACATTTTATTGAAATATGTGACTGCAAAATATAGCTTCGTAATAGAAAAGAAATTGAACCTAAATCTCTGTTAGAATTACTTTCTTTTAAAATCTCGTATAGATAAGATGTTTTTCCAAACTTGCGAGTTGCACTTCATATACTCTTTACTATCTGAGTATCAATTGCTAGCTGCGAACGTTTACTAATGTTTTATAATCATGTTATAATTAAATATGTATTTGAGTCTACTTATAGATGATATATTCAGGATACGACTTAATTGGTTTACTAATTTTTGAATTCATAAAAATATATTGTTTTGGTAATATAAGGGGGGGGGGGGGGGGGGGGGGGGGGCAATAAAGTAGTTTGCCCGGGCGCAAGAAAACCTCACTACGCCACTGATACATACTAGTATAATATATTTGTTTCGATGTAACACAATATTCAAAAACTAACCGTAAAACCGATGAAATATAAATACGAATATTTTAGCACATGTGAGTATGTGTAGACAGGCACACACTTACATATGTGCTTATCAATATATTTGTTGTTGTTGTGCGCGCTTATGAATGAGCGTATGTTTCTGAATGTTTTCTTCAATTTACTTGTCGCCCTTTCCTTCACACACATTTATATGCTAATCGAGAAACATGCTCAACACATTGGACCATAACATCAATTGGAGATTGAGAAATATACATTTATACATTTACAGATATTGCGAAACGTCATCTGTTGATAATATCAATCGCAAGTAAGTATACGTTCATGTGATGCTAATTTCGCTTAGATCGTAGAAGCAAATATCTTGCTATATTTCACTTATTTATTTCTTCGTTTTATTAAATTCAACAATTCGTATGCACCAATAGTCATATCATCAATTGCTTAGAGCCATCACTACAATTATTAGACAAAGACAAGTATGTGGTGATATATAGATTTTCCAACGCCGTGGTGTACCGAGTTCAAATCCCGGGAAAGCAACATTAAAAAATTTTCAGTGTAGGATAGATGTAACCCAAACAAGAGGAAGCAACGATCTTGAAAGCTGCAAGTCAGAGAGGACGTGAAAGGCGGCAATTTGCTAACAACGGATGTCAAAGAAAGTGATAAACCAAGGAGAAATATCGTTAAGATACCGTCTTACTCGAGTGGGCCAAGAGGTTGTAACATTAGGACTCTGGTTGCTTCCGATAGAATGATTATGTAGCGAAGCCGTCACTGACTGTGGCGCTGTCTGATAGTAGCAATCCTTACAGAGGCATGTTTAATTGTTGAAAGGAAGCGCATTATCTTATGGCTCACAACATCATAACATCCAAACCAAGAAGACAAAACAAGGGGTGCCACACAGAAGGAGTCATTATCGTTTCCTACGCCGATGACTGCACAATAATGGCCACAGGACCAGGCCCACAGGTCGATGAGCTTTGTAACAAAAAAACAGCTATCTCCCTGATCTCTTCAGTTTCTTCGCTACTCGAAACCTGTCATTGTCACAGACCAAATCATCGGCGACTTTATTTATAACATGGACGCGCCAAATATCGACCATATTGAACATCCACGTCGATGGCATCACGATACCGACTGTCTTACACCCGAAAATCTTGGGTGTGACGTTCGATCAGGATCTACATTTTGGCGAGCATGCAACCGCAATTGTACCGACAATACTGAGCCGTAATAAAATCATCAAATCTCTTGCCGGCAGGCCTTGGGGTAAAGACAAAGAAATGATCATTACTACTTATAAAGCAATTGGCCGGCCGATTGCATGCTCCGCGTCCCCGATATGGTCGCCAAACTTAAAGATTACTCACTGGAACAAAATACAGGCCTACAAAAATACTGCCTTCAGAACCTCTACAGGCTGACTTCTTATGTCACCAAGACGTCACCTATACAATGAGCCGAAAGTACTCCACATTAGGGAGAGAAATGAAATGCCAAACAAACAGTTTCTGTTGAATATCCAGAAACCTGGGCATCCCAACAGACAACTGATTGATGAGGCTACACCTCACAGGGGCTTAAGGGGTCATCTTCGTAAGCATTATGAGGAAATATGGCACTTGAGAACACAGCCGTATGAAGCAAAAAAGTAGGTCCTCAGTGATATCCCCAAACAGGCGTCGGACCTCTATGCCAGGAATTGCCCAGTGAATGCAGTACTTAAATAACAATACCAAAAACTATCAGAGGGGGAACGTACTCTCCCTAGGAAAATGCGCGTCACTCTAACTCAACTTCGATCTGCATATTGTCAGAGGTTAAACTTTTACTTATCCAGAATCAACCCCGACATAAAAAATTTATGTGCTGCTTGCAATGTGTCCCCACATAAGGCCAACCATCTCTTCAATTGTAATGTGGAACCAATGCCTCTAACAACCCTCTCATTATTGTTCTCCCCTGTTGAAACAGCAAGTTTCTTTGGACTCCCGTTTGAGGACATTGATGACAATTTGTGATTAGTCGCACCTATTGGATGTGGCGAAGCACTGCTATAACAACAGCAACAACAACCTTATGGCTCAAGACGATGCGGGAACTACCACGTAAGCCGCTTCCAACTTTTATTTCGGCGGGGAGGTAAAATAGTGTAAAAACAATAGCGTGCAAAAACATCGCCAGCTTGCTATGGCTAGAGGAAGTAGTTCCAAACATTCAAAAGCAAGGCCCAAGCGAACTGATTGATGTAGTGGATAGAGTGCGGATTCCTATGATATCAAAAGCCAAAGTTTGCATACCATGCGTGGTGCAGACCTAAGATACACTTCGCCTTCTGCAGAGTCAGTAGCTGAATAAACCGAAGGTACTTAAAGTATGTTGACCTCTGGAGGAGGGCCAGCACTATATCTTACAAATAAGCAAGCGGGCGGAGTATATTTTATACATATAGCTTAGGAAATTTTCCTTCGCATAGGCAAAGTTTATCGGGGACTAAGGAAAAGAAGTTTCAAGGATAACAATTATAAATCGTTGGAAACGTACGAGGTTGAAAGGGAACTCGAAAGCCCTGAAATAAGCGGCGAGAGAAAGAAGTAGACATCACAATGAATATGGGATAGCAAACAACCAAATGGCGATACGAGTCTTATAAACAAACCTCTAACCCAGAAAAGTTCGAATGTTAAAAATCGGAACATGCAGGACACGGGCTAGGTTGACGAGCATCTCGAAAGCCTTGAACCAAAAGTATAAAAGATGGATGTAGACTTCACGACGAAGATTTTGGAGAAGGAAAAACAGCCTATTTATTATACCAAAAGGACAAAAAGTCCTTATTTTTGGCCTACCGATATTGGTTACAGCGTTCTGGTTTTGTAGACAGCATATTCTATTTTAGATCTTTTTATTTGATCCTCTGTTTCCATGCCCAGCTCTCTATCGCTATGCTAATTCATAAAACCCAGCATTTCGCTCAATTTAGATTTAGATTCCGTTAATTGCAGCTATCTAGTTAAGGTACAGCTCACTCGAAAGCTTTTATTTTGGCTCATTCTGTTACCACATATGTACATATAAACATATATCTCACTGAGATCATTTTAGTTGTATCATTATGCAAGAATCTAGATACATGAAAATTTAAGGTAAATGTAGAGCACATAGGCAGCTCAGGAAGAATACGACCGCCATCGCTACCTCCGATATCTTTCCAGCTACGTACGAGCACGCATGTAATAAATGGGGAAATGCCTTTAATCACATTTTACCATGTGTTAGGTATCAAAGCGTTTATTTTCTTCTCATGATAAAGTTATCACATATACGCTTTTGATCCTGAAAGTGGGAAAGATTTCAGATGTTATGAAAATTTCTGGCAGTAGGTAAAAGAAGGCTCGCTATTCTCGCTATTCGCCGTTGGATATATCCAAGCACCAAATAAAAGTGAGTGCCAAATTTACTTATTTCATGAAGTAGTCTAATCTACTGTATGTGGCACCGCAAGGACAAATACAGGCCGTATAGGGCACTTTTTTCTGCAAAACCCTTTCAACCTAGCCGCTCATGATTTTTTCTGGTGGACAAAACCAATTCATTCGAAATTATGCACAAACAGGTAAAACATATTTATTTCCATACAACAAAGTGAAACTGGAATATCAAGGAATTTCAAAATATATAGCAGTGGGACATCCAATATAAATAGGCAACCTGAATGTAAATTTGCTCGTACTCGTAGACAAAATCATTGATGTAGATATGTGAATTTCGTTTGCGTAGGTCATAGTTGTGGCTTTTAAAGTTTGAACAAAAATTTTATTTGCAGCTGGATATTGCTTACGATAACCAACACTTGGAACTAATCGTTCATGCTCCAATACTCACACCCATAAGCGGCGAGGTAATAACAACTTATAGAAGAATATTTCATACCAAACTATTGAGCCAATTAATGAACATATTGCAAAAAAAAAAAATCGAACAGAGCTCAGATAACACTTCAACTAACATGCACACGTGCATATGTATGTATTAAGGTGAATCTTTCGATTTTTCTAATAAATTAAACATGATCTTTGAAGAACATAACTTTAGAATATTTATAAGTACGAACGATCTAGAAACCTTCATTTGAAATTTTATTTATTTTTAACCCTTTCTAAGCCCATATTTTTAAACAGCATGGTTTAAATTTTTCCCACTAAGACCAAAAGAAGATCGCAATAATTGCTCGAAAGGTCGGCCAAAATGTCAAAATTTTTGTTTTCCCTATATTTAAGACAATAAACCGAAGCAATCGAACAAAAAAGTGCGCTTAAAAGGCAAGGAAATTTACCTTATCTTATGGAAAATTTAATGCATTCTCATTATAGCAAAATAAAAAAATGTTTCTTTTATTTTAGACCACCCTAATGCGTGTTTATTAGTATTGAGATATCAATTATGTGCTTAGAGTATTACAAGGATATTTGCTGTATCACTTGCTTTAACCACAAATGATATTCCATATGTCTGCCAACTTAGCATAAATTCTTAGCCCAATCATTGGACACTCAATTCGGAACACAATGTCGAATATAACATATCTGTAGACCATACTAAGATTCACCTCAACTGTGATTTATTCAATCACACATTCACATAGGCTGAAATTTTATTTGGTACTCAGTTGCAATAACCACAGTTTAAATTGTTTGCAGTTTTGAATTGGAGTATAACCGAAGCAGATGGCAACCACTGGGAATTATACTGTCACTGAATGACAATGAGGGGGGGAGAGAGAGGAAGACGGAAGAAGAAAATGGAGAGGAAGATGCTGAAGAAGAATAAGAAGTAGAAAAGGAAGAGAATATAAAGAGAACGAGGGCGAAAAAGAGGAAAAAGGAGAGGAAGAGAAAGAGGGAAAAGAAATGCGATGTGGTGCTAGCCTGCTCCGCCTACAACACCGAAGGTCCTGGCTTTAGGTCACGGTCAAAGCAGTATAAAAAAGGTCGTATGAAAGTAATCAGAAAGTTCATAGGAAGTCTCGTATTTAAATTACGTAATGCAATGGCACGCACGTGCAGAATCTCATGGAATTTGGAGGTGTCCAGTGTGAATACAACTGTTTGAGAAATACGGAATCCAACTAAATCCTGACTCCAGCAACGGGTTAAGGGGTCAGAATATACCCGCGGTAGGTATTCCTGCCGTAAGAGGCGACTAAAATACCAGATTCAAGAGGTTGTGTAGCGCAACACTTTCAAGGTGTTGGAAGCGCAATATATATCTTCTCAAAACCCAATTATCAACCTCAACTACCCGTGGCGAATCTTGTTTCATTAACATCCGAGCCTCTGGCGACCCCGAAATCCATATGGATCTAGGGGTTGGGAGGGCGGGATGGCCAAGAAGGTCGCATGTGGTTGGTACCGGAAAGTACCGTATCTGCATCCGGCAAATGACCATCAACATCGATAACACTCCCCAAGGTCTTCTGGGAGTGTCCTTATTGCTACAACAACAACAACAACATCCTGTCTCAGAGGTCTAGTTCACGGATGAAATAAAACTTGATGATGGAGAAACCGAAGCTGGCATCTTTGGGCCGAACTTCCAGAAACCAATCCCAATGTCATATCACCCTACTATTTTCAGGCGGAAATCCTTGTAAAAGAAGCTTGCGATAGAGAGAGAATATCTACGAAGGAGCTAATTCTCTAACTTTTCAGCTTATGGATGAAGGCAGAGTATTCCTAAACTATATGTGAGCCAAAACAAAGGATTTGTTTGAATCCCGGGCATCAGGGACATGAGCATATATAATACCTAGCTTAGCAGGTTACTATGGAGCCGTTCTGTGGACTCAAAAAGGCACACATTAGGGAAACCATAAGTAAAAGGGAAACAAAGCATTCAGACAACAATGGATTGAATGCCCAGTGCAAAGACAGGCAAAATTATGTTTGCACTCAGCAACGAGTATCTAGACCAAACTCATTAATATAAACCGGGAGACACAACGAATTCTCAGTGGGTACTATACGGGACACTGTAGTCTACGATATCACCTAAGCAAGTTAAATCTATCCGGCATACCCTACGAATGCGTCGCACTGGCGCGACAGAGACTCTATCATCTAGGTGGCAAAACTATTAATCCCTTTGTTATATAGATTAGACAGCCTGAAGAGGTACATCAATGCATTGAAAACCGTCACATACAGCAATAGGTTGAAGTATTAAGCGCAATAGATCTTAATAAAGGGTAGAGTGCATCGAGGCGTACTGACAATAATATCCTTTAAAATTTGAATTTTTTTTTTCAATTAAAATAGAAAATTTCTAAGCGTGGTCGCCCCTAGCGCTGGTTTGACAAAAACTCGGAATTTTATTCCTGCCATGAAAATCTTCTGAGTAAAACATCCAAGTCTCGTCCCGCCAATTTGTAGTAAAAAGTGCAAAGGAGTACGACACAAATTGGAATTGAAGCTTGGCCTTAATCTCTTCAGAGGTAAATATCGTCTAGTATTTGCATCATTCTCCATTACAAATGTCCCGCTGTGCCAATACATTTTTTCTAAACCTATTGAGCTCCAGGATATGTTGACAAATGCTTAGGTTTTTTCAATAAACTTTATGGATAAAAACAATTCCAAGAAATGCCCTCATCGCGTGCTCAAATTTTCATCATAAACCAAAGACTACGAACATATTTCTGTATTACGAACGATAGCTTAGACGAGCGATTCGTCTCCAAACGATTTCGTCTAGCAATGGTATTCTCTATCATTTTTGTTCGGGCTTTATGTTTCTTACTTTATGTCAAACAGGAAAGCGAAAGCAAGTGTCAAAGGATATGTTGCCAGCGTTTACATAGTGCAAATACACTAGCGATTCGTCTCTGAGGCGAAACGGACGTTCGTGTCACAATAGGAAATGAGGCCCTTAGCTGCATAATTCAAACAGTAAATTCTTACTCAAATTGTCCCTTTAAGCTTATTTGCTTATGAGCGCTTTTTAATAAGAATAAAATGGTCCGATTTATGACACTTAAGCAGAGCATATAATTCGGTTCTAATCCCACAACAAAGCCATTGAAAATAAACACAAAAGCGAAAGAAAAAAAACTAATAATATAATGAAGAATGAAAATAAATCTTTACATAAATTGTATAAACAAAACATAATAAAAACTTTCCATGCTTAAGTTAGCTTTTGGCAACAACTTACTTACTCACACACACA
The DNA here is from genome assembly GCF_040869045.1 of Eurosta solidaginis. NCBI lineage: Eukaryota > Metazoa > Arthropoda > Insecta > Diptera > Tephritidae > Eurosta > Eurosta solidaginis. Next base: position 302,935,342 of record NC_090319.1, on the reverse strand, counting down.
CACACACACATATACAATTCAGCCATTTGCAGCACGAGGGAAAAAGTTCTGTGGACAAATGACTGACACGCCTCATTGGCAGCTGGTCATAACTCACAAATGATGCTTTTTATTTATTCTTCAATTTCGTTTGACAACTTAAGCAATAACAAAAGCGAAAACAAAAACAACAATGGCAGTACACAAATTACGCAAGTCTATTCAAAAATCTATTAACTTTTTCTTTATTTAGATTTAAGTGTACGCGTTAGCACAAACATGTATTCATACATATGCGGAGAGCGGTTGAAAATGAAGCCAATATTTGAAGCGTTTTGTTGGCGTTAATCCCCTAAATCTATATAAGTATACGCCCTGCTTACCAAACCTAATATAAATTGAACAAAAGCAGCCTGCTTAGTAAGGAACAAAGCTTCAAAGCCCTTCTTTTCTCATCTGGAAAAAACCCACTATCGAAGCTTCCCTCAAGATATCGAAATCATGCTTAGTGGCGTTGACGTCAGGGTGGGTAAAAAGAGGTCTTCGGCCCTTATAATAATATTTTAGCGATATACCTCCAAGCAGATTAAGGCCAATCTCCTCTTCTTAATTGTGGTGTGCTGCTAATTCAAATTCCTACGAATTTGCAGTCTTACATGTCTCTTGCCGAGCCCGAACGCCATCTGCTAAGGAACTTTTAATGGCATAAATGTACTCGAAAAGCTCCCCAAACCAATTCAGAGTGGCCGCCTTACACTTCCTTTTTCAAACGCGTCTTCTATGTCAACACTTTCTATGTAGCGAGCAATCTGTGGAAACCTTTACCCTTAATGAAACATTGGGAGTTGATGTCCTTCATAGTGCAAGCCCCCTTCCCCCCTCCCACCTTACGTGAGTAAAAAAAAAACAAAATAAATGTAAGGCGCGATAACCTCCGAAGAGATCTAAGGCCGAGCTTCTCTTCCAATTTGCGTCGTGCTCCTCTTGATTTTCCCTACAAATTGGCCGGATGGGACCTACATGATTTTATGCCGACTCCGAACGGCATCTGCAAGGCAGATGAGTTTTCACTGAGAGCTTTTCATGGCAGAAATACACCCGGAGCGCTTGCCAAACACTGCCGAGGGGCGACCCCGCTTAGAAAAGTTTTCTTCTAATTGAAAAATCTTATTTCTAAAAATTTTGATGTTGCTTTGCCCGGGGTTTGAACCCAGGGCATCCGGTGTGGTAGGTGGAGCACGCTACAATCACACCACGGTGGCCGCCACCTTACGTGAGTGCTCTCCTTTAATTATCGCCCCATCTACTTGTTTTGTTGAGGAGAAATTTGTTGCCTTTATAATTTATACGACGATCGGGCATAGATCGATACATAAGCCCCAGGGTCATCGTTGCACCTTTCGAGTGCACTTAGATCCCTGAACTTGTAGGTATGTTCAATAATATTATAAGAACACGAACGAACCAACACTCGAATCTTTCAAGCTGCGCCTTTTGTGGATGATCCGTCACCCACTTCTAATCTGTTGTCCCCCGTTATCATACCGCCGCACAGTATTTGCCGTTCTGATACTCTTCGTTTTCACTTAGGCCATTTGTCGCACACTAACATAATACCGATTACCTGATGCGCAGCTATTGGCGATTCTATGCTACACGTTGCTTCTAGGAACATTGCGACCGCAACTTAGACACCGCAGCTATTTAGCTACTCTTCAATTATTCTCAAAATAGAAGTAATGTCGAAGCCGTTCGCCACAATCTAACAAGGTGACCTCATTTGTTCGCTACTCATTTACTTTCTGCTGCACTAAAAACAATGCGGGCCGCGTCAGTATATGTTTATTCGATTTAAGCAAATAAACATTGGGATTTCATATGGTGAGGGTATAGACACCTACTATTATACTGTAATTGACTGAGTGCTATGTCCGCCTTCAAAAAAAACACTTAATACGATTCGGATCGAGGAATAATGCTCTAAGCTTCGCTGACTATATCTTTCCTTTCCTATTAGTCTAGGATACGATTAGTCAGTTTCGGTTGGTCGGGTGCTCTTTGTACCCCCTTTCAAAGAGCATATCGTCTTTATGTCATGCCAGCACTTCTCTTTTCTACTCTGCCTTCAGCTTTAGTTTGGTAATCCCAATATTACCCATAAGAGATTTGTGTCGAACAACTAGAGCCCGTTGTATACGAAAGTGATCACTCGATCTTCTCATTAAAAATCAGTCGTAAGATTTGTTTTTGCTATTACTCTTTACTTTGGACACACAAAAAAAATTATTTAAATTTTTAAAAAGCAAATACAAATACGAAAACTACAAGAGAAACAACGTGCCAACTGCAAGCGCTGCTCAACATTTTTTTATGGCGATGAGTCGGTTTGTCGTAATTGGGTGGCGTTCAGTTTTACGAAATTCTTTGTTTTGTTTTACATTTTGAAAGAATATTAATTTAACAAAAACAATTCCAAAATAGGATTAAGCACATGGTTACTTACTTACATACCTAACTGGTGCTTAACCGTTCAAACGGTTATGACCGTCCAACAAGGCGTGCCAGTCGCTTCTTCTCTCTACCAAGCGGCGCCAATTCATCACAACAAGGCAGTTTAAATCGCTTTCCACCTGGTCGTTCCAACGGAGTGGGGGCCGCTCTCTACCTCTGCTACCATAGGCGGGTTCCGATAGAAACACTTTCTTGGCCGGAACGTCATCTTTCATTCACATGGCATGGCCCAGCCAGCGCAGCCGCTGCGTTTTAATTCGCTGGACTATGTTGGTGTCTGCGTAGAGCTATAGATCATGTTCCCAGTATAATAATACACAAAGTCCAACAAATTTGTAGTTCCACCAAACAACACCCGCCAGAGCAGCTAACAGCCAATCATACGAAAGTCATCAGAAGTATGACTTCTTTATTCTATAAAATCCCAGCCGCAAACACACAACCAACTTTATACATTTCTTGTAACTTAAATGAAGTCCACTTCACTGTATTTTGCCTTTTATAGCTGCGACATTTAATGGGCGCCTGTTGTCTATTGAATGCGTTCGCATTGACCAATATTCGCATTTCTCCTTATTACCACTCAACATTCTATGTATTTAATCCTTAGCGTTGTTCATATATGTATTTATATACGTATATGTATATGTGGATATGAGAGCATGTTGTTCCTTAGCGACATTGAATATGTGAGTATACGGTACAGCTTCATTATTTTTACTACTTGTTGTTGTACTTCATATATGGCAGCGCAATTCTCTTGAACAATATATTCTTTCTTTCTTATAAATATGTATAGATAAACATGCAAACATATTATATATATACGTTTTTATTTCGCATTTTTAGTCGTTACGCAGTTCACTTCACTTCACATTGAGAATATCAACTCAGCTACCTACATAAATACCACTTGAAGAGAGATCTCGTGTACTCTCAATATGTATGTAAGTATGTAAGAGTATAAACTTGCTAATAGCCAACATTTTTCACAGTCGATATATATCCGAGAATGACTATGTAAGTTGGCGCTAAGTTGCCCGTCTTGTTCTTTTAAAATATATGTACGTATATATGTATGCATGTACATATTGTTATTTCATACTTTTCGCACATTTTGCTCTGTATCTTGTTGTTGTGAACGTATATTGTAACATGTGCTTTGTTCATGATTCTGCGGCAAAAATTTTATAGTGCAGCACTCTCGCATACACATTTATGTATATAAAAATGATGTTTATATGTGGACATATGTATGATCAAAACGTGTAGAACAACCCAGAAGATAAACCAAGAAGTAGATATTTCAAACTAAAACTAACTTTCCCAAATGGCGCTGCAGATTTGCTGGACATAACTATATGGAATCGTTCAGCGATTGAAGCCTAACCCATTGTGTAAGGAAACGTAGAAAGGGAGGGAATTTAACTAGAAATGTAAAGCAAAAACGCAGTAAAAAATGGTGAAATTTAGCATCACAAGTATTCACACCTCTTGCCTCAACACTGCGTTAATTGCTTTCATATACGAGCTCCCTCCTCCGTTAAAGTGATCAGCAAGCGCATGAAATGATCAAGAAAAAAGCGAGAAGGAACTTGCAAAAATGTCATTCGCTACAATATTTCTCTTAAATGTGAATACTTGCATGTGACTATGAAAGAATAAATGAGTCTTAGACATTGGTCTTCCGCCAACATCGTATTTACGGAACCAGGACATCGGTTCACTGTTCTAAAGCTCGTTCATTCTACATTTACTTCGAATCCGTCACTTTCACCATTACCAATCATCTACCGGTTTACCGTTAATCATTTTCACCACTCCACATCTAGCGTTAACTTTGTTATCCATACACAACTAATCGTTCCACCAACCGCCGGCTTCCCAGTCACCTTTAAGCACCCAACAGTCAACCCATCACCATGCACATTTTTTCAATATTCACAATCAACTGCTCCTTGATTCACTGTTCATCGATCCACCGGAAACTTTGGGCACTTAGCATGCTGGGGATTCGGTATTCGTCAGCATATTCACAGCTAACCTACTAAATCGGTTAGATGTAGCATCAGCAATTCTTTCACTGTTCTCCCACTCTACTACCAACTTCGGCGCCGTCTAATAAGTTTGCCGTTACTAGCTCCTTCTCTCGTTACCAATAACCGACGACTTGGTCTTCTACCAATTCACTTCGCATCATCACGACTAGTTTCAATTAGGATTTCGAAACAAATATCGTCTAGAGTTTGGATTGACATAATGCAACCCCAACTTGCTACTTTTATCGTACACATATATCGCAGTTGAGGCTCTGACGAACATAAGTTCCTAACGGTAAAAATGGATGTTTTGAGAAAGTATATTCAACATAGTCATTTCAAGACAAGCACAAGTGAGACGAATTATTACTTTAAGGCGCTCGTTGCGGAATTTAGTGGGTCTACATCCGCCTAAGACCTTTAAATACTAATAACATTATACAAAAGATTATCATTAAAACAACAACAAATTGGTCTCTGGACACCAGCAAAATACCTATCCTACAATACTTGTTATTGAAATTTGATACCGATTCTATGAGTGGAACGAAGTTACAAATGCCATTATAGTAAAGCGCCATACCCACCTTAATGTATTTAAAGATTTTGAAAATTTTTACTTAAAACATTTACCTTATAAATTTAATATTCATACCATATTGTTGTAATGAATTTACATACCTGAAAGAATAAAGAGAAAAAACAGGTTATTTGGGGCTAATAAAGTTAAATAATTCCATGCAAAAATGTTATCTATCTTAACTGAAACTTATTCTCTGGTCTATAAGCCAAGCCGCTCACATTTAAGTATTGCTTCAAACCCAACTTTTTCTTTCAAACTTGAGTAACTACGCTGGCCGTTCAATATATCACAAACTAGCCTCGGCTCGCTTGTCAACTAGTTGGGAAATATTACCTATACACTTGTAATCCTTATTGCTTATTCTTAATATATATGAATGTCCATCTTTGTATGTGCTTAGCAGATACTTATTCAATGCAATCAGCTACAATGGCAGGGATAAGGAAGGGCAATGTGAAATTATAAGCAGAATTTTATTGTCGGCTTTGGCACATATTTACTCGTAAAATATGTTTTATTTTTGCTTTAGAAAGTCCTACAATTAAATTGGAGTACTTGCAAACAGCGAAAAGATATCAAAGCTTAAAGTGACTTATACTAGCTAACTTTATTAACAAAAGCGGAAAAACTTCGTAATCTTAGATTAAATGTGATATCAGTAATATCAAAGCCCATATTCTTTAGAATTTTTTGCCCAGTTTGTACAGCTTTCGCTGGCGTATATTTAATGTTTAGACGCCATTTTACAGCTAACGCTGTATGTTTTAACGGTTTTGATTTAGGTGCGTACCTCAGTCTAGCACAATCGTCATCTAGTATGGACTGAAAAAAGTAACCCTCTTATTCATAAAGCATTATAAAGGTTTATAAAGCTCTTATTATTGAAAATACGCACGCAAGTGTAATTTTAAAATGGTTAATGAAGTATTTTTGTATGCGGTTATATGTATGTATGCATACTCATGTGCCTACTGATATCGCGATGATACTTAAAAGGTGCACCATTGCGGATACGTAACATTTTTTAGCAATTTTGTAAATACGACATGTAGCACATTTTTCGAGTTTGACTATCCCCAGATCTTTATACTCAGCTGAGCAGAGCTCACAGAGTATATTAACTTTGTTCGCATAACGGTAATCCGTAGTCCGTCCGTCCGTCCGTAAACACGATAACTTGAGTGAATTTTGAGGTATCTTGATGAAACTTGGTATGTAGGTTCCTGGGCACTCATCTCAGATCGCTATTTAAAATGAACGATATCGGACAATAACCACGCCCACTTTTTCGATATCGAAAATTTCGAAAAATCGAAAAAGTGCGATAATTCATTACCAAATACGGATTAAGCGATTAAACTTGGTAGGTGCGTTGACGTTATGACGCAAAATAGAAAACTAGTAAAATTTTGGACAATGGGCGTGGCACCGCCCACTTTTAAAACAAGGAATTCAAAAGTTTTGCAAGCCATAATTTGGCAGTCGTTGAAGCTATCATGATGAAATTTGGCAGGAACGTTACTCCTATTACTATATGTGTCTTATATAAAAATTAGCAATATCGGACGACGAACACGCCCACTTTAAAAAAAAAATTTTTAAGTCAAATTTTTACAAAAAATTTAATATCTTTAAAGTGTTTGAATAAATTATGTCAACATATGATATGATGCAACAAAATACAAAAATAAAATAAAATTTCAAAAGGGGCGTAACTCCGCCCTTTTTTATTTAATTCGTCTAGAATACTTTTAATGCCATAAGTCGAACAAAAATTTACCAATCCCTTCGAAATTTAGTAGGGGCTTAGATTATATGACGACAACTGTTTTCTGTGAAAATGGGCGAAATCGGTTGAAGCCACACCCAGTTTTTATACACAGTCGACCGTCTGTCCTTCCGCCCGGCCGTTAACGCGATAACTTGGACAAAAATTGATATATCTTTACTAAACTTAGTTCACGTACTTATCTGAACTCACTTTATCTTGGTACAAAAAATGGCTGAAATTCCACTGTGACCGCGCCTACTTTTTCGATATCGAAAATTACGAAAAATGAAAAAATGCCATAATTCTATACCAAATATGGAAAAAGTGATGAAACATGGTAATTGGATTGGTTTATTGCCGCAAAATATAACTTTAGAAAAAACTTTGTAAAGTGGGTGTGAAACCTGCCATATTAAGTAGAAGAAAATGAAAAAGGCCTGCAGGGCGAAATCAAAAGCCCTTCGAATCTTGGCAGGAATACTGTTCGTGGTATTACATATAAAAATAAATTAGCGGAACCCAACAGATGATGTTCTGGGTCACCCTGTTCCACATTTTGTCGATATCTCGAAAACGCCTTCACATATACAACTAAGAGCCACTCCCCTTTAAAGCCCTCATTAATACCTTTCATTTGATGCCCATAATGTACAAACACATTCTAGAGTCACCTCTGGTCCACCTTTATGGCGATATCTCGAAAAGGCGTCAACCTATAGAACTAAGGTCCATTCCCTTTTAAAATACTCATTAACACCTTTCATTTGATACCCATATCGTACAAACACTTTCTAGAGTCACCCCTGGTCCACCTTTATGGAGATTTACCGAAGTGGGTCCACCTATAGAACTATAGCCCACTCCCTTTTAAAATACTCTTTAATACCTTCCATTTGAAGCCCATGTCATACAAACACATTCTAGGGTTACCCTAGGTTCATTTTGCTAAATGGGGATTTTCCCTTATTTTGTCTCCGAAGCTCTCAGCTGAGTATGTAATGTTCGGTTCCACCCGAACTTAGCCTTCCTTACTTGCTTTGTTTTACTTACGCCAACTTGGCGATATTTTTTTAGACAAACGTAAGTAATTTTTATTCACTTTGTGGATATATTTTATCTAATTGAAAAACATCTTATTGTTTTTAGTTCGGGTTCCGATTTGCGAAAATTACTTCTGGGTGGTGTCAAAATGTGTTCTCTGGTTTAAAAATACTTGTTCGCTTATTATACTCAGTTGAGCAGAGCTCACAGAGTATATTAAGTTTGATTGGATAACGGTTGGTTGTACATATATAAAGGAATCGAGATAGATATAGACTTCCATATATCAAAATAATCAGGATCGAAAAAAAATTTGATTGAGCCATGTCCGTCCGTCCGTCCGTCCGTCCGTCCGTTAACACGATAACTTGAGTAAATTTTGAGCTATCTTGATGAAATTTGGTATGAAGATTCCTGGGCACTCATCTCAGATCGCTATTTAAAATGAACGATATCGGACTATAACCACGCCCACTTTTTCGATATCGAAAATTTCGAAAAACCGAAAAAATGCGATAATTCATTGCCAAAGGCAATTAAAGCGATGAAACTTGGCAGATGGGTTGGCGTTAGGACGCAGAATAGAAAATTAGTAAGATTTTGGACAATGGGCGTGGCACCGCCCACTTTTACAAGAAGGTAATTTAAAAGTTTTGCAAGCTGTAATTTGGCAGTCGTTGAAGATATCATGATGAAATTTGGCAGGAACGCTGCTACTATTACTATATATGTGCTAAATAAAAATTAGCAAAATTGGATGAAGAACACGCCCACTTTTTAAAAAAAAAATTTTTTAAATTCAAATTTTAACAAAAAATTTAATATCTTTACTGTATATAAGTAAATTAAGTCAAAATTCAACTCCTGTAATGATATGATGCAACAAAATACAAAAATAAAAGAAAATTTCAAAATGGGCGTGGCTCCGCCCATTTTCATTTAGTTTGTCTAGAATACTTTTAATGCCATAAGTCGAACAAAAATTTACCAATCCTTCTCAAATTTGGTAGGTACATAGATTCTATGACGGTAACTGTTCTCTGTGAAAATGGCCGAAATCGGTGGAAGCCACGCCCAGTTTTTATACACAGTCCACCGTCTGTCCTTCCGCTCGGCTGTTAACACAATAACTTGAGCAAAAACCGATATATCTTTACTAAACTTATCCCACCTACTTATCTGAACTCACTTTATCTCGGTATAAAAAATAGCCGAAATCCGACCATAACCACGCCCACTTTATCGATATCGAAAATTACGAAAAATGAAAAAAATGCCATAATTCTATACCAAATACGAAAAAAGGGATGAAACATGGTAACTGGATTGGTTTATTGACGCAAAATATAACTTTGGAAAAAATTTTGTAAAATGGGTGTGACACCTACCATATTAAGTAGAAGAAAATGAAAAAGTTCTACAAGGCAAAATCAACAGCCCTTGGAATCTTGGCAGGAATACTGTTAGTGGTATTGCATATATAAATAAATTAGCAGTACCCGACAGATGATTTTCTGGATCACCTGGTCCACATTTTGGTCGATATCGCGAGAACACCTTCACATATACATCTAAGGGCCACTCGCTTTTAAAACCCTCATTAATACCTTTAATTTGATATCCATATCGTACAAACACATTCTAGAGTCACCCCTGGCCCACCCTAATGGCGATATCTCGAAAAGGCGTCCACCTATAGACCTAATGCCCACTCCCTCTTAAAATGCTCAGTAACACCTTTCGTTTGATACCCATATCGTACAAACATTCTAGAGTCACCTCTGGCCCACCCTAATGGCGATATCTCGAAAAGGCGTCCACCTATAGACCTAATGTCCACTCCCTCTTAAAATGCTCAGTAACACCTTTCGTTTGATACCCATATCGTACAAACATTCTAGAGTCACCCCTGGCCCACCCTATTGGCGATGTCTCGAAAAGGCCACCTATAGACCTAATGCCCACTCCCTCTTAAAATGCTCAGTAACACATTTCGTTTGATACCCATATCGTACAAACATTCTAGAGTCCCCCTGGCCCACCCTAATGGCGATATCTCGAAAAGGCGTCCACCTATAGACCTAATGCCCACTCCCTCTTAAAATGCTCAGTCACACCTTTCGTTTGATACCCATATCGTACAAACATTCTAGAGTCACCCTTGGTCCACCTTTATGGCGATATCTCGAAAAGGCGTCCACCTATAGACCTAATGCCCACTCCCTCTTAAAATGCTCAGTAACACCTTTCGTTTGATACCCATATCGTACAAACATTCTAGAGTCACCCTTGGTCCACCTTTATGGCGATATCTCGAAAAGGCGTCCACATATAGAACTAAGGATTACTCCCTTTTAAAATACTCATTACCACCTTTCATTTGATACCCATATCGTACAAACACATTCTAGAGTCACCCCTGGCCCACCCTAATGGCGATATCTCGAAAAGGCGTCCACCTATAGACCTAATGCCCACTTCCTCTTAAAATGCTCAGTAACACCTTTCGTTTGATACCCATATCGCACAAACATTATAGAGTCACCCCTGGCCCACACTAATGGCGATATCTCGAAAAGACGTCCACCTATAGACCTAATGCCCACTCCCTCTTAAAATGCTCAGTAACACCTTTCGTTTGATACCCATATCGTACAAACACATTCTAGAGTCACCCCTGGCCCACCCTAATGACGATATCTCGAAAAGGCGTCCACTTATAGACCTAATGCCCACTCCCTCTTAAAATGCTCAGTAACACCTTTCGTTTGATACCCATATCGTACAAACATTCTAGAGTCACCCTTGGTCCACCTTTATGGCGATATATCGAAAAGGCGTCCACCTATAGAACTAAGGATTACTCCCTTTTAAGATACTCATTACCATCTTTCATTTGATACCCATATCATACAAACACATTCTAGAGTCACCCCTGGCCCACCCTAATGGCGACATTTCGAAAAGGCGTCCACCTATAGACCTATTGCCCACTCCCTCTTAAAATGCTCAGTAACACTTTTCGTTTTATACCCATATCGTACAAACATTCTAGAGTCACCCCTGGCCCACCCTAATGGCAATATCTCGAAAAGGCGTCCACCTAGAGACCTAATGCCCACTCCCTCTTAAAATGCTCAGTAACACCTTTCATTTGATTCCCATATCGTACAAACACATTCTAGAGACACCCCTGGTCCACCTTTATGGCGATATCTCGAAACGGCGGCCACCTATGGACTAAGGATCACTCCTTTTCAAAATACTCATTAACAGCTTTCCTTTGATACCCATATCGTACAAACATATTCTAGAGTCACCCCTGGTCCACCTTTATGGCGATTTCTCGAAAAGGCGTTCACCTATAGAACTAAAGCCCATTCCCTTTTAAAATACTCATTACCACCTTTCATTTGATACCCATATCGTACAAACACATTCTAGAGTCACCCCTGGTCCACCTTAATGGCGATATCTCGAAAGGGCGTCCACTGATAGACCTAAGGCCCACTCCCTCTTAAAATGCTCAGTAACACCTTTCATTTGATACCCATATCGTACAAACAAATTCTAGAGTCAGCCCTGGTCCACCTTTATGGCGATATTCCTAAATGGCGTCCATCCATAGAACTATGGCCTACTCTCTCTTAAAATACTCTTTAATACCTTCCATTTGATACACATGTCATACAACCACATTCCAAGGTTACCCTAGGTTCATTTTCCTACATGGTGATTTTCCTTATTTTGTCTCCATAGCTCTCAACTGAGTATGTAATGTTCGGTTACACCCGAACTTAGCCTTCCTTACTTGTTTTGATTATAATGGTAAAAATTATTTATCAAAAAGTTATCGATATTTTATTGAAAATTTAACGGAGTAAAACCAATGTGTTGTAGAAGAATTATCGATTTATTATTATAAAAATATTGTATAAAACCTATCGATTTTCTATCGAAAATGTTTTAATTGGTTACCGAATTATTACCAATTAGATGTCGGCGTGTTACCGAATTGTTATGGAAAAGTTATGTGTTTCTTATCAGAGTATCGATTTATAAAGGACGACTTATCGGTTTGTTATTTAACTTCAATACAGGATCGATAACAATCGAATGAGGAACAAATAGTGTATTTAAAACCATTACTTTTCTAAACGTATGCCTGCATTCCTACACATAGAACTTCATGAGTACTTGATACTGACGCCTTTTTTTTTTTTGAACTTTAAACCGTAAACTAAAGTTTGCAGTAAGGGTAATACCCTAAGCCTTATCTGCGAAATTCGCACAAGTCTTCCGTTAAAAATAAAAGTAAGTTTGCTCTATAAAATTTGATCTAATGGCATACGGTTAACGACTTTAGCGTCAAATGAACTTGTGACTCACTTCAAATAGCTACAGGATCAACTGAAGTAATCACCATTGAAAAGGGCTGTACATCAATTTAAAATTTTTACAATGTAAACTTTGCTTTTCTAAGATGATGACAAAGTCAAAACCATTATCATCAATAACTGGCGCTTAACCGCTTAAGCAATTTTGGCCGTTTCGCAACATTTCACGCTAGCTGTCTTTATTTCACGACAACTGATGCCAGTTGCGAGCACCGCGATGTATCAAGATTTCCTCCATCTACTTCTCCCAACACAGTAGAGGTTTCTACTTCGTTCTGCTTCCAAATTACACCGGAGCATCTTCGTCTATTCGTATAGCATGACTTAGCCAGAGAAGCCTTTTGGTTTTTATTCGCTGCACAGAAGATACGCGCCATCGGCATCACGCATGGCACCATAAATCTTCCGGATAACTTTTTTCTCGAACACTCCAAGATCCATCCCAACTTCTCTCGTTACTATACATTATTCCGAGCCATACATGAGGACAGGTATAATAAGCAACTTATGTAGCGTGATTTTTGTTCTTCGAGAGAAAACTTTACTTTTCGATTGCCTACTCAATTTAAAGAAAAACTTCTTGTCAAAAATTATTCTGCATTTGGGTTTTAAACTGACGTTCTTTTTTCTGTTAATGCTGGTTTTCATATCAACAGCGAGGTGGCTGACAATGCGCTGATTCTTCCTTCGATGAATTCAAAATATTTTTTTTATTATTTTTACACTTTTCGCGTATTTTTTTTTTTTTTTTTGGTCAGTCGAATGAAACGACCAAAGGATCCCTGTGTGACAAAATTTGAAAAGTATTGTCATATAGTCAAAGTACCTGTGCGACCGAGCTTTGCTTGGCAACGTTTCGTTGTGCTGGCAACTTTTTTTTTTTTTTAATTTCGAATAGGTGGCAACCCTAAATGGAAACCCTACTCAAAAATGTCCCTGTAGTAATGCGGAGTGAAATACCTTTCGTTTGATACCCATATCGGCATATCCCAACCAATTTTTTTTTAATTTCGAATAGGTGGCAACTCTAAATGGCAACCCTACTCAAGAATGTCCCTATTGAAATGCGGAGTGAAACACCTTCCGTTTGATACCCATATCGGCGTATCTTATGAAATTTTTCAATTTCGAATAGGTGGCAACCCCAAATGGCAACCTTACTCAAAAATAACCCTATTGTTATGCGGAGTGGAATACCTTTCGTTTGATACCCATATCGGCATATCGCATGCAATTTTTTTTAATTTCGAATAGGTGCAACCCTAAATGGCAACCCTACTCAAAAATGTCCCTATTGTAATGCGGAGTGAAACACCTTTCGTTTGATACCCATATCGGCATATCTCATGTAATTTTTTTTAATTTCGAATAGGTGGCAACCTTGTGAAACATTCTGAGTGGCAACACCTAGGTAGAAAGTCTTAGAAGGTGATACATTATCTCTGTGCCTGATTTCCTTTAAATTGGTTGAGTCGTTCCCGAGATCGTTCGGCTATACAAACAAACAAGAATTGCTCGTTTAAAGTTATAAGATTTATGAATATGAAATTTTTAGAACCCGAATGCTTTAATGGTTTCATAGAGTGAAAAATCTGTTCAAAAATTAACTTTATTACATTTGAAGTCCTCAAAAAGGCAATTAACCTTCCGATAGAAGAAAGCGCGCCGCAAAAAAAGGTCTGGTATACAACATTGCTCGATCTTTCATACTAATTTTTCATCAAGTTTTTTTATTCTATTCTTATTTGGAAGAAGTGCCCGCTGGACCAGTTTTCATGCGCTTTCGAGCTAAAATGGACCCGGAATGAAAGTGATTATGTTTACGTTGGCTACTGTCTTCGTCGGCCTAAATTCATGACACACCAATGCACACGGGTCATAGCACATTTAACCATCGTCCAAGACTCGCTTTTCTCAGTCCCAATTGATGTTGTGAGCAAAGACACCAACAACTTGTAGGGGTTGAAGGCATATATAAAACCACTTGCAATCTGTAGGACATGACACCGGGTTGAAATGCAACTCCACATTCAAGTTAAAGAATTTTTCCGCATATGGATATCATCCACAGTCACGACGTTGCTTCCGAAGGGCCAGCACAAATGAGCAGAAACGGAGCCAAATCCGTGGACTTATATTCTACGCGAGGTACCAACTTTAAAGCCTTTGGTCTGACTTTATGAAACCAGAATAGAGAAAATGAAGTGGCGCATGCGAAAACCTGGAAACTGATTAAGCTAATTATTTGAAGAATCAAATATAAAATATCAGTTTTACTATAATTACTTGATTTCTAAAGGTACTAAGAATCGTGTATGTGGATAAAATTTAATATTCAGTTTTTTACTCACTGTGTAAGTAAAATCAGATCTCGCAATAAGGAAAAGGTAACAACGATTGAGGAAAAACGTGCGAAATGGAAAGGCAAATTAAGCAACGCAACAATTTATTTTATCTGTTATACTGCAATGTTAATAAAAGTACGTGTATGTATATCTATACATAAATAAATATGCGCATATATTTGTGAGTGTGTGTGCTTTTGTGGACAGCGCCCTAAAGAAGTACATATGTTACATAGAAATATACATATTTAGCTATTTACGTGACGATGACAACATGAATAAGTGCTTGAGGGTTTGCAATTACTGCAGATTGTGTTGCTGTTACATAAAATCATACATACTTATATATTAGGGCGGGTCGATTTAAAAATCGCTCATTGCTCTGTGAAAATCGTATTCTAGGGATCAAAATAAGAAACTTTGCCGAAGGAACCATACCTCTAAAACGAATTCTGGTGTCCCCCAATTTGGGTCGAACTTTTGGGTAGGGGCAAATTTTGAAAAATCCCACTTTGACCCATTTAGAGTGCTCCAATCGAGTCCAAATGTATGGCCGACCCCCACTAACTTTGGAGGCCCGACCCACTGATGCCAGTGGCAAACCCCCTGGGGGTTCACCAAACAAACATTTCAAATTGTTTTATTGCAAATTTTTTTATTTGTTTATACGTAATAATAAAATGTTACGTATACGCAGTGGTGCACATCTTTTCAGTTGGTATGGATATGTTTGTGCTGATTTTTTCATGTAAAGTGCAAAACCGGCGATTTTTTGAAATGTTTGTACGGTGAACCCCCAGGGGGATTCCAGGAGGTGTGCCACTGGCATCGGTGGGTCGGGCCTCCAAAGTTAGTGGGGGTCGGCCATACATTTGGACTCGATTGGAGCACTCTAAATGGGTCAAAGTGGGATTTTTCAAAATTTGCCCCTACCCAAAAGTTCGACCCAAATTGGGGACACCAGAATTCGTTTTAGAGGTATGGTTCCTTCGGCAAAGTTTCTTATTTTGATCCCTAGAATATGAATTTCACAGAGCAATGGGCGATTTTTTTGCCTCCCCACAAATTGACCCGGCCTATTATATATGTACAAATTATATAAATTCAACCGCACATTCATACGTGCATATCTACGATCATTTGTACTATCATCAATGTTTGCAGTAGTAATTTTGCTATTTTTTTACTTTTTGCCTTTTTCTATTGTGCTATTTTTATTGCTTCTTAGTTTGGCTTTCACTTTTATCGCATTCCCATTAACATACACATTGTTCTGTTATGAACACTTGACTGTGTGCGTGTGCGTGTTGTAGAACAGAACGAAAAAATATCTTGTCATGCTGTCAGAGTGATGTGTGCTTTCATATAAGCTTATATATGTATGTATGTGGGCATAAAGATTTAGCATGTATGTATATGTATGTATGTACATTCATATGTAGTAAAGTGCGTAAGAAGGATCTTTATGTTGACAGCTACTGCCATTGGACAAACGCCGTCATCGCACAAAACTCGTATTCGCACTTAATGCTTGGCAATTTCGCATTTTCTGACATATCCGCTTAATCGCAAACCATTAGCGCCCGACTGCCTGTCCGCTTGTCATATATTTAGTTCTTCATGCGTGTTAACGATGTGCATACATATTCGACATTTGACCGCCATCATTGCATAATACACCCTTATGTAAATATTGGGTGTGCCAATCACGTGACGGGGATTAAGTTATAACTTAGGAGAAAGCTTTGAAATCTCCCCAAAAATGTTATCCTCTTAGATATGCATATCTGATATTTAGTATGAAACTCGGAAGCATTAATAAATTTGTCAGACTATATATTTGACAAAATCGAATTCTAGAATAAATTTGATAAGAGCCTTGAGCTCTGGAAGAAAAACTCTATTTCCAATTTGCATAGTATGGCGCAAAGACGCGGGAAGAGGAAAAGAAAGTTTAAAATTTAACATTTTACATAAAATGTTTGTAGATGTGTAACATTGACGAGGGAAGCCGTGGTGTGGCGGTATTGCCTACCGCACCTGAGTCCATGTCCCGGGCATAGCAAAAGCAAAAAAAAATTAGAATAAAAAATGTTCAGTCAATTCCTAAGCGCTGTCAAGAATGGTTTGCCAAAGAATCCGGATTAATTTTTACCATGAAAAGCTTCTAAGTGAAAATTGATTTGCACAAACACATGTAGGTGCCGTCTCATGAATTTGAATGTAAAATTAAAAAGAAGCACAATGCAAATTTTAAAAGAAGTTTTTCCTAAATCTTCCTGGATGTAAATTGCGGCAAGTGCTTGTTTTTTCCTTAAAGACTAGTGAAGAGTGTGTTATCGCAGTGTTGAAAGTTTGCTGTAGTAAAAAAAGGTAATCAATGAGTTGAAAACTTTTTATCGATAACCTATCAGTTCGTTATCGAAAATTTATCGATATTTTATTGAAAATTATAGAAAAGTTATCGACTGGTTATAAGAAAGTTATCGAAAATTATAACATTCGCTATCGAAAATTTTGTTATCCAAGATCTATCGATTTTACAAAGGGCAATACTCTAATTTTAATGTTACCAATTTGCTACCGGCATGTTATCGATTCGTTATCGATGACTCATCAGTTTGTTTTAAAATCGAGAACGATAAAACTTCAATATAAAATCGATGGCTATAACAAGCCCATAAGAATTCAATACGAAGCCAATGACTCGGCGATAAAAAACCGATAACACGACGATAATAAATAGCTGTGAAAAAGTCGATAATAAAACAATAACTTGTCGCTATCGGTCGTCGCAATTCAAAACAAAACCCATGACGTAGCGCCTTTTAAATAGTCTCTTATTGCTTGTTTCTGGTAAAGTTGTCTCTATTTTAGTTTATCTTCAACTTCAGTGAGAGCCCTATTTAACTGAAAAACATTTGTTTAGACTCACATTCGCATTTTCACACAACGAACTTCATGAGTCCTTGGTACTCACGCCTTTGTTCCATTATTGTGACAAATATGCTTCTAAAAATGCTTTCAAAGTATTGCTGGTAGCTACAAGCGTTAGTCGGATAAGGCTCCGCATTATTTCTATGCTAAGCTGGGTTCTTTCGAAAAAATGTGTATCCATTAAAAATGTCCTTGGTAAATTCCCGAGGGTGGCACATTCGTCCAACCAAGAAGTTTCTAATCTGATTCGTTTTGTCTGATGTCCTTAAAGTGACCAAGGAAAGTGATTAACCTACTTCTCTTGTAGGTAAAGAATATCATTCCCTTCCTACCCAAACTTGGCCATGAGGATCTAAAGATCTGATAATCATTTCACATTGTACTGAAAACCGAGTATGAAAACGTTCGTTGAAAGTGATTGGAGTGTTACAGATATGAGCAATAAAGATCATTTTATTAATATAATTTACGATCATGCGATATATTAAAAATTAGATCCAATTATTCTTTAAGTGGTGCTACGTGAATGGACAAGGCGTGACGTGGAAGGTGGCAGGACATGAGATGATAATTATCGATCTGGTAATAACTGTATAGCATAGTGAGAAAATATGTGCGAAATTTGCATCCATTGGAAATGCTTTTGGAAATGTCAATGGAAGTGAGGTCGCCAGTAAACACTTCCACTGCATATTTGTTCAGTGTGGTAAAGAATATCATTCCCTTCCCAACCAAATTTGGCCATAAGGTGCTAAAGATCTGATAATCATATCACATGGTACTGAGTGAAACCCGCGTATGAAAAGCACTCGCTGAATATAACTTGAATGTTGCAGATATGAGCAGTAAGGATCATTTTATCAATATAATTTGCTATCATGCGATATATTAAATCAGATCTAATTATTTTTAAGTGGTGCTAAGTGACTTGGCAAGACGTGGTGTGGAACATGACAGGACATGATATGATATTTTTCAATCTGGCAATAACTATATGACTTATTGAGTAAAGGTGTGATATAAAACTTAAGAAAAACAGCGTATGTAAAACACTCAATGAAATTAAGGGGGGTTTCTATGCGATATATCACAGATCTGATCCAATTATACGCAAGGTGATGCGAAGTGAAGTAAGATGATATGATGTGGAACGATGTGAAATTCGTAGCGCCATGAAAAGAAATTTATTGTAAGCTAGCGGTATAGTATTAACATTCTGAGTTGGGATGTCACATGATACTGTGTGAAAATAGCGTATGACTCTGTAGCTGGACAACAAGGGGCATTTTCTCATCTACGTGATCCTAAGATTTATTGCAAATCGGAGACAATATAAAATGGTAATTAAATAGAAATATTTGCAGATAAAAGGAACTTTCGTCCCATTTAAATAAAGACTATGTGATTCGAAGTGATGTATGATACCTTTAAGCCAGTGAAATACCGTACGACATGCTGAGTGTAGATGTCACATGATATTGTGTAAATCAAAAGATGGACTTCAAACCATCGACGGAATGATGTGATTTTATGCAGACAACCTTATACTGAGAAAATTGTTAGCCAGCTTTATCAAGTTAAAGTACGATTTTCTACTGATGTGATGAGCTTCCACGTCTATCGCAATCTCAGGTAAAATAATCAGACACATATGACATCGGATTGAAAAGTAAAAAATGGGAAAGAACAGGAATTCTGAAACTATTAAGCTTTTAAAATGACAGAAATCTTGTCTTATACTGCTAAGGAGCGACCCTGTGTGCATTCGTTATGAAGGGTTGTGCCTTCGGTATGGAGGTAGTTGAACTTTCGTTATGTAAGTCAAACAGTACACTCTAACTCCTGAAAGTTTCTATATACTTTGAAAGACTTGCAAGCAGTAAGGCAACTTACATTATGATTTGATTTTTTCAAAGATTTGTCTTTAATTTAAATATATTAGAGTAAATTTCCTACTATAGCTCACTTAAGTCGCCGCAAATAAACCATTTTTTCCAAATTCGCGAAGTTTCGTTTCAGTGTTAATTTTAAAAATATCCTCTCATTATGTTGTAATTACCCACTTCACACTTTGGAGATACCAAAATCGTGACTGCATTCACAGACACACACAATGAATATTTATTAGCTTTTCCATTTCCTATTTAACAGTAGCGGTCAATCTATTTGCTTTGGATGCCCTTTATCACATTGGTTTTCCAGCTTTTCGTCACACCAAATCGCTTTCGAAAAGTTATTTGTATCACGTTCCTTTTTCCCACAGGACGTGCTTTTGTAAGCAAACGTGTTTTGCAATTTTTCATACCCAGCTAAACAAGAATGGCAAAGCTTTAATTGTGAAAGATTAAAATCAAGCTGAGAGGGTTTGTTAATTGAAGATTTCTACGAATCATGTGGCGCTTCATGGAAAAGATACTCTTCGTCTGCCCAGCGGATCGATACGTTCAGGTACATATATAGTCCAGCTACTTAGATGCTTAGTTTAAAAAACCAAAAGAGCAGTAAATCTCAAGTCGAATGCCCCTGAATTTGCTTTCCCAGCAAAATTTATACGGCTGTGTAAAATGACGTTGAGCAACACCATCATCTCAGTCAGAATTGGGAAGGACTTCTCCGAGCCGTTCGAAACTAAACGAAGTTTCAGACAGGCTGACCCCTACGTGCGATTTCTTTAATTTAATGCTGGAGAAAATTACACTAGCTGCAGATCTGAACCGCTCTGGAACAATATTTTAAAAAAGCCTACAACTACTGGCATATGCTAATGACATTAATATCATCGGCCTAAACACCCGCGGCATTAGTTCTGTTTACTGCAAACTGGAAAAAGAAGCGGAAAAATAGGTTTGATGGTGAAAGAGTACAAAACGAAGTTCCTGCTGTCACCGAGCAAAGAGTCAGCGCATATGCATCTTGGCAACCACGCTCCTGTTGGCAGCCATAATTTGGAAACAGCAAAAGACTGCGTTTATTTGGGAACCAGCATCAACACTAACAACAACATCTGCTCTGAAATCCAGAGAAGAATCACTCACATAGGCAATCGGAAAATAACGTTCACTCTTGGCAAATGAAAATCATACCCCACAAGTCACTTATCGTACCCGTCCTACTATATGGTGCAGAAGCATGGGCCATGATAACATGAAGTGAAGCGGCTCTGGGAGTGTTCCAAAGAAAAGTTCTTCGAAATATTTATAAATCTCTACGCGTTGGCGATGGCGAGTACCGAAGAAGATTTAACGATGAGCTGTACGATCTCTACGCAGACATCAACATACTTGTAGTCCAACGAATTAAAACGCAGCGGCTGTGCTGGCTAGGCCATGTTATGCGAAGAAAATGTTTCTATCTGGACCCGCCTATGGAAGGTGGCCCCCACTCCGCTGGAAGGACTAAGTGGAAAACGATTTAAACTCCCTTGATATGACCAATTGGCGCCGGTTGGCTGAGAGAAGAAGCGACTGGCACGCCTTGTTGGATGGCCATAACCGTTTAAACGGTCAAGCACCTATTAAGTAATTAAGTAAGAATGTCCCAATTTAGTACCTGAAACAAACTATGTGATTTCTGTTCCACCTGAGAATAGAATTGAATAAAGCTGGAATTGCAATTTACAGAAACACCTTGGGAGAGTTTGGATTTGTTCCAAACTGCGACTCATACGATTTTTTTCGGTTCAGTAGGAACGACCCTCTTTTCTCTTCATATGTTTCAAATTATAGTAGTCAATAGTCCAGTGACACGTTTAAGCCCTGAAAGTCTCTGGGATCGACGAAATAATTACTGCGAACTTCGGCTAGAAATAATGGAATATGGTAGGAGTCACTTTTACAACAAAGGCGAACCAGAATTCTTAGATGTCTCCTAGGACCCAGTCCAAACAAAAGCTTGGTGAAGTTCTAACAAATAATAAAGCAGCAAAAATTGCTCTTCAAGAAGCTATTGAAAAATTCTCGCTTGAGGAATGGCCAAATTGAACTTCGGTCCCTTAACGACTGCGAAAGTACCACTAGTACTGTTTTATATTGTTTGCTATTACTAAGTAAGACTACGTGAGTGAGCGACTTTTTTGAAAACTTAAAGTGGAAGATAGGCCTGAAGGCTTCCACGGGCTTGTACTTCTGGAGAGGGGCTACTGGCAGACTTAATGTGAAAGGTTCACCTGAAGGCTTCCGCCGCCTTGTGCTGCGGAAGAGGGGCCACTTACAAACTAGCATTTCATAGTGTGGCTTCATCTTGTGGATCACACTGGACACGAATTAAACTTATGAATGGTTGAAATCTGTAAAAGTGACACTTCTGAGTGACATCGAGAGAGGTCGTAAAACAACAACTACTTAACTAAGAGGTAATCATAACTCCCTACTTTTTGAAAACGCGCATCCGATATCCCTTACTTAAATACACGATTTTGCGTTTGGGTTTTCTGATCACTTTAGTACCTTGGTAGTAATTTACGTGAGCAGTTAAAGTTGAGTTAGATAACTCTGCTATGCTAGGGACAACTTGTAATCTTAATTCTACAGTGGCACGATCGAGTGTACACTAGGAATGCTTTAACTGGCTTTTGGGGATTGTTGCGCGAACTATTAAAGTAAATATGCATCATTACGGGACCTTTCAAATGGATACCTTAGCACAAATAACTATGTATAAACCAAACATAACGACCTGTTGGAAATAAGCAGTTCCGTAGGCCGCACCCATTGGATTTAGCCATTATGGCTCGTTCGAATATCCGATAAGAGTCAACGCAAGTTAACGCGAACTTCTCTTGAATATGATAAGTACGAGACATCCAGTTACTTCATACTTCAATACGCAGCCTTTGCAGCGACAAGTACCTTGGTTTTGCCTTCTTTGATCTTCTGTTACTTAACTAAAAGTCATTGATGCTATTATATGGATTTGCATTGCTGCAACGCAGCAGATCTCTAAGTAGTTAGACCTAAAACAAAAGTTATTTCATTACATATGGTCTCTCAATGTGCTTGTGTGCTCTTCAAATGAGCTTCCACAACCTAGTGGTAAGTGATACTGGATCTCAGCAGTGGTCCGCTTACATAATGGTGTACTTATCAAATGTGTTTTATCACAGATTTCTAGAGCCCTTTTCACGGACCTGCTCTCAAAGGAGTGGTCTCAGCATATAAGGGCAGGTGGGAATACTGCTAAGATCCTGACAAAAAGGAGCTTTTTAAATGGCTTCTTTACTTGGATTACTTATATGGTTTCTTCTCTATGTATTCAAGAATCCGATTGCTTAAACTCCAAAGCAGATCTGCTGGGCACTGCTGGTTCAGTATGAGGCAGTTAATCGAGTCACACTGATCTATGAACTTTATTCAAAATTTGTGTTCGGGTTTTACCGACCTTCGACCCGCCAAAACCCTAATTCTTTTAATTCATCTTACCAATCCGCACCACGGGGTATATAAATTAAGTTATCTTTCTCTTAAATAAATTTTTTTTTTAATTTTCTTTTTTTCATTAATTATTTGGTCAGGTTTTGCTTTTAAATAAGTCCTTTTATTGCTAACTATTTTTCACGTTATCGCTTTATATCCTTTCTGTTAGACGGTGTGTGAGTATTTGTTTGCCTGTGGCTTTGAAATAGTTACAAACAATTATCATTTGCATCCATATATATGGGGTATTCCATCCCATTTCGACCAATTTTGAACCCGACCACTTTAGAATTGGCTGAAACTTTTTCTTCTTTTTCTAGCTTACGAAACACGTTTTCAGAATTTTTTCCAATTTTTTCATCCAACTCAAAAAAAGTTATGAATTTAAAAAAAAAACGGTGTTTTTTTCAAAATGCTATAACTTTTTCAAAAATTGAACGTTTGGGATCCTTTTGTTTTTTTTTAATTTGTTTTTAAATGTACTTTTCGGGAAAAATACAAAAAAATTTTTAAAGTTTTTTTTTTTTTGTAATTTTTCAGTTTTTCGAGATTTTTCGAATTTGCCATTTTTTTTTTCTCGTAAAAAACTTCAATCAATTCTGCAATCATCCCCACTAATCCCGGAGTGGGCCGATAATTTTTTTTTTATTTAATTGAAAAAAAACTTTAAAAATGTTTCTGTATTTTTTCCGAAAAGTACATTTAAAAACAAATTAAAAAAAAAAAAAACAAAGATCCCAAACGGTCAATTTTTGAAAAAGTTATAGAATTTTAAAACAAAAACGGTGTCCAACTCAAAATAAGTTATGAATTTAAAAAAAAAAAAACGGTGTTTTTTCAAAATGCTATAACTTTTTCAAAAATTGACCGTTTGGGATTTTTTTTTATTTGTTTTTAAATCTACTTTTCGGAAAAAATACAAACAAATTTTTAAAGTTTTTTTTCAATTAAACAAAAAAAAAAATTATCGGCCCACTCCGGGATTAGTGGGGATGATTGCAGAATTGATTGGTTTTTTATGAGAAAATAAAAATGGCAAATTCGAAAAATCTCGAAAAACTGAAAAAAAAACTTTAAAAATTGTTTTGTATTTTTTCCGAAAAGTACATTTAAAAACAAATTTAAAAAAAAAAAAGATCCCAAACGGTTTTTGAAAAAGTTATAGTATTTTGAAAACAAAAAGGGTGTTTTTTTTTTTTTAATTCATAACTTTTTTTGAGTTGGATGAAAAAATTTGAAAAAATCCTCAAAAATGTCTTTCGTAAGCTAGAAAAAGAAGAAAAACTTTCAGCCAATTCTAAAGGGGTCGGGTTCAAAATTGGTCGAAATGGGATGGAATACCCATGTATGTATACATATACACCTAGATACGTGATAGATGCATGTGTTCTATATATATTTTGTTATATTTTTATACTCAGCTGAGCAGAGCTCACAGAGTATATTAACTTTGTTCGCATAACGGTAATCCGTAACGGTATAAACTAATCGAGATAGATATAGACTTATATATATCAAAATGATCTGGGTGAAAAAAGAAATTCATTTAGCCATGTGCGTCCGTCCGTCCGTCCGTCTGTAAACACGATAACTTCAGTAAATTTTGAGGTATCTTGATGAAATTTGGTATGTAGGTTCCTGGGCGCTCATCTCAGATCGCTATTTTAAATGAACGAAATCGGACTACAACCACGCCCACTTTTTCGATATCGAAAATTTCGAAAAACCGAAAAAGTGCGATAATTCAATACCAAAGGCGGATAAAGCAATGAAACTTGGTAAGTGCGTTGACCTTATGACGCAAAATAGAAAATTAGAAAAATTTTGGACAATGGGCGTGGCACCGCCCAATTTTAACAGAAGGTAATTTAAAAGTTTTGCAAGCTGTAATTTGGCAGTCGTTGAAGATATCGCGATAAAATTTGGTGGGAATGTTACTCTTATTACTATATGTGTGCTAAATAAAACTTAGCGAAATCGGATGACGAACACGCCCACTTTTAAAAAAAATTTCTTTTAAGTCAAATTTTAACAAAAAATTTAATATCTTTACAGTATAAAAGTAAATTATGTCAACATCCTACTCCAGTAATGATATGGCGCAACAAAATACAAATATAAAAGAAAATTTCTAAGAGCGCGTAACTCCGCCCTTTGTAATTTAATTCGTCTAGAATACTTTTAATGCCATAAGTCGAGCAAAAATTTTGGTAGGGACATAGATTCTATGACGATGTTTTCTGTAAAAATGGACGAAATCGGTTGAAGCCTCGCCCAGTTTTTATACACAGTCGACCGTCTGTCCTTCCGCTCGGCCGTTAACACGATAACTTGCGCAAAAAACGATATATCTTAACTAAACTTAGTTCACGTACTTATCTGAAGTCACTTTATCTTGGTATCAAATATGGCCGAAATCCGACTATGACCGCGCCCACTTTCCCGATATCGAAAATTATGAAAAATTAAAAAAATGCCATAATTCTGTACCAAATATGAAAAAAGAGATGAAACATGGTAATTGGATTGATGATGTATGTTGGAACGATTTTCCGTCATCCCTTGTCAAATTTGGTTTTGAGACAAACCGGTTTCGGCGTTGTGCCATCATCAGTGTCGATGATGTCGTTTCGGAGAACGAAAATCGACACTGATGATGGCACAACGCCGAAACCGGTTTGCCTCAAAACCAAATTTGACAAGGGATGACGGAAAATCGTTCCAATATACATCATTTATCCACCCTGTCGGAAAATCAACCAAACAAGATAAGTCAGCAATTGGATTGGTTTATTGACGCAAAATATAACTTTAGAAAAAACTTTGTAAAAGGCGTGTAACATCTACCATATTAAGTAGAAGAAAATGAAAAAGTTATTCAGGGTGAAATCAAAAGCCTTTGTATTTTGGCAGGAATACTGTTCGTGGTATGACATATATAAATAAATTAGCGGTACCCGACAGAAGATGTTCTGGGTCACCCTTGTCCACATTTTGGCCGATATCTCGGAAACGCTTTCACATATACAACTAAGGGCTACTCCCTTTTAAAACCCTCATTAATACTTTTAATTTGATACCCATATCGTACAAACACATTCTAGAGTCACCCTTGGTCCATCCTGATGGCGATATCCCGAAATTGCGTCCACCTATAGAACTATGGCCCACTCCCTTTTCAAATACTCTTTAATACCTTCCATTGGAAACCCATGTCATACAAACCTATTCCAGGGTTACCCTAGGTTCATTTTGCTAAATGGTGATTTTCCGTGATTTTGTCTCCAAAGCTTTCAGCTGAGTATGTAATGTTCGGTTACACCCGAACTTAGCCTTCCTTACTTGTTCGAGTTAGCAATTTCATTGCAAATTTGTATACAAGTGCGTTTTCCTTGATTGCAGTATGTACTATAGATACAATCTTGTGTATGTATGTGTGTACTTTGTTTATTTTGTAATTTGTATATTTGCATGTATCTGATTACAGTTCACACTTATTACAATCTACTGTTGTGAAATTTTTTTAGGAGATATTTTACATGTATTATTGCATCTAGATATCCAGCAAGAGAGGGAGAGATATATATGTAAATGTGTTGACAATTTCAAATGTGATTATGGTGTTTGCTTTAGCTTTGCATTACATTTTGTTTGCTTATGTGTAGGTTGGTACTTTTAACTATACCCAGTTGTGCTTAGAGTACAGGTTACCTAATCATCATCATCATTCTCCTCAACTCCTATTGGAGCATAGGGCCTCGACCACTGACTTAAATCTTATTCTGTTAGGTGCAGTTCTTGTGATGTCATTCCACGTATATCCTGCGTCTTCGAGTTCTTTATCCACAGTTCTGCGCCAAGTTTTCGCAGGTGCACCAGGTCGTCGGCTTCCTTGTGGATTCCATCGCAATGCTTGTCTGGCTATATTTACTGGAGGTCTTCTGAGAGTGTGACCAATCCACGACCATTTACGCTTGGTTATTTCTGTGGTAGCCTTAGGTTGATTTGTTCTAGACCATAAGTCGTCATTTGAAATTCTTTCCGGCCATCGAATTTTCAGGATTCGGCGCAGACATTTATTAATAAAAACTTGTAGACGTTTCTGAATTGAATTTGAGCTTTTCCACGTCTCGCAAGCATAAAACAGTACTGATTTAACATTCGAATTAAACAGTCGAAGCTTCGTTTTTAAAGATATTTGGCTGGACCTCCACACGTTGGCCAGTTGCCCAAAAACCATTCTTGCTTTGTTTATGCGAGACTGAACGTCCTCATCTGCACCGCTCTTATTTGAGACAATACTACCAAGATAAACAACGGACTCTACACCTTCGATTTCATTTTCGTCAACCGTAAGCGTCAATGGCCTTGATGAAATACTATAGCCGCATCTTATGACTTTGGTTTTCGCTGTATTGATGCTTAGTCCGGCCTCCTTTGCATGTGTGTTGACAGCTTCTAAATTGTGTTGAAGGTCAGTACTTCTGTGGCTTAGCAGACAGACATCGTCTGCATATTCTAAATCCCCTAGCTGAGTGAAAGGCGTCCACTGTACACCGTGTCCACCATTTTCTGCGTTCCTCATAATCTCGTCTAATGCCAAGATAAACAAGAGCGGCGAGAGTATGCATCCCTGTCGCACCCCGCTTTTAATTTCGAAGGGTTCTGAGAGGCGCCCATCGTGGCTGACCCGGCACTTAAATTCGGTACATTGCCTTTATAATGTTGATTATTTTATTGGGCATCCCTCGTTTTCGTAGTATTTCCCAAATATATTTCCTGTCGAGACTATCAAAAGCCTTTTTAAAGTCGATAAAAAGTAAATAAGCTGATGTTCTGTATTCACAGCATTGTTCAACAATGATTCGGACGTTATTTATTAGATCAACACAGGATCGGTTTTGTCTAAAGCCAAACTGATTTTCTCTTAGAGTTCCATACACCGCCTCTTGAATTCGGGACAGTAAGATCGTGGAGAACACTTCGCTAGGAATCGAGAGTAAGGTGATACCTCTGTAGTTGTTACAATCAGAGGTATCTCCCTTTTTTGCGACTTTTACAAGTATGCCTTCATTCCACTGGCGAGGGTAGGATTCTTCTTCCCATACTTGACGGAAGATTGGAAGTAAGGTTTCAGCTGCGGTATCTGGATCTGCTATTAGATATTCAGCATATATATCATCAGTTCCTGGGGCCTTGCCCTTTTTTAAGGACTTGATTGCTGAAATTATTTCATTTTTCGTAGGGGGCGCGCTGTTTACCCCATTGAAGTGGGGCTGGCTGTTGTAGTTTGCAGCAATAGTGTTGGAATTTAAGGTCGCTTCACCTACAGGATTATTTAATACTTTCTTGAAGTGTTCCACCCATACACTCGTTTGTTGTTCGCTTTCAGTAATAAGATTTCCGTTTAAGTCTTTTACTGGTTTTTGACCACTCCTGTATTTTCCGGTGAGTTCCCTACTAATCTCATAGAGTTCCCTCATATTATTTAATCTGGCTGCCGTTTCAGCTCGACTTGCTAATGTGTCAGCCCATTCCATCTTGTCTTTTCTAGCAGACTTCTTAATTTGCTTGCATTTTTCTTTATACCTTGCGGATAACTGCCTTGCTTCCTCCGTGTCATTGTTGTTCGTCCGTCTGAGAAGCGATTCTTTAATTTTCCGCCGCTTTGTTTTTGTGTCCAAGGATACTGCTACCAAGTTCTTGGTAGATATTATTAACGGAGTCTAGCCTGTCACCTGTACTACCACTCATGTTTACCTGTTCAACACGTTCGCGTACTGCGGTATTAAAGGCATTTTGATATTCTTCATGCTTTAGTTTCTCAATATCAATTTTCTTGCAGGTTACCTAATACAACTTTTTTTCACCAAAAGTTGGTTTATAATGTGCTAAGCAAATGATGATGTATATTTGCATTTACTTAAGCGATTTTGGCTATAACTCAACAAAATGGAACACCATCTGCATATTGTTTTCACAACACAGTTTAAGGATTTTTTTCCTTTTTGTGCATGTGCTTATATCAATGAGAATATCATCTACATTCAAAATATTTTGGGATTTTTTGGAATAAAGAAAATCAAATTATTGTATACTAATACATCTATCCCTAAAGCCTCATATCAGATCCAAGCTAAGGCGCGGTATGTTAACTCAGTCGGCTCATTCTCCTTAAGGCAAGCAGGGCAGGTTGAGTTGTCATATGTTGTGCTCATGGTACTGAGATTGATGGCAAGATGAAGTCTGCTCACCCATATCCTCTCGATGCATCCCATGTGAGCATGCCAAATATACCCAAAACTTGTAACAGATTTCCGAAGGATAAAGTATTTAACTAGTTGCAGGCGCAGGAATTCCTGCTTAGATTCCATGCTGACCATACGGTCAGCCGTCACATTGCCATGAACCCCGTAGCAAGGGTTTTATGTATGGCAAAATTATTTAGCCCAATTTATATTAACTAACGAGTTCTGAAGTAATTGGAGATCTAGCCAATACCTTCACTGCAGTCTTTCTATCACTTAAGATAAACAGACTCCTTTCCCGCTACCAACTCTTCACAACGCTGTCCATGGTCTTGAAGATTGCGGAAACTTCAGCCTGATTAAAAACAACATATTTCCTTAAAAAAAATAGCAGCTCGTCACCATTGTATTCCACTAACACCTCAGTAATAAATCTGGAGATTCAGGCCCAGTACTTGAGTTAAGTCAACATTGTTGCTCATGGAACTCAGAAGTAAAAATAATCTCTTCGGTAAAGGCAATAGTAAAATCGAAGTCTGTGGCATTGCGTTGGGTTTTCCCACCTCCGCATGTAATTAGACCGAAGGAGATGGCAGGTGCAGTTTTCATTCATATCATCATGTATTTTGGTTTGAGCATGGTGTAGGTCCGTCAAATCGTTCTTGGGGCCTATCACCACGTATCAGCGAATTCCAAATCCTTAAGTGGAACTGATGCAGTCCAGTAATCTGTAGGGTTTTTGCATTATATAAAACTACACATGGAGTATTATGGATACTGATTCCACGATAATTGGCGCAGTTGACTCTTATTGTTTCTTGCCGATAGGATAAATGTTTGCTTCACCACAACTCAACTGCCGAAATTATTTTGCATTGGCAGGAATTGGGTATCAGATTCTTCATTTCTCTCTGATACTTATCAATGAGGAGATATATCCCCCAACATCTTTATTAATATTATGCTTCAAGGTTAGCATTATTGTTGTTAGAGGAATGGGCTTGAAACTCTCATATATCTAATGGAGTTTCTGATTGTTGAATTTGTTATTGTAGCGATAAAGACACACGAAAGTTTTGAGGAGTGTTATCGATGTTGGTGATTCTTTTCCGGATATAGATCCGGCATGTTCGGATAACAAGCAACATTAAGGTAAAAGCCGGATCATGTCGGGAACTAGTTCCATGGAGAACTTCGGGTGGTCAGAGCCTCGGCTGCTTGCGAAACTGTATTCGCCACGGGTAGGTGAGTTTCACATTGGGGTTGGCTAGCATTCCCTTGCCCCTTGCGCCCTTATACGCTGGGCCATTTTCAAGGAGACAGCATCTTTATCGATCAGTAACTTATCGTATTTTTAGGTATCAAGAAAATTAAACTTTCCCTCGTACTATGTTTCTTTTTTTAGGACTCTTGTTACGTCCGCAGACGGCAGTGTGTAGGGAAAATGCTTCCTCTGCTCGGTTACATGAAGTCAAAAATATGTTTGAAAGAACAGAAGCGAGACACCAAAAACCATGTCAACCCGATACTCCTTTCTTAGACCCTTTCGTGTTTCCAGCGATCAAATATGACTTTGATATCAGGGATTCAGCAGGGCTTCTTCAGCTTTCTTTTGTTTATCATATACATCTTTTCCATACGCGTGGATATAGATAAACGATATGATCAAGAACCTAGCTTTGTTGCGGATCATAGCAAAGTATTCATTAGCAGGCTTGAACGGCAGTTTTAGGCGGCAAAGTACGAGAACCATTAAAATCACACCAGCCGTTACATAATATGCTGTCGCATGCGAGCCAACATCTCCGTCGATGTTATTTATTTTTATTTTTTGCTCGATTTTCATTCTCTTTTCCTATTTGCTTACGGATATAGTCATTTAATATAAATTATGTTGGCTATGCTCTGGTTGCATTTTAATTGGCCTCAATTTATTGTGAAACCCAACAACTTTTTGCTTAAGTTAAATCGTCAACGCAGTTAGAAAATTTTTTATCTTAAAAAAAAAAAACACGCAAACACATACACATAAATATAAGAAAAATGGCATTCTAATGGGGACATGGATTATTTTTCGATTAACGTTTGCTAAATGCTATGCCTTTTTATCTCCCATTTAACTGCGCGGCACACAAAACGAATTTACATTTACGAACAAAAAAAAGTTTGAAGGAGGAGGAGCAAGAAATAAAAAAACAAGTAAGGAAGGTTAAGTTCGGGTGTACCCGAACATTACATACTCAGTTGAGAGCTATGGTGACAACATAAGGGAAAATAACCATGTAGGAAAATGAACCGAGGGAAGCCCTGGAATGTGTTTGTATGACATGTGTATCAAATGAAAGGCATTAAAGAGTATTTTATGAGGAAGTGGGCCATAGTTCTATAGGTGGACCCCATTTAGGGATATTGCCATAAAGGTGGATCAGGGTTGACTCTAGAATTTGTTTGTACGATATGGGTATCAAATGAAAGGTGTTAATGGGTATTTTAAAAGGGCGTAGGGCTTAGTTCTATAGGTGGACGCCTTTTCGAGATATCGCCATAAAGGTGGACCAGGGGTGACTCTAGAATGTGTTTGAACGATATTGGTATCAAATTAAAGGTATTAATTAGAGTTTTAAAAGGGAGTGGTGGTAGTTGTATATGTGAAGGCGTTTTCCAGATATCGACCAAAATGGTGACCAGGGTGACCCAGAACATCATCTGTTGGATACCGCTAATTTATTTATATATGTAACACCTGCCAAGATTTCAGGGGTATTTTATTTCGCCCTACAGAACTTTTTCATTTTCATCTACTTAATATGGTAGGTGTCACAACCATTTTACAACGTTTTTTCTAAAGTTATATTTCCCGTCAATAAACCAATCCAATTACCATGTTTCATCCCTTTTTTCGTATCTGGTATAGAATTATGGAATTTTTTTTTTTCATATTTCGTAATTTTCGATATCGAAAAAGTGGACGTGGTCATAGTCGGATTTCGTTCATTTTTTATACCAAAATAAAGTGAGTTCAGATAAGTACGTGAACTAAGTTCAGTAAAGATATGTCGATTTTTGCTCAAGTTATCGTGTTAACGGCCATGCGGAAGGACACACGGACGACTGTGTATAAAAACTGGGCGTGGCATCAACCGATTTCGCCCATTTTCACAGAAAACAGTTAACACCATAAAATCTATGCCCCCACCAAATTTCAAAAGGATTGGTTAATTTTTGTTCGACTTATGGCGTTAAAAGTATCCTAGACAAATTAAATGAAAAAGGGCGGAGCCACGCCCATTTTTAAATTTTCTTTTATTTTTGTATTTTGTTGCACCATATCATTACTGGAGTTGAATGTTGACATAATTTACATATATGCTGTAAAGATATTAAATTTTTGTTAAAATGTTGCTTTAAAAAAATTTTTTTTAAAGTGGGCGTGTTCCTTCTCCGATTTTGCTAATTTTTATTAAGCGTACATATAGTAATAGAGGTAACGTTCCCACCAAATTTTATCGCGATATCTTCAACGACTGCCAAATTACAGCTTGCAAAAGTTTTAAATTACCTTCTTTTAAAAGTGGGCGGTGCCACGCCCATTGTCCAAAATTTTACTAATTTTCTATTCTGCGTCATAAGTTCAACTAATCTACCAAGTTTCATCGCTTTATCTGTCTTTGGTAATGTATTATTGCACTTTTTCGCTTTTTCGAAATTTTCGATATCGAAAAAGTGGCCGTGGTTATAGTCCGATATCGTTCATTTCAAGTAGCGATCTGAGATGAGTGCTCAGGAACCTACATACCAAATTTCATCAAGATACCTCAAAGTTTACTCAAGTTATCGTGTTAACGGGCGGACGGACGGACGGACAGACGGACATAGCTCAATCAAATTTTTTTTCGATCCTGATGATTTTGATATATGGAAGTCTATATCTATCTCAATTCCTTTATACCTGTACAACCAACCATTATCCAATCAAAGTTAATATACTATGTGAACTCTGCTCAACTGAGTATAAAAACGCGTTCCAAAACTAGAAGAAAATTTGTTTAACAAAAACTTAGTTCAAAAATATAAAGAGAACAAATTATGAAAATGTACATAAAGGTTCTGTGGCTCATTTATTATACGCATACAATTACACACACATACACACACGTTGAGGTAATAAAAGTTTTTTAAATGCCTTAGAAATTATGGTAGATTTCTGCTTGAGACAGTTCTGTGAAAGAAGAAAAAGAAAAGAGCATGGCCATGGAAAGTCTATGTGCATGTGTAGCTGTGTGAGTGTAGCTTATTTTTCTTAGAGTCTTAATTTGTCTTGATATTTCAACAGGCTGGCAAAAGTTTCCAATATTTGGAAAATG
The DNA here is from genome assembly GCF_040869045.1 of Eurosta solidaginis. Classification (NCBI taxonomy): domain Eukaryota; kingdom Metazoa; phylum Arthropoda; class Insecta; order Diptera; family Tephritidae; genus Eurosta; species Eurosta solidaginis. Next base: position 302,901,716 of record NC_090319.1, on the reverse strand, counting down.
CGTTTCACCACTCTCGAGATGGATCTTTTGAAAACTTTTTCGTTCCGCCTTCAAAGATTTTATTAAAATTGCTTTCACTTAAAGCTTAAAGCATTGTTGTTATCTCGTTTTAGACAATTCCTCTCATCACTTAAGAATACTTCGCTTTTGCGAGACTTGTAAAATGAAGCTGAGCCAAACAAATTTTCGTACATCTATCTAGATTTAGATAATGCGGCATATCATGTCATCGATTTATATGAATCTAAACAAGCAACGAACATTAAACATTTACTGGAAAAACTTGCAAGAATTTAAAACTTTTAAAGAAATTGCGTTGCTGCCATCTCTCTTGTGATTGGTTCAATTATTCTCATGCCAGCAATCATTGCAGAGCAGATATTACGAGATCAATAGCGAGCTATATCAAGAATCTAAAATTTTGAAGTTAAATATGCATACTACCGAGTTCTCGCATAAAATACCCACTGCTCTGTGTGCTAGACTAAATATCAGTTCAACTTCATACTCAAAGAAGGCATGGTAGGACCTAAACATTTCATTGGCGCATATGGGGACGATCAAGATAGCAACCTCACACAGTACTTCATAAAGAAGTGTCCTGACATGCACAGAAGAATTAGAGAGACTTCGCTCCATCCGGACCATACATCTATACTAGGTTCCCGACCATAAAGGCATAGCAGGTTGCGAAAAGGCCGATGCGTTAGCAAAAGAGGGTGCAGCACTCGATGAGTCGACGGTTGATGTCGCAATCTGTTTGGGAGAAATCAAAAGAAGACAAGAGTTACATATGATCCAGCAAGCAGGAAAGGCGTGAAGCGCCGTTATGAGGTTGAGAGCTTACCAAAACGTTTCTATGAATACCGCAGCAAAGACAACGAGCACATACTCATGCGTCAAATAGAGAAATGAGTAAAGGACTCGTTCTGTGAAAACTTCATAGAACGTTTGTGCTGACTAAACTTGATTTTCCTTAAAAAAAAAAAATTATATTTAGCGAAGGTTTTGTTTATATTGGGAAATCCGGGCAGGGGATTTTGTCAGAACCAATAGCTGATGTTTCAATGTAACGCCGTTTAATTTCCCGCCAATCGTTCAAAAAATCTCATCCAAGGAGTAGCTCCTTGTGGAATTACTGTCCTTCATTCACTTACTCCAGCGACGTTTCGAACCTAGCCACGGTCCTAGGGACTGGTACTGCTGCGTCTGCCGAAAACAAAAATATAAATACTTAAAATGATCACACATCTGTCTGTATGTTTCGTGAAAAGCGTAGTTTTGCCGAAATAGGCGTTATGGGCTAACTCATAATACATGTCGTTGACGCGATTTTTTTAAATCATTTGTGGTTCCTTGCTGTTCACGCCCATATGCGACTTACGGCCGCTTTTAATGATCTACGTGACGTTTCCAATTGTGACTTCACATCCTACTTCTCCTAGAACCTGGGTGTCTTCTGCAGTGGCTGTACGCAATCTTGCTCCATGCAATGGTCTTATCTTCTTGTTGACTAAATCCGATGGAATGATGGAATGAGATGCAACCGTATCTACAGTCCATCCACATATCCTCCGACAGCAAGATTGCTCGACGTTCTTCAAATTTGTGAGATAGAGATTATGGGGCATTCAATTGCGGGAGCCAGTTGTTGCCCCTTGCGGCTGACTCGCTTTAGTTTAACGATTGAGTGGACTTGGAGATTTGCTCATCTCTTTCAGCTCTGCGTTTACAGCCACCCACATTGTTGGAACTATTAGGACCGGTGCTGCAATGACGAGCAATGTGACCTGGGTTGCCGCACTTGAAACATTTCATAACTCCGGCATTTTTCTGTTGTGATCCCTTCACTGCTTCCAAAATTGTGTATACCCAATCTGGCCTTTCTACTTCCACACAATGGGCTTTGTACGCTGTCTTACTAAAAAGTGAGGCTGTTTCCTGAGTCAGTGCATGTGATACCGTTTCAGCAAATGTTGGTTTTGGAATCACATATGTAGCTCGTTTCGTTTCGACATCAAGTATTCTATTTATAAAGCTTTGAATTTTAACGGTCTCGCTGTATTGTACGGGTGCGTCTGCATTCGCAAGATGAGCCAATCTTTCAACATCCGACGCAAACTCCTAAAAAGTCTCATTCGCTTTTTGGTAACGGTTTTGCAACTCAATTTGTTATATATGTGAGAAGCTTTATCTTCAGCATTCCAGTTGTTCCCTGCTGACGTCTTTTCAAATTGAAGCTTAAACACCTGGGAAGGAAGAGCACCGTCAAAAGATGGAGTTTTTACCCTCATATTACTCGATGAAGCAGCCGGGCGATTAAGTTGCCACTCCTGGATATGTCCTCTCAAAGCATCCACCTCGGCCTCGATTTTTTCCTCAAACTGCATTATTTTCTCGTCCATTCGCGCTTCGAGTTTTGATGATATACGTGCCTCTTTTGCTTTGAGTTGTACTGTTCTGCGTGTCTGTTGTCCTTTCAGTTGTGCTTCCTTTGGTTGTTATACGTGTCCCCTGTGATTCCAGTTGCGATGACATGTTGGTGGATATTTGTGATGACATTTCGGACATTTGTGCCGATATTGCAGCCAATATCATGTTCAAGTCTGTGTTCGCCATTGTCTGCAGTGTTTCATTTTTCTCCTCCAATTTTGTTGTCTCATCGCCATCCAGATGAAAGACATACTCGTCTGCGTTAATTGCCTCTGATTCCATTGCCTCTCGTAGTCGTGTTTGTAGTTCGGATTTATTGCCGGTTGTATTCACCTGACGGTTCTCCAACTCCTTTTTGAGCTGCTGGATCTTCAAATCACTTACCTTGGCAATATCCTTGTTCTCCTCTGGAATTTATTCAACAATTCCTCTTCTGACACCAATTGTAACGAATTTTGAGGAGTTATGATAATTATTCACCTTCTGCTAACGTTCGTATCGCTGAATTGTCGAATAAATAACTCCAATATTCAGTATTGCAATACGGTATCTATTAAGTCTACTTTAGGAGTAGTAAAATTATATTTCAATATCACGTACTTCACAAAAGTGTGTTTAAATCAAACTGCTTAGTTATTTTTCAGCTTGCGCTGCTTTTATAGTCTCTGTTGCCTCGCCCGCATATTTCTGCAAAGGTCTAGACGTTTCACCTTCTAGAACTGTTCTATCTCCTGCTTGGTAATTTAGTTATATGCGTGTGTGTGTATATGTGTGTATGTGTGAGTAAGAACTACGGTTGATGACTACATGTGTGTGTGTGAGATATCTCTTCACTTCGAGCAGCTGGTTATGTATGTGCATTAGATCGGGCCAAATTTATTGTTGAAAAGGCACATCCAGTTTCTGAATCTATGGGTCATACCGAGTAATATTTCCCATGGGCCCATAGGTCTGAAACGAATTTCGAGCCTCCCTAATCAAGTGAGAAAATTTTGATATAACATTTTCTAACAAAATTAGGGAGGCTCGAAATTCATTTCAGACCTATGGTCCCATGGGCAATATTACTCAGTATGACCCATAGATTCAGAAACTGGATGTGCACCTGAAGTTTTTTTCCCCCATACAATTTGGTCTCTCCTAATGTGCATATACTTCTCGTCGCCTTCCATGTATGTGTTTAAATGATGATTGATGTTTTCTTGCAAGTGTGGCTTGCTTTGATATTTTTGTGTTGTGATTACTTACTAACAGCATAGTGATGCTAATATTCGCCACACTATGATCTACGGTTCTCGTAGCACAGTTTTAACTGTAAGTATTAAATCTGGCCTATTGTTGATCGCGCCAAAATGTACCTCAAGTTTTTTCAGCTGATTTAAACGTTACATTTTCGAACAATAGCAATTCCGAGCACCAGTCGCTACAGCGGCACTCACACCGTATGCCAGCACATAACTTATAGGACTTCGACATCGTAGTCACTGTCCTATAAGCTCTAGGTGTAGCTGTGAAGACTTTCTGGCGGATTTTTTTGTGTCTCCATGCTGCCAAGGTACATAGCCCAAAAGAGACTATTCGAATCACTAGAGAAATACTCTGAAACGTTAAGGAGTAAATATTTAGCCAAAGATGCCGTCCTCGAAAGCATAAGCTGTCTAAGTAGATATCATTGCGGAACTCATGGGTGAAATGCATTTAATTTTTGGCTACTCTTCATAGTTTCAATTTACAAGTGGGCGCTATACTTCCTCGTGCTAAAACTGTATAGGGCACCGGATAAAATGTTTAAAAAATTGCAGGCGTTTGTTTCCGAAACATCGATTTCAATAGTTGTTTTTAAACCAAAACAATAATTTACAGTGAAGTGAAAGTCGACCAAATTGATGATATAAGAGTTCATTATGGTTTACCGTGTCACGTCATAGCGACCGACTCTGGAGTTGAGCGGTTTAGGGTCTGCATCTACGACGTTTCGCTTCATAGGAGGGCGGAGGGTTGTCAGTGACCAAGAACTGCCAACACCCTATTCCATGGTGTTATGCGGACAGTGTCTATTGGACGATTTGCAACCAGAGGATATATTCGGCTGTATTTGAACGGAACCTTCCCGATACCGGGCCGCCTCGGGAAGTAATGATGGCCTTACCACAGCAAGGGGCGCTGTTGTGGTGGACAGTTTTTAACCCAATTTTTAACATTAGACCGCTAAGCCCGCCTTATGTGCAGGTGGTCCAACGACCAAGATGAACTCAAAAATTGTAAAAGAAAGTACGGAGAAGGAAAAGGCGATGGTGTAGCAGACCGGGGAAGAGGAATTCGCTATCACCGATGACTCGTACGCGGATAGCGATGATAGTGGGCAGTCAGTGCTCTCGGTAAAGGAGCGGAATACTAGTCTGGACAAAGAAATAATTTTAGAACGGGAACAACGAGACAGGGAGTATAAGAGAACTTTCTTAAAATATCCGGCTTTACCACTTTGAGTCTTCTTGGGAACGTCGAAGCCTCACCTGGTTAAGATGTAGTATATGACCCTACATATTCACATTTTTACCAGGAGCCGTAACGTTTAGGTGGTATTTAAACTTGGTTTGAATGGGCGATTTCCGTAGTGTGGTGGTAGCATGCTCCGCCTACAACACTGAAAATCTTTTATACAGATATTTATTTTTTATTTTATTAAAGTCTTTTAAAACACTTCAGAGGAATGGAACATTTAAAACAAAGATCCATTTTTTAGGAAAAGTAAAAGGAAGCACGACGCAAATTGGAACAGAAGCTCGGCCTTAAATCTCTTCGGAGGCTATCGCACCTTGTATTGTGTATACATATATATTTGTAAGGCAATAAATTATCTGCTGCGCCAAAGTTCTAAGTTTCACTACTCAACCGGTAGCTAACCTTTTGTTTTATGCTTCAATGAATATTAAAAAGTTTTAATTTAAAATTTTGCTTAACTGCTTAAATTAAAAGGCAAGACAACACTCAAATTCTGGCATGATCTACAGGTGGCTTTACAAATTACTAAATACATCCAAAGGTACAAAAAATGTTAAAAAAAAGTTGTACGCATTTTAAGCCTTTTCTTTTACATCGCTTCCTGTCTAAAGCTTTGTGGACAAATCATAAAACAAAAAAGGAAACGCATTCCATTTGAAAGAAACTTTGCTACTTTGTTAATAATTTTATTTGTTTTGTTGGCGCCTTTTTTTTTTTTTTTTGTTCTCAGTAATTTCTTACAGGATTTTCATGTCAGTCGGTCGGTTGCACAACAAATAAAAGGTCGATTAAACGAAATGCGAAAAGTTTCAGATTTTTTCAGGTAAATTTATCAAAGCTAAGAAACAAAGATACAAAGGCGTACTTTTGCTGCAACAATAAAAAAATTTATGTTAATTAGGGTGCGTCTTATTTGTAGGGAAATATATTTTGTCGTTGATGTTACAAAGCAGGATTGGACCTGGATTTTTAAGAGGAGACAACCATGATCAGCGCAGTGGGTTTTATAATTGGTTAGCACTAAAATAACGATCACAAAAGATCTTAGGGCAAACTTTAAATCTGTTAGCGTTTTTTTTTTTTTTTTTTTTTGAGAAAAAATTGTACCCTCAAGTTGCAAGCACATCTAACCCTTGAACAAGGTCACCTAGAGCTATGCAAAATAGCTGAATATGTAGGTCATAGTAACTAGTGGGAAATATTTTGCAAAAACAGCATACAAACTTACGTGAGAGCTGGTAATAACCAACAAGGCGCCATTATTTTCAGAAGAAAAAAAACGGCTACTACGACAAAACTGCAGATTATCTATCGAATCAACCAAAGTATCTTTGAGAATGGGAAAAACTCTCTCGAAAGAAAAATATTGCCCATCTCTTTAAAAATTAGCTCAATATAGGACAGAGAGGTACCTTTAAAAACGCACTTACAAGGCTGTGTCTCCAAGCCAAATGGTACAAAGAAAGAAAAACGGAGTACAAGCGTCATTCCGGCTAATAAACAAACGGCTAACGTCAAATAAAATTAGGTAGGCAATTATCATACAAAATCCTTAGTGCGTAAGGAATCTTCCCAGCGATGCTGTAAGAAAACCTGTTCGCCAATAAAACCCTGATCATGTTTTTCAAAATTGAATGCAGAACAGAATTCACTTCATTGCAAAGGACTGCAAAAGGGACTCATGGACTATAAACCCATTTGCCTTATGTCGCTGTTATTAAAAATTTTTGATATACTGCATTCTCAGTAGATTGGATACCTGTGGGTTATTCCCACATCTCACCTGTTAATGGTGAGGCGACAAGTCTTCTTGATGTTGCCAAATACCTGCGAATGCTTCCGCACTAAGCTGTATTGGAAGCTAAACAAGCCTTCACGATATGTATGACTACAAAAAAATGTTGAACAAAACGTGGAGTTTGAAATCAGAACCGAACACATGGACGTAGAAGTCAGTTATTGGACAGATCTTATCATATGGAGCAATAGTGGAAAGCGGTTGGTTGAATTGCATTTAACTCTTACGCGGTGAGATCATGCCTTTCATAAAGTTTAAAGGTGATATATTATGTCCTAAATGCCCATCGCTTTATCAAGAAAAGAGCATCTCAAGGTGACCAACGGCTTCCAGATTTTCACCTCGGGAAACAGCATGGAGTAAGCGTGACCATATCCTGCTTAATTTAAGTGTCTTTTATGGCACAAAAAATACGGATTACATACAGCTAATGACAGTCTTTAATACAAAATATACGCTCCTCTTTCATACCAAGAAGAATTGGAAAGATGAGCAGCTCATTAACAGACTCGGCATCAAGGGTGGCATTTGGAGTGGGAGCAAAACTTCCAGCGAGGTTACTATATATACCTATTCTAAGTAAAAGTTTTCATTCCGAAATTTTCGCTATACAGGAAGAATGTAAAACATTTTTTGAGAGAAATAGTGACAAGATTCGATAGCCAGACAGCTTTTCGGGCTCCATGGTCAACAGCGACAGCATCACGTCTGCTTGGTCAGTACAGGTAATGAGCCATGGGTCAGGCGAGTGGACATAACGTTTCTCTGGTTTGAGTGCGAGGGTAAACTAACATAGAGGGTCACGAGATGGCTGAGTTAAGTCCAACCTCTTCACTCCTGCTAATCGAGTTGCTAATCGAAATTTGATTTCTAGATCAAAGTAACAAAACAAACACACCCTAATGTATGTAAGTCTAATTTATGTAAACATCAACAATAGGGTGACAAACCAATTTGACAACGAAAGAAATCCCACTGTGTAACAAAAGGTCGCTTTTATTTACATCGCGGCAAAATGAAAGTCGCCCTAACCGTAAAAAAAGGGAAAATCAAAGACATTAAAAAGGTGCCATGAATAGAAATACAGGTGGTCATTATTTAAATATTTAAAATATATTTTAAGCTCTTAAATATTTAGAAGCTTCTATTGTGAACTGGCGAAACATGAAATAAATGAGCAATGGACGTTTGTAACACGAAACAGCTATACAAAAAATTGCGATTTTTCTTAGAAAGAAAGCAAACGGACCTACAGACCTAATAAGAAGCAAGTTAATGGTTGAAATATAAAATTACATATATACCCGTTGAGGATTTTTCCAAATAATATTTATTTTTTTTTAACGGTTTTATTTAGCTTGACTCTTCGTAGCAGCCGGCCGAACAGAATTTTCATTTCATTTCATTTCATTTATTTGAGTTTTTTTTGTACAAGTAAGACATAGTCTTTTAGATAGTACATCAATCGTATCACATTATCAAAAATAAAAGTAGAGTAATATAATATAATATAATATAACGTAAATACAAGAGTTAAAAAGATAATAAAATAAACTTATTCTTTAACAATTAAACATCCTCAGTTCAAAATTTTTGTGACAAGGATAAAGATATATAATTAAAAGGTAAGTTCAGAGTTGAGAAAAGATAATACTGCCTGCTTTAAACATCCTGTTTTTCCTAATAGCTTTAGTTGCGTATGGGAGTGAGTTCCATAGACGGATTGTACTGACAAAGAACATTCTGGATGACGTTGTGTACTTAAAATTCGGTACTAATAGATTCAAAGTCCGTGTTGATTGGCAGAAACTTAGTTTGTTAAATAAGTACAGCGGCTTTTGTGAGTGTATTAGCTTATGCAAAAAATAGACATTTTGCATTTTTAGGAAATTAAAAATATCGCATCCGAGAATCTGCATTGCATATGAAGATATGTGATCAAATTTCTTTTTAGAAAAAACAAACCGGGCAACATTGTTAAAGGCCAGCTGCAATTTGTTGAGTGATATTGAGTCCAGGTTACCGTATATTAGTTCACCATAAGAGACTTGAGGTATTATTAGAGCTTTGACCAGTTTCATCTTAGCGTCTCGTGGTAACAAATAGGCAGCTCTGTATTACGTCATTTGATGTGTTTGCTAACGCAATCGCCTTAGATTTAGCTGCATGATAGATAGTTTATTTAGGTTAGCCCAAATTGCTATACGTCTTAAGTCTTCATTCAGTCTAACAAATAAGTCTTCGGAAAGACCGATAGGTCGGGACATGTATAATTGGGTATCGTCTGCATATAAATATATGGAGGCATTGTGGCAACAAGTAACTATGTCATTGATGAAGAGTTTAAACAATAATGGTCCTAGGATCGATCCCTGTGGAACAGCAGATGAGATTGGTTTTAGACTAGAGACTTGGTTATCCCATTGAACCTGTTGAAATCGCTCGAGGAGATAACTTCTCGTTAACTTGATTGCAAAAGGGCTGAAATTATAGCTGGCTTCGAGCTTGAAAAGAAGTATTTTGAAATCAACCGTATCAAAAGCTTTGGAGAAATCCAGTAGTACTAACACAGTGAGTTCATTATTGTCATAGGCTGGTCGTATATCTTCAAGAATCTTTAACACGGATGACGCACAGCTGTGCCCTCTTCTGAATTCCGACTGGACGTCCGATAGCAAATTATTCGTAGTTATATGTTCAGTTATTTGCGTTGCCAATAACTTCTCATATACCTTCGATAAAGAAGGCAATATACCTATCGGTCTAAACTCATTGCAGGAACACGGAGACTTAGTTTTGGGGACCGGCACAACATTGGCTATTTTTCATTAACTAGGAAAACTACTGCTATTTACAGAAAAATTGAAAGTGTGAGTAAGCGGAGAGATAACAACAGGAAGGATTAGTTTGATAAATCGTATGCTAATTCCATCGATTCCTACAGCATTCGACTTAATAGCAAATATAGTGTTTAACACTTCAGCCTCTGTAACCACTGAGAAATCGAAGCTATTGATATTTGGTCTACTGCCTACTATAATTAAAATTTAATTAACTTCCCGATAAGGTACAAGCTTGGAACTTGGAATATAGTTCAGAACCCGATGACAATGCAATAATAAGAAAGAAAGCCTCCGATAGGCGGCGCATGGATCGAAATATTTCAAAAAATCGTATTTGTGGTCCGTTTTGGCTCATATTTGGAACGAATATTACATACAGTTCGGTAGAAGTGACATCAAAATACTTTGGAGTTCGAGGAGGGACAAGCATACGTGGCGCTGAGTCGAGTAAAGTCTTTGGAAGGATTATGTATTGAAGACATAGATTTTAACAAATTGTCACCATTGTAATAATGAGTCACTAAATGATCTAAATAGAATGAGAAATAATAGGCAAATAAATAAAGGCTAACAACTTGAAATAAAATAATAAAAAAAAATTTTAAGTTAAACGGATTTATTGAAAACAATACTTACATGAAATAATAATAATACTAAAAGCTAGAAAATAATTAGGTAGGTCCTAGGTACTAGTCATCGCACTCCTCAGCAATCTAGGGCGTTGATTAGATAATTAAAAAAAGGTTTGGGCGCGTGAAATTTTTTTTAAATTATTTTATTTTCAAGTTTTTAGTCTTTATTTAGTTGCTTACTCTGAACAAGCTTCTTTCTCGTAATATGACTATGTGATGTCACTTGAAAGTATTATGCGACAATAACTAGGTGACAATGATATCTGAGTATTAAGTGAATTGGAGCAGAGCAATAATAATATACTTCCCGATAACGCAAACATTTACCCTAGACATTTCCTTCTGCGATGCGTTCTCAACTATACCGAGAAATTTACACATTTTTTGCGTGCGTAGTTAAATTTCTTATAACTAGATGACTAACCTTATCATCCTTCATGCAATTGATAAATCTAAGGTTGTTAGAATACTGAGCTGCATTACATAAGTACCCCAAGGGCAATACCTTAGATGTTTTGAGGCCTATTTTTTCAGCAGCAGATTTTAAGAAGCCATATAGGGCACCCGCCGACTACGTGAGACGACACAGTTCTCGATCTCAGCACTTTGATAGCCGAGTAGATTAAATATTAAACTTCTTAACATGTGACGCATCCGACCCCCAGTAGTCGGGCGGCCCAACTACCGGCTAGCTACAATTTCTTTGAAGAATATTACCCATCTCAATGTTCTCATACAACTTGGACTTTTTTCTAACCATCTTAACAAACCACCTGCACCTCGATATGAAGTGATGTTAATGGCAGAGGCGGACACTGGCGGAAAGCAAACGCTTTTGTTTTGAGATGACCACAACCGTTAAAAATGCTCGTCACCTCCTCAGAAACTCACTGTGAGCTTCTTACGTACCGAACAGTTCAACCTTGGCTGCCCCAAAGGCTGTGAGAGGCCTGCACACCACCACTTCTACGATAAGTGGGCCGCTACTATACTGTAACGACAGAATTTCTACCAATACTGATCTTTACTAACTAATAATACGCTCATTAAGATGTGCTGAAACCGACGTTCTGCTGCCTAGATGGACAATGTACTCTTTAAACACAAAATCCCATGTGCGAATGTTGGTTTCAGTTTGTGAGAAGGATCCCGTTACACCACACGAGGTATTATCTACCCACCCGTTTCCACCTCGATGCTAGCACAATGTATCATCTGTCTACTGGTAGGTTCGAAGGAACCCTAAATCCACGTGATAAAATTTTCGCTTAACAGCAAATCATCAAATCGCTTAGTGCAAATCAGTCCTGAACGCGGTGAGGATTCCAAGGTTACATTATTGTTGCGCTCAACGTCTCAAATCTCGCTGGGATAAATATTTGATTCTTAACAAAAGCAGTTCTATGTATCATATTTTCCTACACATACATATGTAGTGCAGCGAAAGCAGTAAACTAAAATTGTTCGGTTATTTAAACTTCCTAACAGTGTTGCTACATCTTCCTCCCACGCACGCTATCCTTACCAATTTATCCGACCACCATTATATAACTTCTGATTAGAGGCATGCCTCCAGAAGGGAAATATCGATTTTAGAGTGATTGGTAGAAAGAGGGATCTCGTGACCGAGAGAGCAAAGGCGAAGATCGCAGATCGGGATAATAAAAAGGGTCAAATATCGTCATAAAGATATAAAAAGGGTGGATAAAGTGAAAGGGATGATGGTTTTTCAAAAGTCAGCAAGCCAATTTTTGGGAAAGCACAGCGTATGCTAGCTTGAAATAAAATCAAAAAATTACTTATCGCCCTGCATTGGCATCAGCGCTTCCTTAGGTGAAAAAAATTGTTTATTAAACTTCCTCAGCAATATCAAAAAAGCCTAAAATAAGCCCAAATAGACAAAGCCTTTAAATAAAAGCAAACAAAAATCATTATGTCGACAGAAATACTTAGCCTCTAATGTAAGCGCAATGATGGAAGCAGAAAAGCGGCGTGGCCATTAAGTAGGCAAAATCAAAAGTCAAGTAATAACGCAGCGTGTACTAAGAGCACAATGACTATCAGACAGACATACAAAAAAAAAAACAATGTTTACGTACTATAAAAGAACACGCACACAACAAGCAAAGTCGACAAACAACACTAACAACAACGTTCAAAAGAACTAAGAATAGGCGGCGAAAAGCCTCATCTGAAGAAGAATGCAAAACAGCAAAAGTAAATACTTTAAGAAAAACTTATATAGCTAAAGGCAAATAAACAAAATGGCCCATATACATTACCCGACCCTCAAGCACAACAACAATGAACGCCTGGCAATTGGCACTTGTTCACACAAGCACACACACACAATCACACAACACACGGACGCAGACAAAACACTTTTGGCTGCCTCATTTTTCTTGTAAGAAAAAGTAAAATTGAGAAAAGCGTTTTTATTTACGATATTTTTGGATATGTGTGTGTGTGTTTGTGCAAGTATAATTGCGTTTTGCGCCTAAAAGAACCTGAAGAAGTTTTCTTTTTTTTTTTTTGCTGCTGTTTCGACTTTTACCAGCTTGTTGGCAATGCTTATGCCGCAAAATTACTCTTTTTTTTTGGCATTTTACCCCATCCACTGTAGCTACTTTCACATGCTCCATATTTCTTTACTACGCTTAGCTTTTTTCTTACTTGCCTGCTTTTTTTTTTGCTTCCAAGTATGCTGAACTCTGCTACACTACTTGGCGTGCGCTTTCATTTTAATGGGCCACCCCTTCGAAAATCGACTGTCATCTTGCCAGCCAACCAGGTCATTTGTGTGTGTGTGCTGCACATTAGCTGCCTGCTTGTACTACAGTTGTTGTTATTGCCTTCTTAAAGCGTATTTCACTTTCGTCACTTTACTACTACTGCTCTTTCCCCCTCAATCCTTTGATATGCTCAGTTAAATTTTCTTTCCCCAGCTTACAGAAAAATATTTTTTGCTACTCATTACTTTAATGGCTTTTAGCGTCTTTTCGACACAACAACAATAAATATACTGCACGATTGCAAATCTTTGGCAACACTGGCGTACACACGTCTGACTTTCATTTCCGTTGCTATTACACCTTCTTGTGCTCGTTACTCGTACCTTTGGTGTTGCTGCTGTTGCGTCTTCACTCCACTTTGCCGCTATCACTAACCTCATTTCGGGCAATTAGGCGCTCAAACACGCTGTTCAGCGCACATATGTGCACAGGTAAATCGATATACAGTAGTGGCGAAACATACGTGTCGAAGAGTTAAAAAAAAAAAAAACAAAATAAAATTGTATTTAAAATATACACGGAATTTTATGTTTTAAATTTAAGCTTTGAAATCCAACATTCCGTTTTTGGTAAATTTTTTGTCTACATGAGTTTTTCAAACATCGAAAAATAGAGTTCCAAAAATGTTAAAACAAATTGCAACTAAATAATTTTGTTTGATAAGTTTTTTTTTATTTAATATTTTTCTGTCAAAATATAATTAATTAAAACTTTATGTAATTCAAAAATGTTCACCATGGACAAACAAGAAGAAGAATATTGAAACAAAGTTGAACCAAAATAAAAAACCATCTGAATTTTTAAGTTCTCTGTAAGTGTTTGAAAAATTTGGGATGTATGACTAAGAATCCCGTTTTGAAAAAGTTTGCATTTATTTGCTAGCATTTATTAAAAAATTTTTTGAATTGTATTTAGCTTTATTTCTAAGATTTGTCAAATTTCAAAATTTAGAAAACAAATAAAAAAAGAAAATAGTTTTAAAAATTAAAAATTAAAATTTTTTTTCTTTTTGTTAAGACTCAACATTTAAATTGCATGGATAAAATAGTTGTTTTTTTATTTTAAAATTATTTGGTTTTTGAAAGTTTAAAGAACTCAATTTTTTTATTGCTCAAGAATTTTTTACCTCGACAAATCAAAGACTCGATAAAGTTGATACAAACTTTAAAACATAAAAAAACTAATTTCTTTTGTTTTTTTTTTTTTTTTTTTTGTAAACTGACAGTCACAGCCCCAAACATATTTGAAATAAACTCCAAAACTTAAATGAAAAAAATGTATTCTAAAATCTCTGAATTTTTAAAATTCTCTTTAAAAGTTTATGATGAATGAATATACATACATTTGAGTTTTGAAAAATTTTATTTTATTTGCCTAGTTCAAAATATTCCAGATTGTTTTCAAAATTCTTAAGCTTCAAAAAAAAATAAAATTTTAGCAAGAGTCGAAACAAACATCTGAACTTAAGCAGCAAATAAAAAAATGTAATTTAAAAATAAAATTCCACATTTTTTATTAGTGAAGACTCTCAAATCAGCAAACATTCCATTTTTTAAATTTCTAATTTTTTTAATATTATCTAAATACATAATTTGTTTTTTTAATTCTCCAAATTATTTTCAAAGTTTCTATACCTCCGTTTAACAAAAGCCCAAAAATTCAAAAGAATATATTAAACCTTTTAAATTTTTCAAGACTCGGATACTTCAAAAAAATAGTCCAAAAAATTTAGAACAAATTTGAAAATTAAAAAAAAAAGATTTGAAAAAATTTTGTTTATTTTTATAAGTTTCGAAATTTATGACTAAAAGATGTTGTTTGTTTTTTTGTTATTTAAAAGTTTTTAGTCAAAATATAACCTAAAATAATAATCAAGTAAGGCACACTTGCAGAACGACAAGTTATTTCATTTAGCTCAGAGTTGATATCAGGTTCTGCAAGTAGGCCTTAAAGTTTGAAAATATTAAAAGTTCTTTAAAAGTTTCAAAATAGAAGAGGTCTTAACACGCATTCGATTTTCAAAAGTTTTATATATTTTTTTTTAACGAAATTCCACAATTTTTAATTATTGTGTTTTTTTTTTTGTTTTTTTAAGTTTCAAGATCATTTTCAAGTTTGTTTGACTTCGAATTCAAATTTAAAATGAATTTGATTTTTTGTTTGATGTGTCAAAAACGAAAATCTATTAAAAGTTTTAAAAAAATTATTCCAGGTTCGAATTCGATTTATTATGATGATTTTTTTTTTTTTTCTAAAGTTGAAGAAATCAAGAGGAGCACGATCTAAGTTTAAATGTTTTAATTTATAAATTTTAGACGGATAATATATTTAAATTTTTTCAAAAAATCAACATACATATATTAAAAAAAACCGGTACCAGAAAAATAATTGAAAAAACGTGGACTGTGTGAAGAACAAATTTTCTAACTTGGGGAAAATTTTCGAAAAAAAATTTTAAGTATGATGATTGTAAAAATTTCCACTTTCTCTCAAACTTTTTTATACAAAATTTTATAACTTAATATAAAGACATTTAAAATAATATACAACGAAACTAAAATTTTGAAAATTTAATGCAGAACTTTTTACGTTCGTCAATCATTTATACAAATAAAGATTCAATTATGAAACTAAGATCTCGCAATAAAATTTTTAAATTTTTTTCATAAAATTCTTTTGATCCTGTAACGTTGATTTATTACACAAATGTATTTTTACAACACGTTCTTTATTATTTGATAAATCTTCAGTTCTCCAAAATAATTTTCTTCAACTAACTGAAAAAATTTTCTTTACTGACAACAAATGATTTGAAAATGTTTTTTTTTTTTTTTAAATCGAATAATTGTTAAAGTAGAAAATTAACAGGTAGGTATGCCACAGTACCCCCTTCCTAGTGATAACGACATAGACATAATTAATTTATTTTAAAAGTAACTCTACGAGGAATATAACGTATACAATCTTCCTCAACATTTTCTTGATTATCCAAAAGAAAAGCTGGCTTCAAACGATCTATTGAAATTACTTTATTTTCTCCGTATACTTGAATCTTGAAAATTTTATTAGTTCTAGAAATTACTTTGAATGGACCGTCGTATGGTTGCTGTAAAGGTTTTTTAACTGCGTCATACCTTATGAACACATGAGAGCAGGTACCTAATTCTGGATGTACAAATACGTTTTTCTTCCCATGTCGCAGTGAACTGTTGGCTTTTAAAAAATGCATGTTTTCAGAAAATTCTTTCACCCATTGTGTAGAGTATTTGTTTTCTTTTTTGTTATTAAATATTTCTCCAGGAAGTCGTAAATTTGTTCCAAATGCCATTTCAGCTGGGGAAAAACCAATATCCTGTATAATATTTGCATGCAAACCCATCATGACAATAGGGAGTGAATTAACCCAGTTATTCGATTTTTGGGATTTTAATGCAGCTTTAAAAGTACGATGCCATCTCTCAATTTGGCCATTACTCTGTGGATGATATGGAGTTGTATGCGTTATTCTTATTCCAAGCATTTTAGATAATTCTCGAAAAAGTAAAGATTCAAATTGTCGTCCTTGATCAGTAATAATATGAGCTGGCACACCATAACGAGAAACCCATCCAGAAAAAAACGCTTAAGCAACGGAGTCAGCAGTAATGTCTTCCAGCGGTATTGCTTCAGTCCAACGTGTAAATCTGTCTATGCATGTAAGGATGTATTTATACTGTTTACATAATGGCAATGGACCAACAATATCTATACTGACATATTTGAAACGGTCTAGAGGGGGTGTGAAATTGCCAAGAGGACTTCTTACGTGACGATTAACTTTAGATTTTTGACAAGCAATGCATGATTTAGTCCATTTAGCTACATCTTTGGAAATTGATGGCCAAACAAAACGATTTCGTAGTAAATTTACTGACGCTCGCACTCCGGGATGAGAATGTCCATTCATACTTTCGAAGAGAGGTTTTCGAAATGTTGGTGTAATATACGGACGTATGTTTTTTGTAGAGACATCACAAAAGATTTCAACATTAACTTCTGGAATTTTCATTTTTCTTAACTCAAGGCAAGAGTCCGCTGTACTTAAAAAATTGTTCAATTCTGAATCAGATTCTTGAGCCAGAGCTAACGCTGTATAATCTAACCGCGATGGCATTGCCATTGCATCCACTCTAGATAAGGCGTCGGCTACAACATTTTCTTATCCGGAATCGTGGCGAATATCGACAGTATGCTGACCAATGTAATCTAAATGCCTTAACTGCCTCGGTGATGCCTTTTCTGGCTTTTGTATAAATGCGTATATAAGGGGCTTATGGTCTGTGTATATAGCAAATTGTCTACCCTCTAAAAAATATTGAAAGTGTTTTAAAGCCGAGTATGCTGCTAAAAGTCCACGATCATAAGCGCTGTATCTCATTTGCGTGCTAGTTAATTTTTTAGAGTAAAAAGTGATGGGCTTCCAATTACCATGTATTTGTTGTTGTAAAACACCGCCCATTCCAGTATCCGATGCATCAACCCACAAAGATGTTGGCGCATTAAGCGAGGGATACGCTAAAAGTGTTGCACCAGATAACTGCTCTTTACAGTTTTGAAAAGCTGCAGTAAGTTCCGGGGACCATTGAATTTTCTTATTATCACCCTTTTTATTTCCACTATATAGTGTATGTAATTTTGATTGATACTGTGCGGCTTTTGGAATGAAACGGCGATAAAAGTTTAACATCCCCAAAAATCGTCGCAAGTCTTTAATTGTTTCAGGTGTTTTGTAAGTTTTTATAGCCTCAACTCGAGAAGGTAAGGGTTGCAAACCATTGATTGTAACCAAGTATCCAAGAAATTGAACTTCAGGTACCGCAAAAATGGACTTCGATGTATTTATAATAACTTCAAACTCTCGAAACCGTTCAAATAGAGATTTAATATGCTTGACATGGTCGTCTATATTCTTCGATGCAATCAGAATATCGTCTATATACGCATAACAGAAATCTAGTCCGCGAATAACTTGATTGATGAAGCGTTGGAAAGTTTGCGCAGCGTTACACAAACCGAACGTCATACGAGGAAACTCAAACAATCCTATTGGAGTAATTATAGCTGTTTTTTAAACATCAGAACTCTCAACCGGAATTTGGTAATAAGCCTTAACTAAATCAACCTTGCTGAAAACTTTTGCGTCATGAAGAAGAAAACCAAAGTCATGTATGTGAGGAACGGGATAACGATCTGGAATTGTCACAGAATTTAACCGCCGATAATCTCCACAAAGTCGCCATTCTCCATTAGGTTTGGGTACCATGTGTAATGGACTAGCCCAACAACTTTTTGACGGCCTACATATGCCTTGCCTTAACATAGTATCGAACTCACGCTTAACAATTTGTAGTTTCTCAGGAGATAGTCTACGAGCTTTAGAAGAAATAGGTGGGCCAGATGTTTGAATGTGATGCGTTACAGAATGTTTAATTGGTTTATTTTTATCATGCGATGCGGTAAGATCCTTAAATTCTTCAAGTAATGGATATATAACAGAGTCTTCAAATATTGACTTAATTGAAGGTGGTAACAGCCCAATATGTGAAATCGCATTACTAATAGAGTTTGAGACGTTATCTATTATTCTATTATTCTTAAGATCAATTATTAATCCGTAATGGCTGAGAAAGTCGGCGCCGATTATAGGCTTGTTAACATTTGCTAATATAAAAGTCCACCGAAAACTTCTTTTTAGGCCCAAACTTAATTTAGTGTTTTGTTTCCAAAGGTTTTTATTGGGGATTGATTTGCAGCAAATAGCTGAAGAGATGCTGGTCCATTCAACATTTCACTGGAAAGAGCAGAGAACACCGAGACGTCTGCGCCAGTATCAATGAGAAATTCTAAATTTAATGAATTTTCTCTAACAAATAGGCGACATACTTCTTGACCAACCTTATCCGTCACCTTAGACGAGGGGCCTAATGGTTTTCCGAAATATTATTTGAACGTGAAGTATAATTACATGGCTGCACGCACTTTTTAGCACGTTCACCGAATTTATAATGGTACCAACAAAAAGGCTTACTTTCTCTTGCTCTTGAGGAATTCGTTTGTTTAACGCGTTTGTTGTTATTACGGCTATGACTTCGAGAGCGATGTGAAAGTAGCTCAACTTGCTTCGTCAAAGCTTCAATACGTAATTCCAAATCATGATTTATGGAAGGAGTCTTGGAAACACTATTTATCTCCCAAGCATTTGATGTATCAGATATTTTATCTGCCATAAGGGCGAGTATACTTAAACTTTCAGTACTTACAGATAAAATTGCTTGTGACTGTTTCGGAAGACGCTGCATCCATAGAGATTTCAGCAACTCATCAGATACTTTACCAGCAGCCAGGTCCATCAATTCACGTAACATTGCAGAAGGCTTCCTGTCACCCAGTTCCATGTCACGCAGCAGTTTCTTTAATCGCTTTTCCTCCGAATCCATGAATCGCTCCTGCAACCGAGATTTCAATGCTTCGTACATGTTATTTTCAGGTGGGTTTAGAATAAGATCGCTGACTTCACTAAGCACACTTGCTTCGATGGATCCTACAATGGTGTGGAATTTTGTTGCATCTGATGATATTCCAGCCGTAATAAACTGGCTCTCCACTTGCTTGAACCATAGAGCTGGATTTGTTCTCCAAAATGGCGGAACTTTAACGGACACACGTGCAACCTCTAATGTTGGATTCGGCTCATCTAAAAAATTCCTTTGATATACGGGTGTTTGGGGTGATGCTGTTGGCGGCTGTTGCAGATCAGAAATTAACGAATCTCCCGCCCCATTATTGGCTTCACTTCCTCTATTCGGTGTATGAAACATGATTCCTGTCTAGGGTCACCAATTGTAAAGTTGATTTATTACACAAATGTATTTTTACAACACGTTCTTTATTATTTGATAAATCTTCAGTTCTCCAAAATAATTTTCTTCAACTAACTGAAAAAATTTTCTTTACTGACAACAAATAAATTGAAAATGTTTTTTTTTTTTTTTTTTAAATCGAATAATTGTTAAAGTAGAAAATTAACAAATCCCATTTTGGAATTTTGAAAAAAAAAATTAAAATATTTAGTCTTTCTTTAAATTAAAATCTAATTAATATACAAGTTTCTGAAATTAAGTTTTTAAAACTTATTTAATTATACAATTTTTTAAACTATAAAATATAAACTTTGAAATTTTCTTTCCCCTGCACTTAAGCTACACACATAAATTTTGCGGTAGACGCATTTGTGAAAAAATTCGAATTTTTAGAACAAAATGTTTGCTGTCAAATCTCGAATTTTTTGTTCTTATGATTTAATTGAGGAATTTAGCAAAAAAAAATTTGGTGCAAATAATTTTCTTATGAATTTAAAATTTTTATAAAGTTTCTGGAATTAAATGTGTGAGATGGTGGTGTAAGCGGCAGTCACAAATAATTATTAAATCAAAAAAAGTAAAAACTACCGATAAGAATTTGCTTTTTTGAAAAAAAAAGGAAGCCGAATCTTTTTAGATGTATATATTTTGCTTTCAAAAAAAATATTGGAGCCAAAATTTAGCCGGAGGGTTGGTGCCGGGGTGCAGAAATGGCAGAACATGCTATACACGTGTATACGGATGGTTCCAGATTAATGGAAGGGGTTGGGTTTACTGTGTCGACCCAGAAATAAGTAAATCCTACAGGCTGCCAAATTACTGCAGCGTTTTTCAAGCGGAAATTATAGCAGCGGAGAAAGCAGCAGAAATTCTGGAGGAAGCGTGCTTAAACTCCAGTCGCGTCAATAGTCCCACACAGTACTTCATCAAGAAGTGTTCTGGAATGCAAAGAAGCATTGGAAAAACTTCACTCAGGCTGGGACATTACTATGTACTGGGTTGCCGGTCATAAAGAGACAGAAAGTAACGAAGAGTCCGATGAGTTGGCAAATGAGGGTGCAACACCCGCTGAGTTGACAATACACGTCCCAATCCGTTTGAGAGAAATCAAAAGGAGGTAGGAGTTGCATATTATCCATTAAGAGCGGGGCTGCGAAATTTCTAAGATCGTGTGCAAAGCCTACAATATTAAACTCACGAAGTGGATCATATCTCTGAAGAGAGAAAACTTAAGGCTCACGATGGGCATACTGACTGGACACTGCCTTCTTGTGTCAAATGCTTACAATTTAGGCTTCGTTGGTAACGGCAAGTGTAAAAAGTGTGTGCTGCAAGAAGAAACGGTTGAGCACGTTCTGTGTTCGTGTCCTGCGCTCTCCAGGTCAAGGCTCCAGCTATTAGGGGCGGCAAGGTTGCCAGATCTTGAGGCAGCCATTAAGCTAGGTCCTAGAAAACTGCTAGTATTTGCCAAGAGGACGGAGTTATTCTATAACATATGTCCTGGCACCTGATTGGGGTTCTTCCGTATAGTCGTCACAAATTCTGGTAACACTATGGACACATTCAGTCTTTGTGAGGCCTTTATTGACCGGCCAGTTAAACCCAACCTAACCTTTCTTTCAATATATTTCAAACTTTTACTTTTTATCCCTTTTCAAAATTTAACTAACAACGAGCTTTTTTTGTATTTGCATAAAATTGTTGTTTTGTTTATTTTTCAGTTTTTACAAATAAATTTATGCATCAAAAACAAAATTTTTAGTTTTAAATTAAAAAATGTTTACATATTTTTTTTTTAAATATAACTTTTTTCAACTTTTAAAATTTGAAAATGTTCAATATTTTAATTTAAAGAAAAATTGTTTAAGACTTCCAAGCACAGTTATTTTATCAGCCCTAAAATTAACTTTTATTTTGATTTACAGTTAAGCTTTTTTTCCACTGCGAGTGTGGTATATACAATTAGCAACTTACAACTGATGGCGCTTCATTACAATCACATTGGAAATTTCCTTAAGTCAATAGTATAAATGTCGGACTTAGAATGGCATATAGTAAAGTAGATACACACACATATATATATGCCTATGTATATAAGTAGATGGCAAGTTTCAATTTATCTTCCCTTCACGTTGCTTAACACTAATCAGGTGTACTGAATACAGTCCGATTTACTTAATCGATGTTAATAAAGTGTTGGAACTCAATGTGACAGCATCAATATTAGCTAATGTCATAACAATACGTTGATACTTACGTTTATCTACTTAATATTTAAGCTTTTGATATAGCAGTTTTACTAGGTTAATGTATTTTCAAGACAATAATATTGTAACGAGTTTACAGCAAATCCTCTTATATACAACCTTATGCTAAGTTCGAATCACTAAACTGTTGAATAAATAACTCCAATATTGAATAATGGAAAAATGGCCTTTATTAAAGTACTTCAAAATAACACTTATAGCTTGCTTAATTAAACCAAACTGCTTGATAGCTTAAATGAAACTGATTTCTCGCCTCTACTGACGCGCCTTTTATACTTTTTGATTTCTCGTTGCATACTTCTAGGCTTTTCCATTCCAGAACTTACTAGTTAGTTATCAGCTACAAAATCACCAGCCACAACTACGTGAGTAATACTTGCACAAATTATTGCCCTCTGTTGTGAGCAACTCAGATAAGATGTATGCATGTGTTTGTGCGTCGCTTCTCTCGGCTTAGAGATGATAGTACCGCCTTAGTGCTGCTAATATTCGTTACACTGCCCTCCACCTAAGTCTGATCGTCCCGATCAGACAAATCTCTCGATCTAAACGCTGCCAGCCTTTCCAAATGAACCACTTTCATTTTGGTTCGTGGCTTGCCAATGGTTTGTATGCGGTAAACTACATCGTTGATCCGTTTTACAACCTTGTATGGGCCTTCTCAATTACACTGCAATTTAGGGGACAAACCTTTTTTCCGTTGTGGGTTGTATAACAGGACCAAATCTTCTTCCTGAAACCCTTCCGAATTAATTACTTTATCATACCTCGCTTTCATCTTGTCACTCATAATCTTTGCTCGTTGCCTTATAAGATCGTGTATCTCTCTCAGCTCTTCTTCCAAGACACCAGTGGGTTTTTTGACATTTCTCTCCGCATCGGCACCTATCCCAAACTTCAAATCAGCTGAAAGTCTAAGGTCATTGCCAAAAATTACTTTTGCAGGGGTTTGCTGTTTCATTCGAAAATTCTCTAATTGAATCAAACTAAGCAAAAAGCTTTAAACGTATATCCAGAAAAAGCATGCGTTTTTATGGGACAGCAAAAATTCGTCGGATTTTGTGTTTGCTGTTAATCAGGTGGAGCTGAAGCAAAACTAATATTTGGAAAAAGTCAAAAATACCTCTGGTAGTAAATTGCACCATTGATTATTAGAATAAAAAAAAACTGAAAAATTAATTAAAAAGAAAACAAAATAGTTTGCACAAGAAAAGTGCGAAATCAGGCTTTTAAATTGTTTTCTCATCTCCTATGAAGAAAACCCCATTTGTGGTTATTAAAATGATTGCGAATGCATTTTAAGTTACAATTTGTTTATACATAAATCGTGAAGTTTCTGAATATAGGCTTAACTTATTCTCAAAAATGAAAATTCTAAATTGTTTCAGCTATTCTTTATTCAATAATAAAAAAAGTTATCGAGCTATCGGTTTGATATCGCCAAGCCATCGGTTTCTTAATCGTTTTTTATAGAAAACTATCGAGCACGTTCTGTGCTCGTGCCCTGCGCTTGCCAGGCTAAGACTCCAGCTATTAGTGGCTTAAGTCCTAAGAAGCTTCTAGTATTTGCTAAGAGGTCAGAGTTATTTTATAACATAGGTACTGGTTTTTGATAAGGTTTTTCAGTTTGGTTGTTAAAACCAACTTCTGGTATGGATAGCCTTTGTTAGCAATAGCAAATTAAGAACATTTTGATAACAAATTGAAAGCACGTCTGTACTTCGTCGATAACATAGCTTTAAGAAATCGATAGCCTGTCGATAAAAATTCATAACACCGGCGTCAATGTTATCATATTAAGCTGAGTGTACTGAATAAACTTAGGGCCCCACAATATTCCTAAGCGATCCTAACAAATCCCTATTTAATTCCAAACGGAACCGACATAAAAGGTATCCAAGAAATGTCCCCAAACTACATATATATATAGCTCTTAAGCTTGGCCTCCATTAAAGAAGGTTTAGTCATGTCGCAAAGGGTTTAAAGTGAGATAGCGCTATGTGAGCTCTAAAAATGTAAGTCAGATGGATGAGAAAGCTTGTAGATACTTCGGAATTTTGTTATCTACTCATAGTTTGCTATTGGGCTAGAAGCCCGGATTCTTCTTAGATAATGAGGAAATCCCAAGGTATCATATTGTGACGAATATTAGCAACGCTAAAGGATACTATCATCTCTAAGCCAATACTAAGCAGTGACTTGTATGCACATCAATAAATCAATCATTATATTTATAAATATGTCCATACAAGTAGCGGAGAGCAACACACAAACACATGCATATATCTTATCTGAGATGCGCTCAAAAGTAGGCAATAATTTGTGCAAGTATTACTCACATATACGCGCGCATATGAGAAGCTATAAACGTAGTTATAGCTGGTAACTAACTAGTAAATTCTAGAAATAGAAGCGCCTAGAAATATGCCAACGAGGAAACCAAACAATATAAAACCAGCAACAGTTGAGGCACGACAAGTCAGTTTGATTTAAGCAAGCTTTCAGTTACGAAGTATAACTGTTATTTTCAAGTAGTCTAATAAAGACCATTTTTGCATTATTCAATATTGAAGTTATTTGTTCAACAGTTTAGTGATTCGAACGTTAGTAGAAGGTTGCAAATAAGAGGAATTGCACTAAATTCGTCACAATATGTATTTTATCTATAAGGCTTTCTATATATTTTATGTAAACGTATATAACTATAAAACCCCGTTTATTTATGTGTCTATATATCGCTGGCTGAGTGGAATGTCACCCTATCTCGGATGCCGGTTCAACAGCGTTCTATATACGAAAATTTTTCAAAAACACCCTTTTTCAGAATTTGAATATTACCAAAATGTATTGAATTTTAGCCCTGTGCGTGTTGAATCCAAATCCAAGGTAGGGCGTTCTGCAACCAAATCCTGAGGTATGCTGTTTTTGGAACAAATTCTGATAAAGGCTTAGTTCAAAAGTGTTTTCGAGCTAGAGCGTTTTCGAAAGGACAGCCGGTGATATTTCACTTAGCAGTTTGAATTTCAATGCCTAAACAATACTACATTAAAATCATATAAAGCACAGAGTAGTGTCGCTATGCATGCACGGATGAAAAAATAGATGGACTGTGGGATGGGAGTTAAATTTATAAGGAATGTGGGATCTAAGAAGAAAGAAGAAGAGATAACAGAGAGGTAAGGGAGTAGCAAATGAAGGGTGAGAGATAAGTTAACTTATAAAAGAAAGAACGAGAAGGAATGAAAAAGTGGGGAAAAACATATTTGTGATGATCAATAGAAGCGTTTATACTGATTACTTGACTTTGGGTCACCAACTTCTTTTTAAGATTAGGATCTGCCCAACCTGAGCACCGCTGGGTACTCTGCTAGTATTTTAATTAGATATGTACTCATTTTAACTATGATCTGATAGCATGCACTGGAAATGTTTGGACTCATTAATTTCGATGTATTCAGGCAAGTACTTAAACGAAATGTTGGCCGCTTTATTGCGTATCCGCATTATGCTTAGGACGATGAACTCGCATTGGTGTGCATATACACGTTATTATTTGCGCTTTGTTTATTTGACTTTGTGATGACATTTGTCATTATTTACTTTGTGCTTTCGTTGCCTCTTTAGTTTATTTTTATCCCACAAATATTTGTTGCCTATTTTGTTATTATTGTGTTGGAGCTATTTACTTTTATTTACCTATTGTTAATATTTATTTAAAACTCTATTGCCGACAACAACTTATGCATACATATACACATACACACATACATACATACATATACACACATATATGCTGTGTAATCAGATTACATTTTGTGAAAATCGATCATGAACAAAGCCAACCCATGAACTTTATCAAACAGAGAAAAATTAACCTCAACACTCTCATGTAAAAGCGTTGCAAAAAAAAAAAACAAAACAAAAATACAACAAAAATTTGAGAAGGCGAGTGTATTAAATTAAAATATTTTATATTGACAGTAGTTGCGGTTGCAAATTCCGGTTCATTTTGTGGTATTTGTGGTCAATGTGTCCTATCAATTGTATGAATGAATATGTACTATGTCTTTGGTATTGTGTAATTATCGCACATACCACAAAAATGGTTAGCAACAATGGCAGCAACAAATCAAAAAAATTCAACATAGGATTTTATTGATTTCAGTTGCTTTCGTTGTAAAGTATGAATGAGATTATGAAGAATTATTATGCTAATGGATGAAATAAAAGTATTTTTCGAAAAAAGTGAATCAAGTTTAATTATAGTGGTCAACAACGATTTTACGTCAAGTAACATTGGTATTTTTTTGAAAGGTAGCATCGCACTAAAACAATTTCCTGAAAAAAAAATATTTGCACTTATAGGCTAATCTGAACACATGGTGGCCTTCAGCCGGGAATAGAGAACCCTGAATTATTTAAGATTTGTTACCTTAGAAGATATTAGCACTAATAAACTAAGTAACAATTCAGACTAACGATGTGAAATTCTATCATTCCTACTTCCACAATTTTCATCAGCATAAAGAAGTTGTAACGTGTTGATGCAACATGTTGCTAAAGCTTTATGCGACATTTTCAAATCTAGGAAAACAAACTTTGGAAGAAACAATCGCGAAGTTTTATTATGAAATGTTAAGCTTTATCCAGAGCGCAAAACGTGACCTTGGGCTTACAGAGATAGATTTACTTCAATTCAGTAGGAAGTACAACCTATTTGCCTTTCAATTATCTGGGTCAAGGGAATAGCTATTGAATTGATCTTAAATTAGCAAGCATCTTAGGCCAACAACCGATAGCAAACTCAACTGTGAAGCGTGCATTAAGGAGCCTTTTTTTTTTGTTGATCAGTGTTCAGCAAGATGAAGTGGCTCATTTTGAGGATAGTGCTATGGCTGCATGAGGCAGTGGGGCTAACGCATGGCTCTGAGGATTAGTGAGAGTCTCTTGTAAAAAACTCCAGTCTCACTAACCTAACGAAAGCAAAGCGTACTGCGTCTATTGGTGCCGTCCGATAATATCGCACCTACCTTACGACGGATTTAGATCACACTCTTAGCCTCCTTTCGATAAAATTGCATATGCACGGTGTAACAGTACAAGCCGCACTAAGTATCAGGGAGTTCGTCGCTGGCATGATACTCAGCAAGGGTATAGTTAGTTTCGAAATAATTTACTATCCTCTAAAGGTCAAGATTGAAGGTATAATAGATACTATCTTGCTATTAGAAACGTCTGCAAAAGAGGCACGATCGCAGTTGAAACAACGAATAAATCTACAGCATCCAAATATACCACCGCTGCTTCAGGACAGACCCAGGCGGTGGGGCGAGAACCTACTTGGAGTCTCTAGAGATTTTTACGCCATTTAGACCTCAAGAAGAAGGTTTCGCAAGTATTCATGCCAAAAGGAGTCAAAAGAAATGAGATGTGCTCGCACATAGAAGCTCATTAGGAAAAAATGAGGGAGTAATCAGGATCGAAGTAGGTGTATATAACCTTAGGTGTAGCCAGGAAAAAATTTGGATTTTTCACGTTAACAAAGCTCAGCAAAAGTACCACAAGATGCACAGTACCAAGGGCAACATGTCCTAACTACAATGAAAGAAGGGCAAGGCATCTTTTGAGCTGATCAATAGCCGGACACCATAAATTTATAAAAGTCAGCGCTGGTCATTGGGCATAACGTTTATAATTGAAGCCACAAAAACTTAACTACCAGAGATATAAATGCCCAACTCTAGCTTGTCTGGGTTCTTTCGTAAACCCCTTTTGGGAATCCTAAATAGGAAAGCGGAAATAGCAGTTCCGAATTTTATTATTCTACTTATAAGTCTCACTGTTTGTAGCATACTGCATTATACCTACCAATCCACTATAAAGAAATAATAAACTTGGAAGGAACAATTCGGTGGGATGAAATTGTCTGAAAAGTCCCATGTGTAAGAATAAATTTAATGCTATACAAATATGTATGTATTAAAGGTAATCTGGAGCAGTCCCAAACTAGCAATATAATAGTAGTGTGTTTATCGCTACAACAGTAACAAAAACAACAGTAGATTAAAAAAAAAATAAATGTAAGGCGCGATAACCTCCGAAGAGATCTAAGGCCGAGCTTCTCTTCCAATTTGCGTCGTGCTCCTCTTGATTTTTCCCTACAAATTGGCCGGACGGGACCTACATGTTTTATGCCGACTCCGAACGGCATCTGCAAGGCAGATGAGTTTTCACTGAGAGCTTTTCATGGCAGAAATACAATCGGAGCGCTTGCCAGACACTGCCGAGGGGCGACCCGCTTAGAAAAATTTTCTTCTAATTGAAAAATCTTATTTCTAAAATTTTGATGTTGCTTTGCCCGGGAGTTGAACCCAGGGCATACGGTGTGATAGGCGGAGCACGCTACCATCACACCACGGTGGCCGCCAGTAGATTAATCCTGGCTATTCAACCGATCACCCTTTTACTCTCTTGGGATGCTCGGTACAAGTGTTTGTGTGTGGGTTTGGCTTTTTGACAATCAAGGTAAGTCAAAAATATTTGCTAAGATATTTCCCACAATATCATTTGTGCAATTTAGTGCAGTGTGAGGAGCATTCGCTTCTGAGGCGTTTATTTAATTCATGATTCACTCTATCAAGTCGAGCAAACTATATCGGCCAAGTATCGAACTAGACCGACACGCTTAAATCACCAAAAGCAAGTATTAGACAACCAATGATTTCTTCCTTTAATATAACAGCTGCCTCTTAGGCAACTAGGCGTGGTTGTATCGTCCGCACCACATTTACTCCAGTCTTAATTTATTCAACTGAGGAAGAAAACTTCTCCTTCTGCAAAAGAGCTTGATTCAAAACAGCATTGAGTTTTGGTCCAAAAAATATAATTTTGTAGATTCATCTAACCGCCAAGATGCATATGATCCTCATCCCTCACGATTTTTGTCGAAGAAACGTTATTTTACTTTTTGAGATCAAGAATGCCTTGAGCGTGAGCTCGTTGAGTTTGACGACCAACCGTTAACAGCTAAAGCACCGTCTCACAGTGGCCAATTTGGCTTCGCTAGCGGCATTTAATTAAAATTTTCAAATTTGAAAAACCGTTAATTTTTTTTAACAATCGATAACAAATACATTCACTAGATTTGTATCGATTTTTAAAAGCTCAGCTTACAGCTGATGAACAGCTGTGAGCTGTCAAAGTCAGCACATGTTTCTGCAAGTGTTGTGCAAAATATTTCCGCCTTTTTGATCATCGTTTTCGTATTCGTGTTAAACTTGCCAATTTTATTATTTTCATTAAAAATTTTGTTATATACTAACGCCAAGGTATGTATTATATAAAAAAAACTGTGGTTGTGATCTGTGTATACTTATGTTATTTATAAAACGTAATCGTGTTTAAGTGTATTAGCAACTCGCCCATTGTAACGTACACCTGTTTTTCGTGGAGTAGAACTTTCAAAATTCACCTAGATTCAGTGTAATTTTAAATTTTCCTATATGTGTAAACCATTGTGTGTCCAAAATGTCCAAAATGAACTACGAGTACCTGCGAGCCTTCAATTTATTTTACTTTTTAGGCAAAATGTCTGTGTCAAAACGCACCCTTTTTTTAATATGGCATGAAGAAGCGATCCCCACCAAGAAGTTTCTCGCCGTAGAAAATTATGTTTTTGGTACCGTTTTGAGTAAAATTACCTATACTCAGAAGGAGCAGTGCTAAAATGGAAAGAAACTGCGCAATTTTGTTAGTAGGCTTATCCAAAAGTGGAAGGCCTGTGGCAGAAGTAAGGTGTTTTTCGAAAAAATTAACCAAGAATGGCTAGATACACCATTGGTATTGTTGGGAAAAAAAGCAAATGAAAATATTGGACGGCCGGAAAAAGAGTTTTCCAAGTGCTGCAGAAAAACACAAGTCAATAAGATGTCAGGGCTTACAGAGGAAGCGTCATGTGAAGGATTGTTGGTAGCTGCAAGCTGCAGTTTATATAAAGCTGGAAAGCGCAGTGCTTCCAAAGTTGTAGGAATAGTAAATGGCGATGAGGAGTTTAGCGGAAAGGTAATACAAAATATAAACAAACCAAAGCCCCTTCCATCCAAATTTTCGGACGATAAAGCGCTTGCGCTATTTGTAGATCTTGGACATACCAGATACACTTGGAACTTGAATAAGAAAGCAGCAAAAAACCAAAACGCCGATATATATCCATGCTACGAAAAATTACGCTTCGCCAAAAAAAAGTGCTATCCTAGTGACATTACAGTCACTGATTATTATGCTGAAGTGCCACTACAAAGTCTTGTGGACCATACAATAAACAGGATCATGGAAGCACACTCTGAAAGTTTTGAAATCCCATCTAGAAGTAATAATAACACCCATTTAACTGCTGTCTACAAATGGGGTTGTGATGGCAGCAGCGGCCATTCCATATATAGGCAAAAATTTAACGACTGCGAAGGAAACATGAGAGACCAATATTTATTTTCAATTTGTATTGTACCACTGCAAGTGCAGAACGGACCGACAGTTTTATGGAAAAACAATCGACCTTCTTCTACACGATACTGTCGACCAATCAAAATACTTTGCGACAAGGAAACGGCGGACCTGAGTCGCAGGGAAATTGAAAATATTAAGAGCCAAATATTAAATATTGTACCAACATATGTAAACTCATTGATTATTGATCACCAATTTCACATGACCATGCTTGATGGTAAAACTTTCAGCGTCATTTCAGAATCTTCTTCGCAAATATGCGGAATCTGCAAGGCAACACCGAAAAATATGAATGACTTAAATTTGGTGAAGAGCTTTCCAATTAAAGTGAACCTCTTTCAATATGGGCTATCCAGTCTCCACGCCTGGATAAGGTTTTTTGAATGTATTTTGCACATATCCTATAGAATACCAATAAAAAAGTGGCAAACTCATGGTGCTGGCAAGGATATTGTTGGACAAAATAAAACAAATATACAGCAGAAGCTACGAGAAGAAATGCATTTGTTGGTCGACATACCAATGGCTGTTACTGGAAATACCAACAACGGAAATACGGCAAGAAGGTTCTTTCAACAACCAGATTTAGCCGCTCGTATAACTGGGGTGAACGAAAATTTAATATATCGATTCAGCGGCGTCTTAGGAGCACTTGCATGTGGATACGATATAAACACGGAGGCATTCAGACTTTACGCAATGGAAACTGCCGAAATTTTTGTTACTTTATACCCTTGGTTTTACATGCCCTCGTCTGTTCACAGAATTTTAATTCATGGAGCAGACATAATCAATCATTTTTCGCTTCCAATTGGTATGATGTCCGAAGAAGCGCTTGAAGCCAGAAATAAAGATTATCGGAACATCCGTGAAAATAATACCAGAAAAAATTGCAGAAAAAATACAATGGAAGATATAATTAACGCTCTTTTTGTTTCTTGGGATCCGTTAATATCTTCATTGTCCAACGGCTCATCAATTTCCTATTCCAGAAATATTAGTTTCGATAAGGAAGTTAAAAGCTTGCTTATAATGCATCATTTTGAAGATGATTTCTCTGAATCTGATACTGAAGAATCTGATTAATATTTCTTTTATAATATGGTTTCTCTTTGAGTTGACAATTTTTTTCTTATTTTATATATGAATATATGGAGGAAAATGTTTATTGAATTAAAAAAAAATTAAAAAATTAAAAAAAAAAAATAAAAATAAAAAATTAAAAAAAAATTAAAAATAAAAAATTAAACATTAAAAAAAAAATTTAATTTTTTTTCCAAAAATTGTTTGATTTTTTTCTGAATTGAGAAAAAAAAAATTTTTTGAAGATGACTTCTTTACTTTGGAAGCTATGAATAAAATGCCGCTAGCGAAGCCAAATTGGCCACTGTGCGTCTGGTCGATGTACCTCATCACCGGCAAATCGTTGTGATAACGGGACGGAAAACAATCATAATTGGTAGATATTCCCTCAGTTCCAGACGCTTTTACTTTTGTTTGTTGCTTTCGAAAATGTTGACCGCGTCTTGCACAGATTTCGTGTAACCCTTGACTAAAAAAAGAGTAGGGGCATTCTAATACACTTTAAGGATAATCTGCTATTCAACTCATTTTGATTATGCCTTTTCGTGTTCTCTATCACACCTGCTAATCAAATACATAAGCGCACACAACTCATAATAAAAATCTTCCAATCTTGATCTAAGAATTCAATTATTATTATTGCAATAATTTGTAAGAAGAACTAAGTTGAATAAAGTTGAATTATAGAGTCCAGTAAAGTTGTTAACTTTGTTTAAGTGAGTGCTTTGTTCTTAGATGAATAACTTTTACGTTTAATATACGTAATACATACATATGTATGTATATGTATGGTTGTCACTGCGTTTGTCACCGGCATGACTGCAGAAAAGTATTCATTTTAACTTGTTATTAATATTCTCATTATTGTACCATTTCCGCAATTTTTCGCCGACATTTATTTTTTTTTAACGCTTAAAATGTTCTTTGTTCGCAGAATTCACCATTGTCCATTGGTATCAGCACGATGTACCTCTTAGTTTTTGTGAGAGTGTATGAAGGCTTGCATATTTATACCCTGCAAGAAAATCAATAATGCATGGCCGATGTTTCTGGTGCATAGAATGGAGTGCGGTGCAACTTAAGAGCTTAAATAAATAATAATCCCAACATACATCTCATTGAAGACGGCCCGTCTCTCAGTAACTTAGTAAGCACTATGAAGAAATCCGGCACTTGAAAATTCAGCAGTATAAAAAAAGAGGACAACAATCACACAGAAACATCAAAAAAAGTTGTTGGACTACTATGCAGGAGATTGCCCGGTAAGCTACGTTCTAAAATACAAAAACGCTGAACTAGCAATTGAGGAAGGCTTCATTCTCAGGCAGACGTATGACACTCTACCTCAACTTCGGTGAGGATACTGTAATAGGCCAACTCTTACTTATCCAGAATCAATCCCGATATACTCAATGTACATTGACAGAAAAAGACTAGTAAAATCACACGAAATATGGGTCAATTCAACCGAAATTTCCGTCAATTTTTATCCATCGCAACAAGATGTTGAATCAACTGCGCACAAATCGTTCATTCGTAATTGGCCGCTTTAGTCGTCAATGTAAGGCGCGATAACCTCGGAAGAGATCTAAGGCGGAGCTTCTCTTCCAATTTGCGTCGTGCTCCTTTTTAATTTTTCCTACAAATTGGTGGGACGGGACCTACTTGTTTTATGCCGACTCCGAACGACATCTGCGAGTCAGAAGAGTTTTCACTGAGAGCTTTTCATGGCAGAATTACACTCGGAGTGCTTGCCAAACACTGCCGAGGGGCGACTCTGCTTAGAAAAATTGTCACACCACGGTGGCACTTACTAACCGAACTTCAATTGGGCGCACGTCAAATATGCTGCCACACATTAAACATTATACACTTTATTATATTGTTTTATTAGACACACTTTCACCAAATTTTATATTTTACAATTTATTTAATTTATAGTTTTGAACTTCGCTTTGCAAATAGAAATAAAACTAGTAGTCACAAAACTGTTTCTCAATTCTTTCAGTTGCAGCTCAGCTCATTCTAAATTTCTTCTCTCGCATGTAGTTGCCACACTTGTTTGTTGCGAACAAAACATTTAGTATAAATGTTGGACATAACATTTTAAATAGAGAACTTGTAAGTTATAGAAAAGTAAAGAATCAAATCGCTTGAAGGTAATTCACCACTGGAGTAACTTTACATGTAATACTGCAAGTTTAATTTTCGTAACACTTTAAGTTGAAACGATGCCAAAACAACTCAAATTTTTATGTTGTCGGAAACATCAACATTAAAAAGGATGTTTTTTATTATCTTATTAGGTTCGTTCGCGTGAGTGAAAATTCGTAAAAACTTGAACAAAATGTTACTAACTTTGGAAAAATCCTGTTCGTTGAAACAAAACTTTTGCCACAAGAGGGCGCAATTTTGCATTTCGCTTGGAGGAGAAGTTGCAAAATTGTACCCGATAAATAGGTGTCCCGGTATAATTTTTTGCAGTGTTATGCACAGTAGATTCAAAAAAAGGGTTCTTCGTTTTGTATTGGTAACTGAAAAACTAGTTTTTTTGTTGTTTTCCCATTTTGTGTGTTTTTCCGATTTGGTGGTTTTCTTATTTTGTGTTTTTTTTTAACAAGTGGCACCATCGTCATAAGTACAAAGTAGAGAGCGCAGTGAGCGTAAAATTCTCTTTGAAATTTGCTCATGTATTGACTGTTGATCGCTGTTGAAATGACCAGTGATATCAATTGTGTTAACAAAAAAATCAATTAGATTGATTAGGAATCTCTCAATTTCACAGAATTTTGTTAACTTAGAAGCGACAATTTCTGTTTTGTTGAAATTACTAAACTAATTTGTTCGCTTGACAAAGAACTCGGTCGAATTAACCGTAATTCGATCAATTTCGCCGAATCTCCGTTAAGTCAAGAACAACAGAACAGATTTATTGATTTTACTAGCACCATTTCTTTCAGTGTATGCCCTGCTTGCAATGCGTCAACACAGGAGACCAATCATCTTTTCAATTGCAATGTGAAACCAACGTCTCCAACACCTTTATCTCTCTGGTCCAACACTGTTGAAACAGCAAATTTTCTTGCTCTCCTGTTAGAATATATTTATGACAAATTGTGGATTGTTGTTGTTGTTGCTGTAGCGATAAAAACACTCCTCGAAAGCCCCGGGGATTCAGATCCGGTACGTTCCAGTAGCATGCACCATTAAGGTACCAGCCCGACCATCTCGTGAACGATTAAGTATGACCACATGAAACCTCCAAGGCCATCTCGCCCTCCAACCCCTAAATCCAGGAGGAACATGGAATCGCCAGAGCATCGGCTTTTAAAGAAACAGGATTCGCCACGGGTAGGTGAGATTGATAATTGGGTTGGAGAAGCTACAATATTCCTTGAATCAATTTGGTATTTAGTCGCTTGTTATGACAGGTATAACTACCACGGGTATATTCTAAGCCGCCTAACCCGCTGGACGCACAATGTTTGAGTGGTCGCACCTATTGGATGGAGCGAAGCACTGCTACAACAACAACAACCTAATTTGAACTCAATTTTAACTGTTTGAAATAATAAAAAACGTAACCCGGCACTTCTCACTTTGTTATCCGCATTTTTATGCGTATAAAAGAATATTATTTGGGTACCTGGTTTGAGTTTGAGTCACATTTGCAGCACGATTTCCTACAGGGTATGTGTCTTCGCTTACAAGAGATTATACACCTGCAATACTTTGCCTTGCGTACGATAAAAAAGGTAAAAGTCGAACAAAAATATGGAGTACACAATCAAAGTTATGCAATAAATAATTTCCATTGAAAGAAAGTTCAGTGTGTGCGTGTGTGTGTGCACGTTTGTTATATCACTTTACTTGTCGCGTGTCGTTGTACTGTTATTTGCGCTGCACGCAATCATTATTATTTTTTTTATTCAATAGATACTCCATTTCTCTGCTGGAAATGATCTGTTGAAAAGTGTAGTTTACTTTGACAGTCGATTTGCAATTTTTTGTTGCGTCACTGTAACGGAAGGGTTACTTTATGATGAACTTTTATTGTGCTTGCTTTAAATTGCAAAACATATTTATTTGTGATATTTGTTTGTGTAATAATATTAATATTGCTTTTGCAAACAAAGTGCAAATCATAAATCTCAAGCCTTTTGATTTTGTAAATTTTTTTTTTTTATGGTTGTCGTGGAAACTTTTGATTTGACGTTGTTGGTATAACATATCGAGTGACCTGTGAAGTCCATTCATAAAAATATTAAATGTCAGGGTTTATTTTACGAAATATTATAAAGAATTTTCAATTCAGTGAATGAAAATATCCAAAAAGTCTTCGACTACGCAATGGAAAAGGTGAAATATGGTGAAGTGTAATAAACAAAGGACCTTAGCAGTTACAATTTTTATATTATTAACACAGATTTTTAATGAAAAAAAAAGCTTGAGTAGCAAGTCGTAGTAAAGTTCGATGTGAAAACATACAGGTATATGTCTAGAAAACGAAGATTGAAAAATTAATAAGGGTTCGTCAAGGGGTTGAAGTTAAATCAAAACAGAGGTAACTTTACCAGAAACAAATAACTTCGGGCTTATGAGAAGAGACTCGTGAGCATCTTATCGGTCACAACAGATACCGGCAAGTGATTGTTGCTCTCAGAATCGCTACGGGCTTTCTTCTTATGTCCCAAGAACACCACCTACTCAGTGAAGCGACAGTACTCCTCATTATGTAGTGAAGTGAAATACTGAACAAGTAGTTTCTGTTAAGCACCCAGACAGACACCTTATAGAATAGGCCTCACCTCCCAGGGGCTTAAGAAGTCATCTCCGCAAGAATTATGAGGAAATAAGGCACCTGGAAACACTAAAAGGCCTCGGACCTGCGAACCCCGCTCTTGGAACTCTCCCTAGGGAGACGCGCGTTATTCTAGCTTACTTCGATCTGGAAGCTGTAACAGTTAAAATTTTACCCATCCAGAATCAACCCTAACATACATAATGTATGTCCTGCTTGCAATATATCCCTACCATCTCTTTATTTGCAATGTGGAAGCAACGCCTCTAACACCTTCTCACTCTGGTCCACCCCTTTAGAACCTACAATTTTCCTGAACTCCCGTTAGAAAATTTGTGAGTGGTTGCACCTATTAGATGGGGCGAAGCACTGCTGCAACAACAATAACAACAAGTTATTGTTTTATTATTATCTTATTATACATAGCATAATAATTATTATCGATTGAAGTCTTATTGGTATCTATTTCATTCCAAAAAAATTGGTAATATTCCGATATCTTTAAGATAACAAAGTGAGAACTTTTCGATTATAACACGCTAAATTATTGATAACAAATCGATATTTATTCTATAAAATTGATAACTTTTCATAAACAAACCTATAATTCGTCTATACCTTGTCGACAACACACCCATAACAAACTGAAAACTTATCGATAGCAAACTGTTAACATTTCGATAACAAATTGATAACCCGCCAAGGGACTTCTAATTTTTCCTTTCTTTTCCCGTACTTTTTTTTCTGTCCTTTCCTATACTTTACTTTCCTTTCTATTCCTTTACTTTTATTTTCTTTTCTTTCCAGCCATGGTGTACTCGCCTGGCCAGCCCAGAGTCCTGGGGTCAAGATACCCGAAAAAAGTTTTACGGAGTAAATTTTCGTCATGAAAATGTTCTCAATACAACTGTATCTGCTTGCAGGGGTCGTTAGAAGCCGGCAAAAAACGTGTTGGTCTCTTCCCATCAGTTTGTAGTAAAAGTTAAAAGGAGCACGAAGCAAGTTAAAGGAGAAAGTCGGAGGTAGATGGTGGCTTGTATTTTTTTTTTTTTACCTTTTCCCACGTCCTTAAGTATTTTCGTTGGCCGAGTGGCTTACACTGCTCTAAAAAAGTACACTGTTCAAAAGAGAACTACATTCCTAACAAAAAAAGCCCAGTTGTGAAAAGTACTCCGTTCTCAAAAATTTCCAGTTCTGATAAATTCCGCCTCAAAAAAGTACAGGTTCTAAAAAGTAGCCAGTGGTCAACAGTACTTGGTTTCTAAAAATGAAGCGGTTCTTAAGAGTACCAAGTTCAAAAAAGGACATGGTTCTATGAAAAACCCTATTCTGAATAATCTCCGGTGTAAAAGGTACCCTGTTCCAAAAAGGTATCCGCTTAGAAAGTAGTTTGTGCTAAAAAGTTATCCGTTTCAAAAAGGAATGCGCTTCTAGAAAAGTATCCGGCTCGATAAGGAACCCAGTTTTTAGAGAGTACACGGCTCTTAAAAATCACAGTGTTCGAAAAAGTACCCGGTTTTTAAAAAGCAGCTGAAAAAAATTACCCAGGTCTAAAAGGGTACCTGATTCTGAAAAAGTACCCGATTCTAGAGAAATGCCCGGTTCTGAGCTTCAGTAAATTAACCGGTTCTCGAAACAGTACTCTGCTCTTTTAATTTTATGCCGCTCATTTAAAAAATCTTTTGAGTTGATAAAGAATAGGTATAAGTAATTTAAAAAACACTAAAACACATTGAAGTTAACAACTTTTGTACTTTTTTATTTTATTTCTTTTTTTACTTGAATTTTTTCTATGTTCGGAGATGTATCAGCACTAGGCTATACTAGCCGAACCCGTGCGCATCTTGCGCAACAAATATAAAAGTCTCATATCAAATATCAACAGAAATCAGCTGTTCTATCAATCAATCAGCTATCAATAAAAACCTGCATGCGCTTGCGCTGCCATCTCGCGAATGTTAGCAACTGCCGGTAATGCAGTGTTAGTTCGAATCAAATATTCACAATAGTGCCATAGTACAAATATTTTTCCCTGTATGCTGACAATCTTTTATTTTTTACAAATTATTTTAACCAAATATAGCTAAACAAAAGCACTACGATTAATAATGCCCAAAACTCGCTAATAGCATGAACCTCCATCTTTACAACCAAAACTTTACTTATATATTTGGATTCCAAATAAGAGCGAAAAAGGGACCTGCACATAATAAAACCAGCAGAAATAGTATGTAAGATAATTAACAAAACAAAATAAAAACAGAAAAAAGAGATAGAAACCTAACAAATATGTATACCGTATAATTTTTCTTTCTTCATTTTCCAACAGAGTTGATAATTTATGTATTTTGGAACGGTATTCCGTTTTTCGAAAAATTACACTGAAGATGGCACAAAACCGAACCCGTTTTGTCAACAAAATAAATTTGACAAGGGATGACGAAAAATTGCTCTATACTTTTTTACTTTTGGATACTAGATATCCAATCGCTGAATTATAAAGCGTATTTCGTACACATAAAGTTTTTCGGGATGTCAGGTATGAAAATAAGAAAACGTCCGAGTAGGTTAAGTTAGGTTAGAGTGGCCAAAGGTGCGAGCACTAGTGCAATTAGGCCCAAAAAGGTACCATTATGATACCACGTGGATCTCTCCGCTACTCAAACTAACAGGTCGATTCAGCAAATGTCAGGAATTTCTTAGGTTCCAACTTAGCCAGATCACAAAGATCGTCAAAGAATGGACATCCCAGAGATTTTTTCCTCTTGCGCCAAAGCGAAGGACAATCGCACAGAAAATGCTTGACTCTTTCTATCTCCTCTTCGTCTTTGCATTTCCTGCAGTATTCATTATAGGGAGTACTCAGCTGTTATGTATGCTTCCCGATTGCTATGTGGCCGGTCATAATTCCAACCATCAGAGATATTGTAATGTAGTGTAACACACCTCGCTCATAGAACGTGGTCGGCTGTGCATGCTCGCATTATCCGGGCCAAAGCTCGCCGGATTGGCTGGATCCTTGCCGCCACTACGCCGCCTATGAACTCGTTATACATATAAGGAAAATGATGCACTTCTCTAATAACAACAACTACAAACAAAATTACTTCCCAATCAAATCCCATAAACACTTGAAAACAAAAAGACTGCTCGCATAAAAGTTCCTGTAATTAATCCAAGGAATGCCATTACTAAACAGTCTCCTTCTCTTCCCTACCCATCCATAGAGATACACTTATTCATCACCAACCCAACCATACTTACGAACCTAAGATTTAATCCATCTCACAAAATAAATTTAAATTTACGCACACATATTTCCAATTCAAATACGAATAAATAACTCCAATATTCAATAATGCAAAAATGGTCTTTATTAGACTACTTGAAAGTACTTCACAATAACACTTTACAACTAATAGCGCGATTAAATCAAACTGATTCTGCTTACTCAGAGTTGTCTCCTTTTATACTCTCTGCTGTGTCGTTCACACACCTCTAGGCATTTCTTCTTCTAAAATTTACTACTTGTTTACCAGCTATAAACTCACCAGCTATAAACTACAGATGCACCTTTATAACTTCTCGCATAGCAATATGCGCGATTATTGCATACTTTTGTGAGTATCTCAGATATATGCATGTGTATGTGTGAGAACTAATTTGTTGATTATTGAATACTTTTGTGAGTATCTCTCCGCAGCTGTATGTACATATTTGTAGACCAGGGCTATTCATTTCATAGCACAATTGTGCCCTCTCAATTCGCACGCATATGATTCGCTCTGTCGTCGTTAATTGAGTTAGTCGTCGCTTGGCACTTGGCGTAGCAACATCCGTGATGGGTATTGGCTGATCGCTATCAAAATATGTATGAAAAATTATGCGCGATACATATGCCTGTTGTTAGCTCGTTGCTTGCTAGTAAGCGACTAAATGAAGAATCAGTTCACCCGCGCGATTGCGCTCTCACTAATACAGGTGCACTTTCAGTTTTGAATAGCCCTGGTGTAGACATAATGATTGATTTGTTTATGTAGATACAAGTGACTGCTTAGTGTCGGCTTAGAGATGATAGTATGCCTTAGTGTTGCTAATATTCGTCACAATACTATAAAAAGAATGTTATGCAAAAACAGTTAAAGAATTTACATAGTTTTGGTCTCGATTGATGTCATCAGGTGCCTGGTGAGATGGTCGTAGACGAAGAGATTGTATATCTCATCTTAAGCTTTTGAAATTAAATATTACATTCTCTTTTTATTTTGTTTTTCTCACTGAAACAAGTTCTCTAACCCACTCTTACGATGTACATTTGCAAATACTAATTTACGCTATTCCAATTCAATGTTACTCTGAATACCGTTTTGGTTTTACGCCCGCCAGTGGCGTAGTGAAATTTATATATAAGAGGGAATCATTGGATATTTGTTAACACGAAAGAGGTAACAGTATCTAAAAAGCTTTTATGGTTTATGCTACATTTATAGCGAAATTGCGAATAAAATATTTGTTCCGTCTTTTACATACTTATGAAATAAATTGGATTTTTCATAAACTAAATTTAGCTTTGTATTGTTCTTTTTCTAAAATAAAAAAAAAAAAAATTTATCAGATTAAGAAAAATTATTAAAATACCATTACAATTTGAAAAAATTTATATAAATATGAGTCTCTACAAAATTGTTTATAAATTTTAAATTTGTTCCGCTTAATCTTCATTCTAATGCTTAGCAAAAATTACATATTTTATATTTTCAAACAAAGTATTGTAATTTGGATTAAGCATTACCTGCGTGCTATTTTGTTTAAACTTTTGTTAGAGAAAATTATAAAAATTATTTATTAATATGATTAAAAATTGTAATGAATTTCTAAAATTTATGTATATGTTTGGAACACGGTTCGTAATCTATGGCGTGGAACACCTTATTAACATGGCTCAATTATCTTTTATAGCATTACCAAACTTTGCCTCTGCAAACAGAACTGTACTTCTTTGGCAAACAAAAATTTTAATGTATTTTTTTTTTTTTGAGGCTTCGACCTTTTTCCTTCCACTGCAGCAATTGCTGCGGCTAGTGCTTCCGTAGTGTCACAGAATTTCTCAAAATGGTTCAATTTTAATAGTTTATTCGCCTTTTCCAGTGTTTGAAATTCCAGATAGAGGTTATCTACTTCTGCTAGTTTCTTTTCATCCAACCGTGTAAGCCGCCGGCGTTTCGTACAAAACCAACAAAATGTTACAATACTTTTGCTGATTGCAGGAAAAAAATATTCCTTTAGCTCCAAATTCGGCAATTAATTTTTATCTTGGTCATCAAATCACTCTTAACTGCGCAAACTTCAATAAAGCTCCTTATTTTTTTTTTTTTTTTTTTTTTTTTGTTAAACATCAATCACTTGCATAACTTTGCAAATTCACTTTGTAATTACTCTTAACCAGCAAAATTATTTTCAAGCGTATTTTATTTTCTACTCCAACTGATCTGCTTCCACGCCAACTTGAAAGACTCTCGACGTTCTTCGAAGTTGCTCTTTCTCGTGCAGGTGGTTTGACATCTCTCCACTGTCAAGTTGACAGACGTCACAAATAATGTGGTACCGTTAGTAAGTTACCCTTCAAAAGCATAGAATGGTACTAAGTTTTACAGTGGAATTTTACGATTTCATAAGTCGCCCTCACAATATGTCCCCCCTTCTAAGAAGAAAGGGACTTCTTGTGCTTATCGCGTCCCATTTAGGCCACACGAGCTTAGTGTGGTAGGAAGATTCGAGATGTTTCCATCTCACACCCGCTTCCTAAGGAAAATCCCTTTCAACGTGAGCTTGCAGGGAGCGAGCGGCATACTCCATCCCTTCCAGAACGACGAAAGCAGAACGGATGTGCCCCCTACTGTAAGTTCGTCAGCCATCTCATTTCCCGGTATATCCGAGTGTCCAGGCACCCATACCAGATAGAGGGAAGTTTGCTCAGCGATCTGGTTAAGAGATATGCGGCACCTCTCTACTATCCTGGACTTACATGTGACCGATCCAAGCGCTTTTAGTGCAGCCTGGCTGTCAGAGTAAATACA
Source organism: Eurosta solidaginis (assembly GCF_040869045.1). Lineage (NCBI taxonomy): Eukaryota > Metazoa > Arthropoda > Insecta > Diptera > Tephritidae > Eurosta > Eurosta solidaginis. The sequence continues at coordinate 302,859,084 of NC_090319.1, read as the reverse complement.
AATTTGTTTATAGCCGTGAACAGCATTTCTCACGTGATCAACGGCGTCCGAGTAACAAGTATAATATTTCAAAATTTTGTTTCTTAGTAACATATATGTTTTTACGTATGAAAAAATTTAATGAAAGCTTTTCTTTTTATGTTATGGCGGCCACCGTGGTGTGATGGTAGCGTTCTCCGCCTATCACACCGTATGCCCTGGGTTCAACTCCCGGGCAAAGCAACATCAAAATTTTAGAAATAAGGTTTTTCAATTAGAAGAAAATTTTTCTAAGCGGGGTCGCCCCTCGGCAGTGTTTGGCAAGCGCTCCGGGTGTATTTCTGCCATGAAAAGCTCTCAGTGAAAACTCATCTGCCTTGCAGATGCCGTTCGGAGTCGGCATAAAACATATAGGTCCCCTCCGGCCAATTTGTAGGGAAAATCAAGAGGAGCACGACGCAAATTGGAAGAGAAGCTCGGCCTTAGATCTCTTCGGAGGTTATCGCGCCTTACATTTATTTTTATTTTTTTCTTTCTTTTTATGTTAAAAATGAAATATTTTAAAGAATGTTGAATTCACCACAATAATCAACTGAATATACTTCTCATTTAAATGAAGTACTCTTAGGAATAAAAAGCTCTTGCTATGAAAAGTTTGAAGTTGAAAGTTTTTTATTTCTTATGCAATATAACAAAATAATATAAGCAGCACGATTATTTTGTAGCGCAGCTTAATTCCACCACTTCTTCATTTACTTACGAGCACTCAACCAAACTAACTGCATAAATATCTGCATTCGTTCAGGAATTACAACAAAAACTCAAGTATGTATTTAGCTTTATTTAATGAGTACTTGCGTATGCATAAGTGCAGCAAATTATTGTATGCACACACTTAAAGAAAAAACTTTGAATAGCAGGTCAGTAGAGGCTTAAAACCCTTGCTTAATACAAAAATGCATTATAAAAATAAACAAAATAAAAACAAGTAAGGAAGGCTAAGTTCGGGCGTAACCGAACATTACATACTCAGTTAAGAGCTATGGAGACAAAATAAGGGAAAATCACCATGTAGGAAAATGAACCTCGGGTAACCCTGGAATGTGTTTGTATGACATGCGTATCAAATGGCAGGTATTAAAGAGTATCTTAAGAGGGTGTGGGCCATAGTTCTATAGGTGGACACCTTTCCGAGATATCGCCATAAAGGTGGACCAGGGCTGACTCTAGAATTTGTTTGTACGATATGGGTATCAAATGAAAGGTGTTTATGTGTATTTTAAAAGGGAGTGGGCCTTAGTTCTATAGGTGGACGCCTTTTCGACATATCGCCATAAAGGTGGACCAGGGGTGACTCTGGAATTTATTTGTACGATATGGGTATCAAATGAAAGGTGTTAATGTGTATTTTAAAAGAGAGTGGGCCTCAGTTCTATAGGTGGACGCCTTTTCGACATATCGCCATAAAGGTGGACCAGGGGTGACTCTGGAATTTATTTGTACGATATGGGTATCAAATGAAAGGTGTTAATGTGTATTTTAAAAGAGAGTGGGCCTCAGTTCTATAGGTGGACGCCTTTTCGACATATCGCCATAAAGGTGGACCAGGGCTGACTCTAGAATTTGTTTGTACGATATGGGTATCAAATGAAAGGTGTTTATGTGTATTTTAAAAGGCAGTGGGCCTTAGTTCTATAGATGGACGCCTTTTCGACATATCGCCATAAAGGTGGACCAGGGGTGACTCTGGAATTTATGTGTACGATATGGGTATCAAATGAAAGGTGTTTATGTGTATTTTAAAAGGGAGTGGGCCTTAGTTCTATAGGTGGACGCCTTTTCGACATATCGCCATAAAGGTGGACCAGGGGTGACTCTGGAATTTATTTGTACGATATGGGCATCAAGTGAAAGGTGTTAATGAGTATTTTAAAAGGGAGTGGGCCTTAGTTCTATAGGTGGACGCCTTTTCGACATATCGCCATAAAGGTGGACCAGGGGTGACTCTGGAATTTATTTGTACGATATGGGTATCAAATGAAAGGTGTTTATGTGTATTTTAAAAGGCAGTGGGCCTTAGTTCTATAGGTAGACGCCTTTTCGACATATCGCCATAAAGGTGGACGAGGGATGACTCTAGAATTAGTTTGTACGATATGGGTATCAAACGAAAGGTGTTGATTACTATTTTAAAAGGGAGTGGGCCTGAGTTCTATAGGTGGACGCCTTTGCGAGATATCGCCATAAAGGTGGACCAGGGGAGACTCTAGAATTAATTTGTACGATATGGGTATCAAATGAAAGGTGTTAATGAGTATTTTAAATGTGGGTGGGCCTTAGTTCTATGGGTGGACGCCTTTTCGAGATATCGCCATAAAGGTGGACCAGGTATGACTCTAGAATTTGTTTGTACGATATGGGTATCAAATGAAAGGTGTTAATGAGTATTTTAAAAGGGAGTGGGCCTTAGTTCTATGGGTGGACGCCTTTTCGAGATATCGCCATAAAGGTGGACCAGGGGTGACTTTAGAATTTTTTTAAGATATGTGTATCAAATGAAAGGCGTTAACGAGTATTTTAAAATAGAGTGGGCCTTAATTCTATAGTTGGACGCCTTTTCGGGATATCGTTATAAAGGTGGACCAGGGTTGACTCTATAATGTGTTTGTACAATATGGGTATCAAACGAAAGGTTATAATGAGTATTTTAAAAGGGAGTGCGCCTTAGTTCTATGGGTGGACGCCTTTTCGAGATATCGCCATAAAGGTGGACCAGGGGTGACTTTAGAATTTTTTTAAGATATGTGTATCAAATGAAAGGCGTTAACGAGTATTTTAAAATAGAGTGGGCCTTAATTCTATAGGTGGACGCCTTTTCGATATATCGCCATAAAGGTGGACCAGGGGTGACCCTATAATGTGTTTTTACAATATGGGTGTCAAATTAAAGGTATTAATAAGAATTTTAAAAGGGAGTGGTGGTAGTTGTATATGTTAAGGCGTTTTCGAGATATCGACCAAAATGTGGACCAGGGTGACCCAGAACATCATCTTTCGGGTACCGCTAATTTATTTATATATGTAATACCACGAAAAGTATTCCTGCCATGATTCCAAGGGCTTTTGATTTCGCCCTGCAGAACTTTTTCATTTTCTTTTACTTAATATGGTAGGTGTCACACCTATTTTACAAAGTTTTTTTTCTAGAGTTATATTTTGCGTCAATAAACCAATCCAATTACCATGTTTCAACCCTTTTTTCGTATTTGGTATAGAATTATGGCACTTTTTTCATTTTTCGTAATTTTCGATATCGAAAAAGTGGGCGTGGTCATAGCCAGATTTCGGCCATTTTTTATACTAATAGAAAGTGAGTTCAGATAATTATGTGAACTGAGTTTAGTAAAGATATATCGATTTTTGCTCAAGTTATCGTGTTAACGGCCGAGCGGAAGGACAGACGGTCGACTGTGTATAAAAACTGGGCGTGGCTTCAACCGATTTCGCCCCTTTTTCACAGGAAACAGTTATCGTCCTAGAATCTAAGCGGCTACCAAATTTCACAAGGATTGGTAAATTTTTGTTCGACTTATGGCATTAAATGTATCCTAGACAAATCAAATGAAAAACGGCGGAGCCACGCCCATTTTGAAATTTTCTTTTATTTTTGTATTTTGTTGCACCATGTCATTACTGGAGTTGAATGTTGACATAATTTACTTATATACTGTAAAGATATTACATTTTTTGTAAAAATATCACTTTAAAAAAAAATTTTTTTTAAAAGTGGGCGTGGTCGTTCTCCGATTTTGCTAATTTTTATTAAGCACAAATATAGTAATAGGAGTAACGTTCCTGCCAAATTTCATCATGATATCTTCAACGACTGCCAAATTACAGCTTGCAAAACTTCTAAATTACCTTCTTTTAAAAGTGGGCGGTGCCACGCCCATTGTCCAAAATTTTACTTACCTTCTATTCTGCGTAATAAGTTCAACGCACCTACAAAGTTTCATCGCTTAATCCCTTTTTGGTAATGAATTATCGCAATTTTTCGATTTTTCGAAATTTTCGATATCGAAAAAGTGGGCGTGGTTATAGTCCGATATCGTTCATTTTAAATAGCGATCTGAGATGAGCGCCCAGGAATCTACATGCCAAATTTCGTTAAGATATCTCAAAATTTACTCAAGTTATCGTGTTAACGGACAGACGGACGGACGGACGGACGGACATGGCTTAATCAAATTTTTTTTCGATACTGATGATTTTGATATATGGAAGTCTATATCTATCTCGATTCCTTTATACCTGTACAACGAACCGTTATCCAATCAAAGTTAATATACTCTATGAGCTATGCTCAACTGAGTATAATAAATGAATAAATATGTCAACAACTTTATCTTATTCTTTGGAAGCCCAAGGTAAGTAATAATTTGTGTGAAGAACCTTTGTATGGCAAATTAATGGCAGACTGGATTTCTACTCCCGGAACATTACTGCTCTACATGCAATATTAATCTGCACATATTGAAAAATTTGGTGTTTGGTTTGTTATGTTTCACTCTCGCACTCCCTCTCTCTCCCTATCCTCTAATTCACCACAATGTTTATAATTCAAACGAATACCTTCAAATTACTAACACGATTTTGGTCTTTATTATTGAATTACGGAGCATTATGAAAATTAATTTCAACGTTTATTTGGTTAGTTGCTTCGAGAGAAATGAATCGTCGAAATTTTCAGAATTTCATGTGCTATGTGTTTATGACTTCTGGTGCATTGTTGAAATAATGGGAAAGTGTACATGTAGATGCCAATTAATAATAACAATGGCAAGAAATTAAACTGCAACCGAAACCCCCAGTCATTTATTATTTGAAAACCAAAGCTCAAACAATAGCCATTATTTCGATTTAAGCAATAACGAAACCGAAACAGTTTCAAGCACAGTCAGCGTATCCAATACGGGCTCGCGCCTCTCCCATTTTTTTTTTTCTTTTCTTCCTTCTCTGACTCTCCGCCTTCTTTTATCTCGCTTTCGTATCCCACTCACTACTTTCCTCTCTTTGTCATTTTACCTCCAGCCTCACCTTTACCTCTAACACTAGCTCAAACTTCAACTATAATTTTAACTCTAACTATTATGAAAATGATCTAAGAGGTATAACATATTGTAGCGGGAGACTTTAACACAAGATCCATTGAATGAGGAATACAGCAGGCTAACACCCGGAGAAAGTTAGTTCTTGTGATGGCAGCCAGGCTCGATCTGACGTACTCAACACTGGTACCACCTCAACATATCGACGGCTTTGGATACTCGACTGCCGGTATAACCTTATTCTCAAAGAGTCAAAAGCAGATACCAAAAGGGTCACGCAAAACATTAACATGAAACGCATCCAAGTTCGACTCTGTCATGTTCTCTGCAAGGATACAAAAAAGTAGAAACCAGCTCATAAACGAGACCAACATACGAAGCATTGTGCTTGTTCTGTTTTCTACCCAACGACCCAGAGAGGATGCACACGTTACCCAAAAAGACCGCAAAGTGGAACAATTCCAGGAAGAAGAGCTTAAAATTGACTTAAACACTATGGATCCTGAGGGGGGCCCGCGATTTAGAGGTACTATGACATTTTTTTTAGTTTTGTAGAGGGTAATTTTCATACCCCTGGGTGACTAGGGTTTCGAGATATAGGCCAAAACGTGGGTCAGTGAATGCCTAGACAGTGTTTATACAATATGGATATCAAATGAAAGCTGTTGATGAGTGCTTTAGTACAGAGTAATATATTATCCAGAGACGGACTGGGACTGAGATTAGGAGTAGGACTGGGACTGAGACTCGGAGTGGGACTGGGACTGAGACTCGGAGTGGGACTGGGACTGGAACTGGAATAAAATACATACCACCCTTTGGGACAGGCAATAAGTGATGCAGAAGAATGAGAAGAAATTTAGAGAAGAGAAAAGAGAGAAGGAGAAGGAGATTGAGAAAGAGATAGAATGAGACGAAGATGGAGATAAATGAAGCGAAAAAGACGAAGGGAGGAGTGAATAAAAGGATTAGGAAAAAGTGAAGACGGGGGGGAAGGCAGAGTCAGACGGAAAAAGCTTATTAAAATGTATGCAGATAGGCCAAATGTAGGGCAGGACAACGTCTTCCGGGTCTTCCAGTGAAATATATAATACTAATCTACATAGTAGTTTGTTATCACAAAACGGATTTTTACTAATTTTTAATTTTTCTTGCTTTTTTACGTTCTAGGGGGGGAGGGGAACATTTTTTTAAATACATATAATAATAACGTCAAAAAGCAAGAAAAATTAAAAATGAGTAAAAATCCGTTTCGTGATAAGTAACTACTATGTAGATTAGTATTATATATTTCATTACAGACAATAGCCAAAGTCCCCCCCCCCCCCTGGAACCGCGCATGCCCCAAGGGCACGACGGAATGCCCATGAAAGCAACTAGGCTAGCTGCGTATAACTGCCCAGAACTTAAGGCGCACATATGCAACAAATGTTTCGAAGAAAGAACTTTCTGCACCAAATGAAAGACGACACGCTGATTTTCATTCCAAAAGGGAAAAAGACCTCGACTCTGCATTGTATTACCGCTTACTGCGCATGGTGGATGCTCCAGATAAATTATTGTAGAGTTTCCTGAAGCATCGCCTCACGAAAGCGTTAGAGGACGGGCGATGATTGTTTCGAGGAAAGCATGGATTTCAGAGAGGAAACTCCACAAAAGATGTCATAGGAGATATGATAGACTCAGTCAAGAAAGCTGAGATAGTGTGCAACAGAGCAAGACCTGCTGGTCACGCTGGGTCCTAGAAATGTTTCTAGCCCAGCCAGATGGAGCATCGTGCATGAGGCACTTTCAAAGGACCGCAATATTTGCTAGAAACCTTAAAAGACTACCTGGGAGACAAGTATAAAGTATATAATGCATGAAAGCACTCACGTTCAAAGAAAGGTAAAAATAAATGGCGGAGCGGCCGAGTATTATTCGGTATTAAGTTCCGATCTCAGGAGTATAACTTACTACATGGCAACTGTGATAACAACACGGAGCTGCGAGCTGGTGCAGCTTAAACTAAACCAGCTCATGTGCAATGCAAAAAAATGGATGGCTGATCACGCGCATCAGGTAGAATCAGAGCAGCGGAGATTATAATTTTCACGAATAAGCAAATTTCCGCTACCAGGAATATGACGACTATGACGGCAAATAGAAACACGCACTAAAACGGAATATCTAAGGGTGAGGCTTGTCAGTATGCTACTCTTCTCAGAGCACATCCCAGGAACCTGCCAGGGGGCTGTGCACACAGTAGCGAATGTAAGTAGAATTATTGAGTAGATTACTGAGTAGATTAATGGAAACAAAGGCGGCGCAAAGCATATACAAGAAGATGCTTGCTCAGCCACGGATTCAATATTCTTATACAATGCCAAAATATAGTAGGCAGGCACAAAGGAAACACCAGTAGCACCGAACCGTTCTCACCTCGGTCCTACGTAGAGAGGCGCTGCAAATACCTGCGGCGTTCGAGTAGAACCTATGGTTGAAGGAACTATATAGAGAGGTCAACTTTTACCTGACCCAATTTCTAACCGAACAAAGTTACTTCCGTAAATAAGTACACAGAATGGGAAAGGTTGAAATTACGAGCTGCCTGTACTGCTGTAATATGGACGATGTACGCCACATCTTCTACGAATGGGAACACTGCGCCCAAAAACTTGGCGAACTTTCGGCAGGCAATGTCATCAATAGCATGTCACATTTGATAAGTTCGGCAGATATGTGGGGCATAAACGAGAATATGGAGAGGAATAGCCATGGTGGCAATGACTTATCCGAGCTTAATTTAACAGCTGAGATGTATCGATTGAATTTTTAGGCTAAATCTAGTCGTGAAAATGCCAAGCTCTCTCTTTGAAAATTAAATTACACATTCTTTAATTTTATTCAAATTCCTATTTATGTAACCAGCACTCCAACAAAATTATATTGTAAATGTGGAATATATTGAGTTACTGAAAATTGTAATCAATAAACTTGTCAATAAAAGAGCTCCAAAATTATAATTGAATATATCTTTGACTGTCCTGTTCACATTCAATTACATATGTTATTATAAATAAGTACTTATATAGATACATATATGTATGTATTGTATAATATAGAAACAAACATACAAATGTGCATACGTGAATGATTGAGTCTTAACAGTAATAGAAACAAAATGGGGAATGTCACGCACGTGATGCCATTAAATTGAATTGTAAGTCAATACGAAAAGCTCAAAAGTGTAACAATACGAAGATCAAATTCATACTTCGGACTTCATAATAAATGAAATGATGTTTTGTACGCATCATGCACATATATGGGTGTACGCATAAGCATGCAATGACTTACAATAATGTCGTTTGATAAAGATATGCGGGAAGTTCTGTGTGTGTATGTATGTGTGTGTGGTTATAATTTACCAATTTCTTAATGGATATAGAGAATTGCTTATTACAGTTGTTTTAATTAAAGAAATTTTGTTTGCCAGTGTACAACAACAATGTACAAGAGTTAAAACAACTTACTCTCTAATGATGTTATGCCCTTTAACTAGCTAAATTTTCTCAGCAAATCCTGTTCTCTCACACAACCTATATATATGTGTATATGTAATTGAGGCTTCAATTCTAGTTTATTTACTGTTGGATATGTGGATCTAGTTATGTACTTGAAAGTGAGCGGGAGCACTTTTTATACTCAGTTGAGCAGAGCTCACAGAGTATATTAAGTTTGATTTGATAACGGTTGGTTGTACAGGTATAAAGGAATCGAGATAGATATAGACTTCCATATATCAAAGTCATCAGGATCGAAAAAAAAAATTGATTGAGCCATGTCCGTCCGCCCGTCCGTCCGTTAACACGATAACTTGAGTAAATTTTGACGTATCTTGATGAAATTTGCCACGTAGGTTCCTGAGCACTCATCTCAGATCGCTATTTAAAATGAACGACATCGGACTATAACCACGCCCACTTTTTCGATATCGAAAATTTCGAAAAACCGAAAAAGTGCGATAATTCATTACCAAAGACAGATAAAGCGATGAAACTTGGTACGGGAGTTGAACTTATGACACAGAATATAAAATTAGTAAAACTTTGGACAATGGGCGTGGCACCGCCCACTTTTAAAAGGTAATTTAAAAATATTGCAAGCTGTAATTTGGCAGTCGTTGAAGATATCATGATGAAATTTGGCAGAAACGTTACTCCTATTACTATATGTACGCTTAATAAAAATTAGTAAAATCGGAGAAGGACCACGCCCACTTTAAAAAAAAAATTTTTTAAAGTAAAATTTTAACAAAAAATTTAATATCTTTACAGCATATAAATAAATTATGTCAACATTCAACTCCAGTAATGATATGGTGCAACAAAACACAAAAATAAAAGAAAATTGCAAATGAGCGAGGCTTCGCCCTTTTTCATTTAATTTGTCTAGGATACTTTTAATGCCATAAGTCGAACAAAAATTTACCAATCCTTTTGAAATTTGGTAGGGGTATAGCCTTTATGACGCTAACTGTTTTCTGTGAAAAGGGGCGAAATCGGTTAAAGCCACGCTCAGTTTTTATACACAGTCGTCCGCGTGTCCTTCCGCATGGCCGTTTACACGATAACTTAAGCAAAAATCGACATATCTTTACTAAACTTAGTTCACGTACTTATCTGAACTCACTTTATCTTGGTATAAAATATGAACGAAATCCGACTATGACCACGCCCACTTTTTCGATATCGAAAATTACAAAAAATGAAAAAAAAATGCCATAATACGAAAAAAGGGATGAAACATGGTAATTGGATTGGTTTATTGACGCGAAATATATCTTTAGAAAAAACTTTGTAAAATGGTTGTGACACCTACCATATTAAGTAGAAGAAAATGAAAAAGTTATGCAGGGCGAAATAAAAAACCCCTGAAATCTTGGCAGGTATTACATACATAAATAAATTAGCGGTATCCAACAGATGATGTTCTGTGTCACCCTGGTCCACATTTTGGTCGATATCTGGAAAACGCCTTCACATATACAACTACCACCACTCCCTTTTAAAGCTCTCATTAATACCTTTAATTTGATACCAATATCGTACAAACACATTCTAAAGTCACCGCTGGTCCACCTTTATGGCGATATCTCGGAAAGGCGTCCACCTATAGAACTAAGCCCCACGCCTTTTAAAATACTCATTAACACCTTTCATTTGATACCCATATTGTACAAACAAATTCTAGGGTCACCCCTGGTCCACCTTTATGGCGATATCTCGAAACGGCGGCCACCTATGGAACTAAGGATTACTCCCTTTTAAAATACTCATTAACACCTTTCATTTGATACCCATATCCTGCAAACAAATTCTAGAGTTAACCCTGATCCAACTTTATGGCGATATCCCTAAATGGCGTCCACCTATAGAACTATGGCCCACTCCTCACAAAATACTCCTTAATGCCTTTCATTTGATACACATGTCATACAAACACATTCCAGGGTTTCCCTCGGTTCATTTTCCTACATGGTTATTTTCCCTTATGTTGTCACAATAGCTCTCAACTGAGTATGTAACGTTCGGTTACACCCGAACATAACCTTCCTTACTTGTTTTTTGTTGTTTTTGTTAGTGTAGTAAACTCAAAAATACCAGCCATAGGTTCATGCGTTGTTGGGTATATCTGTATTCCTTTGCCGGATGTGAATATGCTTGAAAATTTAAATGTTTTACTTGACATTGGTTTCATTTTAATGAAAACCCCGCTTGAAAAAAGGTTGCATTGTTCTTAGACAAGATTTTAATGAACTTGATAAAGGTTTAATTGAACCTGAGCTTGGAAAATATTTCAAAATTTTTTTTTTTTACTGAAATTAAAGATCTCATATTACTAAAAAACGTTTTTTGTAAAGTTCAAAAAGGTTTAATTTCAACCTTTCAAATTATGAAGGGCTTCCCCCTTTATGTAACCGGCTCTTAAGACTCGGTTTTGACGAATTTTAAAGGGTAGTACTTTATATAAACAATGTAGAACTACGAATGACAGATAAGATAATAACATGGCTTTAGAACATATAATATTTCATATTGCAGAATTATCAAGGATTGACGAATATACGCAGGGGCGGATCCGGAAGGGTTAATATCGAATCCGAAATCGACCGGGGTTTTATCAGTTTAGTATCTATATGCTAGCGGTTTGTAATCGATAAGATGTCGGTTGCACATCGGTATTTTATAGGCGAAGTTAAGGCGAGTTATCGGTTTGTTAATTAATATTTGTTGATTTGTTATCAAAAACTTTATAATTTATTATTGACTTGTTATCGATTTACTGTGGAATAAAAGACTTTTTAACATATTACAAACAGTGTATCAATTACTTATCGATTAGGCCTGGACGCAATGCTATATTTGTGTAGATCTATTGTGCATGATATTTCAGCCTAATTTTGTATGTGCAGGCTTTTAATGTATTTAAGTACCTCTTCCTTAATATGTTACAAAAAATTAGCGATTTGCTATCGAAAATTCATCGCTTATTAATAGAAAAGTGATTGACCTTTTATCGGAAGATTATCGATTTCTTATGAGAAAGTAATCGATCGTTATTAAAAGCTTATCAATTTGATATCGAAAACTTAAAGATTTCTTATCGAAGTGCTACCAATTTCTTATCGACGTATTTTCGATCTGTTGTGAATGACTCATTGGTTCGCTGAGAAAAATATGCCGATCAAAATCGAGGAAGTATCTGTAAACTGTCGATAACAAGCGGATAAGAAATTAATCAGAGGCCGATGACTATAATCAGTGGCGGAGCCATGGGGCGAGGGGGGCGATCGCTCTGATCTGGAACTTATGAAAATTATAAAAATTTGTTTTTATTACTTACATATAAAATTTTTAAATTTTTAGCTTTCATGTATGTATAATCTATAACATGGTCCTAATCGCCCCCCTCCCAAGATCTGCAATTTATAATACTTCGGTTGAAATATTTTATGAAATGAATAGTTTAGCTATATATTCATTTACAATTTCCATTTGTTTTGCTGTAAAATCAGCAGAAAAAATTTTCCATTCTGGTATTTTCGCTGAAATTTGGCAGCCTTGGACACTATTTCATGATCACGGTTGCCCCACCACATCTTTTTTCTGGACAAGAATTCCTTTTGAAAAAACAAAAGAAGGATTTTTTATATAGGCCTTTGCGAATTTCGGTCCCCACATCGCGTTAATGTGTTACAATTTGGCAGCAGTAACACATTCACGCCAGAAAATCGCCATTGTTTTGGGAATTGTGGCACCCTCTGACTTATACTATACATAATTCTACATAAAGATAAAAAAATATGTAAAATTAAGACTACCTATAGTTCTTTGGGCAGCTCTTAGTAGTTGATGGAACCTATCTTTCTCCGGTTCGAAATTCGGTTAATATGGAGAGTTGCTTAAATGTGAATAAACTTTTAATATTTTTCAGATAACTAATAAAAATAGTCGTGAATTAGCCTAATTGACATATTTATAATGTTTCAAAACCTGTATAAGAGCTTTCAATACACAACCCAAAAAAACGGGATAATAAGATATCCTTTCCAACAAGTTGTCTAGGGTTCACAATAAGCATATGTTTTTCATGAAACATAAACTTTCTCATCAAGATGAATAAAAAATGAGGGTTTTCCCAAAACAAAGTGAACACTTCTTATTTTCATCTTATAATTATTTAACCGGAATTTAAGCTTAACTTATTGCTTTTACTGGTTCCGAACTCTGGCCGCGCCGTGGTGTAGTGGTAGCGTACTCCAACTACCACACCGAGGATGCTGGGTTCAAGACCCGCGCAAAAGCGACATCAAAGTTTGAGAAAAAAGTTCATTCAATAACAAAAAAGCATTTCTAAGCGGGATCGCCCCTCCACAGTGGTTTGGCAAACACTCCGAAAAGTGTTATATAATAACACAAATTTTTATAAAAATATCAGAAATAATGAAGGTCGAAGCAAACCTTAATAAAAACTTGAAAAATCTGAGTGATGATGACTTTTGTAGATGAGTGTAGATATGTATGTGTGTTTGTATGAAAAATTAGAAGGTCACTTTATCTTACTTAGGAAGTTGACTTAAATCGCCTCCCCCGCCGTCCCCCCACAAATCGTGCTGGATCCGCCCCTGACTATGACAAATCGATAACTCGACTTTTTCTTTTCTTCTGTGAAACGAAATTTCTATCATTTAACAGCATTTATTCACTTAAGTAACTAGTTTTCTAGACATACACCTGTATGTTTACACATCGAACTTCACGAGTACTTGTTGCCCACGCCTTTTTTCAGTCAAAAACTCGTTTATCGCAAAATTTCTTTTTGTCAGTTTAGACCTTTTAGCGGATTTGAGCCGATGTACTCTCGAAAACTGTAACATCGATAAGTAAAATGTTAACTCTGCTTTTAATTACTTGTGCAAGGCTCCAGTTTACACTCATATATATGCATTCATTTTCAGATTATGTATGCTAATGAATAAATATTAAATTTCGCAAATAACATGACAATTTCAATTCGAAACACTGCACAAAAATTATACTTACAAATTTTTCGATGACAACATACATAAATATGAGCATTCAAACCAAAAATTCATTTGCCATCAGCAAATTAACATACAAAGCAATTTTATAGCAAAAATGTACTCGTAACTGACATTTTTTAAAACAACAAAATGTCAAAAGTTCTAAATAAATATGTATGTATTGCGGCATTACGATTTACTGCAAGAGTAGCTTTGCTTTCGAATTGTCGCAAACAAAATAATAGACGATTATTTTCCAAATGAATTGTTGTGCAAATTACCTTTCCAAACTAATTGCTTCTGGTCACGTTATATGCACACATACACATACATATGTCTGAGGGTATGATTTTGGCATACTGATCAAGTCGACTACTGAAATAGAAGGCCTTAAATTAAAACGCAAACACACACATACATACACAGAAGAGTATATAAAAGTGAAACGTTTGCAAATGCGGTAAAACGCAATGCTTGGTGCATCCATAATTAGTGCTAAAAAACGATAAAAGGTAAAAAATAAAAATTGTTAGCAAAACGGGTCATTAGTGTGCTGCTATGCCACAGACAGATATGTGTATATGTGTATGTGTGTGCGTATTCCTTTGAAAAGTGGCAATGGTTGCACATGTCCATAACATTTCATGACATAGTCACACTATAACAACGAGGCGCATAATTGCAGTGTTCACACATTGGTGGGCTAAACATGTCTAATCATAGGTTAAGACGCGCTATGATGATTGTCACTAACTTGACTTTAATATTCACGCTATTAAATTTTTAGTTATGGATATTTAAAATACGTGGGTTGGCTTTTTAGTCTTTGTATAGAGGCAGTTTGACGATAAGGGGAGACTAATAAGAGCAACTATTCCTCCAATTTGTACTTTGAGCTCACCCATGGTTGGCTATATAAATAGAGAAGTTGAGTCCAACCAGTAGGCGGTAACTTCATATGCCACTTATATATGAAAGAACTTTATACATCAAAATCAATGGTATCGCTATGCATTGGAAGTTTGTGGTGCCATAAATAATTAACGTTGCACAATGGGACCAAAACAAAAAAGTGTGCACAATATAATAAAAAAATTTACTTCCATTTTCTCAAATTTGAAGCAGACTTGGACAAGTTAGGATTCATCAGGACGATCACTTTTTGATTATTTATGATGAAAATAAATGTAAAGCACGATAACCTCCGAAGAGATTTAAGGCCAAGTTTCTCTTCCGATTTGCGTCGTGTTCCTTTTAGTTTTTCCTACAAATTGGCCGGACGGGACCTACTTGCCTTATGCCGACTCCGAACGGCATCTGCAAGATCGATGAGTTTTCACTGACAGTTCTTCATGGTAGAAATACACTCGGAGTGCTTGCCAAACACCGCGAGGGGTGACCCCACTTTGACAAATTTTCTTTTAATTGAAAAAACTTGTATCTAAGATTTTGATGTTGCTTTGCACGGAGTCGGTGTGGTAGGCGAAGCACGCTACCATCACACTACGGCGGCCACACTTACTACCATTATTGTAATCCCTATAATTCTATATTTATTTTATGATTACTGTAATTGTAATCTAGACGTTTCTGCGACTAAGATTACCGTAATTTTAATCCTAAGACTAATCAACTACAAATATTATCATCGAAATCGTTATTATAACCACTGTTAAAAAGCAGAGTGGGGGATCTTTTGATTACGGTTACCCTGAATTATTATCCCCACAGTCGTACAATTACAATTAAAATAGTTATAATCACATATCTTTAAAATTACATTTACAATAATAACTTTAGCCCTAAAAATTATATGATTACGACTTCTTTAATTTTAGTTATAAATTTTATGATTACGATCACTGGAATAATAACACTAAACAATTACTGTAATCACAAACACCATTTTTTTTTGGTATGCAATTACAGTAGTCGTAATCGTAAAATTTGATGATTACAGTTACTGTAATCGTAAACTGAAAAATGTGTGAAACAATTATTGTAGTCGTAATCGTATTGGTAAGAGGATTACAATTAAAGTAATCGTTATGCAATGTAATCGTAATCTCAAGTTCTACAGCTCTACATTGAAGCAGTGGGTAAAATTGGAGTTCTCCATCAAAAACTTGAAGTCAGCTTATCTAAGCTTTGATCTCTGTCATTCGTAATGTGGTTAATGATATACTTTGCAACGCACTCCAAAGCAGCATTTAGTTCCGCTACGAGACAGCAACGAAAACTCTAAGCCATATAGTGTTGTGCGGTCAAGGATAGCACGCGAGTGCTTAATCTTACCCTACACTAACTTGATATAAGTTATCGGTTTAATCTTGACCCAAAATTATAATCGCATACCTGGTAAGTATGGGAGTTTCTCCTCACCTGAAAAGTTAGGAGTGAATTCGATGTCATTAATAGTTGGGACTTCGAAACTCTGATGCGATGATTGGAGCGTATTTTTTGTTTAGATGCGTACTAGTATATTACACTCCCATACACCTCAATCAAAATATACGTATAAACTAGAAAATCTTTTTACTTTCTTCATATTTGGCCCATTTCATGTATGTCTGCAAATTTTAATACGAAACTGAGCATTGTGCAATTGGTTTTTGACTAATTACGCGTGGAGCTTAAGTTCAGAAACCGATGACAATGCAACATAAGGCAAACAACTTTCGCTAGATGGTGCAGAGATCCAAAAATTCGAGTTTTGAGCTAGTTTCCGATCACCTAGAGACCTTATAGTTTTAACATGGCTTAAGGCTCTGTTGTTGTTGGGGTTGTAGTGATAAGGGCACTCCTTGAAGGCCTTGGGGAGTGTTATCGATGTTGATGGCCCTATGCCGAATGCAGATCCGGTACGTTCCGGTACCAAGCCTGACCATCTCGGGAACGCTTTTTTATGACCACATACGACCTTCTAGGCCATGCCGCCCTCCCACCCTCTAGATCCATGAGGAGTTCGGGGTCACCAGAGCCTCGGCTGTTAATGCAACAAGATTTGCCACGTATAGGTGAGGTTGACAATTGGGTTTGGAGAATTTATATATTGCCCTGGCAAACTGAAAAGGTTGCGCTACACAACCCCTTGAATCTGTTTGGTATTTTAGTTGCCTCTTACGACAGGCATACCTACCGCGGGTATATTCTAACCCCCTAACCCGCTGGAGGTGCCTTAGAGTCCTCCTATTAATTTGTAATATTGAGATTAATACGTTTTTTTTTGGGCAGCGAAATACATAGAGATATTTATAAAATCTCTTCATAAAATATGGGATCTTTCGATCGATTTTTAATGACCTTGTCATTCAGCTAGAAAGTTGAAACCTTACACACAGGAAAACAGGAAAAAATCCGCTAGATGGATCATGGATACATATCTCGTGTAATTTGAAAACACTTAGGAGTTGTGTTTGGGTACCGTTTCTTTAAATAACTTCCCGCTATGCTAGAGAACTGAAATTTTCAACTTTTCTCAAATCACAGTGGCAGTTAAGCACATGTGACAGTTTCACTAGATGACACTGGGTCCCAGATATTTGGAAAAATTGTACAGCTAGGGTGGAACCTTGCAACCAATGTTTGAGTGAATTTGCATTGAGATGCATGGTAGTCCGACGACAATGCTTTTAAAAGCGGAAAATACCTATATGTGGTGGTCGGGGCGAAATATTTAGAAATTTCATACAGTATTTTGGGATAATTTTTTTATCTAAAAGGTGCAACCTTACACATTACTCTTAAGACCAAGACAATGCAACAAAAGGAGAAAGAAATTCCGCTAGGTGTTGCGCAGGCTGGCATAATAAAAGAAATCATACGAAGTTTGGGATCTTTGGATCGTTTTTTATGTAACTTCCAGGAAAGCTTAAATTTTGTAATTTTAAACGCACTTCAGAGACCAATAAGAGTGGAATGCTAGACACAAAATTTCACAAGGGGCTTCACGGATGTAGGATTTGGAAAAATGGAACGAAAGGGGATGGGGAATCTTCAGTTAAATTTTTAAAAAACACTGTCTTTTGAGCTAAAATTTAAAAACTTCCCGATAGTTTTGGGCCCAGAGACAATGCAGCAAAAAGGTAAGTAAAAAGAAAATTAAAGAATTTCCTAAATTTTCTTAATAAAAATGAGTCCATACGTCGCGGGAGATTTTTCCTTTAAAGCAGACATAATGTTGTTGAATTAATTTTGAATATGAAATTTCAACAATTTCTACAGTAATCAGCTTTTCAAAAACCAAAATATAAACACATTACCCATTAAAAATCATTTATTTTACGAAAATTTTAGATAGCTAGCAACCTCGCAGAATTTTTACAGTGAAGAATGTGGCACATACCAGTATACAAAATTTTATATAAATCGGTTAAGCCGTTTTTGAAATAGCGGTGGATTTTTCTTTGAATCAAAATGTTACGTATACGCCATGGTATACTCTAAACTAGTTTAACTCCTGTTCAAAGAATAATTCGAGCCCTACCAGCGAAAAAAAGGTAAGCGACACTATTACCGGTTTTTACTTTTTTGCACATATCGATAGTTTACAATCATATGCATCTTCTGGCAAATTTTTGTAGTTCTGGGAATTCCCGTTAATTAGTTGCAGCGGAAAGAATTTTAATGTAACGACCAAACTCATTTTGTGTACATTGTGCTTGACCGCGGTTTGTCGCTTACCTTTTTATTTTTTGCCTGCGCTTACGACTTTATTTTCTGCCTTGCGCTTAGTTTTTTATTCTATGTCGGCGCTTAGGCAATTTTCGCGGTTTAGAACTAATTAGTATACATTATGAGCCATTTGGAAATAGACGTAAGTGTATTTATACATATTGTAACGAATTTGCTGCAAATCCTCTTATTTGCAATCCTCTGCTAAGTTCGAATCACTAAACTGTTGAATAACTAACTCCAATATTGAATAATCGAAAAATGGCCTTTATTAAAATACTTCACAATAACACTCAAACTGTGCAACGAATAGCTTAGTAACCAAACTGATAGCTTAAATGAAACTGACTTTCAAAATAATACTGCTATTGCTCGCTGATATCGTCTTAATCGTAACTACTTGACAACTCAAATCAAATTGAATTCCAGCGCCTCTACATCTGCCACCTTTTATACTCTCTGTTCGCATCTTCGAAGCGCTTCCAGAATCCACTAGTCCATCAGCTCTCAAACTCCTCAGTGTAACTACAATTATATAATTTGTATTGATTCTCTCACACCCCATGCGCTTGTATGTGTGAGCGACACTTCCACAATTATAATTGCCTACATTTAGGAGCATCTCAATAATATGTCTGCATGTGTTTGGGCATCTCATCTCCGCTGCGTGTATGTACATATGTGTAGATATAATGATTGAATTATTGATGTGAATCACGTCACCGCTTAGCATCGGCTTAGAGATAGCAGCACTCCTTAGTTTTGCTAATATTCGTAACAATATTGTCACGGGTATTAGCACCACTAAGCTATACCATCACTAAGGCGATGCTAAGGCCATGCTAAGCGATATTTACGTCAATAATCAAATCATGTATACACATATAAAAGGCAGCCGAGACATGTCACAAACGGATGCATTTACTTATACGCCTATGTGTGCGCGAGAGACTGTAAACTACAAACATTCACATCAATAATTCAATCATTATGTCTACACATATGTAGGTACACGCAGCTGAGAAGCAAGGCACAACCATATGCAGACATCTTATTTGAGATGCTCCTAAATGTAGGCAATTATAATTGTGGAAGAGTCGCTCACATATACAAGCATGGGGTATGAGATAAGCTATAAAATCGTGCAATTTTAGTTATAACTGAGAAGTTTGAGAGCTCATGGACAATGCTAGTAGATTCTAGAAGATGCGAACGAGGAAACCAGAGAGTATAAAAGGCCGCAGATGTAGGGGCGCTGGAATTTAGTTTGATTTGAGTTGTCAAGCAGTTACGACTAAGACGATATCCAGCGAGCAATAGCAGTATTATTTTGAAAGTCAGTGTCATTTAAGCTATCAGTTTGGTTATTAAGCTATTCGTTGCACAGTTTGAGTGTTATTGTGAAGTATTTTAATAAAGGCCATTTTTCCATTATTCAATATCGGAGTTATTTATTCAACAGTTTAGCGATACGAACCTAGCAAAGGGCAAAAAGAGGATTTGCAACAAATTCATTACAATATATTTATATATATATGTATTTTCCAAATTCTTTAATTTCAGCTAGGAAAAGGCGCTCTTGTACCGTACTCGCATACTGATACGGATCAAACCGACGATTGCGAAGAAGAAATTTGCGTTAGGAAAAGAGGCTATAAAAAGAAAAACCAATACCTAAGCGACTCCTAACTAGAACAAAGCGGTCTACTGGAGTTCGACAATTCCCTTGCGCTACCAAAAACTGTGGAAATGATTGCATGGAAAATAGCGACAGAATTACCACAAATGAACACTTTTGGGATATCGGAAATAAATTAAGGTAAAAAGACTGGCTGCTTTCATATATAAGGGGAAAGAATATCCAGGGGGAGACCAACAAGTCCCAAAAAGAAGTTTAGCTACGATTACTCCATAAATTTTAACGACAAAACCATAAAAGTGTGCCAAAAATTTTTGTTAAGTACTTTGAGTATATCGCAAACATTGTTAATATCAGCGAGGAATAATGCTAAGTATGTCAATGTTGTTGAAAATAAGGAAAATAAGGTACAGAAGGAACCCCATAACAAACAAATCAGACAGAGCTAAAGTATCTATATTAAAAGCATTCATTGAAAAGTTGCCTGCAGTGCCTTCTCATTATTGCCGTAATAAGAGCAATAAACTGTACATTTCACATGAGTTTCGTAATGTAGCAGGGCTATATAAATGTCATGTTAAACATTTAAAGAGCATCAACCAAGAATCAGCCAAGTTATCTTTGAGAGTTTTCCGAAATATTTTCAACAATGAATTTCATATCGGATTTCATTTGCCCAAAAAAGATAAATGCGTGACGTGTGAGCGTTATAAAAATTTGGACAATGACGCAAAAAGTGATTTCCGTCTTACTGAAGAGTACAGAAATCACATTCAAGCCAAGGAAAAATCCAACGAATTATTTGTGGAGGACCAAAAAAGAGGGAAATCAAATTCCGAGTTTTTATGTGTTAGTTTTGATCTTCAAAAGGTGCTTAACACTCCTCAGTGGAAAAGCGTTAACTTATTCTATTCCCGAAAGTATGCGTACTACAACGAAAGTGTGTATGAAAATGGCACCAAAAATGGATATTGCTTTCTTTGGGGAGAGTCTGATGCAAAAAGGGGTTGCAATGAAATTAGCACAATTATTTTTCAGTACTTAATACTAGTAGATGAAAGAAAAACTTACGAATCAATAAGTCTTTTAAAAGGAATATTTGAAGATATTAGAGATATTCTACCAGAAACAGATGAGGAAGATAATGTAAAATAATTTATTTTGAAGTTCCAAAAAGTTCTTTTGACAACTAGGACTTAGAAATGAAGTTCCTATTTTTTACTATACATAAGTGCAACTAATTCAAATTGAACTGAAACTACCTATACGAATGTATTTATATGAAATAATTTAAGTTTTTTAGATGTT
Source organism: Eurosta solidaginis (assembly GCF_040869045.1). Classification (NCBI taxonomy): domain Eukaryota; kingdom Metazoa; phylum Arthropoda; class Insecta; order Diptera; family Tephritidae; genus Eurosta; species Eurosta solidaginis. Next base: position 302,837,807 of record NC_090319.1, on the reverse strand, counting down.
TTTTTTACTTTGTAAACTGGTTGAAAATGAAAAAATAAAATTAACTGCCAAATACTAACAACTGTGTTTTTAATGTCTATATTTTAAGGTAACCGCCATATCTTTGAGAACGAGCAATTTATGGTGACAGCGAAAAAAAAATGTAAGCGCCAAAAAATTGTGATCTCTCACTGATACAAAGTTTTTACACATTGCATGGCTTTTCTAATGCAATAAAACGAGTTTCAGACAATAATCAGCTTTGAGTGCCGAAATAAGTAAAAAAAAAAACGTTCTCCCGTAAAATTTACATTTTGGTGCTTACCTTTTTTTCGCGGGTAGGGCTCGAAGTACAAGTTAGAGCAATCGCATGTTAGACAATTTCATATATATCATGGTCCATGCATTATGTTTCGAGTGTTTAATTTATATGGCGTTATCATCAAACTATGATCTATGTACCAAATTTCAAACCTCTAGCCATTTCATAAGTCGACAAGGTTCACACCTAACGTAACACTTTTACTATGTAATGTAATGGCAAAGAATTTGCATTATAGTCTATGCTTAAAATCGCTTAAAAGCTATTAAACCCTTGAAGCTGGCATGGAACTTCCAACTATTTTAATAATTTTCAGATTTTAAGTAAATTATAATTGTGTTTCATTAATACGCAAGCCTAAAAGGCTGCACTAACAACTAGACGACCAATAAAGACTTGATTTAGTATAGAATATTCAAGCTCATGTGCGTTGTTGTAAATTTATTTATATGAATTTTGCCAAATGTTGACATTATCTGCATACACATGGGACTGCACAATGCACAAAATGAATTTTAGTTTAAAATTTGTGGCAGCATAAATTATATTAGCCAACAGATTTTCAAATTAAATCAAAACAAAAAATTTTGCTTTTAATTAGATTAAACAGAATATTTGTGTGAAATTCTTAATGAAGCTTTGTGAATTAAGGAGTTTGTGGCTAAGCATGCTTGCGCATATTTTTCTCTACATTTCTATACATGCATATATTTTTACGATTTAAATACAGTGCTGTGCAAACAATTAGCACCAAATTCAATGCAAATATATAATTGGTTGTAATTTTCACGCTAATAAATTTAAAGCAACGGTTTTTCAAAATACATTCACTAACTTACAGCAATTGCAAGTGAGCATAGCAACAAAAATGTGTATTTTGCCTGGCATGGAGCTACATAAAACAAAAGCAACAAACTAATATGTTGGAAACGAACCTTTCTTTCTTAGAAAGTTAGCATAGTTCCAACCTAAAGGTGTGATTGGAATTCATGTATTGATATCAGTTGTTATTCCCCAACGATGTTTCATAGCGGGGACTAACGGTTTCGTGTTTAAATAAGCTTTAACTGGAAAAATTCCGTTTTAAAAGACCGATTAGGGTCTCAACGGGATTCAAAGTTTTTTTTTGTGGGTCAACGAATAAGAGACTGTAAGCCCGTGCATTCCTAGATTATAACTTATTAATCTTGAACACTATTACGGGTCGTTGTTGTACTAAGAAATTCTTTTATGGCGCATATTCTACTGCGCTTTTAAGATTATTTTCTTTCAAAATTGATTTTTATAATAAAATTGGAGAGCGATATAAACTATTTCTTGTAGAAGGGTCTTTCAAAGGCAAATCGTTGAATAATTTTGTCACCACTGTGGGAATTTTTTATTTATTTATAAATTTATTAGCGTGAAAAATACAGCCAATTACATATTTGCTTGGAATCTGTTGCTTTTGTTTCGCACAACACTGTACATAACACTGGTCGACACATTTTATGTTGCATGAGATTTTATGTATGATTGTTAAAGTACTTTTTAACCTTATTTCAAATATGGACAAGGCTTTTTTCTAGCAGCTCTTGTTTCCAAAATATTTAATAATAAAGTTTTTTGTGAAAATAATTTTTTTTTATAAAAAAAACTTTATTAGTATAATTACAGTGAGGTAAATTTGCTTTTAAGAGATTTTCTTTTATGACTTGATTCAGGAGCACTACTCCGTATGCTGCAGCTGTAATCAGCTAACATATGAGCGTTCCAGTGTTCTTGATATCGCTCTTACATAGTGCGGAGTTCCTGGTAAAAATGCTCGCCCTGCGCTTCACTGACATCGCCTAAATTTTTAGGAAAACGGTTCAAATGTCTGTGGAGGCAATGCATCATGAAAGTATAACATCAGTTGGTTAGTAAAGTTAGGCAAATTTCTTTTTCCTAAAAAGTATTTTACAACCCAAACGAACTCGTCCTATACAGACTATTCATTTGCTTTCATACGGCTACTGAACTATGGATCACAAATTAGTTTTCTCTTCTCTGTGTGTTCGAAAATCCCAGTTTTCATCTTTTCAGAACACAGTTTTGAAAATGATTTAGAAATTTATTTGAAACATTCACCACTTTTGTCTAAGGCCTTTATATATTGTTTCATAAGACGCAATTTGATATGCAGAGGAGGTAATATTATATTGTAAGCATTGTCTAGATTTGGATAATCCCATTTGGAGTGATTTCTGCAGTTTTTCCTGTTGTGTTTACCACAAAGAAATAACAGTCGCTGTGATGTTCCGACGGTTTACGCCATATCACGGGAGTTTGTTACTTGAAATGAGGGCTTTTTATACTCAGTTGAGAAGAGCTCACAGAGTATATTAAGTTTGATTGGATAACGGTTGGTTGTACATAGATAAAGGAATCGAGATAGATATAGACTTCCATATATCAACATAATCAGGATCGAAAAAAAAATTCGATTAAGCCATGTCCGTCCGTCCGTCCGTCCGTCCGTTAACACGATAACTTGAGTAAATTTTGAGGTATCTTGATTAAATTTGGTATGTAGGTTCCTGAGCACTCATCTCAGATCGCTATTTAAAATGAACGATATCGGACTATAACCACGCCCACTTTTTCGATATCGAAAATTTCCAAAAATAGAAAAAGTGCGATAATTCATTACCAAAGACAGATAAAGCGACGAAACTTGGTAAATGAGTTGAACTTATGACGCAGAATAGAAAATTAGTAAAATTTTGGACAATGGGCGTGGCACCGCCCACTTTTAAAAGAAGGTAATTTAAAATTTTGCAAGCTGTAATTTGGCAGTCGTTAAAGATATCATGATGAAATTTGGCAGGAACATTACTCCTATTAATATATGTATGCCCAATAAAAATTAGCAAAATCGGAGAAGGACCACGCCCACTTTTAAAAAAAAAATTTTTTAAAGTAAAATTTTAACAAAAAATTTAATATCTTTACAGTATATAAGTAAATTATGTCAACATTCAACTCCAGTAATGACGTGGTGCAACAAAATACAAAAATAAAAGAAAATTTCAAAATGGGCGTGGCTCCGCCCTTTTTCATTTAATTTGTCTAGGATACTTTTAACGCCATAAGTCGAACAAAAATTAACCAATCCTTTTGAAATTTGGTAGGGGCATAGATTTTATGATGTTAACTGTTTTCTGTGAAAACGGGCGAAATCGGTTGATGCCACGCGCAGTTTTTATACACAGTCGTTCGTCTGTCCTTCCGCATGGCCGTTAACACGATAACTTGAGCAAAAATCGACATATCTTTAATGAACTTAGTTCACGTACTTACTTGAACTCAATTTATCTTGGTATGAAAAATGAACGAAATCCGACAATGACCACGCCAACTTTTTCGATATCGAAAATTACGAAAAATGAAAGAAATGCCATAATTCTATACCAAATACGAAAAAAGGGATGAAACATGGTGAGGTAATTGGATTGGTTTATTGACGCGAAATATAACTTTAGAAAAAACTATATAAAATGGTTGTGACACCTACCATATTAAGTAGAAGAAAATGAAAAAGTTCTGCAGGGCGAAATAAAAAACCCTTAAAATCTTGGCAGGTATTACATATATAAATAAATTAACGGTATCCAACAGATGATGTTCTGGGTCACCCTGGTCCACATTTTCGTCGATATCTGGAAAAGCCTTCACATATATAACTACCACCACTCCCTTTTAAAACTCTCACTAATACCTTTCTTTTGATACCCATATTGTACAAACAAATTCTAGGGTCACACCTGGTCCACCTTTATGGCGATATCTCGAAACGGCGTCCACCTGTGGAACTAAGCATCACTTCCTTTTAAAATACTCATTAATACCTTTCTTTTGATACCCATATTGTACAAACAAATTCTAGGGTCACCCCTGGTCCACCTTTATGGCGATATCTCGAAACGGCGTCCACCTGTGGAACTAAGCATCACTCCCTTTTAAAATACTCATTAACACCTTTCTTTTGATACCCATATTGTACAAACAAATTCTAGGGTCACTCCTGGTCCACCTTTGTGGCGATATCTCGAAACGGCGTCCACCTATGGAACTAAGGATTACTCCCTTTTAAAATACTCATTAACATCTTTCGTTTGATACCCATATTGTACAAACGCATTCTAGGGTCACACCTGGTCCACCTTTATGGCGATATCTCGAAACGGCGTCCACCTGTGGAACTAAGCATCACTCCCTTTTAAAATACTCATTAACACCTTTCTTTTGATACCCATATTGTACAAACAAATTCTAGGGTCACTCCTGGTCCACCTTTGTGGCGATATCTCGAAACGGCGTCCACCTATGGAACTAAGGATTACTCCCTTTTAAAATACTCATTAACACCTTTCTTTTGATACCCATATTGTACAAACAAATTCTGGGGTCACCCCTGGTCCACCTTTATGGCGATATCTCGAAACTGCGTCCACCTATGGAACTAAGGATTACCCCGTTTTAAAATACTCATTAACACCTTTCATTTGATACCCATATCGTACAAACGCATTCTAGAGTCACCCCTGGTCCACCTTTATGGCGATATCTCGAAAAGGCGACACCCTATACAACTACCACCACTCCCTTTTAAAACCCTCCTTAATACCTTTAATTTTATACCCATATCGTACAAACACATTCTAGAGTCACCCCTGGTCAACCTTTATGGCGATATCTCGAAACGGCGTCCACTTATGGAACTAAGAATTACTCCCTTTTAAAATACTCATTAACATCTTTTTTTGATACCCATATTGTACAAACAAATTCTGGGGTCACCCCTGGTCCACCTTTATGGCGATATCTCGAAACTGCGTCCACCTATGGAACTAAGGATTACCCCGTTTTAAAATACTCATTAACACCTTTCATTTGATACCCATATCGTACAAACGCATTCTAGAGTCACCCCTGGTCCACCTTTATGGCGATATCTCGAAAAGGCGACACCCTATACAACTACCACCACACCCTTTTAAAACCCTTCTTAATACCTTTAATTTGATACCCATATTGTACAAACGCATTCTAGGGTCACACCTGGTCCACCTTTATGGCGATATCTCGAAACGGCGTCCACCTGTGGAACTAAGCATCACTCCCTTTTAAAATACTCATTAACACCTTTCTTTTGATACCCATATTGTACAAACAAATTCTAGGGTCACCCCTGGTCCACCTTTATGGCGATATCTCGAAACGGCTTCCACCTATGCAACTAAGCATTACTCCTTTTTAAAATACTCATTAACACCTTTCTTTTGATACCCATATTGTACAAACAAATTCTAGGGTCACCCCTGGTCCACCTTTATGGCGATATCTCGAAACGGCTTCCACCTATGCAACTAAGCATTACTCCTTTTTAAAATACTCATTAACACCTTTCTTTTGATACCCATATTGTACAAACAAATTCTAGGGTCACCCCTGATCCACCTTTATGGCGATATCCCTAAATGGCGTCCACCTATAGAACTATGGCCCACTCCTTCATAAAATACTCTTTAATGCCTTTCATTTGATACACATGTCATACAAACACATTCCAGGGTTACCCTCGGTTCATTTTCCTACATAGTTATTTTCCCTTATGTTGTCACCATAGCTCTCAACTGAGTATGTAATGTTCGGTTACACCCGAACTTAACCTTCCTTACTTGTTTCATTTGCCTTTAAGCATAATTACTAAACACAACTTTTACATACAAAACCTGGAAACAAAAGTCTGTTATTAGTTTGATACGGAGAAACGCATAAGTATATATAAGCTCGTTAATCTAGGTCTGTGATATTCAAACGAAATTGCTTGAAAATATACACACCACAAATAAAACAAAAACTATTTGAATTGTTTACGCACATTCTCCTTGATGAGCTTATAAATAATGCAATGGATTACAGCAGCTACTACACCTACCATGGTATAATACCAACTAAGAAGTGATTTGAAATCAGCGATCCTAAATGGGTGAGAAACAAAAGGAAAACTCCATGCAACAGACAAAACGTGCTATGCATGGAAAATAACTTTAACAGTTTTAAACCTGCAATGAAAAGCTCTCAGTGAAAACTCATCTGCCTTGCAGAAGCCGTTCGGAGTCGGCATAAAACAAGTAGGTCCTGTCCCGCTGACCTTAAACTCAAAACAAAAACGTTTTATAAATGCGTAAAGGTAAAACCGCCTACTACTAATTAGAAAAAAAGAAGTACCACCAAAGCCTGTTTAGACTATTCTCCTTGTTATAAAAAAAAATGAATTAAAGCAAGTAAGAAAGTCGTAGTTCGGGTGATACCGCACATTGCATACCCGGTAGTGCACTATAAACGCTGTTGTTGTCTGATTTGGTATATTTTTGTGCAACTTATGGCATTAAATTATTTTGGAAAGAGTAACAATAATTGGGCAGGTCACGCCCATTTTCAAAATTTGTTTAATATTTGTTCTTAGCGCAACCATACCACTACTAAGGTAGAATATCAGTCAAATGTAGTTAAGTTTAGAAAAAGAGGGCGTGGTATTTAATTGATTTTGATTATCTTCACCCAGCTTATATAATTTGGCAAGGCTAGTGTCTCAAGCCAAATTGCAATATAATATCTTTAACGACTTTTGATTTACGGCTTGTTAAACTTCCATGGTGCAACGCCCATATTCCAAAATTTTCGGAATTTATATTTTGCCTCATAAATCCAATGCACCTACCAAATTTCATTAGCTTAGTGGTATTCGTTTTTGAATTATCTAATTTTTTCCACTTTTCTAAATTTTCGATATCGAAAAAGTGGGCGTGGTTATCGTCCGATTACGCTCGTTTTTCAATACCAATCTATTCTGGGTACAGATAAGCCCGTATACCGATTTTGCAGAAGATATCTCAATATTTGCTCAAGTGTTCGTGTTAACGGACGGTATGGCTTAATTAAATATTTTTTCGAAACTGATGATTTTGATATAGTCTTTATCTATATCGATTCCTTTATACCTGTAAAACTAACCGTTATCCAATCAAAGTTATAATACCTTGTATACAAATATAGCTGGGTATAAAAACTTGAATAAATATATATTCTGAAACTTTATTTAATAAATTGGGAAAAATGTTGTAATTTCTACCTTCGATGGTTAATAAAACAGCACAAACGTCCGGATTAATTATCTTAGTACTTTGTTTTTCAGTCCTCAATCCAATAATGAACCGGAATTCCACCATCTTCTCCTTCTTCCATTCCTTTCCTTTACAGTGATGTATTTTTGCTTATTCTATTAATTAGTTCCCATGGTTGTATCTTTTACTTATTCTGTTACATTTGTTGACATGGTTGCATTTATAGTCTTACAATGTAAACAACGTGACATCAGGACGGACAAGGCGACAGCTGTTTCGAGTATACATACAGTCTCTTGTTATCGTTGTTGTTGTAGTGTAAGAACACTCTGCGAAGGCCTTGGGGAGTGTTATCGATGTTGATGGTCCTTTGCCGGATGCAGATCGGGTAGGTTCCGGTAACAAGCACCATAAATGCACTAGCCCGACGATCTCGGGAAGGATTTGGTATGACTACATGAAACCTTTTTTGTAATCATGTGTAAAAGTTATGCTTTTTGTTGGTGGTGGTTTCAACGAAACTGGTATTTTTGCTTTTTTCTACAACAACTAAGGCATGACGTGGCTGAATGCGTTTGTAACACTTCAACCATCATAGGAGTGCGGGTTCAAATCCCACTCCCGGAAGAAAGGGCTTTGAAGAGATTTACAAGGTATAATCGAAACAACTGTGGCCTTGTCCGTCCTGAAGCCATGTTGTGTAAATTTTTCCCAAATTATTAAAAAAATCATAAATTAAAAATTGCTTCGAATAAATATTTTCATAAACGTATGTATAAGCAATGAGGGAATATCCGCTTAATTCATACATATATTTTGAAACGTTAAACACTAAAAACAGCTGCAACGTGAATTGTATTAATTTTCCACAAGCCATTTAAACAATTAAATGTATAAATATTGTATAACAACACAATTTTCTCCTAAAGCATTTATATAAACATAAGGGTTGTCAATGAACATTTTTTTTTGCTTTTTTTTTTATTTACAATTCTAATAATTATTATTACCTTTTATTAGCTTTTTATTGTATTTATTTTTGTAAATATTCATGTTTTGTTAACAAATACTTTGTGGTATTTTGAAAATGCAAAAATATCTTGTCAGCAATATACATTACAACGATTCGATTTACAAATATCTAATAAAATTATATAAGCGATTGAAAGCTAGGAATATGTTTTTTTTTTATTAACAGACACGTATTGATATATTAATACTTATGTCTCAGTTCCTTCTATCATTAAATGAGGAAGTGCGGGTTGGAGGAGGAAACGATCGAGCACGTTCTGTGCTCGTGCCCTGTACTTGCCAGGCTAAGACTCCAGCTATTAGGAGTGATACAGCTGTCAGATCTAGAAGCAGCAAGTGGCTTAAGTCCTAGGAAGTTTCTAGTATTTGCCAAGAGGACGGAGTTATTTTATAACATAGGTCCTGGCTTTTGATAGGATTTTTCAGTTTGGTCGTTAAAACAAACTTCTGGTAACACTACGGACTCAATCAGTCTATGTGAGGTCCTCATGGACCGGCCAGTTCAACCTACCTACCTATGTCTCAGAGCTGGGAAAAATGCATTAGTTTTTAAATGTATTCACATTTTATTAGTAATGTAAAAAGTTATGCACTGAACTTGAAAAATTTCGTGTAAATGCATTAGAAAATTTATTTGATATAAAAACTAAATTTTTGGTTACGTAACTTGGTTATTTGATAAGCGATTTTCGAAATTAATATGTCATAGTTTTGATCCATTTTAGCTTAATAATGTCCTTAATTATTCTTTTAAGCATCGAAATCTTTATTGTAAAGTTTTTATCTGCTTAACCAATTGCAAGCCTTAAAGTATATTAACGAACTTAGTGCAATTCCTCTTATTTGCAACCTTCTACTAACGTTCGAATCACTAAACTGTTGAATAAATAACTCCACTATTAAATAATGCAAAATGGCCTTTATTCAAGTACTTCACAATACTACTACTTCTCGACAGATAGCGTGCTTAAATCAAACTCATTCTGATTCGCAGTTTACCTTCTTTTATACTCTGTGATTTCTTGTTCGCATACTTCTAGGCGTTTCTATTTTTAGAATTTACTTCTCGTTTACAGATGCACGATTTTATAGCTTCTCTCATATCCCATGCGCGTGTATATGTGAGTGATACTTCCACAAATGATTGCATACATTTGGGAGTATTTCATATATATGGATGTGTTTGTGCGTTACTCTCCGCTGCGTGTATGGACGTATGGGTAGACATAATGCTTGATTTGTTGATGTGCATACAAGACACTGTTTAGTATCGGCTTAAAGATGATAGTATCCCTTAGTGTTGCTAATATTTGTCACAGTATTATTCTCGTATTATTAAAAGGAATTGCAGAGCTTTTCAAGACATATCCATATAATATTAAATAACCAAGTTCAAGTATCAGGAAAACCCTAAAATAAAATAGATTGAAGCTACTACGAATTTTGCAACATTTTTATTTCTTATGGAGACATATGTCGCAAAGGCAGGTAATCATAAAAACAATGTTTTGAGCAATTTCAATACAATTAGATTTTGCTAATTTTCTTACAGTTCCAATTCTCCTACAAAGCTTTAAAAAAACGAGTGCACGCTAACTAATTTTGCAATTTTTTAACAAGTCTAGAATAACAAGCCTGTCGAATTTCGACATAATAACTTCAACGAGTTAAGATCTGTGGATTGTAAAATAAAAAATTTTCCCCCACGGATATACATTTAAAAACGAGAAAAATAAGTGCTAAAATAAGAAAAAATGGTATATGATAATCCGCCATCAAAAATCTAGAAAAGCTATTTTTTTAAGAATATAACCTTTTTTTCCTTGGTTGTGAGAATAATTTTCTTGAAATCATAGAAAATGGTAAAAAAATTAAAATTAAAATTTAAATTAAATTGTGTAACTGTAACGGCAGGGAATATCTATTCGGACGTGCTCAAATTTACAATTGACTGATCTTACTTACTGAGCTATTATTTTCTCAAATTAATGGAAAGTTTTATACAAAAATAAGAAATTATCAGCCATTTAATTGAAAATTACTTTAGTTTAAAACAATTTAAAAACATATTTTTCTCATTTTAGGCGCCAACAAACGCGGAATCAGCCTTCCTAATATCATTGAAGCCCAACGTGAATCAGCTGATTGGACCTTATCAGTGCGGCTTCAGACCAGGTAAATATACCATCGACCAGATTTTCACAATGCGTCAATGCGAAAAAGCCACCACACGAGAGCTGCCTTTATGCCGCTATGCCTTTAATTTTGTTTCCCCGCAAAACTTATTCGGCTGTGCAAAACGACGTTGATCAACACCATCAACTCAGTCAGAATTGGGAGAGACCTCTCCGAGCACTTCGAAACTAAACGAGGTTTCAGACACGTTGACCGCCTATCGTGCGATTTCTTTAATTTGATGCTGGAGGAAATTATACTAGGTGCAGAGCTTAACCGCTTCGGAACAATATTCTTTAAAGGCGTGCAATTACTGGCGTATGCTAGTGATAATGAAATGAATGGCTTGAACATCTGCGCCGTAAGTTCTGCTTACTACAAACTGGAAAAGAAGCGCAAAAGATGGGTGTGATAGTGAATGAGGACAAAAGTACCTGCTGTCATCCAGCAAAGAGCCAGCGCATTTGCGCCTTGGCAACCACGCTACTGTTGGGAGCCATAATTACGAAATAGTAAAAGACTTTGTTTATTTGGGTACCAGTATTAGCACAAACAACAAAAGAGCTCCACAGGATGAATTAGAAGTTCCATTAAATAGTTTTCTATACAGACCAGAATATAGGAAAAGAAGCGCCACCGGAAACAAAAACTATATTCAAAACTGTAGTTAGGCTCATAGCTCAATAAGTTTTTCTTAATTCCAAGAAATCCCCGGCGGACTTCTCTTAAACCCAATTTTCGAAATTAAAATACTATTCTTCGGAACCCATGCATTTGTTACAGTTTTAATAACTCAAGTGTTACGCACCACTTTTATCGTGAAAAATATGCTTTATATCTTATAAAGAGATTTTAAGCTGTGCTTCTCTTCCAATTTGAGTCGTGCTTCTTTAAATTTTGGTTACAAGTTGGCGGGATGGGACCTGTATGTTTTACGCTGACTCCGAACTGTATTGGCACGGCAGATGAATTTTCACGGAGAAAATTTTCATGGCAGCAACACACTCAGAGTGCTTGCCAAAACACTGCCGAAGGGCGATCCGGCTTAAAAAAACTTTTTTCTTATTGTATTTTTCGATGTTGTTTTGCCCGGGACTAGAACCCAAGTTCTACGGTGTGGTAGGTGAAGCACGCTACCACCACACCACGGTGACCGCCAAAAAAAGATGCTTTAATGAAAGAAATATGCGATTCATATTGCAATCGTAAATTTATCATACATTTTTAATAATTTCTTAAAAGCTGCTATATTAGCAATTACGCGAATATTTTATCAACTACAGATGCGATAAAAAAATAAAAATAAAAAAAATTATTGCTATATTTTTGCTAGCTGAGCACTGCTTCAACTTAAATTTGTATCTTTTACAGCTATCCTATTAAGCTTTTTAACTATACATACATACAATCAATCGTATTTTCTTTGTTTTTGTTTTCACTCATAATTGTGTTGCGAACCTGCATAACTTGTTGAGCATGCATAATATTAATCCCAACTAAAACTATTATTGCAATAATATATTTTTTTACGCATTTTTGTTTTTTTTTTTTTTTTTGCGCATAATTTGTGGTGCTAACTGGAAAATAAAATACATACATGACAATATTTTAACACACACATTTATAAAATTTTCACTGCAATTGCAAGCCACAATTCATTACACATCAAAAAATTTAACTTATGTTCAGATTGCATAAACAAGATATAAAAAATTATAAAACAAAAAAGTCAATTATGTATTTATTGCTACTATCGCGTGCGAACAAGCCGAATTGCACTTAAAAATGATGAGACAATGAAATGAAAAACAACAACAAAAAAATCACACGCTTTTCTGCAAACAGCTCACAATTCTCCTAATTTTTATACCTTTCATGAACACGAAATGGTATATTAACTTTGGTCCGATGTTTGTAACGTTGAGAAATATAGAAGACAGACTCACCGTTAAGCATACCGAATTGATCAGGGTGACGAACTGAGTTGATATAGCCATGTCCGTCTGTCCGTACGTCTGTCTGTTTGAACGCAAACTAGTCCCTCAAATTTTAAGATATGTCAATGAAATTTGGCACAAGGGTGTATTTTTATATTGTATTAGACATTTGTCGGATCAGGTATGATCGGACCACTATAACATATATCTCCCATACAACCGGTCGTTCAGATAAGACGATTTTGGTCATTCCTGCCGCAATTTAGAAAGTATAAACGTGAAACTCGGTGATATATATTTTAATATATCACAGAAGATTTTTTAAAAAAATCACTTTAATCGTAGCTATATATAGTATATATCCCATACAACCGATCGTTCAGATAAGGGGGTTTTTTGCCATTTTTTTATATTTATCTTAAAATCGTTTAGGAATGCACATCTGTTCACTATATATTTCTTATCTTATACAGCGCATTATTTGGAAATTACGAATGGGATAAAATTATTGTTCAGCCCCATTCATGAAAGGTATAAAGCCTTCGGCACAGCCGAAGACAGTCCAGTCCTTACTTGTTTTTTTTCTCCTTCCCTTATCTTTCTACATCCGCTTGTGAGTGAATATGTATGTAGTGTATAACGTAACGCTTGACCGCAGCTGATCACCAGCGTTGACAGAATAAAATAAATCCATGCAAACTAACGCCGTTGCAGGGGCACATGCACACAAGTCAGACGGCAGGAACAATTAAATTAAGTGCCGTCATTTAAATGTTTTATTATGTGTGACGGTGACACCCACACGCGTGCGAATACACGCACATGCTTACTATACACATATACAGTTGCGGTCAAAATCTGAGTAGTGCCTATGGCTCATTTCATTTAAGAAGCCAAGTTTTGTTAATCGCAACAATTTTTCGGTATGCACTGTAAAATCTATTAGACTAAGAAATCGACTTCAGAACATGCAATCAATTGTTAGGATTAATCTGTTGTTGTAAATTTGTATGGAATTTTAGTTACCACTGCTTTAAAGTCATTCAAAATCTTAGTAGTGCGTGAAAGTGTGTATAAATAAAGGGAAAGGGAGTTTAGTTTACTTAATCGTATCAAATATCAACAGAAATCAGCTGTTCTATCAATCAATCGTATATCAATAAAAACTTACATGCGCTTGCGCTGCCATCTGGCGAATGTTAGCAACTGCCGGTAATGCAGTGTTAGTTCTAATCAAATATTCACAATAGTGCTATAGTGGAAATAGATTTCTTTGTGTGCTCACAATCGTTTATTTTTAAAAAAATATTTTAGCAAAATATAGCTAAACAAAAGCACTACGATTAATAATGTCCAAAGCTCGCTAATAGCACAAATCCCCATTTTTACAACCAAAACTTTATTTATAGATTTGGATTCCGAATAAGAGCGAAAAAGGAACTTGCACATAAAAACTACCATTAGAAAAAAAATATAAGATTATATTACTAATGGGCAAATTCATATTACTCCTTATTGAGTAATATCGAACAAGATGAATTGCACAGCTGAGCAGCTCGCCCTCAAAAAAAATGTATTGCTGATGGCAAAACGTATACAAAACATAAATCCAATGCGCGATAACCTTCGAACAGATTTTAGGCCTAGCTTCACTTACAATTTGCGTCGTGCTCTTTTTTAATTTTTCGACTCCGAACGGCATCTGCAATACAGATGAATTTTAATTGAACTTCATGGCAGAAATATACTCGAAATGTTTGTCAAATCACTGCCGAGGGGCGACCCCGCTTAGAAAAATTTATTGAAAAAATTTGTTTCCAAATTTTCAATGTTGCTTTGACAAAGAATTGAACCCACGATCTGCAGTGTAGTAGACGAAGCACGCTACTACCACTCCACGCCGGCAAAACGTATGTGGAAGTGCAAAATATCATTGGTTGCGTAATGCCATAAAGTACCAAGGAAGGGAAAGTGTGAAAGAAAACCAGCAATGTTGATAAAAGAAGTTATGCCTGTCGTCAGATATTCAAAGCAATTTTAATTTGCGGCTGCTACTGAGATCAAATATGCCTCAGAAGTGTCTTCAATCATTGAGAATATTGTTGTTGTTGTATTAGCGACCAAAACCCTCCCCGAAGTTTTTGAGGAGTTTAATCGGTGTTGATGGTCCTTTGCCGTATATATATCCGGTACGTTCTGGTATTAAAGCACCGTTAGAATATTAGCCCGACTATGTCAAGAACGACTAATATGACCACATTAAACCTTGTAGGCCGTCACGCCCTCCATCCCCTAGTTTCATAAGGAACTTGCGGTCGCCAGAACCTCGCCTGCCAAATATGTGTATAAAAAATTGATATTTATAACAAATGAGGTGGACAATTAGGTTGCGGAAGCTTTGAAGCTTCAAAGCTTTGTATTGCGCTTATCAACCCCTAGAATTCCAATACAAGTCGGAAAATACAGAATGGTTTTAAAAGAATCTGATTAAAATTTTAGCGATTATATAAACAAAGATTAAGACTGTTCGTCTGCGTTGGCGTGAGCATGACTTGTGTGCATTCAGTCCAACAAAGATACCGCTGTTGACTAAAACTTATGTGCCGAAAAACATTTGAATTTGGCGCAGCATTTCTTGTTTGCACGACTGGAAGAATATGTATTGTGGTAAGAGGTCAGCCCAATATGTAAGGCGGCCAGCTTATACCGAATACCATCCGAAGTATACAATAAAAACCGTAAAGCATGGAATTTTGCCTGGACATGCTGTTCTTAGCTACGCGTGGGACCCATTCACAGGGTTTTAGGAAGTTATGAGTGGCGCTTCATATGTTGCAATATTCAAGGACATCATGCTGCCATATTGCAGATACGAAATGCCACTTGTTTGGACGTTCCACCAAGACACCGATCGGAAATATAAAAACAAAGTAGCAAATAGATAGTTTGAGAAAAGTCAGATCAAAGTCATGGAATGGCCGTCATAGACGCCTAACATAAACCCCGTTGAAAATCTTTGGTTTGATATCAAAAAGGCAATATCCCAACGTAAGGCAACATCGAATGCGCAACTATGGGAATCGATTTCGATTGAAAGCTGCTAAAAACTTGGTACCTTAATTGCACGTTGCTGCAAGTAATTACTGTTTGATATTTGGGCTATCAGAGGGAAAAATTTAATTTTTTTATAGAATCTATCACATGTACTTTTAACCCTTTTTTTAAGTATGTCTACTAGTAAGATTTTGACCGCAGCTGTACATATATATACACATAAATGTGAAGTAAAGCGAAACTCTATTTGTGGGTTAATATGATTAAGTGCGGCGAACAAGGCTGATGCAAAATAACAAAAAGAAAACAAAGATCACAACCAACGGATGACAGCTTCAACGAATAATTGTGAGCTGATTCTTTTTTTATACCTTTCAAGAACATGAAATGGTATATTAACTTTGGTCCGATGTTTGTAACGTTGAGAAATATAGAAGATAGACTCACTGAGTTGATATAGCCATGTCCGTCTGTCTGTTTGAACGCAAACTAGTCCCTCAAATTTTGCGATTTCTCAATGAAATTTGGCACAAGGATGTATTTTTCTATTATATTAGACATTTTTCTGATCCGGTAGGATCGGACCACTATAACATATATCTCCCATACAACCAACCATTCAGATAAGACGATTTTGGTCATTCCTGCCGCAATTTAGAGAGTATAAACGTGAAACTCGGTGATGTATATTCTAATATATCATAGAAGGTATCCTGAAAAAATCACTCTGATCGGAGCTATATGTATATAGTATATACCTATCCCATACAACCGATCGTTCAGATAGAAAGATTTTTGGCCATTTCTCCCTTAGTTTCCAATATAAATACGTGAAACTTGGTGATATTTATTCTAATATATTATAGAAGATTTCATGAAAAAATTATTTTGATATGAGCTATATATAATATAAATCCCATACAACCGATCGTTCAGATCAGGGGGCTTTTTGCCATTTTTTTATATTTATCTTAAAATCGTTTAGGTATGTACATATGTTCACTATATATTTCTTATATTATACAGCGTATTATTTGGAGATTACGAATGGGATAAGATTATTGTTCAGCCCCATTCATGAAAGGTATGAAGTCTACGGCACAGCCGAAGACAGTCCCGTCCTTACTTGTTTTTTTTTTTTTTTTTTTCATAAAAAATTAGCAGCAAACTGTTGGCTCTCACTAAAGAATGCTTGCAGTTGATATTATTGCTGTAGATTGGTTGGAGAGCAAAAGTGAAAAGCAAAATCCTGAAACATTACAATGTTATAAAAAAAAGTAAACAAACGTTAATTGGAGCTGTGCAAGAACAGAAAAACGTAATGAAGCAGCAGTTGATCACGTAAGGCGAGTAAATTAAAAGGAAGCCAAATTTATTTATTTACAAATTGCAATGTGCGAGAGTTTTAGGGGCAATGTGTGGGAGTGGCTGTCAGTGCAACTTTTGCTGGGAGAACTATAGCCGTATAGGTTAGGATAGGTGCGTTTTGCTGATACGGACCTCGCATAGACTGAATGGGTCTATGTTATAAAATAACTTCGACTTGTTGGCAGATTTCACAAGTTTTTAGGCCAAATACTACTAGGTTTCTTAGCCTTGTAAGCGCAGGTCACGAGCACATAATGTGCTAGATCGTTTTCTTCTCTAAACTGCACTTCCTACATCTGCTATTACTAAGAAGAGCTAATTTAAAAATATGTGACGTCAGAAGGCAGTGCCCTCTTTTCGATGTTTAAGTAACTTTGATAGTCTAAAGTTGTAACAGCTGCACATGATCTTCGACATTATGCAGCTCTCGCTTTCTTTTAATATCGCCCAACCTGATGTGCTCTGTTTAACTAGCTCATCCGCTTTTTCATTTCCATCCATTCCCAATAAAAATGTATATTTTTTACATTTTTTAACATGGTGTTAGGTGTTGTGCAATGCGAGATTATTGCCTTAATTGCTGCTTGGTTGTCAGAGTAAAAATTTATGCGGCTGCATTTAAAGCTATTTTCCTACAGTGCTTCTTTTTCCCTGGCAGCTTTTAGGATTTGTTTATTTCCGGATTTGCGGAGTATAACGCAAATCCTACACCTTCCATTACCTTGGAACCATAGGAATACACGTGTATCGCCTCGTCTGCCATTTGAGCACCCTTGCGCCAACCTTACATCTCTATTTTGGCTGTAAGAGATCTATCAAAGCGCAGGCAAATAACTAGGTAGTGTGTACGTCCAAGATATTTTATGACGCTATGCTACTATGGCCATATGATCTGCGCTCAAGCTTTGAGTCTCGTTGCAGTTGTGATGTTCAGTATGACATACAGAGCAGCAGTTATGATTACTGAGAGTTATTTGGTAATTTGTTTATACCCAGCACGTAAATGTACGCAAGGGTTTTTGATTGGGTAAAAATTGTAAGTAACGGCATGAAGGAGTCCAGGTAGATTAAAAAATAAATAAAAAATAAACGTAAGGCGCGATAACCTCCGAACAGATTTTAGACCGAGCTTCTCTTCCAATTTGAGTGGTGCTCCTTTTTTATTTTTCCTACAAATTGGCGGGACAGGCCCTACTTGTTTTATGCCGACTTTGCACGGTATCTGCAATGTATATGAGTTTTCACTGAGAGCTCCTTAAGGCAGAAATAAACTCGGAGTGATTGCCAAACACTGCCAAGGAGCGACCCCGCTTAGAAAAATTTTCTTCTAATTGAAAAAACTTGTTTCTAAAATTTTGATGTTGCTTTTCCCGGGGTGTGAACCCAGGATCCATCGAAAAAAATTTTCACTGGGTGATGTCCGTCTAACTCGAGCTAAAGTTGAAATATCTTTACGAAAATAGAGCAACTTCTAACAATAACCACGCCCCCTTTGTCGGTATCGAAAACTTCGGAAAATGGCATATGCGATAATTCTGTACCAAAAAT
Organism: Eurosta solidaginis; assembly: GCF_040869045.1. NCBI lineage: Eukaryota > Metazoa > Arthropoda > Insecta > Diptera > Tephritidae > Eurosta > Eurosta solidaginis. Next base: position 302,819,241 of record NC_090319.1, on the reverse strand, counting down.
TGATAAGTAATATTTCTTTGTTAAAATTTTGGAAAATGGGCGTGGCATCGCCCAAAAGCGGTTGGAGGTATTATGGTGAAATTTAGTACAGAAAATTGTTCTTTTTCTAAGTATATATGGGGTATTCCATCCCATTTCGACCAATTTTGAACCCGACCCCTTTAGAATTGGCTGAAAGTTTTTCTTCTTTTTCTAGCTTACGAAAGACGTTTTTCAGAATTTCTTTAAAATTTTTTCATCCAACTCAAAAAAAGTTAAAAAAACACCGTTTTTGTTTTCAAAATGCTATAACTTCTTCAAAAATTTACCGTTTGGGATCTTTTTTTTAATTTGTTTTTAAATGTACTTTTCGGAAAAAATACAAAAAAAATTTTAAAGTTTTTTTTTTTTGTAATTTTTCGGTCTTTCGAGATTTTTCGAATTTCGCCATTTTTTTTTTTTTTTCTCATAAAAAAATTCAATCAATTCTGCAATCATCCCCACTAATCCCGGAGTGGGCCGATTTTTTTTTTTTTTTATTATTATTTAACTAAAAAAAAAAATTTTTTTTAATTTTTTGGTATTTTTTCCGAAAAGTACATTTAAAAACAAATTTAAAAAAAAAAAAGATCCCGAACGGTCAATTTTTGAAAAAGTTATAGCATTTTGAAAACAAAAACGGTGTTTTTTTTTTTTTTTAATTCATAACCTTTTTTGAGTTGGATGAAAAAATTTGAAAAAATTCTGAAAAACGTCTTTCGTAAGCTAGAAAAAGAAGAAAAACTTTCAGCCAATTCTAAAGGAGTCGGGTTCAAAATTGGTCGAAATGGGATGGAATACCCCATATACAGTAAGTGAAATTCACCGAAAACGGTTGACGACGACGTCATTAAAAAAAATTATTATTTATACATTAAATTTAAAAAAAAAAATTATTTCCTTAAATGTTTTAAAAGCAAAATATTTAGTGCCTTTACGGTTTATAACAAAATTATACTGATATTTCACTTCAGTGTGATACGGTGAAGAAAAATACAAACATTTCTAAAATTCGGCGTGGCCCCGACCCTTATTTACATAATCTATCTATATAACTATTAATGCCATAAATTAAACAAAAGTCGACCAATCCTAACAAAAATGTATATAAGGCATTTTGTTAATGACAATTACTGGTTTTTGTAAAAATGGAGGAAGTTGCATGGAAAACATCCCCACTTTTTACGCTTAGCCCTTTGTTCTTCTGTCCGCCCCAAAGCACGATTACTTGAGCAAAATTTTCACCGAAATTATTATTTGAACTCAAAATATAGTGGGATTCAGATAATAATCATGCCTTCTTTTTCGATATCGAAAATTTCGAAATATTTAAAATCTGTAACAGTGATATACAATAACCGATAAAGTGATTCAACTTTATGACGCAGAATATAAACTTAGTAAATTTTTTTGAAAATGAGCGTAGCACCGCCCACATTCAGTAGAAGAATATTATAAATTTTTTAGACCTTTCAATAAAGAGGCATTGGTATCACCTTGCGACTTGGCAAAAGCGGATAAAGACCAAGCATACATTTTTAAAGTTATTTAAAGTTTAAATAAACTTCCAACGTATTTATGGTAGTAATACTATGGTTATTATCAGTTGTGATGTGGAATGTGGTAAAGTACGAAAATAAAAAGATACAAATAAAACGTTGGTAGCTCTGCTCTTTTCTATTTAGTTTTTTTCACAGCACAATGACAAACGGCCCAATTCTAAAGAAATTTGGTAAAACCCTTGCTTTAGGTTAGTAACTTGTTTAAATCGTCTTAGGGAAGCCAATTATATATGGCGAGATTAAGAGAAGGAGAGAGGTGTACATGACCGACTAAGCGGGAAAGGCTTAGGACTGTAAAGTGTCGAACATTATGCCCCTACATGGCTTTAAATTGGGCTTACCAGTTCTAGCATATCGAGAACGTTCTGTACTCATACTTGCGCTGCAAGTGGCATAGGTTCTAGAAAGCTTCTATTATTAGCCAAGAGGACGGAATTGTTTTATAACATAGGTCATGGTTTTTGATAGGGTTTTTCAGTTTGGTCGTCAAACAAACTTCTGGGACAACTACGAATTCATTCAGTTTATGTTAGGTCCTAATGGACCGGCCAGGTAAGCCTTACCTAACCTATGGCAGGCGATATTGTATATATATCGGCTTTGCTGTCAGTTAACGTTCGTGACATTTTTATTTAAACTTCAAAAAAGTCTAAGGCTGACGACAGAGTTCAAGCGAGAAGCGTTGGGTACAATATAAAGATAGAAAGCTATGAAAATTATTTCTTATGGAAAATTCTAAAAAATTTCAAAGAGAGCGAGCACTTTGTCCTTAGCCTAAACATAAAGTTCGAAAGTTTTATAAAACTTTCTCGAATTTTTGAGTTTATTCGAAAACATTTTTGAGATTGGTTTGTATAGTTTCATACACAATACTGAAGGCGGTTACTTCTTAAATTATTGAAAATAAAAAGATTAAAAATGTAATTGACGGAATTCAATAAAAGGGGAAAAATTACTGATAAAATATTTACAATTTTGCTGCCTTTATGTTCACTTTGGTGTATCACTTAAATTTTTTTAAATTAAATCTAACTTTTTATACACTCCACAGCAATCAATAAAGACTAATGCTTAAATCACAACATACCGCGAACATTTTTAGCACAGTCTAAACCATAAACAGTTTGACAGAGTTTGTCAAAATTAATAAATTTATTATATGATGCGGCAACCAAAGATTTTTTTGTGCGCCATGGCGTATGAGTGACATTCACATATCGCCAAAAACACGCGCATATTTTCACTATTTTTCGGTTAATCAAAACCGCAGTTTAAATTACTCATTTAGGCTAAGTTTATGATCGAGCGTAATCGCATCGCGCGATGCGACGAGAAACGCTCCATCGCTTATTACATTTTCGCTGGTGTTATCGCTGGTGATTGAGTGTTTATAGTAGAGCGAAATCGCAAGCGATGGAATGCTCAACATTATAACTCAACATCTTTTTATTCACGTTGTGGCAGTGTAGCGAAAGCAGCATGCGTATATTAACTCGTAAAATTTTATTATTAGAAAATGGCATTTGTTACGAAAAAAATATTTAAAAAGTATACATAAGAAAAAAATATCAAGTGCATCCAACCGCCAAGGAAAGAAAATATTGTGGTGAATTCCATAATTTACATGTACGCCTCTTTACATGCTTTTTTTAATTATATTGCGATTGTGGTAATCTGCATGACGCAAATTCCACAAGCACTGCTTGCCAAGTACCTTTTCAATAACACATCCATCAATACATCCATATTGTTTCGCTAATTTCGCTCAACTGAATCAAAATATTTTGGTTGCAAATTTTCGTCGCTTTTGTCGCTTGTAATCAATCGCTCAATTCGCTTTACGCTAAATCAATTTGTCATAAACATCTCCATATGCACTAATATAATTCATCGCTAACAGCGATTCTCATCGCATCGCGCGATGCGATTACGCTCGATCATAAACTTAGCCTTAGTTTTCAGTTGCAGTTTAATTGCTAATACTACCAAATACTTGATGGCACTCTAAGCAACGCTGACGTTTTTTTTTATACTCAGCGTGCTTTGCACACAGAGTATATTAACTTTGATTGAATAACGAGTGGTTGTACTGGTATAAAGGAATCGATATAGATATAGACTTCCATATATCAAAATCATCAGTATCGAAAAAAATTTGATTGAGTCATGTCCGTCCGTCCGTCCGTCTGTCCATTAACACGATAACTTGAGTAAATATTGAGATATCTTAACCAAACTTGGTATACGAGCTTATCTGGACCCAGAATAGATTGGTATTGAAAAAGAGCGAAATTGGATGAAAACCACGCCCACTTTTTATATATATAACATTTTGGAAAACACAAAAAAACTGATTATTTCGTAAATAATACACCTAGAATGTTGAAATTGGACGTGTGGACTGATATTGAGACTCTTGATAAAAATTAAAAAAAAAAATTTAAATGGGCGTGGCACCGCCCACTTGTAATAAAATCAGTTTTACAAATATTATTAATCATAAATCAAAAATGGTTAAACCTATCGTAACAAAATTCGGCAGAGAGGTTGCCTCTGCTATAAGGAAAGCTTTGAAGAAAAATTAACGAAGTCGGTTAAGGAATACGCCCACTTTTATATACAAAATTTTTAAAAGGGTCACGGACGAATAAAAAAAGCTATATCTTTGCAAAAAAGAGCTCTGTTACAACGAAATTTCATTTTCCAAGTGGATTTACAACAATAAATAGGAAAAACTTCAAATTTTAAAAAATGGGCGTAGCGTCCCTTTTATGACTAAAAAATTTTCTATGTTTCGGGAGCCATAACTCGAAGAAAAATTAACACATCATAATGATGATGTGTACACACATATCCCTTATAGCTGAAAATATTTCTAGTAAAATGGACGGGATCGGTGGAAAACCACGGCAAATTAGATATAAAACAAGTTTAAAAGGGTCGTAGACTAGAATAATAAGCTATAACTAAGCAAAAAAAAGTTTTGAAGCAATGATATTTCACTTATCAAGTTTTATTTTAAGAGAAAATGGAGAGACATTTTTTTTAAACGGGCGGTGCTTCGTGTTATGTAGAAAAGTAATTTATCTGAAATTAAATGTACAATCGAAGCTCACGCTGAGTATATACTGTTCGGTTACACCCGAACTTAGACACTTTTACTTGTTTTACCTAAATTTGCCGATTAAAATAATTAGTGAATGCTTCAAATTGTTTTAAACGAGAGGCTCTAGTTTTTTTAAATCCTTTTTTATATGCTAGCCAAAAAGTTATTAAATTTAAATTAAAACTATTGGCAATTTTTGTTTATCATTTTTCGATTTTGCCACTTTTAATTTCGCTAAGATAATCTTGAACTTGATCATTTATTAGTTATAAAAATTGAAAATTAAACACATTCTTTCGCTCTTAAAAAGCTATTTAAAACATTAAAAAAATCACAAAACAATTTTCTTTGTATTTGTTGTCGCAAGTAACCCTGCTTCTCGATAACTGGCGCCTACTGTGAGCACCAGGAGAGAAAAAATATTATTCGATAAGCCGCTCCAAATGCAGCTGAGAGCTCCTGTTCCTCTGCTTCAAAATGCGGACGTAGAAAGAAATATTTTTTGAACCGGAGCTTCTTCATACAATCTCGAAAGATGACGCAACAATAAAAGCCGTTGGACTTTTATTCCTTGCATTATGCTTATATCTACATGAAGCTCATACGGGTCATCATTAAGCCCCGCATACACAAACTTGACAATACGGGAGGTCAATAAGCAACAAAGAGTGTGAAAATGAATAAGACGCCAGGGTCAAATGAAAATCCAGCAGAAACCATTGAGAAAGTTCCTGAAATGCGCCCAGAGGTCTTGCTGAATATTTATGTAAACAAATTCTAAGGAACGTCTATTCGGAAACATAGGAAAATTTCAAGGTAGCGTTGATTGGCAAGTGTTAAGGAGACCCAAACCAGTCATCAGCAAACCGGCCATTATGCACGCTCGACGTAGATGGAAAATTGTTTGAAAAATTACTATAACCGCATCCAAGCAGCAAAATTATCACCCTGGCAACATAGATTTAGACCTGAATTTGCATGTAACAAATATTTTCAATAGCGCTAGATGTATAGAATTCTTAGAGGATTCACAATAGCGTTTTTAAATTCCTTGTTACCTTAAAAGCTTAATCCGAGCTACTTTCGATATCACTGGGAAGCTTTATAATTGACGACGGATTTTCTGTCAGTGTACAAGTTTTACTTTGAACACTTTAGTAGTAGTACGAAGAAGTAAAAAATACAGCCACAATTTTTTTTCGATATTTTGCATGCGGCAAGCAACCACCAAGGGCGACGAAAGGAGCTGATCAAAAGTCTCTTTAAAGTGCTGCAACGCTGAAGCTCCCGAGGAAAAAAGCCAAACTGCCCAATGGTCTGGCTAAATAAAGTTATTTGAAAGCAAAATTTAAGTAACAAAAAGAGTTTCAGAGATTCAGCCTTTCATAAAGCCTCAAAAAGTATCATGGTATGGTGGAGCGTACATTTCCCCCCACACAAAAGTTCCAGGGTTCAAGTGGAGAGCAAAGCAGCATAAAAATTTAGAAAAAAACAAGTAAGGACGGGACTGTGCCGAAGACTTCATACCTTTCATGAATGGGGCTGAACAATAATCTTATCCCATTCGTAATCTCCGAATAATCGAATGTATAAGATAAGAAATATATAGTGAACAGATCTACATACCTAAACGATTTTTAAGATAAATATAAAATAAAAAATAGGTAGGTACTTTGTGTGAGGATGCAAAGCTTCAGGTTTTTTGTGGTCTGAATGTAAAAACTATGACTACGAATCACATATTTCAAAAATATATGACGTAAACGTAACTATTTGATGAAATTTGATGAACTTTGAAGCTTCTATCCGTAAAAAAGGGGCAAATATGACAGTTTATATGAAGTATATAATATATATACCACCGATCTCTATGATTTTTTCAGACAACAATATATGCTATATTCGTAAACATTTGGTGAAATTTGAAGCTTCTAGCTGTTAAAATGGGCCTGAAATTACGAAAAGTTTCTTATCTGAACAATCGGTTGTATGAGATATATACTATATATACCACCGATCTCAATGATTTTTTCAGACAACAATATATGCCACATACGTAAGCATTCGGTGAAATTTGAAGCTTCTAGCTTTTAAACTGGGGCTAAAATTGCGAAAATATATATATATACTATATATATACTATATATATACTATATATATATATTATATATATATACTATATATACTACCATATATACTGTATATACCACCGATCTGTATAATTTTTTCAGACAACAATATATGCTATATTCGTAAACATTTGGTGAAATTTGAAGCTTCTAGCTGTTAAAATGGGCCTGAAATTACGAAAAGTTTCTTATCTGAACAATCGGTTGTATGAGATATATACTATATATACCACCGATCTCAATGATTTTTTCAGACAACAATATATGCCACATACGTAAGCATTCGTTGAAATTTGAAGCCTCTAGCTCTTAAAATAGGGCAGCAATTACGAAAAGTTTCTTATCTGAACAATCGGTAGTAGGGGATATATACTATATATACGACCGATCTCATTAATTTTTTCAGGCAACAATATGTGCAATATACAAAATTATATGGTGAAGTTTGAAGCTTCAATCTGTTAAATTGAGTAAGATATTACAAAAATCCTCTTTTTCTGAAAAATCGGTTGTATGCAGGATATATGCTATAGTGGTCCGATCCGGCCGGTTCCGACAAATGTTTAATCGGACACCCAAATACACCATATTTTATCAAGATATCTCAAAAATTGAAGGACTAGTTTGCATATAAACAGACAGACGGACATGGCTAAATCAACTCAGCTCTTCAACCTGATTCTTTCGGTATACTTAATGGTGGGTCTATCTATTTTCCTTTAAGGACTTACAATTTTGGGTTTTGTCACGAAATTAATATACCATTTCATTTTCATGAAAGGTATAATAATTTCTGTAAGAAAAAAGTTTTTCTAAGCATAGTCGCATAATGGATTGGCGAACACTACGATTGATTTATGCCATGAAAAGCTTCGCGGTGAAAATTAATCTGCCTTACAGCTGCCGCTAGGAGTTTGCATAGAATCAGTGGTCCTGCCAATTTGGGGGAAAATTAAAAAAAGGAGCATGACGCAAGTTGGAAGCGAAGCTCGTTCATAAACTCCGCGGAGGTAAATCGTGACAAATGTATACAAATTCTTTTATATACAGTTCTTAGCAAAAATATGAGGATGTTTTTAGTTTAAAACTTTGCAGCAAAAATGAAAGGCAGTCACTAAAAGCACCAGTCTCGTACTAAAGATTTAACGCCTACCTCCAAACTGGTGGTTATCGGATGCAGAGCGGGGCAGTTGGTGCCATCACTTGTACGAACAGCGCTTAAGTCTAGGATTTCCGAATTTAAATTAATTACTCAAATGCAGCGACTATACCCGAACCATCAACGACAGAGCCAGTTAAAAACGCCTTCGAAGGGTCTGCAAAGGGGGGCAGTTCAAACGTCCTGGTACATCACAATGTTAAAAGTTGTCAGGGGAATGTACTACGTAGAAATGGAATTAGAACTAGTATCGTCTCATAATGCGACACTTCAGCGCTAATTAGGAACCAGCTCTATTAGCTACAGCGAACTTATTGAACAAATTTTAAAACGGTGGGTCTATTCACATCACCTTGATTATTAATTTATGTGCTTTAAAATAATTACTGTCTAGAATATTTTGTTGCTGTCGTGGGCTAAAAAGCATAATTACATAAGTAGATAGCCCGATAAGCCCACTTACGTGAATAGTTCAATTAAAATAACTGTAATTAAAAAATTAAAATACTGGATAAGGCCATTCTTGGCAACACTTTTAACGAAAATAAATATCAAACAAGTAAAGAAGGCTAAGTTCGGGTGTAACCGAACATTGAATACTCAGCTGAGAGCTATGGAGACAAAATAAGGGAAAATCACCATGTAGGAAAATGAACCTTGGGTAACCCTGCAATATGTTTGTATGACATGTGAATTAAATGGAAGGTATCAAAGAGTATTTTAAGAGGGAGTGGACCTTAGTTCTATAGGTGGACGCCTTTTCGAGGTATCGCCATATAGATGGGCCAGGAGTTACTCTAGAATTTGTTTGTACGATATAGGTATCAAATGAAAGGTGTTAATGAGTACTTTAAAAGGGAGTGGTGGCAGTTGTATATGTTATTTATATATGTAATACCACGAACAGTATTCCTGCCAAGATTACAAGGGCTTTTGATTTCGCCCTGCAGAACTTTTTCATTTTCTTTTACTTAATATGGTAGGTGTCACACCCATTTTGCAAAATTTTTTTCTAAAGTTATATTTTGCGTCAATAAACCAATCCAGTTACCATGTTTCATTCCTTTTTTAGTATTTGGTATAGAATTATGGCATTTTTTTTTTTCATTTTTCGTAACTTTCGATGTCGAAAAAGTGGGCGTGGTCATAGTCGGATTTCCGCAATTTTTTACACCAAGATAAAGTGAGTCGGGATAAGTACGTGAACTGAGTTTAGTAAAGATATATTGATTTTTGCTCAAGTTATCGTGTTAACGGCCGAGCGGAAGGACAGACGGTCGACTGTGTATAAAAACTGGGCGTGGCTTCAACCAATTTCGCCCCTTTTCACAGAAAACAGTTATCGTCCTAGAATCTAAGCCTCTACCAAATTTCACAAGGATTGGTACATTTTATTTCGACTTATGGCATTAAATGTATCCTAGACAAATTAAATGAAAAAGGGCGGAGCCACGCCCATTTCGAAATTTTCATTTATTTTTGTATTTTATTGCACCATATCATTACTGGAGTCGAATGTTGACATAATTTACTTATATGCTGTAAAGATATTAAATTTTTTGTTAAAATTTGACTTAAAAACATTTTTTTTTAAAGTGGGCGTGGTCGTTCTCCGATTTTGCTAATTTTTATTAAGCATTTTATTTTTATGCATAGTAATAGAAGCAACGTTCCTGCCAAATTTCATCATGATATCTTCAACGACAAATTACAGCTTGCAAAACTTTTAAATTACCTTCTTTTAAAAGTGGGCGGCGTAACGCCCATTGTCCAAAGTTTTACAAGTTTTCTATTCTGCGTCATAATTTCAACTCACATACCAAGTTTCATCGCTTTATCCGTCTTTGGTAATGAATTATCGCACTTTTTCGGTTTTTCGAAATTTTCGATATCGAAAAAGTGGGCGTGGTTATAGTCCGATATCGTTCATTTTAAATAGCGATCTGAGATGGGTGCCCAGGAACCTACATACCAAATTTCATCGAGATACCTCAAAATTTACTCAAGTTATCGTGTTAACGGGCAGACGGACGGACGGGCATGGCTCAATCACATTTTTTTCGATAGTGATGATTTTGATTTATGGAATTTTATATCCATCTCGATTCCTTTATAGCTGTACAACCAACCGTTATCCAATCGAAGTTAATATACTCTGTGAGCTCTGCTCACTTGAGTATAATAAGATTCCCGGAACACAACTGATTCTTGAGGAATAGCGACGCAAGCCAAAGTACATCTAGACAAGTGCCGAAGTCGGAGGGTGACACAAACGGTCGCAACGTCCATTGACCTTCGTACACCTCTAAATGGCCACAGCTTCCATTAAAGCTACGCTCATATGGAATGGTCAAAATTTCAAGTTCCAAAAGCATAAAATGTCAAACGAGTTGACATTGTGACCAATTTTCCTCGCAAATGGACATTCAGTCAACTCGTGCTATATCAAGTGGCCATTAGGTCAATTAAGGAAAGAATTCCTTTTTTGTTAAACAGTTGAATGAAAATAAAAACCGAACATTGTCACTCCCGGGAGAAAAGGTTTTGAAGAGGGTTACAAGGAATAATCGGAACAATTGTCGCCTTGCCTATCCTGATGTCACATTGTTTCAATTTTTTCAGAATTATTATATAAAATTAAAAAAAAAAAATTATTATAAAGCAGTACTTAAGGAAATTGTTTTCACTTCCTCGTTCCACAGAAAAGAATGGGTTCCTTAAAAACAGTGGCAGTAAAAAATTTGGTATTAAAAGAACTTACTTAGCTTAGCCCCCAGGGACCCTTACCGTTTGCGAGTTACATAAAATTGGCTCCCCAACCTTCGTGGTAAGTGGCCTCAATTGACGTATGGTTGGCTTACAAAAAATCTTTTGATTTTGAGTCTTGAGATGCGAAAATGTATCCATCTTATCATATAAGGAAAAAAATTCCGCTATTTTTATACATTTTATGAAAATGATATGATATATCTCAAAATTGTAAGTCCTTAAAGGAAAAGAGATAGGCCGACCCACCAATAAGTATACCGAAATGATCAGGATGAAGAGCTGAGTTGACTTAGCCATGTCCGTCTGTCCGTCTGCCTGTTTGTATGAAACTAGTACCTCAATTCTTGAGAAATCTTCACAAAATTTTGTGAGCGAGATTACTTAGGTGTCCGATTACACATTTGTCGGAGCTGGCCGATTCGGGCCACTATAGCATGTATCCTCCATACAAGCGATTTTTCAGGAAAAATAGTATTTTTGTCATATCTTCCTTAATTTATCAGATCGAAACTTCAATCTTCACCATATGCTTTCGTATATTGCGCATATTGTTGTCTGACAAAATCGGTGAGATCGGTCGTACATATAGCATATATCCCCAACAACCGATTGTTCAGATAAGAAGGTTCTCGTAATTACTGCCCCACTTTAACAGCTAGAGGCTTCAAATTTCACCGAATGCTTACGTTTACGTTATACACTGTTATGATAAGTGATTCACTGTCATAGCTATTTCATGCAGACCACAAAAAACGTGACACTTTGCATCCTCACACAAACTACCTACCTATTTTTTTATTATACTCAGCTGAACAGAGCTCACAGAGTATATTAACTTTCGATATCGAGATAGATATAGACTTATGTATATCAAAATGATCTGTGCGAAAAAAGAAATTCATTTAGCCATGTCCGTCCGTCCGTCCATCCGTCCGTCGAATACTTGAGTAAATTTTGAGATATCTTAATGAGATTTGGTATATACGTTCCTGGGCACTCATCTCAGATCGCTATTTAAAATGAACTATAGATCGGTCTATAAGGACGCCCGCTTTTTCGATATCGAAAATTTCGAAAACACGAAAAAGTGCGATAATTCATCACCAAAGACGGATAAAGCGATTAAACTTGGTAGGTAGGTTGAACTTATGACGTAGAATAGAAAATTTGTAAAATTTTGGATAATGGGCGTGGCACCGCCCACTTTTAAAAGAAGGTAATACAAAAGTTTTGCAGTCCGTAAATTGGCAGTCGTTAAAGATATCATGATGAAATTTGGCACGAACGTTACTCCTATTACTATATATGTGCTAAATAAAAATTAGCAAACTCGGATGACGTACACGCCCACTTTAAACAAAAAAATTTTTTAAGTCAAATTTTAACAAAAAATTTAATACATTTACACTATATAAGTAAATTGTGTCAACATTCAACTACAGTAATAATATGGTGCAACAAAATACAAAAATAAAAGGAAATTTCAAAATGGGCGTAACTCCGCCCTTTTTCATTTAATTTGTCTAGACAACTTTTGATGTCATAAGTCGAACAAAAATGTATCAATCCTTTGTGAAATTTGGTAAGGGCATAGCTTCTATGCCGATAACTATTTTCTGTGAAAATGGGAGAATTCGGTTTAAGCCACGCCTATTTTTTATACACTGCCCTTCCCCTTGGCCGTTAACACGATAACTTGAGCAAAAATCGATATATCTTTACTAAACTTAGTTCACGTACTTATATCGACACACTTTATCTTGGTGTTAAAAATGGGCGAAATCCGCCTATGACCACGCTTACTTTTTCGATATCGAAAATTTCAAAAATGAGAAAAATGCCATATTTCTATACCAAATACGAAAAAAGGAATGAAATATGGTGATTCTGGGTCACTATGGTCCACATTTTGGTCAATATCTCGAAAACACCACCTTCACATATACTACTAAGGGCCACTTCCTTTTAAAACCATCATTAATACCTTTAATTTGATACCCGTATCGTAAAAACACTTTCTAGAGTCACCCCTGGTCCACCTTTTTGGCGATATCTCGAAAAGGCGTCCACCTATAGAACTAAGGTCCACTCCCTTTTAAAATACTCATTACCACCTTTGATTCGATATCCATATCGTACAACCTCTAGTGTCACCCCTGGTCCACCTTTATGGCGATATCTCGAAAAAACGTGCACCTATAGAACTACGGCCCACTCCCTTCTAAAATACTCTTTAATACCTTCCATTTGATACTCATGTCATACAAACACATTCCAGGGTTACCCTAGGTTCATTTTCCTACATGGTGATTTTCCCTTATTTTGTATCCAAAGCTCTCAGCTGAGTATGTAATGTTCGGTTGCACCCGAACTTAGCCTTCCTTACTTATTTTACACTTATCTTAAAAATCGCTTAGGTATGTACATACATCTGTTCACTATATATTTCATATCTTATACAGCCGATTATTTGGATATTACGAATGAGATAAGATTATTGTTCAGCCCCATTCATGAAAGGTATGAAGTCTTCGACATAGCCGATGACAATCTCGTCCTTACTTGTTCATTATTGATATTTGTCTGAGGCATCCACCTGGTTAATAATTTCTGGTTTCCATTAGAGTGAAATATTAAATTAAACAATATTCTGCTGAGAAATCTTTGTGAGTAGCATGAACTTATCAACTAAAATTCTTATCCACCCTGGAGATTTTTTTTTTTTATACAGCTCTCGACATAGTAAATATATAGTTGCGGTATTTTTCGCGATATGGTCTTACGATCAAATCGAGGTTTTCTGGTTCATAATAAAGCTAAATTTAAAGAATTTAGCGAGTGAATGAAGTTTACGAACATTTGAAGTGCTCATAAATCCAACTGACATTAAGGCCGTGGACATTATGACACGCCTTCCTTAAAACACCTTTCAATAAAATACGTAACATAGTTTCAGAAAAATCGATGCTCTGACGTTAGCAGATTTAGTGTTACTAAAGGCTTTCCATATTATACAGAAAAAAATCACAATCACAAATACACCTACACTCAGCAAAGAAATCGTTCTAAAACGAACGAAACAAGTTCAAAATTAAGAACATTCGTTGACAAAAGTCTGTTAAGTACGTTTTTCTTAACTCGTGACCGATGGGCTTGTTTTAAGAAAAGTTTTTCCAAACACACCGTTTGTATTTGATGATCAGTTTGGTATTGATGTGTGAAACTTCTGTGCTCATTCTTGGGCTTGATTTAAGATTTTTTGTTCTCACGCTTCGAGAACAATTTGGGGTCGATTTAGCATTTTTCGGTCTCAATTCAAGAACGGTTCGCGCTTGATCTTTGGTGGGAGGGGTACGTATTTTTTTCAATAGGTACCCATTTATTTTTTATTAATAATAATTTGTTTGTCATAAATAAAAAAATATTTATAACAAAAAATTTTTTATTAAAATTCAAGAGTTTAAGGAAAAATTTATAATATGCATTTTTTCATACATTTCGCTTATTGAGAAATTATTCTTATTTGAAGACGTAATCTGCACATATACATAAAACATTTCTTAACAAGTTTGAGAATTAACTGTGCATATGTGAATGGAACTGAATGAAAAATAAGAGTTAAAAAAAAAGAGAACATAAAAAAATTGTTTTAAAAAAGTTCAGAATTTGATGGTGATCGAACTTGTGCCACACGATCGCAACCGCAACATTATAGCCGCTAGGCCACTTCAACTGCTTGATAGCTCGTGCCAAATGTTGTATTTAACATAGTAGTGCACACGAATTATACCGTTTCTTTTTTCTTGAACTTAATTTAAGAACATTGTTCTCATCAATAGAACATTTGTTCATATTTTAAGACCAGCCGTTCTGTTTTCAATAAAATGGTTGTCAGTTCAAGAACAGAGTTGTTGTTTTAAGAACAGGTCGTACGTTTTTCAAGAACAAAAAAGTAAGAACATGAAAAGCTTGAATTGAGTCCGGTGGTACTGGATTTTAGAACGGCGTTTTTCTCTGAGTGTACAATCTTAACACACATACATACCAACTGAAAATTACACCTTCAACACACACATACACGTACAAAACGCCATCAGTTTATTATTTAATTAAAGTATTTTACAATCTCTTAGTCATAATAAAGCTGTAAACAGCGCGCTGAGTAATAAAGCTAAAGCTCCACTTTGTCTAATCAGCAAAAACGTGAAAATATACGTAAAGTAAATATGTATAAAAAAGCAAATAGGTATAGCACAGCAAAATAAATGGAAAAAAACAACAAAGTCATAAACACTCACCGAAATACTAGCCTTGTAGTTTTTTTTTTTTTGCCTTCCGCTGTTGATTGTGTGTGGATGTAAAAGTCTCCTAGGACTTAGGTTAATGTTTAAGTTGGAAAGTTCTTCACCTGTTGTATGTATTGCAACAGTATGTGTGTGTATGCATTAAACTTGATACTTTAACTTGCAGTAGCAGTGAAGTAAATAACACTGGGTTTTCACTTGTTTTTGGAAACTTTTGGGGATGTGTATTTTTTTTTTTTTTTTATTTTTGCTGCTATTTTTTGTTGGTGTCAATTTTTCTTGTTTACTAAGCAGAAATACGAGTTGTTTGCGGGAGGAGCACTAAGAATTCCCTTGAAATTTCAATGAGTATATTACTATTGTTTTGTTGCAATTTAGTTTTTGTTGTGCTTTCTTTTTAGTTTTTCTTCTCCCGTAGAGTAATTCAAAAGTTCTGTTTATGTCACTATTCGTCGTGCTTGTGTGATTTACTAAATTGCGTTTCAGTTACAATATTACCTTATTAAATTTTATTGCTTTTAAAACTTAAATGAGCAGCTGGCACTAACACATCTATATCTGTATAAGCGCACATATACACACTTTTAAGTAATTTTTATAGTTTTGTTTATTCACGCATTAACTTACTGACGTTGGAAACACTTTCTCACATTAAAACGTCGCACACGTTCACGCATTTCAAGTGTAAATAATTCAATTTTCATGCATAAAACACAAAAACCGGCGCACCACGCACTCAAAATGCTTGGTGTAAAAATGCTTTTGGTTTCTATAACGATGCTAACTAACTAACCGCGCCAACTCACAGTCATTTAGGTCGTTTAGTGTGCTAGGCATGCAGCGCGTGAATGTGCTTACTTGTGTATGCTTTACAAATAATTCACTTTTAAATTTTTTTTTTTTTGCACAAATTCTAAAAAACGTAAATTAAGTTAAATTATGATGTTAATTGCATAAAATATGCTTGCGCTTTTTCGACAAGTAGAAATCTCAAATGTTGTTAGACGCTTTTTTCGCAAACTTTTTAGGCTTGATTTCCAGCTTCTCCACTTGTTGAAATATGCTAAATAAATGTTGTTGTTTTTCTCAGAAGATGCTGTTAATTTCACCGAACTCAATTAATCTTTTTCATTTAAGAATTTGTCCATACAAACTTTTTGTATATTTTTTTCGTATTGTTTTTTTTTTTTTTAATTAACTGATTTCTTTTTTATATTCTGCAAAACAAAAAAGATTTAAACATTCATGATTTTTGTGTTTTGTTAGGAAAAATTTGCAATTGGCAACGCGAAATTTTTGTATATTTTTTCCTATTGTGTTTTTTTTTTTTTTTTGTTTAATTGACTGTTTTTTTTTTTTTTTTTTTGGATATAAAAAAACACGATTCAAACATTCATGAAATTATTTTGTGTTTTTGTTAAGAAAAATTTGCAAGCGGTTTACTAAAGTTTATTTATAACCTATTTCTTTAATTTTTGAAATTTTATGATTCTTTTTTGTTGTGGTTTTCGCACGAAATCGGCGAAGAGTAAAATTTTGTAGCCAAATAAATGTCTTATTGTTATCGGAAGAAAATACAGGATGCTCTTATCTGAAATCCGCCGATATGTTTTTTTTGGTTTAGTTAGAATTGGGCAAAATTTATGCAAATAGCGAATAAAAGGTCAATAAGGACGAATATACAATTGGGGGGATGTGTGGAATAATGGTATACGTCGAGTTACACCGTTTTTCCATAAATCAACTAAATAAAAAGAGCACGATCGCATACATATACCATATTAATCTTAGAAAATAATAGAGATATTTAAACAAAGATTTTAGCTTCATTTATGGAATAACGGTATAACTCTCTAATAAAATTTTGCAGTAGAGAAGCATCGAAATGGTATGAAAATATATTCAATGTCGTAGACCAGAAAGAACTGAAAAATAAAAGAATTGAAGTGGTTTCAAAAACGACTAAGCAGACAGAGAACTCCATTGTTAAAAATAGAAAAAAGTTTGAAATTGATAAAAGTAGTAAAAAAAAGATTGCTAAAAATAACAAAAGAAAAAACAAATAGTTATAAGCATTTCTAAATAATAGAATAAAATGTATTTAACAATGGTTATTAATGTATCCACTATTTTGTTTAATAAAGTATCTCAATCAAAATATTTGATATTCGATCTATGGAACAACGGTATAACTAAAAAAAAAGAATTCATCCATTTTCTAATAAAATTATGTATATATAAAATTTATTACTTTTTCTTATCAAAGAATCCTACTTTTCAAAGCCTACCAAAGAGGATTATTATAAATTTATTTTTACCTGCATTGCTAAGTTTTTTTCACTTTACTCAAAAGGTTGATTTTTAAGTTATATCGTTATTTCACACATCCCTTCAATTAGTTTTGTTTATTAAAAGAAATCTTATAACTTTAAACGAGCAATTCTTGTTTGTTGGTATAGCCGAACGATCTCGGGAACGGCTCAACCGATTTAAATGAAATTTGGCACAGAGATAACGTATCACCTTCTAAGACTTTCTACTTAGGTGTTGCCACTCAGAATGTTTCACAAGGTTGCCACCTATTCAATTTAAAAAAAAAATTGCGTGAGATATGCCGATATGGGTATCAAACGAAAGGCATTTCACTCCGCATTACAATAGGGATATTTTTGAGTATTTTGGGGTTGCCACCTATTCGAAATTAAAAAAAATTGCATAAGATATGCCGATATGGGTATCAAACGAAAGGTATTTCAATCCGCATTACAATAGGTACATTTTTGAGTAGGGTTGCCATTTAAGGTTGCCACCTATTCGAAATAAACAAAAAATTGCATGAGATATGCCGATATGGGTATCAAACGAAAGGTATTTCACTCCGCATTACAATAGGGATATTTTTGAGTAGGGTTGCCATTTAAGGTTGCCACCTATTCAAAATTAAAAAAAGAAACGTTGCCAGCACAACGAAAAGTTGCCGCGCAAAGCTCGGTCGCCCAAGTACTTTTATTTCAATAACGAAGAAACTATTTATTTTTTATTCGAATAATAAATAAATATCAAATTCGAAAAATAAAATATAAGAAAACACTTATTTTCTTCTCGCTAACATGCAAACATTTTTTATACTCAGCTGAGCAGAGCTCACAGTGTACTAATTTTGCTCGCATAACGGTACCCCGTAACGGCATAAACTAGTCGAGATAGATATAGGCTTCTTATATCAAAATGATCTGGATAAAAAAAGAAATTCATTTAGCCACATCCGTCCGTCCGTCCGTCTGTCCGGCCGTCTGTCCGTAAATTTTAAGGCATCTTAATTAAATTTGATATGTAAGTTTCTGGGCACTCATCTCAGATCGCTATTTAAAATGAACGAAATCGGACTATAACCACGCCCACTTTTTCGATATCGAAAATTTCGAAAAACCGAAAAGTGCGATAATTCATTACCACGTTTTTAATTTTTAAATTTTCCTAAATCAATAAAAAATAATTTTTTTTTTCGATAATTTATAATATACCATGATGAATTTTTAAACTGAGCAAACAAATTTGAGAACGTTTTATGAAAATGTGTTACTCTTTTAAAGCTTTCTAAGCTTTTTTGAATTTGCAGTTTTGTAGCCCATTCAATTTTATTAAAACAAGTTATAGGCCTTCCAAAGGCTGCCTTAACTCTTTTAATGTCGTTTGCGCTTTGGGGAAATGTTGGCGGCTACCAAAATTACTCTACCCTAATTCCAATTTAAATTTCCTACTTATACAGCTAGCATTTATATTTTCTTCACGCCTTTGAAAAACTATTTCATGCAAAACCCAAAATGATGTTTATGTTTGAGACTTTGTTATCCCTGCAAAAAAATGAGATAAGTCCGGTATGAGTTGCAAAGGAGTAAGCAATTAATGCCAGTTTTTATCTCTTTGTATGCGTAGAACTGTTCCCTATTGTTTGAGCATGTCCTATGAAGAGACTAATTGTACCCATTTATACCCGAAAGGGAACGATAGGATCAACCCCTTTGTACCCATATGGGAAGGAATGAAGACTAATCTCTTTATATGTACATGTTAAACGGAATATTAAAACTTGCAAAAGATTGCTAAATACATCTAAGTATAAAAATTATTAATTCGCTAATTCATTACAAGAGATATGGGTCGACGCTAATGAAACATATGGTTCAAGTCATTTATTTTCGGTATAGGGCTCCACATTTTTCTTAAATAATTAGAATCGAACCTATAATCTTTTTTATTTAACTCACTTCGTTGCAGCTTTTTTTTATGTTTCTTAAAAGGGACTAGAGGGGATCAATTATGCCCCAATGTAGACAAAAGAGATTAATCAGAGACGGCTCTCTTTAGGGATTAGTCGCACTATTTTTTGCAGGGATTATTCAAATTGTAACTTTTTGTAGATCAAATACATTTTTTCACATGTACGTGTAATTGTTGCTATATTTTTATTATTGTTGCTGCCAAAGAATCAGTGAAAAACTCGCTTATTCATGTAAATTGCTGTTTTCGAAAAAAAAAATACGCCGTTTTTACTTTACTCGGGTTTTCGTTGTCAGCATTGCAATGATTTTCGGGTAGAATCAAACTAAAATTTTGCTTACTCGTGATATTTTTTTTGCGCTCACGTAAAAATATACTCACGCATAGTCGAACTTTTTTAAGGATTTTTGAAGCTTTTCCCAAATCTATTTTTTTGTGTGTGGATATTTGTATGAAATTTTTTTATATAAACATGAATAAGGGTAGCACGTACAATCGTAACATTTGTTCTAACGATTATGATTACTGCAATATTAATTTGAAAAGTTGGCAGTATCATTACTTTAATTGTAATCGAGTAAAAGAGAGAAAACAGTAATAATCGAAATTGTTATAGTTATAACATGGGTTTGTGGTTGTTGTCATCATTGAAATATTTAATATTTCAATATTTTAGATAAAAAGGTACGTCGTTCTATTAAAAACTAACCAATTACACGAAAATATGTCCGTACCCTTTGAAAAGACGGATACCGGAGGGTATATGTAATATTTTTTGCTTTTTGTTGTTAAGTATAAAAGAGTTACATACTTCCGTTTATAGCACAAAAGCAGTAAATTGTGAAAAGTGAAATCTGAGAAAATTTAGTTTTAATTAGGGAAATTTAAGATATTTAAAGTAAACTTTAAAATTTAAACCTTGTTTTATCTTTCACTACTGGGAAATGACGCGGAGTGCGCGTTCAAATCCCATTCCCGAGAGAAAACGCTTTGGAAAATTTTAAAAGGTATCTTGGAAACAGCTGTCGCTTTGTCTGTTCTGATGTCACCTTGTTTAAATTTTTCCCAAACTATTAAATAAATTTAATTTTTGTTTAGTTAGTGAGTAAAATGTAATTATAGAAATTGACGGGCATTAAAAAAATCGTAAATGCACTATACCCCCTTTTTGCTATGGGTGGCATTATAGTTTGTATAAGCTTGTTGCGGATTCACATTTAAATCAATAACCGAAAATGCCGTTTTTTAGCCCGCTAAATTTTAGTTTAATAAAGTAGCTTAATTAACTTTGTGAAAAATTTTCTTTTTTATAATTTAACATCAACGATACAAATAGGTTGTGCAGCAATTTCAACTTTTCTAGTTATTTGACATCTAAATTTAGATTTTTTTTCAACGAAATGTTTGTACACTTATATCAATAATCCTTTAGTTGTAAAAAAATTTACGTCTAACTTCTTCTAAAAAATTCCAACCCAAATAATAAAAATTTTAAAAATTATGTGTTCATATATTTTCATTTTTATCATCTATGCACTTTGATTTCAATTCTTAGGGTCAATGGATTTTTGTTTAATTCAATTTTTGAATCAACTTGCCATTCAACTGGTCACGACATTAATATGGTCATACCATCAGAAATGAAACATTTGAGTAGTTAAGATTCGTGTTTAGTTTTAAGAATTTTGTATGGTGTTAATAAATTTTTGAATCAACTTGTTATGCAACTCAAATTAATAACAAATTTAACAAAAAAATTAAACGCGACTAACCAAAACAAAAGTATTGGGTAACAGTGTCATCTCTTAAGTTTTCTAAATCAAGCTTAGTTGCAAAATGTTTTATTTTCTTCAAGAGCAACATTCACATTCAAAACAAACACAACGGATATGAATTTGCGCCATAAAAATTTTCTTTTTCCATTCGGTTTTCGGAAAACTTGAAAAAAATTATATTAGTCAAATTTATATTGGTATGCAGATCATAACACGCTCACGAAATTTTCAGTACTTTCTTTTAAGCCAAAATTGAGGTTTTATTAGAAGATATTTGTTTTACATTATTATTGACTTTCTTTACAAATTTCGTTCAAGTTGCTGTCTGTGTGCTTCAATCGAAACGTTCAAGAATTTCTTGGGTATTTCTAGATCAAGAGTTCAAGAAATACTTACAGGCTTAAATGTATAACATATCTGCCTTGCAAATACCGTTCGGAGTCTGCATAAAACAAGTATGTGCCATCCCATCAATTTGTAGGAAAAAATAAGAGTACGACACGAGATATCAGCTTAATTTTGATAGCAGTGGACAAAACTCCAAAAGTATCTGCTCCGAAATGAGCCGAAAATATAGCAAATTTATCAAGCAACCGTACGCATTCAAAAACAGTCCAAAGAGCTCTGCACGAGAACGGTTT
The DNA here is from genome assembly GCF_040869045.1 of Eurosta solidaginis. Classification (NCBI taxonomy): domain Eukaryota; kingdom Metazoa; phylum Arthropoda; class Insecta; order Diptera; family Tephritidae; genus Eurosta; species Eurosta solidaginis. The sequence continues at coordinate 302,797,497 of NC_090319.1, read as the reverse complement.
TTACTGCAGAACACCACACAAAAAGCCCTTATTTCTGGAAAACCCATAAATTTTGCTTGGAGCTCACGAAAGCACACATGGAAAAGGGTCGGATTTTTGGCAAAAAGTTCAGTTTACTGATGAGGCAAAGTTCAATATTTTTGATGGCGATGAAAGAACAAAAGTGTTTGTTTGACTATAAAGCATGGTTGCGGCAGTGTTATGGTTTGGGAAACTGTGGCGGCCTCTGCAGTTGGTAGAATTAACTTTATTGAGCGTAATATGATCATATAGATTTTATAGACAAGTCTTTATTGGAAGATATTTGGAAAGCATTGCTGGATAAGTTGGAGCTCGGTGCAGGTTGGATCTTTCAGAAGGATGACAATCCAAAGCAGACGGCACATACTGTTAAGGATTGGCTGCTTTACTATACTCGAAGACAATTATAAACACCACCAAAAAGCACGAATTTTAATATTTGAGCATTTCTGAGAAATTTTAGAACGGATAATTTGAAAAAAAAAAACAGGTTTCCAGCACTGCTGTCCTGCGTTATAGCAGTTTGGAACAGTATATTACCTGCATATTAAGAAATGTATTAGCCTCAATGCCACGACGGCTTCAAACTTATCTTGATACTAACGGTGGACTGACTAAATACTAAGCAACAATATTATTTAGTGTTGCCTGAAATTGTTCATACTAAAACAGGCTTTTTTGTGCTGTGTGTGCACTTTTGTCATCGCCGTTTTAAAGTTTTTTTCTAATAACGTTGTTATTTTATATTAATGTAAGAATTTTTTTAGTTTATTTTTATTAGAAAAAGATTTAAAATAAAACTGTATAAACATGTATTTCAGATAAGTTATTAGTCTTTCAATCCAGCGGAAATAGGGGGTGTATGTAAACTATTGTTCGTCACTGTATTTTCAAATAAAAAGTTTTCAAGTTTGGCTTACAAGAGGAAAATATAAAATTTCCTGTGGGTTTTGTTTGTGCAGACTTTTTAACTGTATTTAATTAGCGAGACATGCTCATGTTGCTTTAAACAATTGTGTTTGTTATTGTTATTAGAGAAAAATTTAAAAGTTTTCAAACGACAATGACTACTAGGACATGTTTCTGAATTTCACTTCTTCATCAGCTAAATTATCGGGAGCTGAGTATTGAACTCGAATCTCCAACATTCATACCAGTGTAAAGACAGATGCCTTTAACAACTCAGACATATGAATGCCCCGCTGCTCGCTTTGCAATTGGTCTCTAAGTATTGCTTTCTTGTTGCATCTGCCTTTACACCAATATAAAGCATGAATGTTGGAGATTTCGAGTTCAATACGCAGCTCTCGAGAAGCTAGCTGATAAAAAAGTGAAATTCAGAAACATGTCCTAGTAACCATCGTCGTTTGAAAACTTTGCAGTTTTTTTCTAATATCAATAGCAGATTTTTTTATTTAATCTAAAATGTATTTTTTATTCGAAAATAATATTTTCACATTTTTTTAATGTTATTTTAACTTTTTGAATAGTTTGTTTAGTGCATTTTTTTATATAAACATAACATCCAACTTTTGTTGTTCTTTATTGCCGACGAAAAAAAATTGTTTTTATCCAGCGGAACCAGCCACTTCGTAAAAAAGTGCCTGCTTCAAATATTTATCCCAATATTTTTTGAAGCATATAGTAACATAGTTTTTACGTATATATGTATGTATGTATGTTAGTAGGTCTTCACTAAAAGCTTTGTGCTACTTAATTCCCCCAAAAAAACGCAGCTGCCGAATTGCAGCACTCTTACGCCTCGTAGTACGCTTTTTAATTCACTGCCAAAAAAATAAAAGTATCTGTGTGTGTGTGCTTTGCCAAATTGGAAGCACTCATACGCCCCGTAGCACCATCGAGCTAATGCTTACAGCATTCAACGTTCTGCTGCTTTTTTGCTTGTTGTTGTATGCACCGTTATTTTAATGTGCTGTAATTGTTGCTTTTGTAAATGCGAAATCTGGCGCGATGGCAAAGCGCAATGCAAAAATGCGATTTCGATTTTTAACGTTTTTTTTTTTAAGAATTCTTTCTTTGTATTTTTATATAATTTAATTTTTTGTTGCTATAGCATGTGTTTTTGTTATTTTTGTTTTTCCCTATTCTCTGTTGGTTTTTTGTTTTCCTTTTGTTAATATTTTCTCTATACAATTTTGCACGTTTTACTTTTGCTTTCGTAGTTAATGAATTGTGTAGCTTAAGCGTGATTAAAATTAATTTATTCTTTCAATTTATATGTAATCTTAATGTACATATGTACGCATCTACATATGTACGTATATATAGTGTACTTTTCATATCGATTTCACATTCACTCCACAAGCACTTTTGCTGTATTGCAATTAATTGTAATTAAAGTAATTTCTTGTTTTAATCACCACTTAACGCCAAATTATTATTTTCCTCATCAAACAATAATTCGTGCACGCGCACACAAACACTCATTACATATACATATACACAAGCTTACGTTAAAATATGATTTTGTCACTATACTTTTTTTCGAAAAATTCTGTTAGTGAACGATTTTACATTAAACGTCCAACTCGCGCTACAAACGACACGAACAATCACAACGTTCCGGCGTGAATGAGCAACTATTCCAACAGCACCAACAATTTTCACCTCAAGTCTTCGTTAGGATTTCGAAAAAATAAGTCAAGAAATCCAAACAAAACTTAAATCGTGTGCACGTTCGTACAAATAGCAATGATTCGTTACTCGTCTATGCATGTATGTACATGCAAACGTGTGTGTGGTGTATACGCAATAGCGCGCTAAAACCACTTGTACATGTAATACTTATACAAAAAATAACAAAAACAACAACTACAACAATAACCACAGCATCAAACACGCATTTGTTGTTGAGAACTATTGACGTTACATGGAATTATGAGCGACAAGCGAAATCGCCGATAACACGACAGCGGATGAAAATCGAGCGCAATGACTTAACTGAGCACAAAATAAGACAAAACAAAAAAAAAATATCTAACGGGCTAGCCACGAAGTAACTGTTGCATATACAAACGTTTGCGAATACGAAAACTCCAGATCCAACAAACTCAACACGCACTCGTTAAGCAACAACACTGCACTCGCCAACGTTTTCTACATACGCATCGTAGCTTGTCGTCGTCATCATCATCAACATCGCTTAATCAAACGAGACCAACGCAATTCGACCACGTTGTAAAAAATCATTGCTATTTTATGATGAGTATATGAGGTGTATCCCGTTTAAACTCTGACACAAATAGCAACCTCTGCACGATTTTATGCTGCAGCTTATGCTCTCCAACAATTAGTTAGTTTGGTACGCTCGTCGTGGTAGCGCCAACGATGGCAGTGACCTGACACACTAGCGAATGCTATATGAGTGTGGTGACGAGTGTGTGCGAAAATGCGAAACAGCGAAAATCTTAATCTCAATTTGCCAAAGTTGATAATCTCTCGTGACAAGCCACGGAAATGGTGGGTACTACAAGCATATGGGTTTGTTGGTGGGCGCTCGGCGGAGGGTGCAGAGGGTATAATGAGTAAATCTCTGAGGTTTAGAGGTAACCTAATAAAAGTTACTATTAAATTGTTGTTGTTGTGAAATTTTGTGCATTTTTTTATTGCTTAGCAAATTTTTTGTACTAAAATAGGTAAGCAGCTAATTTTAAATAATTTTTTTTTTTTTTGTTTTATTTTTTTTGAAAATTTGTAACTGCAATATTAATTTTTATAAACAAAAATTGCACTAAAACATTTCCGTACTTATTTAGTTTTTCATTTTACCGTCAAATTAGTTTCAAGCATATGCAAGTTCGCACTTGTTTTTCCACATATGTATGTACGCACAAACGCACTCACGCACTTAGGCACGCTTTTTGCCAACCATTCGCTTTCAATTGACCGCTTACACTGATTTCTGTTTTCACATTTTACATTTGCACAACAAAAAAAGCAACACCTCAGCTCCACTCGTGTTGATGCAACAGATTGAAAACATGAGCGAACACAATACAATAGAACCGTTATTGATTAGGACAAAGCGTACTTGTTGTATGTCCTCGGGATACAAAGGTGTCAAGTGTAAACAACGCGCATTGGCTTTGTAAATTGAAAACACTTCGTGCTCACTACAACGTTTATGCTCTCATTTCTGTTTCTCTCGTTTAGCTTGACTCAAGCTGTTCTCTTTGTTTAACTTGTTGTTATTACTCACGTTGTTACCCTTCAGAAGGACATGGGACACATTTATGCTGTTACATACATATGTAAAAGCCAATTTAGTTAAACTTTTTTTTTTTATGTGGTATGGTGAATAACAGTGACTTCTTCAATTAATAGAGTTAGCAGTGTGGTTAACTACTAAACCAGTTGTTAATGTTGTTTGTTTCAATTTAAAAGTCATGTGTGATTGTATTACATATGTACATCGAGAATTGCGTATTATAACACGCCACACATACTTATTTCAAAATGCAAAAATGTCTTTAAGCAGAACCATACGTGAAAAATGAGAACTAAAATAGAAATCGTTTTGCCGCAGTTATTTACTTATTAATAAAGGAGTTCAGTAAACTCGGCACTTAGGCGTTTTTCGTCACCAGAAAATAGCACTCGAATACTCGAAACCTGGTAAACGTTTATCACCCCCTTAAGCTGATCTGAACCTTCTTCTTCTTCTTGTAGGTATAAAGACACCCAAAAAAGTTGTTGGAGAGTCTTATCGATGAAAGGCCGTTGCTGTATCCGGTAACACATTAAATCTTTTAGATTATCCTGCCTCCATCTCCTAGTTATACCCAACTGTACTTGTACACAGCGTATTATAACTTTGATTGAATAACGAGTAGTTGTACAGGTATAAAGGAATCGATATAGATATAGACTTCCATATATCAAAATCATCAGTATCGAAAAAAAATTTTATTGAGCCATGTCCGTCCCTCCGTCTGCCCATTAACACGATAACTTGAGTAAATATTGGGATATCTTCACCAAATTTTGTACACGAGCTTTTCTGGACCCCGAATAGATTGGTATTGAAAATGAGTGAAATCGGATAATAACCACGCTCACTTTTTATGTATATAACATTTTGGAAAACACCAAAACCTGATTATTTAGTAAATAGCACACCTAGAATGTTGAAATTGGACGTGTGGACTGATATCGAGACGTGATAAAAATTTGAAAAAAAATTTAAATGGGCGTGGCACCGTCCACTTGTGATAAAATCAATTTTAGAAATATTATGAATCATAAATATAAAATCGTTAAACTTATCGTAACAAAATTCGGCAGTGAGGTGGCTTTTACTATGCGGAATGCTTTAAAGGAAAATTAACGAAACTCGTTAAGGACCACGCCCACTTTTATATAAAAGATTTTTAAAGGGGTCCTGGACGAATAAAATAAGCTATATCCATGCAAAAAAGAGCTTTATATCAATGTTATTTCATTTCCCAAGTGGATTTATGGCGGCCACCATGGTGTGATGGTAGCGTGCTCCGTCTACCACAACGTATGCCCTGGGTTCGCACCCCGGGCAAAGCAACATCAAAATTTTAGAAATAAGGTTTTTCAATTAGAAGAAAATGTTTCTAAGCGGGGTCGCCCCTCGGCAGTGTTTGGCAAGCGCTCCGAGTGTATTTCTGCCATGAAAAGATCTCAGTGAAAACTCATCTGCCTTGCAGATGCCGTTCGGAGTCGGCATAAAACATGTAGGTCCCGTCCGGCCACTTTGTAGGGAAAATCAAGAGGAGCACGACGCAAATTGGAAGAGAAGCTCGGCCTTAGATCTCTTCGGAGGTTGTCGCGCCTAACATTTATTTATTTATTTAAGTGGATTTATAACAATAAATAAGAAAATCTTCAAATTTAAAAAAAGGGCGTGACACCGCCCCTTTTATGACAAAGCATTTTTCTATGTTTCGGGGCCATTACTCGAAGAAAAATTTACATATCGTAACAAAATTGGGTACATATATTTTCCTTATAGCAGGAAATATTTCTAGTAAAAATGGATAATATTAGTTAAGGACCACGCCCACTTTTATATAAATGACTTTATAAAGGGTCGTAGGCAAAAATAATTATTTAAATCTTATCGAAAAATAGTTTTGTACTAATCGTATTTTGTGCCATTATAACAAGAAATGGGAAAAAATTCAAATCTTGAAAAATGGGCGTGGAATTGTTTCCCCATGTTTCTGGAGCCATAACTCAACGAAAAATTTTGTGCACATGTATGCCTTTTAACAGGAAATATTTTCAGTAAAAATGGACTAAATCTGTTAAATCGCCTTCTTTTATATAAAAAATTTTGTAAAAGTACGTAGATGCAGGTAATAAGCTATTTCTAGTAAAAGTTGGAAAATTTCGTTAATAACCCTGCCCTTCTTTTGTAAAAACGCTTTTTAGTACAATGGTACTTGTGTGTTTATGTTTATCGTTCTGTTATATATTTATTTTAAAATAAACGGTAGGAAAATCCCCATATCTGAAGGAAAATTGCATTATTACCCTCTCAAGGTCACTGGTGTTAGCCTCTGTATCCTTTTTGCTTCTTTTGAGTGAAAATTAGTTCAGAATAGAACCATATGTATATGTATTATTGCGCAGCCTTGTAACACTATTATGCACGCAAAACAAACAACAACAGCATTTCAAGTGTACAACTGGATATGTAATGTTCGGTTTCACCCGAACTTAGACTTCCTTACTTGTTTTATGAGGAACTTGGGGCTACCAGAGTTCCGCCTGTTAAATATATGTATTGTGACGAATACTAGCAACACTAAGGGGTACTATCGTCTCTAAGCCGATTTTATCATTATATCTACACATATGTCCATACAAGCAGCGGAGAGCAACGCACAAACACATGCATATATCTGAGATACTCCCAAAAGTAGGCAATAATTTGTATCACTCACATATACACGCGCATATGAGAAGCTAAACATGTGTAGCTGTAATTATAATTTTATAGTTGGTAACTAAGTAAATGCTGGAAACGCCTGGAAGTATGGAACGAGGAAATCGAAGAGTATAAAAGAGCACAATCTGAGCTATCAGCAATGAGTTTGATTTAAGCGCGCTATCTGTCGAGAAGTAGTAGTATTGTGAAGTAACTAAATACTTAATATAGAGCGGTAAACGACTCACACAATAAAGAATTAAAATTGAAACTCCTTATAGTCGTTTATATATATATATATGTTTGTTTTATTTGGCAAAACAATTGTTTCGACACTCGCGACGTGTCATCATCAGTTGCTAGTTATCAACTAACCATTGTCTACAAATATATACAAAGTATGCCTATGCAAATCAAACATTCAAAATTTTTGTAAAAGCTAATGCAATGCGAAAATAATAAAAAGAGAGTTTAAACAACAACAACAAAATACAAAAGTAATTATGTACATATGTATGTAATATGTAATAACAATATATGGAACAATCTAAGTTTACTGGAATGCTGTGAAGAGACTCGAGTACAGTGGGCCTGTATCACGATTTACAGAATCATTTTTGTTTACATATATATGTAGAGATTCTAAAATGTTTAATTTTTTAATATTACATTCCGACTTAATTAACTGGCAATCGTCCTCACTTATTGAATGCTCATTCGCTAAAGCATGTTCAGCGATTCCACTTCTCGGATCAATATTCTGAATATATTTTAGGTGCTCAAGTAATCTGATTCGTACAGTGCGGGTCGATTGGCCGATGTACTTTGCGCCGCATACATTCCCGTTGTCGTTTTTCTGGGAGCAAGTGATTGAATAAACGCCAGGTTTGTCCAAATTTTCGCATTTGTCTTTTGTGGATGTAAGTAATGATTTTAATTTTGTTGTTGTTTTAGGAGCCAAATTCACATTTATTTGTCTGTAGCATTTTTGTAAATCGTTAAAATAATTAGAGTCGTAGGTCATGCTACACCAAGTCTTTTTGTTTTCAACGTCCAACGAATCAAAAAATGAGCTACTCTCCCTTCGCTCTTTTTTGTTGTGGTGCTTTTTAATTATCTGCTCTATACTGTTAGAGCTATATCCATTTGTTTCTGCAATGCTCACAATTTTATCTCTTTCTTTTTTGTATGCCGCATAACTGAGTGGAACTTTTACTAGCCGATGAGCCATGGAATTGAAGGCAGCTAGTTTGTGGGAGTAATGATGATTGGACTCAATTGGAATAAATCGATCAGTTGAAGTCGGCTTCCGATATATATCGAATTCGATAGCTCCATCGACATTGTGTTTGATTTTTAGGTCCATAAATGGGAGCTCGTTATTTGATTCGTATTCACACGTAAACTGGATAGCGTTATTTTTTGAATTAAAAAGATTGAGAGTTTGCTCGATTTTGTCTCTCTCAATAATAACAAAACAATCGTCAACATATCGGCAATAAAAACGTGGGAATAGAGAGCTATGAATTAGTTGTTATTCAACCGTGTTCATGAACAAATTGCATAGAAAGGGACTTATACTTAAACCCATTGTTAAGCCCTCGGTTTGTTCATAAAAATCGCCTCTGAACTGGAAAAATGATTGTTTAATACATGCATAGGTTAAGCCAAATAATTCGCTGGCGACCGATGGATTAATATTTTGTCTATCTAACCAAATTTTTAAAGAGCCCAACGCACCATTTCTTGGTACATTCGAAAAGTACGATGTTATATCGAACGATGCGAAGCATTGATTCATATTCAACTGCATATTTTTGATCTTATCAGTTAATTCAAGAGAATTCGTTATAGAAAAATTATCGAAACTTTTTAAATTCTTAAAGTAATTACTCAACCATGATGCGATATTTGCGATGGGTGAGGTGTAGCCAGCAATAATGGGACGAAATTTGTTACCAGGTTTGTGAGCCTTGTATAAACCATACAAACATGGCACACGGACATAAGATTTATGCATGTTTTTTGAAGCATGTTTGTGAAGTACTTGAATAAAGTCCATTTTGCATTATTTAATAGTGGAGTTATTTATTCAACAGTTTAGTGATTCGAATATTAGTAGAAGGTTGCAAATAAGCGGAATTTCACAAAAGAGTAGGCGAGGTTAACAAATGGATTGGGGAAGCTTTGAAATTAAAATTGTGTACTGTGTTTAGTAGAGCTTACGATTTCTTCTCGAACATAAACGAGATTTTCGAGACCCGAGAAATCGAGAACTCGACTTCTCGCGAGATTCTCGTGTCTCTAAGTACTCGTAAATCTCGCGATCTTCTCGACATTCTTACTTAATCGCTGTATGGACAGTATTTATAAACTTGGTTTTTTTTACTTGTGACTTTTTTGTTGATTATATTGCTTCAATGACATTTAACTCAAAACATATTTATTATATATATAATTTTGTTCGCAATATTTTATTTTTCAACGAGACATCAAGAACACGGCTTCTCGCGAGATTCTCGAATCTCAAATTACTCGTAGGGCTCGCGAAATTTTCGAGTCTTGAATTTCTCGTAATACTCGCGATCTTCTCGACTTTCAATTCAGTCGCTGCATTGGAAATATTCTATACATTTCGGGGTTTTTTACATGTGGTTTTGCCGACATTTTGGCTTGTGCTCCACAAGAAATCGTAAGCTCTATAGAAAACAGCCAATGAATCGATTAAGTTGAATGTCGAAAAGCTCGCGAGCCTTAAAAGTAATTCGAGATCGAGAACCTCACAAGCCTTACGAGTAATTCAAGATTCGAGATTCGATATTCGAGAATCTCGCGAGAAGGCGAGACTCGCGAGAAATCTCTTCTCCAACATGTTCGAGAAATCGTAAGCTCTAATTCTTAGTAACCCATTGAATTCCCCTAAATCTTGTTTTTTTGATTCTTATATGTGTATAGTTTTCTCAACGATTGTCGAATATGATTCATATAAAAGATCCAAATTGACAAAGAAAGTTAGGTTAGATCGGATTAGCACGAAACACCACTGTTGTTTAATGAAGCCCGGTCTTAATTTATGAGCATCCAAGTTTGCTAAGCAATCGAAAAGTACCTCATTCAGGTATTCCATACGTATTGTGTCAGAACATAGCATATGAAAAGGCAACACTTTAAATCTACCACATTCCATCTATAAAAATTCTCATTCATTGCGATACTCCCGTACCACGATCAAAAAGTTCCTGCTTTTACTCGGCTACTAAGCTAAGATGACGAGTTGTTAAATCTGGATTTTCGAGCCTGAGCTCAACGAAAATCAAAGGAAATTTTCCACAAAGCATAATAAAGCTGCGCCCTAATCTGATTAAGGACTTTTCTTGCCGCGAGTCAATTGTCTGCATTTTGTTATAACATTCGCGTTAGCCATCTAGCGCCCCCTTTATTCTACTATTATATCCTACAGGCCCTACTCCCGGACACTTATAAAGTATTATTTTTCAAGAAAGAGTGTCGGCAGAGTTGTGCACGTTTTAATACTATGCCCATATCTTATACCAATCAAGGATACTATTCACCTTTATTAACTGTTCCTTAGCCGGGTATTTTGGACATACATTTTATAAGCGAAGAGCTTTAGAAGCTCTAAGAAAGGTGAGCCCTCGTTTTTCCATTTTTTACCAAGGTTGGTTTAGACAGAAATAGCTTCTAAGCATGTCATTTGGGTTTTTAGTCGCTGCTATAAATATACACTGCAGTGCAAAACTATTAAAGCGTTTTTAGGAAGACTTGATCTCCATTGATGCCCCCAATTGACTTAAGCGATCGCTGGCTTGACTTATCGGCAAGTGACCAAAATCACCTAAACTGTTGAGCGCCAATTAAATATGATGGTAGCTCGCCATAGGTACAACGGTATGGAACATTGCCAAGAGATTACCATGTAAATTAATCAATAAAAAAGGGTGAACACAGTCTCCAGAGCTTTTATGAGTGGTTCTTCCTTCAAGCTAAGTCGAACATTATATACTGCTGTAACATAGGACGGGGCATACTACCGTGGTATATAGCTGGAACATTTTGTGTGACTTAAGGTGTCACCTTTTACCCGACGCTGTTATAAAAACACATTGCTATTCAAGTTTTCTATCCAAAACTATCCCAAGTTATTTAACCTGCCACGTCTTCATAAGTTAAACTTTCAAGGCCACTTCCTTTTGATTAGCTTTCCACTAGTTTCAATATGGTCGTATTTGTGTCCTAAAGCCATTCCTGGGAGTAGAATTAACGTGATTTTTACATCTGATCTTATGTAGGTCTTCAAGCCATCAAGATGCTTTACTAACTTCAATTTGGTGCTTTATGCCTCTTGGTATCTTTATAACCGAGAACATTAACGATGTATTACATATTTAGCAACAAATTTCTCTTTGAGTAGAAGCTTTTAGTGAACCCTGCAATCGTCTGTTAGAGGCGAAAACGGTTCTCGCAGATGTATAAAGCACTTCTAGTAACTTATTGACATTGTGAAAACTAGCCCAAAGGCATGGCCTCACTTGGACATATCAAGTTCTTCAATAAAATTTTATACATGAGCCTGTGTTTGGGTTAATTGTACTTCCCCCCGCTCAACCAGTACATCAAACTGTGGAAATAGGACATAACAGTTTAAATTGACCTTTACTACAATAGTAGTCCACCGGTGGATAAAACCCAAGTCATAGGCAATCAAGCTTTACAGACGCTGCAAAGTGTAGTGGCGTACAACTGAATGTCTATTGGATGTGATGACACTCATAGCTCTATATCTAACAGCTGGGCAAGGTGTAAAAATCTTAAAAATTAAGCATGGTGAAATCTAGCCTAGCGCAGTTTAATATTATCTCTACTATACGAACTCAGCTTCCCTAAAATTTTTTTTACTTTTCCTTCAAACTGAAGATATTTTTGGTTTTCTACTCAGGAAAGACTCGAATTGGGGATATCTGTTTAGTGAGTTAGATGACCTCAGTTAAGGCAGTCCAACTACATTCGGTTATATGCATTGATACTTAAAGGTTTTAATCCGCACGGGAACTGTTTTACTATATTTGATCAATTATAGAAGAGTGACAACGATAAAAGAAAGGATAAACCAATTAAGAGCTTAGCTTGTACCGTACTTCATGAGCTCGGCTTCAACAAACGAATTCTATATCGGGTTACAAAACTCCTCCAGCACATACAAAATAAAACTAAGGATTAACTTTCAAAGTTCACCAGGAACTAACTGTGTAAGTAGCAATTTTGATGTTTAGGTTATAACAAAAACTACTTGATGTGCATACATAACTACAAACGAAATTGGACTAATATGTTCTGCGTGACTGATATTGAGAACACCCAACATCTTCAAAAGTTGAGTATCCTCTTTAATCGTTGCTGTCTTTATTACACTCTTGCCGGTTTATTTACAGCCGCACTCAAAATCGGAAAGTACTCATTATTAAACTAAATATGTTAAATTTTGAGTAAAGTCTGTAACATTATGTTAATTTTACAGCTTTATTAAGCATTTAACAGATTTTCTGCAGTTAGCAGAACTGATGTGACAGAACAACCCCTCAAAGCTTTTACGATACAAACTTTACCGTAACAATGTCAAAGATACCGTAAGACTTTTGCTTTACCTAGATAAAAAACACAGTTTAAAGCTGCGGGATATTTTCTCTTAAGCTGTTAAGTAACAAAGTTTAATACTTTACATTAAATGTATTGTTTAACTTTTTATAAAATCCAAAGCTTTTGTTTACTGGCACTGTGTTCTAACAGTATTCCGTTATCTGCTACAGCAATTTAGCTCTGTGTAAAACAATGCGTCCCAAGTACTCGTGAAGTTCGATCTGTCACCTAGAAAACTTATGTTTCTAAATTCACTAGAGCTCACTCAGTGTTGGAAGTTAAACCACAACCGAAGTAACTTAACCAGAAACAAATAGATATCGGTCTTTGTAAGAAGAGCTTCGTCGGCTTTATCGGTAACAACCTATATCGAAAAGTTATTATCTAATTATCGACTCATCACCGCTAACGAACTTTTATTGTCGAGTTCTCGGTTTGTTTTGGCGGACTTGCTATTGACGGATTAAAGATGGGCCACCGCTTTTATATTCAAGTTCTATCGGCATCTGTTTTATAACACAGCGAGAACATGCCGATAACAAATATTCACATTCAAATTAATTCAGAAATCGTTATAAAATCTATAAATTTTTAACATATCTATACCGTTTCGAACACAAATCAATAGCGTTCGATAAAATACCGATAATAACTCGATACGGACTCGATAACATATCGATAATATTTTCAAAATGAATCGATAACTTTTCCATAACAAATCGAACACTTACCGCTAGTAAATCGATACACTTTTTAAAACATATCGTTAAATTTTCGATAGTTTTTCATTATCCAAGTAGGCTTATATAACTTTACCTAGATTTTTACGTCATGACATTCATGGAAACAAGATTTCGCTTGATTCAGAGCGGCATGCATTAATTGGCTATGCATATCAGAGCGAAAAAGGATCGTCAGCAAAATGAATAGAACAAATATGTTTATTTATTTATATTTATAGTATTGGCAGTGGGCCACAATATTAGGCACATGCAGCACGGATTATGCAGCACACTGCCGGAGAGGAAAGACACTCCTTTCAACTACTTATTTCGAAAGTTTATTAGCACTCCAGGCTACTAAGCTTGGTGGGTTTCCTAAATACTTAAACTCAGCGCAGTCTGATAAAATCCATGTTTGTATTTTAAATATTCGGCATTTTCTTCTCACACTTCTTACTAAGTTGTATTATAAGCGCTAATTGGAGTAGGTAGGACATTCACTACAACAACCAACCAGCACATCTGACCCTGGTTTGAAAAACAATTATGAACTAATAGGAAAAAGCAAAAGTGTTTAAACCAGTTTTATTGTCTCAGAAGAACTCAAAGTGAAGATTGAAAAGGAAGATGTGGCTTGTAAACTTAACCCAAAATATTTTATTGAATAGTTACTTAACTTTCTGGTATCATTAGTCGGGCTCATCTATGATAACTAGGGTAAGCACGTGGTTGAAATTCAACGAATACGGACGTCAATATACCCTTTCCCTTCCTTTCTTTTCCGTTCTTTACCATTCCTTTCCCAACTTCTATTTTCCTTACCTCTATCTTATTTTATTTCTTCTATTTTATTTTCTTTTGGGTTATTTAATTTTTTTTTATAATTTTTTTTTTATTTTATTTCATTTTGTGTTATTTTATTCTATTTTACAATTAACTAGTCAACCCTCGCCCACTTCGCTAGGCGATAAATTCAATGATTTGCTGAAAGAGAATAAAATTAATACGAAACAAAGCAAATTCTTTGATACAATTTCATTCGAATTTTATTGTAACACTCTTTGGTAGACAACGTTTTTGGTTTTTCCATCTTTCGCGTAAATGAATAATGAAAAAATTGGGTATTCTAAATTAATACCGCACATTTTTAGAGACTGCCCTTGCGCCTTATTAATTGTCATAGCGAATGCAAGACGAATAGGGAACTGCAAACGTTTGAAATCGAATGGTAAATCCGTCGGAATCAGTAGAATGCTGGGTATCAAAGCGTCTTCTCCTTTGTACTTCCCTTTCAAAATTGTTGCTTCGATAACGTTACCCATTAGCTTATTCACAGCGAGTCTGGTACGGTTGCAAAGTCGTGGCACATTAATGTTGCGCAGCATAATAATCGGTGCTCCAATTTTTATACTCAGTTGAGCAGAGCTCACAGAGTATATTAAGTTTGATTGGACAACGGTTGGTTGTACATATATAAAGGAATCGAGATAGATATAGACTTCCATATATCAAAATAACCAGGATCGAAAAAAAATTTGATTGAGCCATGTCCGTCCGTCCGTCCGTCCGTCCGTCCGTCCGTTCGTCCGCCCGTCCGTTAACACGATAACTTGAGTAAATTTTGAGGTATCTTGATGAAATTTGGTATGTAGGCTCCTGAGCACTCATCTCAGATCGCTATTTAAAATGAACGATATCGGACTATAACCACGCCCACTTTCTCGATATCGAAAATTTCGAAAAACCGAAAAAGTGCGATAATTCATTACAAAAGACAGCTAAAGCGACGAAACTTGGTAGATGAGTTGAACTTATGACGCAGAATAGAAAATTAGTAAAATTTTGGACAATGGGTGTGGCACCGCCCACTTTTAAAAGAAGGTAATTTAGAAGTTCTGCAAGCTGTAATTTGGCAGTCGTTGAAGATATCATGATGAAATTTGGCAGGAACGTTACACCTGTTACTATATGTACGCTTAATAAAAATTAGCAAAATCGGAGAATGACCACGCCCACTTTTAAAAAAATTTTTTTTTGAAAGTCAAATTTTAACAAAAAATTTAATATCTTTACAGTATATAAGTAAAAATTGTCAACATTCAATTCCAGTAATGATATGGTGCAACAAAATACAAAAATAAAAGAAAATTTCAAAAAGGGCGTGGCTCCGCCCTTTTTCATTTAATTTGTCTAGGATACTTTTAATGCCATAAGTCGAACAAAAATTAACCAATCCTTTTAAAATTTGGTAGGGGCATAGATTTTATGACGTTAACTGTTTTCTGTGAAAATGGGCGAAACCCGTTGATGCCACGCCCAGTTTTTATACACAGTCGTCCGTCTGTCCTTCCGCATGGCCGTTAACACGATAACTTGAGCAAAAATCGACATATCTTTACTGAACTTAGTCCACGTACTTATCTGAACTCACTTTATCTTGGTATGAAAAACGAACGAAATCCGACTATGACCACGCCCACTTTTTCGCTATCGAAAATTACGAAAAATGAAAAAAAATGCCATAATTCTATACCAAATACGAAAAAAGGGATGAAACATGGTAAGGTAATTGGATTGTTTTATTGACGCGAGATATAACTTTAGAAAAAACTTTATAAAATGGTTGTAACACCTACATTATTAAGTAGAAGAAAATGAAAAAGTTCTGCAGGGCGAAATAAAAAACCCTTAAAATCTTGGCAGGTATTACATATATAAATAAATTAGCGGTATCCAACAGATGATGTTCTGGGTCACCCTGGTCCACATTTTGGTCGCTTTCTGGAAAACGCCTTCACACCACTCCCTTTTAAAACTCTCATTAATACCTTTAATTTGATATCCACATCGTACAAACATATTCTAAAGTCACCCCTGGTCCACCTTTATGGCGATATATCGAAAAGGCGAACACCTATAGAACGAAGGCCCACTCCCTTTTAAAAATACTCATTAGCACCTTTCATTTGATACCCATATTGTACAAACAAATTCTAGGGCCACCCCTGCTCCACCTTTATGGCGATATCTCGAAACGGCGTCCACCTATGGAACTAAGGATTACTCCCTTTTAAAATACTCATTAACACCTTTCTTTTGATACCCATATTATACAAACAAATTCTAGGGTCACCCCTGGTCCACGTTTATGGCGATATCTCGAAAATACGACCACCTATACAACAACCACCACTCCCTTTTAAAACACTCATTAATACCTTTAATTTGATACCCATATCGTACAAACACATTCTAGTGTCACCCCTGGTCCACCTTTATGGCGATATTTCGAAACGGCGTCCACCTATAGAACTAAGGCCCACTCCCTTTTAAAATACTCATTAACACCTTTCGTCTGATGCCCATATTGTACAAGCAAATTCTAGGGTCACCCCTGGTCCACGTTTATGGCGATATCTCGAAAATACGACCACCTATACAACAACCACCACTCCCTTTTAAAACACTCATTAATACCTTTAATTTGATACCCATATCGTACAAACACATTCTAGAGTCACCCCTGGTCCACCTTTATGACGATATCTCGAAACGGCGTCCACCTATGGAACTAAGGATTACTCCCTTTTAAAATACTCATTAACACCTTTCTTTTGATACCCATATTATACAAACAAATTCTAGGGTCACCCCTGGTCCACGTTTATGGCGATATCTCGAAAATACGACCACCTATACAACAACCACCACTCCCTTTTAAAACACTCATTAATACCTTTAATTTGATACCCATATCGTACAAACACATTCTAGAGTCACCCCTGGTCCACCTTTATGACGATATCTCGAAACGGCGCCCACCTATGGAACTAAGGATTACTCCCTTTTAAAATACTCATTAACA
Source organism: Eurosta solidaginis (assembly GCF_040869045.1). Classification (NCBI taxonomy): domain Eukaryota; kingdom Metazoa; phylum Arthropoda; class Insecta; order Diptera; family Tephritidae; genus Eurosta; species Eurosta solidaginis. Next base: position 302,780,312 of record NC_090319.1, on the reverse strand, counting down.
CCTTTCTCTTGATACCCATATTGTACAAAGAAACTCTAGGGTCACCCCTGGTCCACCTTTATGACGATATCTCGAAACGGCGTCCACCTATGGAACTAAGGATTACTCCCTTTTAAAATACTCATTAACACCTTTCTTTTGATACCCATATTATACAAACAAATTCTAGGGTCACCCCTGGTCCACGTTTATGGCGATATCTCGAAAATACGACCACCTATACAACAACCACCACTCCCTTTTAAAACACTCATTAATACCTTTAATTTGATACCCATATCGTACAAACACATTCTAGAGTCACCCCTGGTCCACCTTTATGGCGATATTTCGAAACGGCGTCCACCTATAGAACTAAGGCCCACTCCCTTTTAAAATACTCATTAACACCTTTCGTCTGATGCCCATATTGTACAAGCAAATTCTAGGGTCACCCCTGGTCCACCTTTATGGCGATATCTCGAAACGGCGTCCACCTATGGAACTAAGGATTACTAAATTTTAAAATACTCATTAACACCTTCCTTTTGATACCCATATTGTACAAGCAAATTCTAGGGTCACCCCTGGCCCACGTTTATGGCGATATCTCGAAAAGGCGACCACCTATACAACAACCACCACTCCCTTTTAAAACCCTCATTAATACCTTTAATTTGATACCCATATCGTACAAACACATTCTAGAGTCACCCCTGGTCCACCTTTATGGCGATATTTCGAAACGGCATCCACCTATAGAACTAAGGCCCACTTAAATTACTTACTTTAAAATACTCATTAACACCTTTCATCTGATACCCATAACGTACAAACGCATTCTAGAGTCAACCCTGATCCACCTTTATGGCTATATCCCTAAATGGCGTCCTCCTATAGAACTATGGCCCACTCCCTCATAAAATACTCTTTAATGCCTTTCATTTGATACACATGTCATACAAACACATTTCAGGGTTTCCCTCGGTTCATTTTCCTACATTCTTATTTTCCCTTATGTTGTCACCATAGCTCTCAACTGAGTATGTAATGTTCGGTTACACCCGAACTTAACCTTCCTTACTTGTTAATCGTAAATTATGGGGTTGTAGGCCTGGCAAATAGAGTGAGTTTAAGAATTCAGTTGGATAATTAACGACATCATCTTGATCAGTAATAGTGTCCATTGACTTATATGCAACTAGTCACCAGGTATTTGATGCAGAATAGCAGGATTTATATCATTGACGTCCTTATTTTTCTCAGCTAAAATTGCTCTTTCGCTGAGCCAATCATAGTTTTTGTTATGTTGAACTATGTTTGGAAATACACTCTGTATCAATGCCTCTTTAGACTGTGCAAAAGTGCAGAAATTGTTAGGCAATGTAATCATTCCTGTTGGATCGACAGACATTTGGCAATTTCCGATTTTGAGTAACTGCTGTGAAAATTCAGCTACTGACGGATCGTTTTGTAGTTGAACACGTACGTTTGTAGTAAGTGTAAGCGTGTTTACATGTCTCCATAAATACGATGATTTTAAACATGCATTGATTTCATCTGCAGCCGTAGATTTTGGGATCACATGTAATGTTTGTCTGAAATCTCCAGCCAATAAAATCATGGCACCTCCAAAGACTGTTTGGCTTCCTCGTAGATCTTTCAAAGTTCTATCAAGTGCTTCCAGTGATTTCTTTTGTGCCATAGTACACTCGTCCCATACGATGAGCTTGCATAAAGAACTTTTGCCATTCCAGATGTTGTTGAAATATTACATGTTGGTGTTTCATTTACCTGCATATTCAAAGGCAACTTTAATGCAGAATTTGCTGTGCAACCTCCTGCCAATAATGTAGCCGCAATTCTGGAAGAAGTGAGTGCCAATGCAACGTTATTATCTTACTGAATTATTGCTAATATCAAAAAGGTCTTGGCTGCTCTCCCAGGGGCATCCAAGAAAAACAATCCACCAGTTCCATGGCTAACATTATTCATGATTGTATCATAAACATGTTGCTGTTGATCATTCAATTTCGTTGAATTTGATGTTACAAATGTGTTTAGTTTATTACAATCATAATCAGCGCTGGGCACCACTACATTTACACGGTTACCAAATTGAGAATGTGCTAGTAAACACGAACGCGTAGCGAGCACGAAAGCAAAATCAATTATTTATTTAGTTTGATTTCAATGGCTGAACGGTGAACACATGTTACACGCACTCTTTGGTACTCTGTTTTAAGCGCGCGTGCGACACATCCTCACTGTACGACCATCGAAATCAAACTAAAAGAGCTGTCGTTGATTTTGACGAAGTAGCCATTGTGCTCTCGCTTATCGTATACATATATGGTCGCTTAGCAGGTGCTAAGCTCACGCCCACCCCGGATCATAATTGCATTCACGCTCCAGTTCTCGTTTGAACATATCATGCATTGGACGATTTGCTGATGGCATTCCCAATTGAACTAACGATTTATTTGACATCGACAAACAAATGTCGTCAATCCTTACCAATGCGTCATTGTAAATTTCCAATGTGAATTCCAACTCATAATTTGCAGTATTTCGATGCATTTGGTTTAAAATGTCATCTGCCATATAATCTTTGAAATTATTTCATAATTCCAATCGATTAGATGGGGAGTACATTGCAATTATTATCGAAAATAATGTTCGTATTTGATGTGGACTGGCTATTACAGCTAAAGCGGCAAGCGTATCTTCCCAGTGCTTGCCATCCTTCAACAAATTTAATTGTTGACATGCTCCACGATATGTAGCGCACAATTCACCATTAATTGTTCTTAAAGCTTGGAATGATGTTGGGCCACGAACATTAATTAACAACAATCGCAAGTAAAAACACTCAGCATTATTTGGATGAACTGCATAAATGGGTCCTAATGCATCTGTTGAGAACAGATTAGGATAACCTTGAACTGGGTTTCCTTGTTTTCGCCTTTGGAATGTTTTCCTGTATTTATCCCATGTTTGTGCCATTTCTGCATACAGCAATGCTCTTGCAAAATCGTCCGATTGACATAAATGAAAAAAGCCAGCCAAAGTTGTAGACGGTGCACTTGTTGCTCTAAGCGCTGCATTTTCAGGAGTAAAATAAACGCTTTGGCCATTTTCAAGGTGAACCGCTAAATGGACGACTGTTGGATGTCTTTCGTGTATTGGGAATGAAAAAATCGCCATATCGCCTCGTTACTGCTTATATAATGCCCCATTTGAAATTTTTTAATCTCGTCGTTGTCATTTTGGTCTACACCGAATACAGCCATATCGCTTCCTTTATTTACATATTTGCAAATGTATTTAATTGATTTAACGGAATTACATTATTCCACTTTAATATGCGCTTTGAATGTTTTGGACAACAATGGACAATATGGAACAATCCAACGATTGTCAACTTCGACAACGATATGCTGGATATCCATCGTTTCATGTGACCGTATCCGAAATTAATGCTCGTGGGTATCGCTTCGAACATACATCATGCACCCAGAGTTCACATTCAATACACCGCAAGGTCCATGTATCATATTTTTTGTGACGACTTCGAACAAATCTGGATCAATCGTTTGATCCGATATTTCAGCTGATATCACAGTAATTTTATCAACCAACCAAATCAAAATGTGTGCGTGCGGTAATCCCCACTTTTGCCATTCAACGGAATACAAATAACAAAACACCTCTCCAAACACTCTATGTTCGACAATAAAGCCCAAAGTGATTTTAGTTTTAGTTTGAAAATACGTGCATTTATGTCGTGTCGATCAATTGGGGATTGGCCAGGAAACAAATGGTCTTTGATTTCACTCCATTGCGAATTGCATGTAAAAGTAATAGATCCGGCCGTTCATAAGCGCGAACATACGCCATGGCATCCTGTGCATATTCATGCATGTGTCGCGAGCTACCCGTATATGTTGCTGGTAATATTATCTTTCTACCAATGTCATTCACATTTCCATCGTTATTCACTGCATCCCGTAAGTGAATGTATTCCTCGGACCGTAACTTAGTCTGGTTGAATTTGATATAGTTTAAGCGCTCGGTCTCAATTTTTGCATACATATCCACGACAAATTAGTGGAACAATCTTCTGCATTTCAGAATGTGAGATTCTTCATTTTCACGAATCACTAATCGATATGAATAATAATTCATAGCGCTAACCTTTATATTCGTTTCTGCGCCTGAATTTAAAAAAAAACAAAACACATTTGTGGGATTATTATTATTATATGTGAATATTTTTGATGTGTAAACATCTTTGCTCACGGTATGGGGGAATTTTGAATGTGAGATGTAAGATGTAAGTGTAAGATGTAAGATGTAAGACGTAAGATGTAAGATGTAAGATGTAAGACGTAAGATGTAAGACGTAAGATGTAAGATGTAAAATGTAGGGTATGGATGGGTACGAGTAATAATGTCGACAACGATTTTGATACCGATTTCGATACCGATAGCGATAACGATTTCACAAATCGAAAAATTCGTATATTTATTCAAAAAATGTTGTACACATGAAATGATCTCGAGACGCTCGTCACCCAGAGAAAAATTACCACTCATCAGCACAGCTTCCTTTTGATACCCATATTGAAGTACTCATTAACAGCTTCCATTTGATACCCATAATGTAAAAACACATCCTAAGGTTATTCTGGTCCACGTTTTGGACAATATCTCGAGACCCTAGTCACCCAGATGTATGAAAATTACCCTCTGCTAAAGAACTCATCAACAGCTTTCATTTGATATCCATATTGTATAAACACCTTCTTTGGGTACCCGGGTCCTCACTTTGGCCTATATCTCGAGACCCTAGTCACCTAGGCGTACGAAAAGTACCCCATATTTAAGTACCCATCAGAAGCTTCCATTTGATACCCATATTATACAAACACATCGTCGTTTTGACCTATATCTCAAGACCCTAGAAATTTTTTATAATTTTGTTTGCTAAAAACCTTCTCCTATTTGATCCCTATAATATGAAAAAAGAACGAATAAAATTGGCCTCGTATCGGCCCCAAAACATGGACAGGAACGAACATCATTTCATTTTTATATATATAGATTAGATTTGTTGAGCTGAAAGGCCGCGGTATTGAATGAAACTTCCTTTTGGTTTGTTTTATATTCATAAATTTTAATTTTGGTCGATATTTCGACTTCAATCTGAAGTCATCATCAGGGACATATGGACCATTAAATTTTATCAAAATTATTCTATTTTATTTTTTTTTTTTTGTTTTGTAATTTGTTTTATTTTATTTGAATTGATTCTACTTTATTTTATGTTTCAATTTTCTTTTCTAATTTTTTAGTTTTATTTTATTTAATTTCCTTTTTTTTTATTTTATTTTATTTCATGTTATTTTATTTGATTTTATTTTATTTTATTTTTTTATTTAAATTATTTTATTTTATTTTATTTTACTTTATTTTATTAATTTTTTATTTTATTTAACAACTAACAAAAAAACCGATAGACCTCCAAAGAGAGTATCGAAGGAAATTTTATAATGAACTTAGCAAGCTTAAGGTCTCACTGCTTCGCCGAGTAGGACATATTGTGCGAATAGATTAAGACGTTCGAGCTCTGATGATATTCTTACCGCTGCTCAATGGCGAAATTGCTTGAATGAACTGGCCACCACTTCGTTGGAAGGATCAAGGGTAAAAAAAAATAAAAATAAATGTAAGGCGCGATAACCCCCGAAGAGATTTTAGGCCGAGCTTCTCTTCCCATTTGCGTCGTGCTCCTTTTAATTTTTCCGACAAATTGGCAGGATTCCGAGCGACATCTGCAAGGCAGATGACTTTTCACTGGGACGCTTTTCATGGCAGAAATACACTCGGAGCGCTTGCCAAACATTGCCGAGGGGCGACCCCGCTTAGAAAAAATTTATTCTAATCGAATTCTAAAATTTTGATGTTGCTTTGCCCGGGGCGTTAACCTAGGATCTTCGGTGTGGTCGGCCGCATAGCTCTCTGATAAGCGTTTTTCAATTCAATTTAGTAAGTGCATATGTCCATTTATGTCCACCCCCTCATCTTCGGTATAAAATTTAAATAAGTCAAACCCCATTAGTTCCTTGTTGTCTCTTCTTTTCATCAGCCTGTGGCGCCATTATTATTGGCTTAAACATCTATTAAGTAGCCTATACTTTTGAAATTTGTCTCGCATAATTTTTAATGCCTACAAATGTTGTCACATTAACTTACATAAGGGTGATCCGAAAAAATCAGAACCTTAGGCCAATTATTCATGTGATACAAAAGCTCAGTTGCAAAATTAAGTCATCAAAAAGCATCTGGGGCCGCGTTAAAACTCAAGTAAAGTACTCTGACTAACGTTCAAGGGACTGATTGGACCTGCCTGGTATGGTTTCAGACCTATCAAAGCTACTAGCACCGATATTGGAAAAATACCGTGGATAAAATTGTATACATACTGCCTTAAGCGGGGCTACTTACCAAAGTCTAGAAACAACGTCAAGGTTACCTTTATTCCCAAAGGCCAGTAAAAGCTGGTGCATAACACCTTAGTATTCCAGGCCAATCAGACTTTAATTACTTATCCTAAAAACTCTGGAGCGACGTACACTTGCGATATAATTTTTCAGGGGTCGGATCATGCCTGTTGTAAGGCAGCTCAATGAAAACGGTTCTCCATTTGATTGTGAAGTATATAATTCCTACCCCTGGATCTAGAAGGATACCGCACAGCTGCAACGTCAGCACTGCTGTTATGGGAATCGTCCAGCTGGAGCACTAAGCCTACAGGTCACGGCAGCATACTGTGTAACTACCACTTCCTTCCTCGAAGTATAGACCGGTGTGCGAACACAACAGTTGCGGACAGCAATTTCATAGTAAAAATTCTCAGCAGGGAAGATTGGGTGGAGCCGAGCAGGCTCCTGGATACCACAGGCAGCATTTCCATATTTACCGACGGTTCTAAGCTGGACGGTATGGTTGGAGGGGCGTTCTTTCAAAGGACCCAGATCTCCAACTTTCTTTCAGACTACCTGATCATCGAAGCGTCTTCCAAGCAGAAGTAGCAGCTATCATGGAAGCCGCGACTCAAATAGGCACAGAGAATACCGGCAAGGAAATCTTTATTTTCAGCGATAGCCAAGCGGCAATAAAATCCCTTGGTTCCTATTCATTCAACTCCAAATTGACACTAAACTGACGCCGATCTCTTCAGGAGACGGCCCAACAGATCCGTGTACACCCCACATGGGTCCCGGGACACAGGGACATAGAGGGAAACGGTGCTGCAGACGAACTTACTAGGCACGGTACGACCATACAGATTCTTCCTGACAAAGAACGCCTAGGTTTGCCTTTTGCCACTTGCAAACTAATGCTAAAAGTGTATACCTACAGTCAAGCCAACGAAATATGGCTACTAACCCCGGGATGTAGAATATCAAAGCAATCCTGGCCTAAATGGGATACTAAGAGATCCCGTCACGTCTATACCCTAAGCAGGGACAAAATCTCCTCACTTGTAGGAGTTCTGACTGGACACTGCCTCATCGGAAGGCATGCGGAAAGGCTAGGAGCGCCCCTCCGACGATGCTGCCGAAGTTGTAAAGAAGACGAGGTAGAGGAAACGGTGATGCACCTCATCTGCAACTGCCCGGCGTTATGTGGCCCCAGACAACGCTGTCTGGGAGCTCCCTTCCTGAGCGATCTCCGCCAGGTGTGGGAGCATGGTATAAGGGACTTGGTAGCTTTTATCACGTCCTCGAAATGGTTCGAAGAGGAGGGCAATGGTGTCTTTCTGTGGTACCACAACTGGCCAACTGATACTGGCCTATGTGTACCCATAGGGCAGCCACTACTACCTAACCTATATAAAAGGGCACAAACAGCTTTGCTCTGGGTGCCTTTACTGGCATAGTAGGAGTTTTTAACAAAGTCCTGCCTAGAGCCGTTGAACATGTTCTATTTGGGGGCACAATCAAAAGAAATGTATACAGAGGACTCCCTGGGAGCGTGTTCTATCTCCTCTAATCTTGGCTGTGACAGTAAACGAGCCAAAGACAGCAAGCAGTGGGTGTCGAGTGGTTTCCATTACGGCTGACCAGCAATCCTTGTCAGCGGTAGTTTTCTGGACAGCCAGTTCAATATTATGTAGGGCTATCTTAACTTAACTTTTGTTTTTCACTAGGAGAAGGAATATACTCTCATTCAGAAAACCTCCGATTGGGCTAATATCATTAGTACTCTCGGATATGGTTAAGCCGGCCAGGTAACAGTCCTCGAGACCCAATGTGGAGGAGAGGAAAGTCTAGGATGGTCTCGGTTGGTTGTACTGCAATATATTGGAAACGATACCGATAAAAAAGCCACCCTTTTGGAAAATATATAAAGCAAACTGAAGTAGTACACTGGCTTTATTAAAAAGTAGTCAAGTGTTCTATGCTTCATGGGGTAACTGTCTGGTGGGACGCAGTTAACACGGCGACTATTCTGTTTCAATCAGCACCCATGCTAGAAGCAGAGGGGGAGTACATTGAGTTGGGGGAGGCAGGCGGAGGATAACTTGAGCTCGTTTTGTGCACGTTTTGTGCGTTATCCCGAAATAGGAATAACTGCCATAACTTTTTTTAGATCGGCGCAATCGGTTAGGCGGGTAGTCGCCAATTACTGATGGTAATGGTTATGAAGTTCATGTTAGTGTCAGTAAGGCTCCTATTGGCGGCGCTCTAAGAACAACACTTAACTTTTTTTTTGAATGTTGGGCTGAGCATACACTCAGAGAAAAAATCGTTCTAAAACGAACGAAACAAGTTCAAAATTAAGAACATTCTTTGACAAAAGTCTGTTAAGTACGTTTTTCTTAACTCGTGACCGATGGGCTTGTTTTAAGAACAGTTTTTCCAAATACACCGTTTGTATTTTATGACCAGTTTGGTATTGATGTGTGAAACTTCCGCGCTCATTTCAAGCACTACTTGGGCTTGATTTAAGATTTTTTGTTCTCACGCTTCGAAAACAATTTGGGGTCGATATAATATTTTTCGATCTCAATTCAAGAATGGTTCGTGCTTGATCTTTGGTGGGAGGGGTACGTATTTTTTTCAATAGGTATCCATTTATTTTTTATTAATAGTAATTTGTTTGTCATAAATAAAAAAATATTTAAAACAAAAAAATGTTTATTAAAATTCAAAAGTTTAAGAAAAAATGCATAATATGCATAATATGCATTTTTTCATACATTTCTCTTATTGAGAAATTATTCTTATTTGAAGACCTAATATATACATAAAACATTTCATAACAAGTTTGAGAATTAACTGTGCATATATGAATGGAACTGGACGAAAAATAAGAGTTAAAAAAAAATTGAACATAAAAAAATTGTTTTAAAAAAGTTCAGAATTTGATGGTGATCGAACTTGTGCCACACGATCGCAACCGCAACATTATAGCCGCTAGGCCACTTCAACTGCTTGATAGCTCGTGCCAAATGTTGTATTTAACATAGTAGTGCACACGAATTATACCGTTTCTTTTTTCTTGAACTTAATTTAAGAACATTGTTCTCATTAATAGAACATTTGTTCATATTTTAAGACCAGCCGTTCTCTTTTCAAGAAAATGGTTGTCAGTTCAAGAACAGAGTTGTTGTTTTAAGAACAGGTCGTTCGTTTTTCAAGAACAAAAAAGTAAGAACGTGAAAAGCTTGAATTGAGTCCGGTGGTGCTGGATTTTAGAACGGCGTTTTTCTCTGAGTGTACCCCCTGTGGATATTGCAGACGTCGTATATGGACTTTCGACATTGCAACCAACTTAAGCCTCATCCTAGACAAGACAGATTATTGTGTACTCACAACTGCCCCCCGTCCAAGCCTTAAGCTTCATCAGCCTTATGATCGAGAGGAAAGTTGGAAAGGGTCCAATCTGGTGCAGTGAACTGGTTAACTGTTTCACGAATGGCTCAAGTTGGGATAGAAAGTTTGGGAAGGGTTTCTCATATGAGCTCAATATAAGCCGAAAGTTTAGGTTGACCGATACCTGAAGCGGCTTCCAAGCGAAAGTTCGCGCGATTTAGATTGGGGCTGTGCGGTACTACTACGGTTAGAAAATCCAGCTACTACTCCAACAGCTCAGCGGCTTTTAAAGCCCTGTGTTCAACGATAAAGCGATCGAAGGTTGAGCGATTTGTAAGTGTCTGAGCTCGCTTGCGATTTTGTTGAACTATTTTAAGATAAGGATCGTTTTGGTCCCAGGCCATAGCAGCATCGCTGGCAGTCGTCATGTCAATCGTTTGACGGGCTTGAGGTAGTACTGAATCGGATATAGATGGCAGCATGGAGTTCCCCTGGCCACCTGTAATTTGTTCCTTTATGTATGGGTCTCAAGTCAACTAAGCAGCCGCAGGGCGGGCACTAATTCTTGTGAGGTAGCGAGATCCTTCTGGCCAAAAGTGGATTGCAGACAGTCTGCTGAAATTATTGGCTTCACAAGGGCTTATATATTACTGATGGTGTGGATTTTGATGGGTCACTGTTCAGCGAGAGTTCATGCGGCACGTCTCAACATACGGGAAAACCTCTCTTGCTGCAGCTACATAGAGGATAATAAAGCGGCAACATCGAGGGCCTTCATGCTGAAGCGCTTTTGCCAAAATTAGATGAAAGTTTTCCGTTTCGGCTCAATGGGATCCTCAAAGAACTTACTCAGGATCGATATCGATTTTATTCGAAATTATATCGCTGATGTGTATATAAGGTGTTATCACAACTGAACTTCATGCTGTCGAAGTGACCTGCCGGGATGAACTCAACCTAACGTAACCTCTCCAAAAATTTGTATAATGAGCAGCACCTCCAGCTCAGTTAGAATTGGGAAGGGTATTCTAAGAGCGCAGTATGTTCCGCTTATCCTAAATTATAAAAAGAAGCAAAAAATATGCGTTTTATATTTAACTAGCGATTCGCTCTGGTGCAAATTTTTTTTTACCCACCCTAATCTGTTAAAAAGCCATTAACAAGTATTGTGATGCTAATAAGTTACAAATGCCAAGACTTTACAAAGATAATAGCGAATTAGGCATATAAACGCGACTTTCGACAGTCGTTGCTTTAAATTTTTTCTTTTCCAAATTTATTGATAATTTATTTGGGCAATTCTGGTTTGTGATCATCATTCTTTTTTTGTATTTTCATTTTTTTATAACTTCGCTCTCTCCACCCACTAATCTGTTCAAGTGATTGTAGGGGCGGGTTTTCTGTCGTCTACCAAACAAACAAGCTTCGTTTTATTTATTTAGTTTGTCGTGTGACGGTGCGTTTGCTTTACAATGTCGACCTCGGCGTTCTTGCTTGTAATATTTTCTCTATTTTTTCTGTTTTTATTTCTTTCTATGGATTGCATTTGCATATTTCCTTCCACCATTATTGGTTGTTTTGTGATTTTTTTATTGACTTGTTTTTCGTTCTCGTCAATTGTTTTGCGTAATTTATTCTTAGAATTTGCATAGAAAAATATTGATAAACAATTTTAGGAAATCATCACCACTACAGATAGAACTGGAACTTGCAAAGGATACATATATGTAAACTCTTTTTTAGATAAAAGCGCAAAACAAAAAAAAAACCTTGAGTTTTTTTCAAAGTGGAAGTCTGATTCATAGAATTCCATTCACTTTTTTGAATAAATCGATACATCGATGCTATTCAGTGAGGTCTTTTATTTCTTAATTTTTATTTTAAACCTTAACAATTTATTAACAGAACTCTTAAATGCATTGAGGAAGAATTTGGTGCTGGAGTAACCGCGTTTGTGGCTTTCTAGATCGGCAGCATGACGCGGCAGGTCAACTATCCTTTATAAGTGACAACAAATTCATTTTCCAACTGACGAGGCAGCACCAACCTTACAGTTACGAAACTTACACGAAATTATAGAATAAGAACCCGCCGCGCTTCAAAAAACTGATTCGAAGATGACGATTTGTAAGCACTCCGCGACACATTGTACTTGGTTTCTGCAAAACACACCGCCAGATGTGAATACAAAATATCTGATGGCCATAATGTCCACAGATAAGACCTAGACAGAGATAATGGAGACGGTGTCACGTTCACCGCACACCATACTACTTGACCAGCGCAATACAAACCTTATAGCTTGGCAGCTTTCTCAACCTAATTGTCAGCCTCACCTACCCGAGGCGAATCCTGTTACAGATATGAACGTATCAAAAACATATTTTGCAGGCGAAACTCAGGCGACCCCATGTTACTCATTGAATCAAGGGGTGGGCGGCGCTATAGCCTAGAAGGTTTCGTGCGGTCATACTAAATCGTTCCCGAGATGATCGGGCTAGTTCCTTAATGGTGCTTGTTGCCGGAACGTACCAGATATATATCAGGCAAAGAACCATCAACATCGTTAACACTCCCGAAAGCCTTCGGGGAGTTTCTTTATCGCTGCAACAGCAACAACAACAGGGGACAGGAGAGAGAAGACGTTAAGTACAGTGACTGAAGGTGTTTCCACAAGGGTTGTTGTTGTTGTTGTTGTAGCGATAAGATTGCTCCCCGAAGGCTTTGGGGAGTGTTATCGACGTGATGGTCCCTTGCCGGATACAAATCCGGCACGCTCCGGTACCATAGCATCATTAAGGTGCTAGCCCGACCATCTCGGGAACGATTTATGTGGCCATATTAAACCTTCAGGCCATTCCTTCCCTCCCTACCCCCAAGTTCCATGAGGAGCTTGGGGTCGCCAGAGCCTGGTCTGTTAGTGAAACAGGATTCGCCGCGGATAAGTGAGGTTGACAATTGGGTTTGGAGAAGCTATATATTGCGCTGGCAACCTGAAAGGTTGCGCTACACAGCCCCTTGAATCTGGTATTTTAGTCGCCTCTTACGACAGGCGTACCTACCGCGGGTATATTCTGATCCCCTAACCCGCACAAGGGTCGTAGGAGATTGTCATAGCTCAACATGTAGTAATAATTAACTGCGTTGACTTTGCCAGCACTTGCACCTGATCACCTAACCATTATTGTGGAATCCCATACCGTCATTAGCTTCAAAAATGTTAATTGATATGATTTTAAAGAATTCAAATAGCGTTGCTTCGATGCTCTTACCGTTTTCACTTATGTCCCAAAAAGAGAACATGAGCTTCGCTAGATCACCGACCGTTTTGGTTTGTACTTCATTCACTCACATTGTGTCAGAGGGAGCTTAAGTCCAATAAGTGTCTATCTTATGTGGATATCTAATTACCCCTTAAAGTGCTTCAGAATGAAAGCGGCAAGAACTATGGATCGCTTATCTTTAGCGTTTTCGTGATATCATCTTTCCGCTTTAGTTACGATGACTTTAACCTTTCTATAGCTTCGAGAAACATTGGCTAGAGTAACACCACAACCTTTCCTGCCAGAGAACAATAGACTCACCAAGCTTCTGTAGCATCACCGGAGTGAAAAGGTGAGGGCCGAGTAATTTGTAGGGGAGAAACTCTTGATATCGAGTTTTATTTTTATATATATAAGCATCTTTGCTCACGGCAAACATAACCGTAAGGTAAGTGTAAGTATTAGCATAATATTTGGAAGTAGTGGGAAAGAATGAACGAAGAAAAAGAGGAACAAGTAAGGAAGGCTAAGTTCGGGTGTAACCGAAAATTACATACTCAGCTGAAAGCTTTGGAGACAAAATAAAGGAAAATAATCATGTAGGAAAATGAACCTGGGGTAACCCTGGAATGTGTTTGTATGACATGTGTATCAAATGGAAGGTATTAGAGAGTATTTTAGAAGGGAGTGGGCCATAGTTCTATAGGTGGACGCCTTTTCGAGATATCGACATGAAGGTGGACCAGGGGTAACTCTAGAATTTTTTTGTACGATATGGGCATCAAATGAAAGGTGTTACTGAGCATTTTAAGAGGGAGTGGACCTTAGGTCTATCGGTGGACGCCTTTTCGAGATATCGCCATTAAGGTGGACCAGGGGTGACTCTAGAATGTGTTTGTACGATATGGGCATCAAATGAAAGGTGGTAATGAGTATTTTAAAAGGGAATGGGTTTTAGTTCTATAGGTGAACGCCTTTTCGAGAAATCGCCATTAAGAAGGACCAGAGGTGACTCTATAATGTATTTATACGATATGGGCATCAAATTAAAGGTATTTATGAGGGTTTTAAAAGAGAGTGGCCCTTAGTTGTATATGTGAAGGCGTTTTCGAGATATCGAACAAAATGTGAACCAGGGTCACCCAGAACATCATCATACGGGTACCACTAATTTATTTATATATGTAATACTACAAACATTATTCCTGCCATGATTCCAAGGGCTTTCGATTTAGCCCTCCAGAACTTTTTCATTTTCTTCTACTTAATATAATAGGTGTCACACCCATTATACAAAGTTTTTTCCAAAGTTATATTTTGCGTCAAGAAACCAATCCAGTCACCATCTTTCATCCCTTTTTTCGTATTTGGTATAAAATTATGGCATTTTTTTTCATTTTTCGAAATTTTCGATATCGAAAAAGTGGGCGTGGTCATAGTCGGCTTTCGCCCATTTTTAATACCAATACAAAGTGAGCTCAGATAAGTACGTGAACTGAGTTTAGTAAAGATATATCGATTTTTGCCGAGCGGAAGGACGGACGGTCGACTGTGTATAACAACTGGGCATGGCTTCAAGCGATTACGCCCATTTTCACAGAAAACAGTTATCGTCATAGAATTTGTGCCTATACCAAATTTCACAAGGATTGGTAAATTTTTGTTCGACTAATGGCATTAAAAGTATTCTAGACGAATTAAATGAAAAAGGGCGGTGCCACGCCCATTTTGAAATTTTCTTTATTTTTGTATTTTGTTGCACCATATCATTACTGGAGTTGAATGTTGACATAATTTACTTATATACTGTAAAGATATTAAATTTTTTGTTAAAATTTTATTTTTTCTAAAAAGTGGGCGTGTTCGTCATCCGATTTTGCTAATTTTTATTTAGCGCACATATAGTAATAGGAGTAACGTTCCTGCCAAATTTCATCACGATATCTTCAACGACTGCCAAATTACAGCTTGCAAAACTTTTAAATTACCTTCTTTTAAAAGTGGGCGGTGCAACGCCCATTGTCCAAAATTTTACGAATTTTCTATTCTGCGGCATAAGGTCAATCCATCTACCAGGTTTCATCGCTTTATCCGTCTTCGGTAATGAATTATCGCACTTTTTCGGTTTTTCGAAATTTTCGATATCGAAAAAGTGGGCGTTGTTATAGTCCGATTTCGTTCATTTTAAATGGCGATCTCAGATAAGTACCCAGGAACCTACGTGCTAAATTTCATCAAGATACCTCAAAATTTTCTCAAGTTATCGTGTTTACGGACGGACGGACGAACATGGCTAAATGAATTTCTTTTTTCGCCCAGATCATTTTGATATATAGAAGTCTATATCTATCTCGATTAGTTTATGCCGTTACGGATTACCTTATGCCAACAAAATTAGTATACTCTGTGAGCTCTGCTCAGCTGAGTATAAAAATAAAAAAGGATTGGAAGATCCATTTTTTATTGCAGTATCAACGTTGAGTTATCGGTCACCGTTATCGACGAGCAATCGTATTTTTATCGACGGGTTATGGGCGTGTTATCTCTTTCTTTTCGACGAGTTATCGATGATTTATCCATGTGTGATAGGTTATTTATCGAAAATCTATCGATTTCCTATCGAAATAGTATCAGAAGTTTAAGCGATTTGTGATCGTGGAAACGTTTGGCGTGTAACCGGTTCTTTATCGACGGGTTGTTTGTTTTTTAGCGAAGTACAGTCGACGAATTTACGGTTTGTTATCGAAGTGTTATTGGATTGTTGTCGGTAAAAACGTAATGTGCACAGCAAACTTCATGAGTACTCGTATTTGGTACTCACGCCCTTTTTGGCATGTTATGGAACGATCCCAACTGAGTATGCCTGTGGGCTTCGCAGCAGAATCTGCTAAATTGGGGCTGTCGTAGTAAGGGAAAAGAGTGTTGGTGAAGATAAAACTTTGTATACCCGACAAAAAAGGGAGCAGTTCTGCCGTACCGTCATTTTTACATACTTTTTGAGATAAAATCGGTTTTTATGAAAAACGAAAAGAAAATTACTTGCTGCCGAAAAAATAGCAAAGGAAGCCAAACAGAATAAATCACCTTTAAACATGTATATGTGATTAATTAAATCATATCCAATATGAACTTAAACATATTTACATAGTTGCAGGCATGAATATATTCTTATTTTAAAAAGAAACAATCACTATCGCATTGTTTTCAAGTTTATACCGTAAACCAACTTTTTTTATAGATCAATTTCAAGTATAATAATTTTTACACCTTACAAAAACTAAATTTGACCCTACACTAACAACATCACAATGCCATCAAATTTTGTTAAATTAATTAAAAATTCTATCTCACGTCACAGTGAGATTAAATTAAAAGCTTGAAATAACCCAAAACAGTAAAACACTACAACAAATGAGTGCATGAGAGGATGTGCCGTCCCAAAAAAGGGGACCTTTGTATGAACAAGAAGTTCATGAAACTTTATTAAGGTATGTACATACATTGGCAAGTAAAATTGTATGTAACGATATGCATTGTTGAATTGGGCTGAGTGAATGGAAGAAATCCGCTGCAGGAGAAGCGTAATCAGCAGGCACTGGAGCGCACTAAATGGATTTCATCAAAGACGTTGGCGTTGTCGGGTGACACACACACACACAAATACCTATTACGATGCACATGTTTGCTTGTGTGTAAATATATGTGTAAGTATGTAATGAATGCAAGCAAAAGCAATTTTGCATATTATAATTTTCTGAGATGCTTCATGCATAACCTCAAATGCATACCAAAACATACGTACAACTATGTATGTATATATATGCCTATATCTATTTATGTATATTAGACTGTGCGAGAGTTCATATGTATGTTGCGCAATATGGCATGCATTATGAAGTCTTTTGCAATGTCTGAAAAATAATCTTATTACCCTAATTTTTGCTGAAATATCATTTTCTAATCCCAGAATGCTGGATTTGGTTAGGTTGCACTGACCTTCAATAAGCCGAACTGAAAACCTTTTTATCAAATTACAATAAATATTTATATACAAGGCCTATACCTTCAAGGGGATTTTGGCCGAGTTTCTGATTCGATTCATTTCAATGGGCTGTGCAGTTTTGCATAATTACACTGGGAGTGTATCGATGAGTTTTATTATCTGTTTGTTATCGACGGGTTATGATCGTGTTCAGATTTCATATAAACGAGTTATAAATTTGCCTTTTTGTTATCGAAGTTTTTTAAATTTGCTGTCGAAAATAAAAACCATCGATGAGTTATCGATTTTTTGTTAACAAGTTATCCCTTTTTTGTCGAAATGTTGCCGATTAGTTATCGATTTGTTATCGAAAATTTATCGGTATATTATGAAAAAAATTTCGATTTGCAATTGTAAGGTTCCCAATATTGGCGTGCTATCGAAAGGTAATATATTTCTTTTTGAATTGTTACCAATTTGTTATCGGCGTGCTATCGATATGTTATCGACGACACGGTTTGTTATGAAACAGATAAAACTTAAATATAAAATCGATGGCACATCTCTAGCCGGTCGATAAAAAGCCGCTAAGGAACCAGTAAGAAGCCTATGACTGCGCGATAGTAAGCAGATAATTCACCGTCGTGAAAAGCCAATAATAAAAGCAAGGTTTCACTAAAAAGTTCTGTAATTATTTATGTCTGTTAAAGTTGCCTCTGATTTGGTGTAACTTGAACTCTTGGAAGGTTTAATTTAAAAACATTATTCTTCTAGACGTATGTTCACCTGGGCCGGAAACACGTTATACGATCCTTGATAAATTTTTAAAATCGCATAGCTCTAAAATGGGCATTTGGATTAGGGAAATATGTGTAATGGTGGCTACCAGTACTCACTGGATCTATAACTTATAATCACTTTTACAAATTATTTGACAGTTTCTGATTTATCATTTGAGTGAAATTGCTTATCGATACGTGATCATATAACACGATACGGGCACTATATGTTTACATATCAAGCTTCACGGGTACATAGTACTAACGATTTTTTCAATTGCAACAATTTTCTTCAGATTTTGCTTTTGCTTTTCCCGGATCTTGAACCCAGGATCTTTGGCGTGGTAGACAAACACTCTCAGTATTCTTGCCAAATACTAGAAGTATTCTAGGCCCTCTCCCACTGATTGCTTGTATCGCACCTCATAGCTGGAGTATAAGTCAATTTCAAGCAAGTCATGAACTTAGCAACCGTTTCTTTCCGCAACCGCGATAGCCGGAAAATACATCCATTATGAGCCAAAATTCTTATGTTTCGAGTGATAACAATAACTTTGTTAGTCAAATGTGTATATGTTAAAGCTATGTTCCTGGGCACTAGGTCTACGGGAGATATGTGCAGAATGGTATACACTGCTATTATCGTGATGGTGCAAACCGAGCCGTTACATCGTTCTTCACTCTCTTCGCTATAGTCAGCTTGAACTACAGCTTGATGTTTACAATTATTCGAAGATATTTGGTATTGTTTTTCTCCTGCTGGTATTTTCCTCCCATCATAGATCAGGTCGAAGTAGGTACCTTGTTCTAAATAAGACTCGAACCGTTTTCTTCTAAATGACGGTAAACTTGACGTTCATTTCCCAACTCAGCGCGATTTACCAGAGAACTATAGAAATACGATTTTAAGCATTTTTAATACAGTCTAATGCGCACACATATAAGCACAACTAGAAATATTTATATTTTTAAGGCGATAGTTACTTATAGTTTTAGAATTTTGGTCTTCCCCCAGTTACATTCAAGTTTACTTTACAATTTAAGACACCATGCAGATAAATATGTATGAACCTTGCGTATATTTATTACATATTTACTCGTACTGTATACACCTGTTGGTTTATCCCAAATACCAAATTAGAAGTTAGTGGAGCAGTTATTTGCTTCAACTTAATACATATAATGGTTTAATTTTTCTCGAAAATTTATTCATAAAAATGTTATGAAAAGAAGGGGAAATTGATTTTAATTTTAGCTAAGTATATACACTTTTGGCTATGTCTAGTCTGCAGATATAATTTTACTTTAGTATACACATGAGCCTAGAGTAATTCCAGCATTACAGGTAAACACCCGCTTTTAGTGTGTGGAGACTTCAATGCATGGTCATCTGTGTGGGGAAGTAGACGGACCAACGAAGGAGGGAGAGTCCTTCTCGGAAGCCTTACTTCTTTGAGGCTAGAGCTCATAAATGAACCAGGGATATATACCTTCAATACAGGTACCAGACGATCCATTATAGATCTCACCTTCGCTAGCAGCGAAATAGCAAGACGAGCAAAATGGTCCATAAGCAACGTCTACACACACAGCGACCATAAAGCTATTAGCGTAGAGCTGCTCGAAACTCCACGAACGGTAGCAGCAAAACATCTACAAAGTAGGAAATGGAAACAGCACCTTTTCGATCCAGAAATATTTGATATTTTCTAGAAGGATGCCATAGTACGAAGATCGCATGCGGAAAACCAGGCGGTTCAAATAACTAAGTCGATATATATGGCATGTGATGCTGTCATGCCCAGAAGTCGCGGAAAAACCCAGCGGACTCCATTATATTGGTGGAACGACGAAATTGCGGAAGAGCGTAGAAAATGTCACAAAGCGCGAAGAATAGCGCAGAGGGCACGCTCATCACCACGATATGTGGAGCTATACAGCACCTACGTTGCACAAAGAAAATGGCATTAAAAAGAGCAAAAAGTTGTGCTTTAGGGATCTGCTGGATAATATCGACCTTGATCCTTGGTTATCAGCCTACATAACTGTGATAGTCAAAATTAAAGGACCGATATCGCAGCAACCCACGTGCCCGATACTAATGAATAATATTGTTGAAACACTTTTGCCGGCGAAAGATCGCTGGACTTATCAAAGCGAGGATGTCGAAAGTACGGAAATTCCGCAAATTAAAGAGCAAGAGGTGCTGGATGCTGCAAACAAAACCCCAGGATGTGATGGAGTATCAAACATAGCCCTTTGAGCTGCGACCAGAACTAGCGCTACATTATTTACCGATCTTTTTAATGCCTGTATGCAAGAAGGCGTGTTCCCTCGCCCGTGGAAACGACAAAGACTTTCCTCTTGCTGAAACGTGGTAAACAGCCGGAGCAACCATGCTCATACAGGCCATTTTGTATGCTGGATTCCCAAGGAAAGATTTTCGAGAGTATAATTAGCGGGCGTCTACAGCTGACTCTAGAAAGCCCAGGTGGCTTATCGAGTAATCAATATGGATTTCGCTAATCAAAATTCACCGTAGATGCAATACAAACAGTCATCAATATAGCTAGAGGAGCTATCTCTGGAGGCCAACACAAAAGGAAGTACTCTGCACTGATTACTTGGACATCAATAATGATTTTAACACTGCGAACTGGAGATTCGGCACACCAGCTTACTTACGGAGAATAATAGGTAGCTATTTTAAAGGCGGATTACTTCTTTTTGACACGGATCAAGCAGCAAAAGAGTACAACATCACTGAAGGCGTTCCACAGGGATCCGTTCTCGGTCCAATGCTTGCGAATGCAATGTATGGTGGGGTGCTAAAGATTGATCTACCAGAAAACACTCAAATTTTGGGATACGCTGATGATATTGCAGTGGTAGTAGTGGCTAAGAAACTGGACCTGCTTCAAGCATTATGTAATGACGCCGTAGGAAGAATAAAGGAATGGCTGACCAATACGTGATTGGAGTTGTCTAGCCAAAAGACAGTAGTGGTATTAGTAAGCTCCAAACGGTCGTCGAACGAGTAAGTCTTAACTGTTGGGGATCATCAAATCACTTCGAAGGATTCTCTAAAATACTTAGGAGTGCACGTTTGCTCTAAGTAACTTTCAAAGAGCACTTCAGAGCGGTGGGGGAGAAAATTACCAAAATTGATGTAGCACTTATGCGGATAATGCCTAACATTGGTGGTCCGAGCCGTCAGCTATTGTCCATAGTAACCAGCTCGATAATAATATGCGCAGCACTAGTGTGGTACTGATCTCAACGAACCCATCAAAAAGATATACTAGCAGCTATAAGAAAAGCAAGTGCTTATCGGACAGTGTCCGACGAAGCGATCTTCTTTCTAACCGGGAAAATCCCAGTGGACCTACTGGCAGGCAAAATGACCGATCTGTATAACACTAATATCGAGCGACCATCTGAAGAAGTCAAGAAAAGAGCAAGGACACAAACAATAGCTAAGTGGCAAGAACAGTGGGAAGCCTCGAGTTAAGGGCGTTGGACCTTCACGTTAGTTTGGGACGTAGCTCAATGGAATGAGCGGAAGCACGGTGAACTGAACTACCAACTCACTCAGATACTATGTAAGGGGACATGGCGGTTTCAAAGAGTATTTATGGAAGCGTAGGATAGAGGAAGATCCATCCTCTTTGCCCAATCTGTACCACGAAGTTAGAAAACGCTGAACACTTCATGTTCCATTGCCCCCGTTTTCACGAGGAAAGACTCACTTTGCATAGAAATTTTGGGGAGGAACCTACCACGAGTAATTTAGTATCACAAATTTGCAACAGGAAGGAATGCTGGACTGCAGTGAGCAAAATGGCATTTATAGAGGGAGCGCAGAGAAATGCGAAGGCGAAGCAATGGCGATTAAATCGACACTCAGAACAAATAGCGGGAACCTGGACGCAGGGACAACAATATGCTCTTAAAAAATGAGAAATATGGAACGCCACCCTGAAGTAATGCGAAGGTGGTACCGGGGTAGGCGAGGGTTCCCAAACTGGGTATGTTTTTTGGTATACGGACACACGGTTGCTGCGATGGCAGCAATTACGGTGCATTAGGCAGTTTTCAGCCCTCCCGCCGAAAAAAAGTATCAGTGACTTTATGAGTTGAAATTCCAAAATTTTACAACTTTTACCTATCTGCACGAATGTCAGTTAACACTTAAAATGTATATAAGCTAACAAAATATTTGAACTTATGACCATTTGAAAATATGAGTTGACTTTATCCCATTTGGGAAAAGCAGAAGTTATAATGTCAATATCGTTGAGATTGTAACCATTTTAAAATATGGCTTTCCGGTTATTTGAAATGATCATAAGGTCAATTAACGTTAATAGAATTGAGCTATTGTTACTCCTCTGGAATTAGTACTGTTTCCTCCTGAGAATATCGCGTCTAAGTTTCGGTTCAATTTCGTAATCTGTTCGCGTTTGCTCCTTTGGCCAGGATTCGAACCACAGCACTTTTTTTTCAAGAAGTCCTGCCTGCCCGATCTTTCAAACTAACATTCCGCGCCATTCTTTAAGAAAGAGTAACAGTCGTCAGTACTGCAACACTTTTGACAACCCAGCTACCTATATTCCAGCTAGGCATGCGCACCAGATCCTGACCTCAATTTTCAACTTCATTGTACAGCACAATCCGCATTGACGGGATTCAAGAGATATAGTTCGGCTCTTTATCGGATATTCAAGCTTTCGTCGGTTAAAATGCCACTCAGGAATATCGTTAGAGGGTAAATGGATTCCTCGTATAGTGGTGGGGAACTGCTATAGATTACCTTATATTTCCATGAACTTTCTGTACTGTAGCCAGCACACTAGCTCTAGCTCAAAACTACTAAATTAATCACACTAGGAGAAGCAAAATACTCTTCTTCGGATGAATCCATTACCGTGTACAGCAATTTTATAAACACAAATGAACAACAAGCCGAAATTACATAAAAGCAAAACACATGGAATATACAGAATTTCAGCTCTGATTCTCACATTCACTGTGTTATATACAAATATCCTTCTCGCATGAAAATAAGCTCGGCTCGGCTCCGCTCGGCATCAGCGCCTACTCTGTTCTTACCCTAAGCGATATTTGCCGTTTCGTAACAAGGCACGCCAGCTATCCCTGTTTCGTGATAACTGGCGCCAATTAGGAGCACCAAGAGAGGTAAAGCCATTCTCCACCTGCCTGTCCCAACTTATTGAAGGTCCCCTCTTTGCTTCCAAACTGCGGTGTCGACTGAAATACATTTTTGGCCGGAGCGCCTTCGTCCATTCGCATAACATGACCTAGACATAGCTTATACAGCTCATTAGCGAAATCAGACGGCAAATTAAATCAAGGCAAAGCCAAAACCGAAAACAGACGGTGTGGTACCAATTTGTTATAGAAGTTGAGTTATCGGTTTATTATCGTTGAGTTATGGGTCTGTTATCCATTTCTTATCAAGTAATTATCGGTTTGCTGTGCATAGATATGTTTTCGACGAGGCATCGATTGGTTATCGAAGTGTTATAAACTTGCTGTCGATAACTAACGTTATCAATGAGTTACCGATATTTTAACGATGAGTTATCAGTTTTTAATAGAAAAGTTATCGATAAATTATAGAAAAGTTATCGATTTTTTATTGAGAATTTATCAATTTTTTATTAGAAACTTATCGATTTATAATCGAAAAATTATTGTCGATTTTTTTTCACAACACTGCGTATAAGTAACCTTTTCTAGCAATTTTCTAATAATGAAAGTGAAAACACGCTGTGTTCGCTTTTTATAAAAAAAAAGTAGTGAACACCAAGTACTCGTGAGATTCGAGTTTTCACTATGAAATTAGAAAGTTGGAAGAAAATATTACTCATACGTCATGTACCACTTTAATTTTGCTTAAGAATTTTGAAATGGTATGAACTGAACAAAACCTCCGGCAATATGCATTTTTATGGAGTTACACATTTAATAGCAGAATGTAGCAATTTGTGTGAGGATGCAGCTACATACACAATCGTACATACGTATGTGCATAAATATATTTAAGTGTGAAATAGTTAAGAAAGGATGAATACAAAATTTTCTAATTGCAATTTCATAGATAAAGAGATTACAGTGGTTGGCAAGCTTTTGTTGAAATTTGAGAGCCACAAAGATTGATATTAAAATAATAAAAATCACAAAAAACACTGCTATGAATTTTAAAATAAAATTTAGTAGCCTTCATATAAGAGTTATAGCATAACTATAGATTAGCAATATTTCAAGAGGAGAACTTATGTATATAACAGAATCAATTACTTAATCTTCATTTTCTTTTATCAAAATTTTATAAAATTTCCTAAGTCAAATGTTTGTCAAACACTGAACTTACATTTATTACATTTGTATGATGCCAGCTGTAAACGACAAGTATATTATGTATGTATGTAAGTATGTAGCATTAATGATTTTCCTGGAACTTTAATTAAACTATTTCCTGTTGCGACTTCTAGGTAACACCTTAGTCAACAACAACAAAATAAACAGTAACACCTTCACTACATACAATATTTATATTTGTTGAAGACAACGACAATTGCAATATGCAAAGATCATACAGGTATGTGTGTATGTACATATATGTATGTATGTTAGTGCAAATATATGCGTCATTCTCTCTTCTGTCGCTAGCCCAGCCTCATCAGCAACTCAATTATATTGCTGACGCTTTCAGCGCTTGACGTCTGTATGCTGAAGGAGGCGAAATTTTGTAAATTAATTTAATCCTTGTTTTGTTTTTTTTTCTCCTAAGCCAAATTGCATACAAAATAAGAATTATTGGATTATTTTCGTATTTAATAACAGAATTTTCATATTCGTTTTACTGCGCCTGTAGCGAAAGATTTGGTAACAGCAATGACAATGAATAGTTAGTGTAAAACATATATACATATATAGTACATACAATTATATTATCTGTTAAGTTCATTGCTTTCTATACTTTTAGGTGATGTACAATAATAATTTTTTCACTGACAATTTTGCATGTTTGATAATTAATTTATTTGCATATTTAAATTTTTCGAAGGAAAAAATTTGTTTAAGGTTGCAGAAAGCGGTGCAATAACACAAGTCGGTTCGGAAGCTTAGAGAGATCTACTTTTTATTCCGGGGAGATGTGCGGAGCATGCTCTGAGGCATTATGAGTACACTTGATATCTCAAAGGCTCTTTTCACAAAATTAAAATAACAAATATGCTTTATTAAAATACAACGAAATAAATGCAAACCGCATTTTTTTTTCAAACCGTGTAATTATTATCGAAAATAAATGCATTTCACCGCACTCTGCCACGTATTGGACCAAACCTATTTTTTTGCGATTCAGGCTCTTACTGGAAAACAGTCAATATCAACTTAGTTGTGCTATCTTAGCCCACTTCACGATGGAATTTTTATAAAGGGGATGTTCGGAACTAGGACTAAATAAATAAATCTGGTAATCCCAAGTTCCTGGTGGAATTAGGGCGTGGTGGCGGTATGGCCTAGAAGGTTTCATGTGTTTATACTAAATCATTCCCGAGGTAGTCGGGCTAGTACCTTAATGGTGCTTGTTACCGCAACGTACCGAATCTATATTCTGCAAAGTATCATAAAAATCGATAACGCCCCCCAAAATCATCGTGTAGTATCTTTATCGTTGATACAGCAACAACAACAAGTTTTTTTTCTTAAAAAATATCATAATATGAACTAATATTCGTGGGAGTAATTTTAGTAGCTTAAATTATAGTTTTTAGTAAGTGATAAAGGTTAGGCATCACACGCCATGTATGGATGTCATTAACCAATGTGTGGACTCCAAGCTTATTAATATACAATAGGGGGACTCATGAAAGCATACAAACTTATAAGGTGTAAAATTATATCCATTTACACACGCTGTTATATGAACGCACCTAGTAATACTCTTGATAAACTTGATTGTTCATCAGCTGTATTATTGCCAAACAAAATTTTTTTGATTGTTATACAAATTAAAAAATGCTAAGATTAAGTGAAAAATCAAAACTAAAACGCATTTACTTGCTGTTGTTGGAGATTTCTGGTGAAAATGCCTGCTGTAATGTCTGCAAGGTTGCATTACTTTGAGTTTACCTCGTTTACACAATGAAATGTGCGCGTAAATTCATACAAATTGTGTAAATGATTTTTCATACAAAATTTGACAGCTCGTGCGTAAACTAGATAAATTTATACGTTTACACACTTTATGAGGCATTTATACGGTTACATGAGTCCCCCTAATAAACTTAATTGCAGGAAATTTCGTATGGGTCCGCACCAAGTTATGACAGTTTAGATATCAGGGTTATTGTGCGCAAAATTCCTACTATTTTAGGGCTAGAGGTACTGTGGCATAGGAGTATATTGTATATGGTAACGTTTATAAACAGAAAAAATAGTTTTTTATAGTTCTCCTTGTTCTCGGATTATTTGGTCTCGTGTCTGATCTTCGAAAGACTCCTGGGGGCCACAATTAAGCGGAGGGTTGGCGCCAGACTGCAGAAATGGCAGAACATACTATACACGTGTATATCGGTGGCTACAAATTAACGAAAAGAGTCCTGTCTGCCACCGTGGTGTGATGGTAGCGTGCTCCGCCTATCACACCGTATGCCCTGGGTTCAACTCCCGGGCAAAGCAACATCAAAATTTTAGAAATAAGATTTTTCAATTAGAAGAAAATTTTTCTAAGCGGGGTCGCCCTTCGGCAGTGTCTGGCAAGCGCTCCGATTGTATTTCTGCCATGAAAAGCTCTCAGTGAAAACTCATCTGCCTTGCAGATGCCGTTCGGAGTCGGCATAAAACATGTAGGTCCCGTCCGGCCAATTTGTAGGGAAAAATCAAGAGGAGCACGACGCAAATTGGAAGAGAAGCTCGGCCTTAGATATCTTCGGAGGTTATCGCGCCTTACATTTTTAGTCGTGTCTGCTGTTTACTGTGTCGATCCAAAAATAAGTAGACCCTACATGCTGTCAGACTACTGCAGCGTCTTTCAGGCGAAAATTATAGCCTTGAAAAAACAGCAGAAATTTTGAATGAAGCGTGCCTAAGCTGCAGTCGCGCCAATATATTTATTGATAGTCAGACGGCGACTAAGGCAATAATCTCATACAGTACCTCATCAAGAAGTGTCCTGGTATGCATAAAAGCATTGGAAACCCACTTTCAGGCCGAACCATACATCTGTATTGGATTTTCGGTCATAAAGGGAAAGAAGGTTGCGAAAAAGTCGACGAGTCGACAAAGGAGGATGGAGCGACGGGAGACGTTCTATTCTGTTTGGGAGAAATTAAAAGGAGACAGGAGCTGCATATGATCCATGAAGCGGGAAAGACGTGGACAAAAGCGCAGGATGGCAAAATTTCTAAGATCATTTGCAAAGCCTACGATATTAGACTCACAAAGTGGCTCATATCTCTGAAGAGAGAAGATTTAAGGCTCACGATGAGCATCCTAACTACACACTCCCTTCTGGCGTCACGTGCTTATAAGTTAGGTCTCATCATTAACACCAGGTGTAGGAAGTGCGAGCTGCAGGACGAAATGGTTGAGCACGTTCTGTGTTCATATCCTACCGTCGCCAGGACAAGGCTCCAGTTATAACGAGCGGCAGAGTTGCCATATCTCGAGGCAGCAATTAGGATGGGTCCTAGAAAACGTCTAGTATTTGCCAAGATAACGGAGTTATTCTGATTGGAGTTCTTACCTTTTGTCGTTAAACTAATTCTGGTAACACTATGGACATATTCCATCTATATGATGTCCTATTGACCGGCCAGTTCGACCTAACCTAACCACTCCATGCTGTCATAAACGGGCATTCTCTATTTAAAAGGGGATCTTGTTTTATTAAAAGCCTACCAATTACACCTAAACGTATCCGTACCACACGAAAAGATGGCCACCAAGACGTTTACGTTAAAATTTTGATTTATTTCTTGTTGTAAAATAGTTACATACACACACACACACAGGTGCAACTAATATAAGAGTGTTAGAAAAGTTAAGAATCTCTTTGTATAAATTAAGGAGCGTACACAACAAAATTTACCCTCTTTCTTCTTGTTGTAATATAGTGGCTATATGAAACTCCAAGAAAACGTTTGGATGTTTTTAAAGGTTGAGACCTCCTGATAATATGATTTGAACTTTATTTGGTCAAAACATGTCATAAATCAAAATGTCTGCAAACAAGAGCTCCCGAAAACTATCCCATGATCCCAAATTACTCAGAACGAACGATTCAATGCTACCCGCGTGGAAGAAGTTTTATGCAGGCATGAAATATAATGTACAATAAATTTATATTGATCAATGCAGTGATAGTGCTTTGGTACGTATGAAATATGCGTATGGATGTATGTATACATGTTTTTAAAGAGTTTGAATGCATTCATCAAAACGAAGTACCTGCTGTCATCGAGCAAAGAGTCAGCGCATATGCGCCTTGGCAACCACGCTACTGTTGGCAGCCATAATTTCGAAATAGTAAAAGACTTCGTTTATTTGGGAACCAGCATCAACATTAGCAACAACATCAGCACTGAAATCCAGCGAAGAATCAATCTTGCCAATAAATGCTACTTTGGACTAGGTAGGCAATTGAAAAGTAAAGTCCTCTCTCGGCGAACGAAAAGCATACTCTACAAGTCACTTATCGTACCCGTCCTGCTATATGGGGCAGAAGCATGGACCATGACAACAGCAGATGAAGCGGCTTTGGGAGTGTTCGAGAGAAAAGTTCTTCGAAAGATTTATGGACCTCTACGCGTTGGCGATGGCGAGTACCGAAGAAGATTTAATGATGAGCTGTACGAGCTATACGCAGACATCAACATAGTCCAGCGAATTAAAACGCAGCGGCTGCGCTGGCTAGGCCATGTTATGCGAATGAAAGATGATGCTCCGGCCAAGAAAGTGTTTCTATCGGAACCCGCCTATGGAAGCAGAGGTAGAGGGCGGCCACCACTCCGTTGGAAGGACCAGGTGGAAAACGATTTAAACTCCCTTGGTGTGAACAATTGGCGCCGGTTGGCGGAGCGAAGGAGCGACTGGCGCGCCTTGTTGGACGGCCATAACCGTTTAGACGGTTAAGCGCCAATTAAGTAAGTAAGTAAGCATTAATACAACCATATGCATACAGAAGTAGTACAAAGGATTTAATAGAGTATACATGCTCTCTGCGATACTACAAGTTTTAACCCTTAGACTACTGGTGCCTTAAATTGTAGTTAACGCTATGTTGTGGTCTGACAGACCACAAGGTAATATATACGTACCACTGCCCAAAAAAAGTAATCGAACAAACCAAATGAGTTACAAAGTTTATTTAATTCAAAAATATAGTCAAGAATTTTTCCAAAAATGTATTAATGTTAATTTTTTTAAATTAATATGCCAGTCTGAATGAAAATATACTCCTATAAGTCCTTAGTTCGAGGAGTCTCTTGGTGTTTCTTCAGCAATGCATTTGAAACACATTTCACTTGAGTGCGAATAACAAACCGGATACTGCAATGGAGATGCAATGGAAACGCGTTTTCCTGTTTCTTTTATCCTTTTTATAGGAAATACGACAAACAGGCCGGTTAGAGGCAGATGGGGCATATATAGGCAAATTCTTTTGTATTGGCACTGAAGAAGATCGAGGCTGAAGAGAAATTGTTTATAAGAATACTAATAAGGTTTAAAAAATCAATTAATTTACGAAAACATTGAAAACTTTTATGGTATCTTTGATATGCTGGAATCGCGCTATATTCGGCTTGGCTGCTCGGAACTCCATGTGTGGTTTAACCAATATCTTGAAAACGATTAAATGACATAGTTGCTTTGTAAATTTGATGATTATATGGTGCCCAAAGCTTTTTAAGTGGCTGTGACGTAGCAATGAAAGCATAACATTCCACTTCAGAAAATGGTTCCCGATTTTGAGTCTTGTTCGGATTAGCTGAATTCCACTTCTCAATAACTGCTTTAGCCCTTCGATTCGTTTCCCGCACAACTATATCAACAATTCGAAATAGGGTTCGGAAAGACGGATATTGATGGCCCTGGTCTAGCAACTACTGGACTGTTATGTGCTCTTTTACGACCCGTGCTGGCGGGTGGAGTAGTGCCCCAAACCTTCCCATCTTTTGCAAGAAAATACTGACCAGTCGTTGCACTCGCCATCGGTTCCCGGTGGTGAAATTATATTCTTCATCGTCGTCACTACCTTCTTAAACACAATCCTCGATTATGGCATTTTCTTCAATATCTGAAGCATCCGAAACCATACCAATAGGCACAAAATAAAGCTCGAGTTCTTCACCTTCTGTAAATGGTTCTTCTTCGCTATATTCTTCCACAAAAGCAAATAGAGATACTATTCTGGCGTTATATTCCTCTTGTGCGCTGTCAGTAAGATTGCCGTATTGGGTATTACGGCGACATTCTTTTAAAACTTTATACTTTTTCCTTTTCACTAAAATTCATTTCCGAGCGCAAAAATTTGTTTATTCAAAACACACTATTTGACTGAAAATAACTAATTTGATTTTGCATTGAGCTGTTTGTGTCAGCTGTTCTTGAAATGCGACAGAGTTATAAGGTAGGCACAGTTTCTAAGCTGTGGTCTGAACACAACCTGGAAAAACGCACATATAACACAAAACGATGTCTTTTACACAAAAAATGAGACAAACGATATTGTTCTATACTGGAATAGAAACTCATCATGGAACTTTATAAAGTCATAAGACAGTTTGTCGAAAAATGTAGGGGAACCCAATAATTTTTATTAAAATTTTTGAAAATGGTATGTCAGACCACAACACTAGTCTAAGGGTTAAAAAGAAATAAACGTTAATTTACACTGGCATGCATACATACATAGCTCCAATTTATGTCTCAAATATCGATGTTTCATGAATCCAATTACAATTGGGTATATATCTATATATTACCATAAATTTTAATTCTGAAACATATAACAGAAGAAAGAGGAAAGCTCTACATCCGATAACATTCAAGACCTACATGTTTTTTTTTTCATGAATAGACGACCAAGTTTCAAAAAAATTTAATACTTTAGTAGATTTGTACGTCGTATATAAAAGAGCCCACTTTTCCTCTTGAAATATTCTACGCACATGTTAATTCTTAAACAATACAGCCATACATTTTCTTGTTTTAAATGAGACAAATTAGTTGTATTATCAAATCTTCGTAAGCTATAAAACATGACAAACTTTTGTAATAAAGAACACCGCTACTACACGTACTCCGACTTCATAAGTCTTTTTAGCAAAAGCACAAAATATTCACAATTATTATGCACATTGTACGATTTGTACAATATTTATAAGTTCAAGTTGCAGTACATATGTATTTTTATATATGCGAACACTTCCACATGCATAAGCAGTTGCCTTTCTGCACGTTTCGCACATATCTTGTTTTATTTTTATTATTATTTTTTTTTTCAATAGCAAATTATGAAAAACTTTTCTGCTACCTTTTTGCCATATCTGGTCTAAACCGCACAATCTCAGACAGCTCTATAACATACATACGTGAAACCTTAGGTTATATTGTTGTTTTTGTTGCTATTTTGTATGTATCGCAAACTGGCTTGGCATCGAGCTCCACCTTTACCTACAGTCAAAAAGCAAATTTCATTATCGCCACTGAAAATGCCGCTAATGAAGTGGGTAAACTCAAGTGAGAGTGCGTTCATAAGTTAATATTTGAGTATGCATTTGCATATATATATCGTATGTATGCGTATACGTGTACTTTAGTGTCAATGTGTGAACTCATTGACGTTTATGCACAAGTGTAAACATACACTCATACACGCATATAAATAAATAAATGAACAAATTAGCAACAGACGCTTGAAGTTAATGCCGGCATACACCTACACACACTAGTGGTTCTGTGAATGCATGTGTGTATGTATATATTAGACAGCCATACATTAGCACTTAAAAAATTTTACATGAAAAAGTTTGTGCAGAAAATCTGAATAAATATTGAATTGCATTTTGCGTGCGCGTCGTAAAGTATGTTGTTGGGCGCGTATGTGTTTAGTTTTCGAAAGCTTTATAATCTTCCCCAGAAGTGGTGGTAAATATTGCTTCACAGAATACCTTACTATAAGCGTCTTTCAATGTTACCGATATTAGGATTTTAGGCTGTGGTTATTGAATTTAAGTGTTGTTATTAGTACTAGTACGAGGGCCAGATGTCCTTCTAGTTTATGTGATACATTTTAAAGGGCGCCGAACCCTGTTAATATTGTTATCTCAGTATTACGGATATAAGCATTCATTTATCGGCTATATATCGGGTACCAGTGCTTTCTGGTATCAATCTGGCCGCTGCTGGAATAATTTTTTCGACCCCCCGAACCTGTGAGTCTGTGAATTTTAGTTGTCTCTTATAACAGGCATTTCCTACCGCTGGTATTATCGAGTCCCCTTATCCGCTTTGAGTAAGAAGTCGATATCATTGTGGTTTGCAATATGTACTATTGATATATATTCTTCACTTATCTTGATTTTTATAAATTTATATTGGAAACATTTTAAGACAGGGTGATAAGTCGTTCATTGCTCTATGAATTTCGAGCGCAGAGCTCAGCTCTGGTTAAAAAAAAAACCGTGACTTGAGCTAACTTTAGATAATTTTCCTAAGCCCAACTTGATATACTTAGCATAAAATAAGATGATATTATGTCGTTCCATTTACCTCTTCTTCTACTTTCTTCATTCTTGCCATGTTCTTCTGATTCTTTGTCTTCCCTATCGCTAAAATTTCTTTCCGTTTATATACTCTCCTTTTTTCCTTTTTTATACTCAGCGTGCTTTGCACACAGAGTATATTAACTTTGATTGGATAACGGTTGGTTGTACAGGTATAAAGGAATCGAGATAGATATAGACTTCCATATATCAAAATAATCAGGATCGAAAAAAATTTGATTGAGCCATGTACGTCCGTGCGTTAGCACGATAACTTGAGTAAATTTTGAGATATCTTCACCAAATTTGGTACACTAGCTTATCTGGGCCCAGAATAGATTGATATTGAAAACGAGTGAAATCGGATGATAACCACGCCCACTTTTTATATATATAAAATTTTGGAAAACATAAAAAACCTGATATTTTAGTAAATAATACACCTAGAATATTGAAATTTGACGTGTGGACTGATATTGAGACTCTTGATAAAAATTTTTTTAAATGGGCGTGGCACCGCTCACCCGTGATAAAATCAATTTTACAAATATTATTAATAATAAATCAAAAACCGTTAAACCTATTGTAACAAAATTCGGCAGAGCGGTTGCCTTTACTATAAGGAATGCTTTGAAGAAAAATTAGCGAAATCGGTTAAGGACCACGCCCACTTTTATATAAAAGATTTTTAAAAAGGTCGTGGACGAATAAAATAAGCTATATCTTTGCAAAAAAGAGTTTTACATCAATGGTATTTCATTTCCCAAGTGGATTTATAACAATAAATAGGAAAAAACTTCAAATTTAAAAAAATGGGCGTGGCACCTCCCATTTTATGACTAAGCAATTTTCTATGTTTCGGGAGGCATAACTCGAAGAAAAATTAACGGATCGTAATAAAATTGGGTACACACATTTCCCTTATAGCAGAAAATATTTCTAGTAAAAATGGACGGGATCGGTTGAAGACCACGGCAAATTAGATATAAAACAAGTTTAAAAGGGTCGTAGGCTAGAATAATAAGCTATAACTTAGCAAGAAATAGTTTTGAATCAATGATATTTTACTTATTAAGTTTTACTGTAAGAGGAAATGAGGAGACATTTTTTTTAAACGGGCGGTGCCACGTGTTATGTAGAAAAGTAATTTATCTGAAATGAAATGTACAATTGAAGCTCACGCTGAGTATATAATGTTCGGTTACACCCGAACTTAGACACCTTTACTTGTTATTATTATTATTAGTAATACTCCTATTACAACTTCTACTCCTGCTTAATGCTTTCGTCCTCTAAATCTTCACCTTCCCTTGCATTATTCCTTTTCCGTTTCTATTGCTCTCCCTTTCTTCTGCCTATTCCTCATAATAATTAACACCCGTTTCCAATTTTCTTTAATATTTCACTTTCCCTATTTATTCTTTTACCAGTCCTTCTTCGTCTTTCCCGGCCTACTTTCTATTTATGGTTTTTTTTTTTTGTTAATTATTATGCTTATTACTATTCTTAGTCATATTCCTATCCCTTCCCCCAGTTTTGGTAAACTCAATATTTTTATTCCTTTTCGTATTACTTTTTCCTTTCCCATTTCTATTTCTTTTCGTACGCCTGCACGATTCATGTTCCGGGTTTAATTGTATTGCTTTTGCCATTCTCTTTCCTATTACTATCCCTTTTCCAATTACTGTTCTTATCGCTATTCTCATTCCTACTCCTCTTTTCTGTCTTTTTCCTATAGCTGTTGCCTCTCTCATTCCCATGCCTATTCATTTACTATTGCCATTTCGTTCGTATTCTTATTCCTACTGCTTTTGCTATTCCCGATCTAATTACTATTACCATAGAGGACAAATTGACGAATTTATCCTCTTCGCTATTACTATATTCCAATTCTTGTTCCTATTTGCTATTTCCTTGTCTGTACTTGTTCCAATTTCTTGTGTTCCAGTTTACATTCCTTTTGCCACTCTTACTGCAGTTCGCATTCCTATTCCTGCTACTGCA
Source organism: Eurosta solidaginis (assembly GCF_040869045.1). NCBI lineage: Eukaryota > Metazoa > Arthropoda > Insecta > Diptera > Tephritidae > Eurosta > Eurosta solidaginis. Next base: position 302,745,617 of record NC_090319.1, on the reverse strand, counting down.
CCTATTCATGTTCCGATTTTAATTCTATTCTTCTGCTAGTCTCGTTTATGTTACTATTTCTTTTCTAATTCCTGTTCGTATCGTTATTCTCATTCCTATACCTTTTTCAGTTCTTATTCCTTAAGCTATGGCTTTTCTAAGTGGCCACCGTGGTGTGATGGTAGCGTGCTCCGCCTATCACACCGTATGCCCCGAGTTCAACTCCCGGGCAAAGCAACATCAACATTTTAGAAATAAAGTTTTTCAATTAGAAGAAAATTTTTCTAAGCGGGGTCGCCCCTCGGCAGTGTTTGGCAAGCGCTCCTGGTGTATTTCTGCCATGAAAAGCTCTCAGTGAAAACTCATCTGCCTTGTAGATGCCGTTCGGAGTCGGCATAAAACCAAGAGGAGCATGACGCAAATTGGAAGAGAAGCTCGGCCTTAGATCTCTTGCGCCTTACATTTATTTTTTTTTTATGGCTTTTCTAATTCATGTGCCTGTTTCTGTGCTATTGCTATTATTTCTACTCCCTATTATTAAATCGTTCCCGATATGGAGGGAGTGTCTTCGTCGTTAGTACAACAACAACAACATTCAATTTTATTTTCCATGTCAAGCTCAATCTATGTTATGACTCTTATTTTGTGCTGCTTTAGGTTATCTTACGACGAGACGGTTTATTTTTTTTTTTTGTGAATTGTCAGAGCCGTGCCTGTGGTCATAACAATAATCGTAGCCGTAACACTTAACGGCATCACGAAAGTGACCGTTACCATATCCGTAATTGTAACCTTAGCTTTATTATATTGACAACTGTTACCAGGTCCATAACCATCACTGAAATCATCGAACAACGTCACCTGAGCATGACCTTTAATCACGATGTCGTCATTCAATTCATAAAAAATAATATTAACTTTCTGAGTAAAATTATTTGCGTATTTTTTATTAATACCACCCGTTAAAATACAGAACTATGAGAGCAAAATTTTGCAGCCACGTCAATCATAGAAAGTTCGAAAAACATTAATGTGAAAAGTAATGCGAACAAAATGCATTCAAATCAAACACCTCCCCCTCCCCTTCCTCCACCACCTTATTCACACGCAAGTGCCAATGCATGAAACGAATGAATTCTTAATTGACATACGTACATACGTTTACACGTATGAATGTCTGTTACATACTGCGTTACCATAAAACTACACAGGTAAAACCAAAATAGCGGTAATAACACGGTTTATTGGATATCTTTATTTCCGCTTGAATAAAATTGTTCCCGGAAACGGATGTGGCGATAAGTTGTAATATTAGCCGTGTTTTTTAACACGCGCGTATACGTTTCGTTTGCGCGTGTTAAAAAACGCCTATCTTCGCTTAGATAATGCTTAGGAGACCCATCTAGCGGCTGTGGTAAAACAACTAGCTACAGCAACAGGGTGTACCGAAAAGCGGAGACGCAACGCTCTGATGGCCATAGGGTATAACATATAGCTGAATCAGTTGCGATGAATTGTGGACACACATATAATACATAGAATTAGTGTACAGGGTGAAACAAAGACACATATTTCAGTTACATCTGAGTATAATGCGTATTGAAATTTAGTAGGACAAAATTTATACGCAGCAATTTCAGAGGTGTATTTATAGTTTGTCTCTTAGCAGTCAATATAAAGTTTAAGCGTAAACGGATATACGCGTGTTAAAAAACACGGCTATTGTCTGCAACTACATATGTACATACACACATACTAATGTATGTAGCTGTAGTGCATTCTTCATACGCAGCTATGCACGCACACGCAAGTAATATAAGCATTGCATATGTTTCAATCATTGTCAGCATAAATACCCAGCAAGAAAATCCCTATCTTATGTCCGGAATTTCTTGTTCTATGATGCTTTATGCAAAGGAGTTAGATTTTTATCCACCAAAGTATGAAAATGATTTAATTATTTATGCGACGTGTTATTATCTTCCTGTTTCAACGCAATTATGTTATATTGTGGCAAATATTAGCAATTTCGATACGTCACTTAGCCGATATTTATAATCCTTTAGTTCTGCGGGTCTGTCACTAGGCATGAGAATTCTTATACCCTTTGTCGCATGAGCAACCCCCGTCTCTGCACTTCATATGCTCTTTTAAGATTGCCATGTCATTGGAGGTGGCGTTCTGCCACACGTAGCATGATAAAAACCTACAGAAATATGACACCATTGCTCTTAGAATAAGGCGTCCTACCAAACACTGCAGACTTTAAGATACACCTTTTCTCCACATGTCACATACTGCAGATTTTGGGTTACACTTTTTTCAACATCGCATACGCATAAGCTAAATGTCTTCAGAAATAAAAGCTTGATATTGGGCATGTTTATAGGGCAATGAGAAAGTACTTATCGAATTGGGTATCTTGCCACTGCTACAACAACACGGAAACGCTAGATAACATTAACAGCAAGACATATACACACATGCAGAGAATATTTGACACACATGTACACTGCAGTAAAAAGCGCATGTGGCCCTACGTAAACTACAGATATACATGTAAGTAGCCAAAGCCAAAATGAGATCCAGAAACTAGAAATAAATAAGCAATTATGTGATACAGAAACAAGAAGTATATATGTAACTAATTGAGATGGCTACTCGGGAAAAGTCTAAACCCCTGTAGGAGCGAGGCGAACTAACAGTATAAAAGTAGCGCAGTCCAAGTGATGATCAATCACGTTATAAGTGAAGTATGCGAGTAATATAATTTTGAAGTACCACTACCAACAAAGTAGTGTTGTAAATAAAGAACATTTTGCTGTATTGAATATTTGACTTATTTATTCGCCCATGCTAAATTCACAAATCAGTAAAGAGTTGTATTTTTATCCGAGGCTTGTTTTTTCCTTTCATTTGAGTGTGGTTTTACCCGGCGGGTCCCAAGCATAGCGCACAACCCGCTCGGCGGGGATGAAAATATTATTTGCACGGTTACGAGTATACAGCGAGCAGTTTGATCCAAGATAGACGCCCATTTGCAGCCGCACCTCGTGGTGGAAAGACGCTGCCGATGAAATATCCCCCAGCTAGCCCTTAAACCGAGTATGTCAGAGTGGCCTAGCCAGGTTGTCGCCTTCACACATTAGCTCACCACTAAACGGATGTTCAGTGGCTACCCAGAGGATATTTGGCCGCAATCGACCGGAAGTAGTGAGCTGCTTGAACCGCATGCAAAAGAATCGCTCTGGTCATTCCCAGGTGAATGGCGGTCAGAAGCTGTCCCTACTTTCGTGGACTTCTACACAAGGCTCCACCCTCAGCTCTAAAATCCAGCGAAGAATAACTTTTACCAATAAATGTTACTTTGGACTAGGTAGGCAATTGAAAAGTAAAGTCCTCTCACGGAAAACGAAAATTATACTCTACAAGTCACTTATCGTACTCGTCCTGCTATGTGGTGCAGCAGCATGGACCATGACAACACCAGATGAAGCGGCTCTGGGAGTGTTCGAGAGAAAAGTTCTTCGAAAGATTTCTGCACCTCTACGCGTTGGCAATGGTACCGAAAGACGAGCTTTACGCAGATATCAACATAATGCAGTGACTTGAAACGCAGCGGCTGCTCTGGCTGGGCCGCGTTAAGCGAATGAAAGATGACGCTCCGGCTAAGAGAGTGTTACTATCGGAACCCGCCTATGGAAGCAGAGGAAGAGGGCGGCCCCCACTCCGCTGGAAGGATCAGGTGGAAAACCATTTAAGCTCCTTTGGTGTGACCAATTGGCGCCAGTTGGCAGAGAGAAGAAGTGACTGGTGCGCCTTGTTGCTGGACGGCCATAACCATTTAAACGGTTAAGCGCCAATTAAGTAAGTAAATTCACCAATTGAATGCTTATCAATTGCATGTATGCCAAACTAGTAGGAGTTGAAGTCTAGAAATTTCTCTGCTGGGTACATTCATAGAAACAAACTTACATAAATGCATACATTTTAAGTTAAGCTTCAGAAGTAACCGTATTACAAACTTAACTTCTTAATTTTGTTATTTGGCAGTGAACATTTGATTTGCATATGAGGTCTGGAATTACATGGGATCAAGTAATTTTCTTTTTTTTTGTCAATCATGGAAACATCTTTGATAGTGTGCAGCAATGTCTGCTATTCTCTTATTATAGACAGATCCAGATCATTTAGCTTTCACGGAGCAAAGAGTTTCATTTAGGCTGACGGCAAAGTGCTCGCTATAAGCTATGCTAGGCGAGAAACAATTTTCGTTTTCATATTTTTGCGAATATTTGCACTTTATATACGTCGATATGCCGCTAAAAGAGAAAGCAGCCACACAAATATGTGCACAGCAATAAACAGCGCATGTTACTCAACTATACATGTGCACACATATGAATTGAAGGCGCATACGAGCTCTGGAGTTATTGCATATATGTATGGGTAAACAGCAACTTAAAGCGCAGAAGTTACTACTCACGCATATACCTAGGAGACAGAAGTGGAGATTAGATACAGAAATGAGAAATAAGTAAGCAGCTATTCGAGAAGGCTTTTCGCGAAAAGTCTAGACCCTTGGAGAAATAGGCGATCGAGGCAACTGAGTCTATAAAAGCAGCGCAAGCTATTGGATGGGAATCAGTTTGATTTTAGAACGTTGTGAGTGAAGTACGCGAGTAATTTATTTGTGAAATACTACTGCCAAAGTAGTGCTGTAAATAAAGAACATTTTTCTATACTGAATATTTAAGTTATTCATTTGATAGTTCAGGGATTCCAACGATAACGGAGGGTGCAGAATAGTCAAAAATTTCCTAAACATATATATAAATTTCGTAAATATATATTTTACAAGCTTGAAACGATTCTAGACCTCTGACAATTCTTCTTCTTCAAACTCTGTCGTCAGCCTTAGAGAAAGTAAATAAAGCCGATACACTGATTGACTCTAGTGCGTATATGTAACATTTTAACCCGTATTTTCAGGGGTAAAGATATGTTTGCGTGTAATTAGTTGATTTTATGTGTAGAATTGGTACTCTGTATGGGGGAAGCAAATGAAAGGCAAAGAAAATTATAGGTCATGTGCGTGTTACCCACTTCTTATCGACTTGTTATTGTTTTGCTGTAGGTGTATTACTCACGTGGTGTTACCGGCTCTTATAAATGTATTATAAATATTTTACCGATGAGTTTTCGTTTTTTTTACCAAAGAGTTCTCGATTTATCATCGAAAGTATATCGATTGGCTATCGAAAAGTTACCGATATGTTATCCAAAACTACCGATTTTTTATGGCAATATTTTCGAATGTTATCGAATACTTGTCGTTCTGTTTTTAAACGTTATTGATGTACTATCGAAAAGTTATCGATTATATATCAAAAAAATTCGGTTTGTTACCGGAAAGTTATAGAACTGCTACCGGGCTATTACCAATTTGTTATCGGCGCGTAATCGAAATGGTTTGGTTTTAAGAATTAAAGCTTCAACACAAAATCGATGACCCATCTGTAACCCGTCGATAAACTTATAACTGGATGATAATACGATATGGTTAATAAGCCGATAGCAAGAGAATAAGTTGGCGATATCGGTTGTTACAGAAAAAAAGCCTACTAAGTTCTTCACTAAATGCCTGAAATTATTTGTGTCTAATAAAGTGACCTCTGTTATGGTTTTACTTCAACCCCGGTGCTAGCTCTTGTTAATTTAAAAACAGGAGTACTTATGTAGGTGTAATTATGTTTACCTTCTAGTATAAAAGCGTATTATCATACTAGAGCTATGTTGAAATGTAAATGTTGTAAATCCATATTAGCGTATTACCGTAAAATGGCAAAATATCATAGATATAACAATTAGTGGCCGTTATCGTATTCATAGTCATAGACGTAGCCATAGTCGTAGTCGTACTTAAAGGCCGCGGCACAATGAAATTTGTAATATAGATGCGTTCAACACAAGCTTATGCATTCCAGGAACATCGCCACAATCAACCAAGATGTTGCGTTTCAGACTTGGCAATTGAAGTTTATTACGCCTTGCCCATTCATATACAAAATTTCGCAAAGCACTGTTATAAACATTCTCCCTATACAACAAAAATACTTGCTAACATATTTTGTGTTGTTGTTGTTGTTGTTGTAGCAGTGCTTCGCCCCACCTAATAGTTGCGACCGATCACAAATTGTCATCAATATCCGCTAACGGGAGTCCAAGGAAACTTGCTGTTTCAACAGGGGTGGACCATAATGAAAGGGTGTTATAGGCGTTGGTTCCACATTACAATTAAAGAGATGGTTTGTGTCATATGGGGACACATTGCAAGCGGGGCATACATTTTGTATGTCGGGGTTGATTCTGGATAGGTAAGAGTTTAACCTGTTACAGTATCCAGAACGAAGTTGAGCTAGAGTGACTCGCGTTTCCCTGGGGAGTATGCGTTCCTCTTCCGCTAGTTTTGTGTACTGTTCTTTGAGTACTGGATTCACCGGGCAATTCCTAGCATAAAGGTCCGACGCCTGTGTGTGGAGTTCACCAAAGACCTGCTTGTGTTTTTTTGCTTCATACGGCTGAGTTCTCAGGTGAGGTATTTCCTCAAAATGCTTACGGAGATGACTCCTTAAGTCCCTAGGCGGTGTTGGCTCATCAATCAGATGTCTTTTGGGATGCCCAAGTTTCTGGGTATTTAACAGGAACTGTTTGGTTAGCATCTCATTTCTCTCCCTGATGGGGAGTATTCTCGCCTCATTATGTACATATTTTGTGTCGTATTCGATTGTTATATTGCAGTTTTTAAATGTTGTGCTATATACAAACACACACCAAATTGGCAATTTATTACGCATAATAAATTGTAATAAAAATTGCCAATTTAAAAAAATTGTTTCAAACTGCAAATGCAACCTTGTAAAGTGTGTTTATTGAGCAGATTTAAACGTCACTTACGCATGGCTCAACTATATGGTTGGCTCATCTCATCAACTGATTTTATTTCTTTCATTTCACTGGAGTAGGGATTGTCAAAAGAAGATGGCAACCTCAAAATGAAACTAAAACATTAAACACATTTTCTTACAACACACAAAAATGTCAAAGTTTTATGCTTTCATTCCATTCCATTCGCCTAATTCCAACGCGCACGTTTTGACAGCTGTAGAGATGAGCCAACCAGCTATCAAATTACTATTGTGTAAGCTAAATTGAGTTGTATAAACACCACTCAATTTAAATCGAAATTTCCCCAATTTGTTTTTCTGTTTGAACATAATATTAGAAAAGTTACCAACCAGTGGGAAAAATAATTTAAATTGCAAAGTGTGCCAACACCCTTAGCCAAAGCAAATGTCAAATTTTTCTTCTTATGATTTCCTTGGGAGTTGGCTACTTTTCCATATCAGATGGCGCCAGTGTCGCTCAATCTACCGTTCACCATAAAAATACGTGCAATCTACTCATAATGCATACGCTTTTGTTAAACTCGTCTATATGAAAAATTGCTTATATGAAGGAGCTGTCAGTGTAAGGCATAACCTCGAAATAAATAAGCGTTTCAAAGAATTGGAGCGATGCCATTCCCCTCGTACTCCCACTGTGTTAGATGTTCCTATTAGAGGGAGCAAACAAGAAATTGTAGGTTACTGCTGCTTAAAGGTAGATCTTTGGAATGTTACTTTCAACAAAAACTTAGACTTGGTCACTCAACTTCAAGCGATTCAAGAGGTTTTCTCTTTTTGGAACAAACTCGGCCTAAGCTATTTCTTTTTGAGGTCAAATATATAATGCAGGGCTTTCATTGTAAAGAATATGCTGACCTCATACAGAGTTAGTAAACTTTTTGTCAGTAACCACCCGATTAACCACGTATCGTCAGTTGCGATAAATGAGTTTGGTTGTTTTCTAAAGGAAATCCACGGAAACTAGCACTTGCAACGGCAACAAAAAACAACTGCTGTTAGAGATTGCTGTTTACATGAAAATAGCCGTGTTTTTTAACACGTGCGTATACGTTTCGTTTGCGCGTGTAAAAAAACGCCTATCTTCGCTTAGATAATGCTTAGGAGACCCATCTAGCGGCTGTAGTTAAACAACTAGCTACAGCAACAGGGTGTACCGAAAAGCGGAGACGCAACGCTCTGATGGCCATAGGGTATAACATATAGCTGAATCAGTTGCGATGAATTGTGGACACACATATAGAATTAGTGTAGAGGGTGAAACAAAAACACATTTTTCAGTTACATCTGAGTATAATGCGTATTGAAATTTAGTAGGACAAAATTTATGCGCAGCAATTTCAGAGGTGTATTTATAGTTTGTCTCTTAGCAGTCAATATAAAGTTTAAGCGTAAGCGGATATACGCGTGTTAAAAAACACGGCTAATATCTCATGTCACGCGCTTTTTCGGGAAGTCTGTTTTTCTCCTCTGCAGTAGTTGGAAATATTGATCTGAGTTTCTAAGATCATATTTATTTAGTGAACCGCTTGTTTCAACACGGAGACCGTTGATTTTAAATGAGCGATTCGCAGTCTGCTGTAATCCAGTGAATCCCGCGTCTTAGTACGTTACATCACACATGTTAGCTAACGTCGCCCAGACTTTATGAACAAAGTTTTGATAGGTCCAATAGTTCTTAGCCACCGTTTGAAACACATGCCGACCTCAGTACAACATTTATTTACCAAAACTCATTATTTTAATTTTGCAACATTCTATGAAACGTGATAACAAAAAAATGACGTATGATGGCTTTCATCAAATGGTACTTTTTTTAAGTTAATTTCCCAAAGGTATTTAGCGACGGTTGCAAAAAAAATTAATAACAGCAAATGTAACGTCAACGACTAACACTCGCGCACAATCATGCGCACACTTAGACATACCACACGTCCATAAGTACTACATACATACTTTTAGGAATTTTACGGAGCTTCGATTTCGGCTCTGACATATCAGAACTTCCATTGATTTTAGACCCCAAAAATCCACAAAGGCAGTATGGTTAGCTCCAAGCAAGTAGTAATTCAGTTCGACTGAATGCAGTGTTACCTTGGACCGACTTCAGATTTGGTCATGTCAGCTTTTCTGGCTGACCGCTTGTTATTATAATACACTGACAATCTCTCTAAACAGCAAGGCAAGAAAGGTACGATGTCGTTAGTTTAGACACTTACTGCAGGGCTGTTTTCAGGGATGCTTCCAAACCTAATCCACAATTCCATTTCCCTTAAAAATGCGTGCATTGTGCATTGTGGACAAAATTAATAGCTACAAAAAAGCCGCTCGTTGAATAATGTCCAAGAATGCTACATCCATTACAATTTTCTCTGACAATAAGGCAGGTAGGCTTCATCTAAGGTAGCAATGGACTGCAGAGGGTCGTTAACAGAAAGGACTTAGTTAATTATTAAAATTCATACGCGAAATGTCGAGCCGAGCATAAGTGAACATCCAACTGAGTATCTAATTAATTCTTCTCTTCTCTCCTTAGATTAATTGATTGATGGTTACATCGTTTGAAACTAAATATGGAATTAAGCTATGGCTCAAAATCATGGATGATGTACGGAAGATTGGTGGTGAAAACTTTGCATATCGAAAAAAAACATAATAATAAGGTATATGACCTTTACGCAGACATGACCATACTGGAAGGAACAACAGACAAAGCTAAATCATGTTATAAGAATGACAGAAAATTATCAAGCTCAAAATGGTTTTCTGTCGGCACCCTGATATGGAAGCAGAGGAAGGAAGATAGAGAGATAACTTAAACTCCCTTGGCGTCAAATTATAGCCAAAATCGTAAAGCTTTCAACTTCTATCTCGTTTCATATAAAGCAAATTTTAACAAGTAAAGAATGTTAAGTTCGGGTGTAACCGAACATTACATACTCAGTTGAGAGCCATGGTGACAACATAAGGGAAAATAACCATGTAGGAAAATGAATCGAGGGAAACCCTGCAATGTGTTTGTATGACATGTCTATCAAATAAAAGGCACTAAAGACTATTTTATGAGGGAGTGGGCCATAGTTCTATAGGTGGACGCCATTTAGGGATATCGCCATAAAGGTGGATCAGGGTTGACTCTAGAATTTGTTTGCACGATATGGGTATCAAACGATAGGAGTTAATGAGTATTTTAAGAGGGAGTGGGCCTTAGTTCTATAGGTGGACGCATTTTCGAGGTATCGCAATAAAGGTGGACCAGGGGTGACTCTAGACTTTGTTTGTACGATATGGGTATCAAAAGAAAGGTGTTAACGAGTATTTTAAAAGGGAGTAATCCATAGTTCCATAGGTGGACACCGTTTCGAGATACCGAGATAAAGGTGGACCAGAGGTGACCCTAGAATTTGTTGGTACAATATGGGTATCAAAAGAAAGGTGTTAATGAGTATTTTAAAAGGTGTGATCCTTAGTTCCATAGGTGGACGCCGTTTTGAGATATCGCCATAAAGGTTAGTTCTATAGGTGGACGCCTTTTCGAGATATCGTCATAAAGGTGGACCAGGGGTGACCCTAGAATTTGTTGGTACAATATGGGTATCAAAATAAAGGTGTTAATGAGTATTTTAAAGGGTGTGATCCTTAGTTCCATAGGTGGACGCCGTTTCGAGATATCGCCATAAAGGTGCACCAGGGGTGACCCTAGAATTTTTTTGTACGATATGGGTATCAAATTAAAGGTATTAATGAGGGTTTTAAAAAGGAGTGATGGTAGTTGTATAGGTGGTCGCCTTTTCAGAGATATCGCCATAAAGGTGGACCAGGGGTGACTCTAGAATGAGTTTGTACAATATGGGTATCAAACGAAAGGTGTTAATGAGTATTTTAAAAGGGAGTGGGCCTTAGTTCTATAGGTGGACGCTTTTCGACGTATCGCAACTTAGACTTTGTTTGTACGATATGGGTATCAAATGAAAGGTGTTAATGAGTATTTTTATTTCGTTCTATAGGCGGTCGCTTTTTCGAGATATCGCCATAAAGGTGGACCAGGGGTGACTCTAGAATATGTTTGTACGATATGGGTATCAAATGAAAGGTGTTAATGAGTATTTTAAAAGGGCGTGGGGCTTAGTTCTATAGGTGGACGCCTTTTCGAGATATCGTCATAAAGGTGGACCAGGGGTGACTCTAGAATGAGTTTGTACGATACTGGTATCAAATTAAAGGTATTAGTGAGAGTTTTAAAAGGGAGTGGTGGTAGTTGTATATGTGAAGGCGTTTTCCATATATCGACCAAAATGTGGACCAGGGTGACCCAGAACATCATCTGTTGGATACCGCTAATTTATTTATATATGTAATACCTGCCAAGATTTCGAGGGTTTTTTATTTCGCACTGCAGAACTTTTTCATTTTCTTCTACTTTATATGGTAGGTGTCACAACCATTTTACAAAGTTTTTTCTAAAGTTATATTTCGCGTCAATAAACCAATCCAATTACCATGTCTCATCCCCTTTTTCGTATTTGGTATAGGATTATAGCATTTTTCGTAATTTTTGATATCGAAAAAGTGGGCGTGGTCATAGTCGGATTTCGTTCATTTCTTATACCAAGATAAAGTGAGTTCAGATAAGTACGTGAACTAAGTTCAGTAAAGATATGTCGATTTCTGCTTAAGTTATCGTGTTAAGGGCCATGCGGAAGGACAGACGGGCGACTGTGTATAAAAACTGGGCGTGGCTTCCACCGATTTCGCCTATTTTCACAGAAAAGAGTTAATGTCATAAAATCTATGCCCCTACCAAATTTCAAAAGGATTGGTAAATTTTTGTTCGACTTATGGCATTAAAAGTATCCTAGACAAATTAAATGAAAAAGGGCGGAGCCACGCCCATTTTGAAATTTTCTTTTATTTTTGTATTTTGTTGCACCATATCATTACTGGAGTTGAATGTTGACATAATTTACTTATATACTGTAAAGATATTAAATTTTTTGTTAAAATTTTACTTTAAAAAAAAATTTTTTGAAGTGGGCATGGTCCTTCTCCGAATTTGCTAATTTGTATTAAGCGTATATATAGTAATAGGAGTAACGTTCCTGCCAAATTTCATCATGATATATTCAACGACTGCCAAATTACAGCTTGCAAAATTTTAAATTACCTTCTTTTAAAAGTGCCACGCCCATTGTCCAAAATTTTACTAATTTTCTATTCTGCGTCATAAGTTCAACCCACCTACCAAGTTTCATCGCTTTATCTGTCTTTGGTAATGCATTATCGCACTTTTTCGGTTTTTCGAAATTTTCGATATCGAAAAAGTGGGCGTGGTTATAGTCCGATATCGTTCATTTTAAATAGCGATCTGAGATGAGTGCTCAGAAACCTACATACCAAATTTCATCAAGATACCTCAAAATTTACTCAAGTTATCGTGTTAACGGACGGACGGACGGACGGACGGACATGGCTAAATCAAATTGTTTTTCGATCCTGATGATTTTGATATATGGAAGTCTATATCTATCTCTATTCCTTTATACCTGTATAACCAACCGTTATCCAATCAAACTTAATATACTCTGTGAGCTCTGCTCAACTGAGTATAAAAATCCGACTCCGGTTTCGGCAAACTCGCTTCCGTAATGTACCTAAGACAAGCATATGTTCACAGGAACAAACAAAAGTGCGTAGCCGCTCAACGGTCCGACGACTTTTATTTCCGCTTCACAAAATTTGTTTACATTTTCACAATTATTTTTATAAATTCATACCCATACATGCAAACACATATAAATACGCACGCACATAAACATATGGAGGTATTCCCAGAAATAATTTCATGTCTCAGCATTTATCCCATAGTTTTACACATTTTTTTCTGCGCATTTCGTTTGTCTTTTCCACGCCTATTTCATCATACATTCATTTTTCGCACTCCTCCTGTCAAGTGTATTTGATTCTGTTTAAATTCTGTCCTTTGTACGTCTGTTATATTCCTTTGGCGCATTCTTTGACTCAGTGTTGATTTTTGCCATTACCGTTAGTATGCAACGCCTCGGTGCTGAATGCAGCTGAGCGTAGCGTTAAAACTTGTATCAACAATGAATGAATGAATGAATCGAATGGCCATCTTGTGATGGCGGCCAACGGCTCTACAGGTCGTATGAGCAACGTAAAACTCACAAAATGACCAATTTGTTTGCACGGAACAGGAGTTGCTTTCAAAATTATTTTATTTGTTCTGCTGTTGTCCTGTAGCGCGATATCAGATAAATAGTAAATTGTAGGTAGCACTCTTTTGGGAATTCAAAGTACTGAATGCCTGCAAATTGGTAAGCAATAAGTACTGCGCACAGCATAACGAGCTCTGTATCGTTTTTCAAGATGCTCTGCTTCATTTAAACTGACGAATGGTTATAGTAGTATGTAGTTTTCACTTGAAAAGCTGCGTCGGTAGGAAAACAAACTTCAAATCAATTTGGTTTTTTGGTTTTTAGAACTAAACATACGAATCATAAACTCTAGAGCCTTGCAAACGAGGTATCACAAAGCGCTTTATTAAAAAGCGAGACTAGAGTCTAAACCGGAACGGAAAGTAGATCCGAAAGTGTAACCTACGCCGAGACCAAAATGGATATATAAACTTCTACTTTCCACGTTTTGAGAGTGCAGAGAAGGGAATTTGAGAAAAGGGCATAAGAACCGGACTCGCAGCCGAAATTCGTACCGAGATCGAAACTTAAACCTGAACCGACACCAAATTAATATTTCTAATAAGCCGGGTTCTGGCCTAACTATCCCATGGTCCCTGACTCAAGTGACGAGACAACCAGGGTCTCTCCCTCCGCAGGGGTTTGGCAAGCCCTCATAGTGTCCTTCTACATTTGAAAGCTTCTCAGCAAAATCATCTGACTTAGCAGATGCCGTTCTGAGTTGGTCAATTTTTAAGAAAAATAAAAAAAAAAAAAAATCGAACAACACAAAATGCCCAAAATGCAAGTTTTAATTTCCGTGTAGGTATGTCCCTCAAAATTATAGTTCTCCTTGAAACGGATCGTTTAGTGTAGCATGGCCTTACCAACGAATTCTTATTGGGTAAAACTCACGAAGCTTATCGTAAATTATCCTCTCACCTTTGCCATAAAAATACCTATATACGTGCTTAAAGTGAGTACTTGCCATGTATAGCTCAACCTCATGGTGTCAAGCACACTGATCTATTTGCGTGATCAGCGGCTCAACGACCAGCTCCATATCCCATGCCCAAACACTTCGGTTCAAGATCGTTGTTACGAAATTAGTTTGAAATCGGGTGTAAAATCACAGGGGGTAAGATTCAAGGCCTATAAATCCTTTACCACTTTAAGGTTAATGGCATCCGGTTGCAAGACAACTCGACCTTGATTTCCATTACCATCCTATTCGAAACGAAAAACTCGTTACATCAGTTCGGACTCTTGGGATACCGCCACATACAATTCCACAATTTCAATAAACTATAGAGGAATGTGAATAATCTTTTTTGAACACCATTTCCTCTTTAACCGTTCAAGTCTACGACTTTAAGCCTCATCTACATATATTCGATTCGCAATAGCCTAACGCAGCTTCAAAAATTTTAAAAAGAAAAGTGAGCACAAACCCACTCTTACAATTATCAATTCAATTTTAACCCACAAACGATAGGCATCTGCCTAGCCAGCATAGGTCAACCATTTACTCATTCATTTTACTCAACAGGCATACAGCGGTGTCACGATAAGGGAATGTGATCAACCTTTTCTTTGGCCTTCCCCATTGAAAAGTGCATGCTAAGTTAGAATAGATAAAGAGGCCGTTTTACCATTTTCAGCGGAGCAAGGAAAAACTTCATTGCCAACTTTTCAAAGAGGTCGCATAACTCCGAAGAGAATGCTTTAACGGATGCACTTCCCCAAAAGTGAACGCCCTCGCATGCAAGAAAAGCCAGCACATGCGAGCTGAAACCACAATCCTGCGATTATCCAAATCCTCAAGGCAAGAGACAAAACCTGTATACAAGTATTACGAATTTAGTATATACAGGTCACGACTGATTTGTCGTTTTTAATGACCGAAAAAGGGGCCTATTTCAAAAATTTTCCCTATAATAACTCCAAAGATCAACTCATCTACTTTTGTTACGGTCCATTTTTTGGAGTCATACAATTATCCCATAATAACGCTGGTGCCAGAACAGATCAAGCCTTCTAAACTCGGGTGGCCATGCTAGCAGCGGGTAACATGAGATCATCTAGCCTATTTCTTATCTCGGCTGCTGCCGGAAAAAACTTGAAGCTTTTAACCTGGCTTATCCATGAAAGGGCCAGGCTCCGTTGTTATTTTAGTACAGGCTTCAGCATAGGAAACTATGGTAAGTCCTTCTGAAGGCGGAGGAGAGACCATCTGTTTTCCTTATTGGGATTCTTTATAAGCGGATCACATGGGCTATTTTATCGTACTAGACCACATTACCTCTTTAAGGCCGTAGTTTCGGCTGGGACGTGTAGATAAATCTTCTTTATCTTAACAACTCGTATGTATCAGTTAAACTTTTAAAAATTGGAAACTCTAAAAAAATATATTTTTTTACACGGGAGACGTGCTCCTTTATTGAATGCAAACTTATATCTGAACTTTACACAATAATAATGCTTACAATCTAACCTACATTTGCCTTACCGCGATAAAAGTGAAAACTGCTGATCATGCACTTCCCACAGTTGAGTTTGTTTATTTTAATTCGGTTTCCATCTACCGCTTACTGTTCACACGGTTTGCTTTGCACCTGTTGCGCCTTCGGCAGTTTTGTCAGTTTGTTATGTCTGGGGTATTATGCATCTGAATATTTGTTTTTTTTTATATTATATAAATATGTGCCGTGCATGGCGCAACGATACAAGGTGGCAGCTTGGAACAGCTGATTATAAACTTTTTTTATTTAATTTGATACATCAACATCCGGTGCCGTACGATTTTGACATTTGTCCATCGAATTTACAAAAACAAAGTACATGAAATTTTTATATATGTTTGTAGGTATGTCACCATGCTGCCACCTTGTATCATTCCGCTATGGTGCCGTGGTAACATATCAAGCCGAATCCATCACATATCAACCTTGAATGGATGCGCCGGCTTAATATGGTGAATTGCCTTAAATGAACATTGGGTGATATTAGTGAGTGAAAACGGCTATGTTGGGATACATCGTTAAAGTTTTATGTTTAGAAGATTGTCATGGAATAGTATTTATCTATAAAGTACGCCTGAAGGTAGGTGGATGTAATGTAGCAAGAGCCTTAAAATATGTAGATATTTTATGGTACAAGTGGAAGCTGCGAAAATACACACTGAGCTTCCGTTTTATCAGGCCAACTGCATTTAACAACTAGAATTAAGCTAACCACGCCAACATTGTCAATTTAATATTTATTTAATGTCATATTATTCAAAAATTTATTTTGCATTTCAAAACAGTTTCAATCACTTAAATTTAATTCACAGAATTAACAACTCACAATGAATATGGAGTCACTAAAGATGCGTAGCCTGCCCAAAGGTCCGATGCCAAAGCAGAATTCAGTGGCGAGCACCAAAAAACCGGTGGTAAGTATTTATCAGAAGATAAAAAAAAGCTTGTGCGGAATTAAAAATGTAAACAAAAGCAATACAAATATTGATGAAACTTTGGACATAAAAGTGTGGACCGATTGAATATGTACACATGTATGTACATATATACGGGTTTTTTAAAGTACAAAAACGTTTAATATATACATACATTTTCTTTGATGCAACAGAAAAGCTCACCACAAAAAAAAATTTATTAGCATTGAAATTAATCCAATAATAAATATTGTTTAAATGTTGTCTTCATATTGGCAAGTAACACGATAACAAGCACCGAATTTTTTGTATCTACCGAAAAGTAATACTTCCGATCTGTGGATGACGAAAACATAAAATTGATGCGATTACAGGAGGTTGCTGCGATCGCAGCATACTTTTGGTGCAGTCTAATAACGCCTGAGGAAATAGCGCCAGGGTTAGTTTAGGTTTTTTGACATATATCTATATTTAAAATGTGAGAATGATAGTTGAAAAAATGTTTTGAATACTTTAAAAATCAGGCAGTCCTTTCAATATCCTGACACATATTTCCATTTTTAACATTAATAAATAAATAGGTGAGCATTTTATTTTTTATTATTTAATTGATAACAGATATACAAAGATATCTTGGAGGATTAATAAAACAAAGACTTTGTACTGGGAATTCAGATAGAAGTTTTCAGATATAAAAGCAATACTTTGAATGAAGGACGAACATACTTATATTGTACCGGTAGTGGGTTAAACATTTTCAGGTCAACATTGGCATAAATAGAAACAGAGTATAAAATATATAAACAAATTGAAACAAAAATATAAAGTAAAATAGAACAAAATAAAATAAAATAATATTAAATAAAATAAAATAAAAAATTTTAGTTAAATAAAATAAATTAAAACAAAAGAACATAAAATAAAATAAAATAAATAAAAGAAAATAAAATATAATAAAGTATTACAAAATATAACAAAATTAATTTAATTAAATTAAAATTAAATTAAATTAAATCAAATTAAATTAAATAATATAAAATAAAGTAAAATAAAATAAAATAATTTAAAATAAAATAAAATAAAATAAAATAAAATAAAATAAAGCAAAATAAAATAAAATAAAGTAAAATAATATAAAATAAAATAAAATAAAATAAAATAAAATAAAATAAAATAAAATAAAATAAAATAAAACAAAATAAAATAAAATAAAATTAAATTAAATTAAATACAATAAAATAAAATAAAATAAAATAAAACAAAATAAATTAAAGTAAAATGAAATAGATTAAAATAAAATAAAACAATCTAAAATAAAATAAAATTAAATTAAATTAAATAAAAAATAAAATAAAATTAAATTAAATTAAATAAAATAAATAAAATGAAATAAAATAAAATAAACATAAATAAAAAATAAAATAAGAAATAAAATAAAATAAAACAAAATAAAGTAAAATAAAATAAAATAAATAAAATGAAATAAAATAAAATAAAATAAAATAAAATAAAATTAAATAAAATAAAAAAAATAAAATAAAATAAAATAAAATAAAATAAGGTAAAATAAAATAAAATAACATAACTAAATTAAATTAAATTTAATTTAAAAAAAATGTATCTTAATTTATTTTACATAATTGATTTTAATTTATTTTTGTTTAACTGTGTTTAATTAGCGAGATATGCTTCATACAATATAATATCAACAACAAAAGGATTATTTTAATTCTACTTTGTTTTTATTTTCAATACAATATTTGCAAAATCTTTATAAAAAGATTTGATTTCTCAATAAAAAATAAAGTCCGCCAAGATTAAGAAATAAAGCTCGCGTTATTTCCCATGGTGTAATTTCACCTTCGCTTTTATCTTTATATGTATATCGGCTGCTGAATGGAATATCTAGCACCCAATATAGTTTTGATAAAAGGTTAACTTTAGTACTATACGCCACCGTTTTGGAGATATCAACCAAAATGTGGATATGCGTAGGTACAAAATATTCTCGACAAAATGGATAAGAAAAGAAAGGTGCTCATTGGGCTTTTGGATTTGAATCGGTTTTTATTTAGTGCCATTTGGATATACTGTTTTCGTTAGAGACAAAGTTTAGCAGATTTCTCAGAATAGTCTCACTATTTATTTAACCCACCACACAAAAGTTATGGATTTATTCAGTCGAAAGAAAAAAAATCGTAATAGCTAGTCATCGTTTAACAAGGCTACAGGTATTAAAGTAAATATTTTTATAAGAAACTATTTTTCTCAGCAGGATAAAAAATATTCCGAAGATGAGAATAAAACTATAAGTGAACTGAAAAAGCTCTACTTGGAAACTATAAAGCTCGATGTAGAACTGCAAAAAGAAATCTACAATTTGGAGAAATCATTCGAGACCAAGCATAGTGAAATATTTGAAAAACGGCGCACGATACTTGAGTATAATACAACTAAAAGAACTCATGGTTTAGATAATGATTTTTTTTTTATTTCAGTGAGTTTCGTAAAAAAACGCAAGGCAATTCTTCAGCTGAGAGCAATATGACAAATTTTTGGTTAAAAGTTCTAAAAGCTTCATATACGGAGTTTATAAGCAAAAAAGATGAAAAAATACTAACGGTAGATATATGTCGGGAGTTGAGTGAAAGGTTACCTTTCTTGGCTTCCAGGGCGGAAACGTATTATCTCGGAAACCTATTGAAATAATCATCTTCTCAGAATTTGTTTCAAAAGACCAGATATCGGAGCTCGCTTGGAAAATGGCCTAACTCAACGCGAACTCAAGACATTTTGAACTGATCTGGCACCTTTCTGAAACCAATTCTGAGCTACCGAATGCAAAGATAGGAAATTCTTGAATAACGTTCCGATATGTGATACCTCCTTCCAAATTATTTTGAGATGAGACGTATTCGAACAGGCAGCCGAGATATGGTAATCATCCACTCAGCCAATGATATTTTATTTCCAAATTTTTCTTTTACTATAGTATCTTACGGATATACGCTCAAAATTATGCAACGATCCATCGGTAAAGTTCATCATCGAATTTCATTTTGAACCCAATGAGTTCTTTTCGAATAAGATTCTGACAAAAACTTATTTCCTGAATTGTTTACCCGATGCTGATGATCCTCTTACGTATGATGGTGCTGAAATTTACAAATGCGAAGGCTGTAAAATTGATTGGAAACAAAAAACTGAAAAGGATAAAAAATGTAAGTGATCCAAAATAACATTGGTACGAAACCGAAGCCTAAACAAAGAAACCCGAAACCGTTTCCATTTCATTAACTAAGTTCCATCGGTTTTGTGAAAACTGAAAAAAACTGACTACATTTTTCAATGAAAAACTTACTTTGTATTAAGAAACTTGGTGGCCATCCTGCAATAATCCTATACCAAAAATCAACAAACAGAAATGTTGTGTATAGTTCCGTAAAAGTACTACTTCGGCTTTCGGTTGGGTTTAGTGCGAACTTTAACTGGAGTTTAAACTCGCAATGAAAAAGCGAGAGTTAGTAAATCAGTGGTTCAAGGGTAATCAGGCTGTGTTCTCTTTGTCAGAAAAACTGCTGCCAAAGTCCTGATACCGTATTTGTTATACATTCCTAATGCATCTTTTCTCCAAGTGCTGCCTGCACACGACTTGATTTCGGTTGCGCCTTTATACTTTGCGAGTCTGAAAGTCGGTAACGTATTGAGGAGAACGTCCAATATTTGCTTCATCTGTTACTTCTCCGGCGTAAACAGAGTGATAGTGTCAGATTACGCGAGGCGAAGAAACCGAAAAGGCTGGGGAGACAAACATTTCGTTTTTGGGCAGTCGTCAGCATAGAATATAATAACTTTGTCAAAAATTTTCTTTTTTATACTCAGTTGAGCAGAGTTCACAGAGTATATTAAGTTTGATTGCATAACGGTTGGTTGTACAGGTATAAAGGAATCGAGATAGATATAGACTTCCATATATCAAAATCATCAGGATCGAAAAAAAATTTGATTGAGCTATGTCCGTCCGTCCGTCTGTCCGTTAACACGATAACTTGAGTAAATATTGAGGTATCTTGATGAAATTTGGTATGTAGGTTCCTGAGCACTCATCTCAGATCGCTATTTAAAATGAACGATATCGGACTATAACCACGCCCACTTTTTCGATATCGAAAATTTCGAAAAACCGAAAAAGTGCAATAATTCATTACCAAAGACAGATAAAGCGATGAAAATTGGTAGGTGAGTTGAACTTATGACGCAGAATTGAAAATTAGTAAAATTTTGGACAATGGGCGTGGCACCGCCCACTTTTAAAAGAAGGTAATTTAAAACTTTGCAAGCTGTAATTTGGCAGTCGTTGAAGATATAATGAAATTTGGCAGGAACGTTACTCCTATTACTATATGTACGCTTAATAAAAATTAGCAAAATCGGAGAAGGACCACGCCCACTTTTAAAAAACAATTTTTTTAAAGTAAAATTTTAACAAAAAATTTAATATCTTTACAGTATATAAGTAAATTATGTCAACATTCAACTCCAGTAATGATGATATGGTGCAACAAAATTCAAAAATAAAGAAAATTTCAAAATGGGCGTGGCTCCGCCCTTTTTCATTTAATTTGTCTAGGATACTTTTAATGCCATAAGTCGAACAAAAATTTACCAATCCTTTTGAAATTTGGTAGGGGCATAGATTTTATGACGTTAACTGCTTTCTGTGAAAATGGGCGAAATCGGTTGAAGCCACGCCCAGTTTTTATACACGGTCGTCCGTCTGTCCTTCCGCATGGCCGTTAACATGATAACCGCAGCAAAAATCGACATATCTTTACTGAACTTAGTTCACGTACTTATCTGAACGCACTTTATCTTGGTGTAAAAAATGAACGAGATCCGACTATGACCACGCCCACTTTTTCGATATCGAAAATTCCGAAAAATGAAAAAAATGCCATAATTCTATACCAAATACGAAAAAAGGGATGAAACATGGTAATTGGATTGGTTGGTTTATTGACGCGAAATATAACTTTGGAAAAAACTTTGTAAAATGGTTGTGACACCTACCATATTAAGTAGAAGAAAATGAAAATGCTCTGCAGGGCGAAATAAAAAACCCTTGAAATCTTTGCAGGTATTACATATATAAATAAATTAGCGGTATCCAACAGATGATGTTCTGGGTCACCCTGGTCCACATTTTGGTCGATATCTGGAAAACGCCTTCACATATACAACTACCACCACTCCCTTTTAAAACTCTCATTAATACCTTTAATTTGATACTAATATCGTACAAACGTATTCAAGAGTCACCCCTGGTCCACCTTTATGGCGATATCTCGAAAAGACGACCACCTATACAACTACCACCACTCCCTTTTAAAACCCTCATTAATATCTTTAATTTGATACCCATATCGTACAAACACTTCCTAGAGTCACCCCTGGTCCACCTTTATGGCGATATTTCGAAACGGCGTCCACCTATAGAACTAAGGACCACTCCCTTTTAAAATACTCATTAACACCTTTCGTTTGATACCCATATTATACAAACGCATTCTAGATTCACCCCTGGTCCACCTCTATGGCGATATCTCGAAGAAGCGACCACCTATACAACTACCACCACTCCCTTTTAGAACCCTCATTAATACCTTTAATTTGATACCCATATCGTACAAACACATCCTAGAGTCACCCCTGGTCCACCTTTATGGCGATATTTCGAAACGGCGTCCACCTATAGAAGTAAGGCCCAATCCCTTTTAAAATACTCATTAACACCTTTCGTTTGATACCCATATCGTGCAAACAAATTCTAGAGTCAACCCTGATCCACCTTTATGGCGATATCCCTAAATGGCGTCCACCTATAGAACTATGGCCCACTCCCTCATAAAATACTCTTTAGTGCCTTTTATTTGATAGACATGTCATACAAACACATTCCACGGTTTCCCTCGGTTCATTTTCCTACATGGTTATTTTCCCTTATGTTGTCACCATGGCTCTCAACTGAGTATGTAATGTTCGGTTACACCCGAACTTAACCTTCCTTACTTGTTTAATGTATAGTTCATCTCGTGCTACACCTTTTACGAAAACCACTCTAATAGCTGACTAGCCGAAAATTTGCTGTAAAATAACGGAGCAGAACGGTTTCTTAAGTCTTGGCTACCAGCCAAAGGAGTGATATTGGTCGATACGACTCACATTCGTTAGCTGTCTTACCAAGCTTTAGTAGAATAATTTTTCGTGCCAACGTCTATTTTTATGGAATAGTAAATGAGTTCAACGACATATTGAAAACAACGTTAGATTGGTAATAGAAGATTTCACTGTGCGCGTGCGTAAATTTTATGCTGCATATATAGAAGCAAGGCGGTCGCAGGGGTGATGGTAGCATACCCCGCCTACTACACCGAAGGTTTTTTAAGTTTTATATGGTCCACATTCATTGGAAAAATATTAAAACGAATACAAGCAATACCATATAAGATAGCGTTGAAGCTGCTGTTTACGAATATTCCAATGGGCTATGTGAACTGCATCTGGGACCATATTCCCCAATGTTGAACCCAGTAAAGACAATATGGTCTCAAATAAAGTCCATTGTCCCCAACCATCTCTTTCTCCCCCTTCTAGTCTCACACTCCCTGCAAAAACGGCGAAATTGTAAAGACTGTTTCCCGGGCTGGTCCGCCATGCCCTGTTGTGCTGATTGTTAAGGAGCTGTGACCATCTCTTAGTTCTCAATGGGCGCCTTCAGAAAACCTAAATTTTAAGCAGTTGCAACGTTGAGTAGTTACGATCCACTCAAATGTTGAAGATTTACGTCGAATTACTGCGCAGAAATATTTTTCGCTACATTTTCTCATCATGTTTATTAGTCTGTCTCGCAGGTCTTTGACATATTAAAGTGATCGTTATGAATAAAATTTTCCTCTTAATATTCATATTCATATTATTCATATTCATATTCATATTCATATTTATTGAGTCAATGGCAGAAACCTTACTGACTAGATTTACAAGTTTGCAAATTAACTTAAAACTAAGCAACTAAAATTAATTAATTCAAGGATGAGATAAATTTTCTCGATAGTAAGACTCAATCCGTAACTTAAACAAAGGCCTGGGCATTGCAAAGTCAAGATTTAACATTCTGGAAATTTTATTACACTCTTCGAGACCTCTTGTGAGAGGGGCAAAGCTAAGGTAATTGGTTCTCAGAACTTCACCGTAGAATATATTATGAGAGCGTAGAGATCTACTAGGAACTAGAAAATTTAACTGCTCCAACAGAGCTGAGCAATCAATAGTACCAGAGATAATATCGTAAATAAACATTAAATGTTGTACTGAGCGTCTGACATGCAGTGGCATAACATTTATAAGCATGCACCTGTTTATATAAGGTGGTAGGGGATTAACAAAATGAAGGGGTATGAGGGCGAATCGAATGAATTTACGTTGAACCCTTTCAATTCTAGCAGAGTAAGTGCTGTAAATGGGATTCCATATGATAGAGGCGTACTCTAATTTAGATCGCACTAATGAATTATACAATATACTTAAAATCGTTCGCATAACGCCGTAAAAACGCTAAATTAGCATACGCTTTTGGTATAAGATAGTTAACATGGTTAACGAAAGTGAACGAAGAGTCGAAAATGACACCAAGATCACGAAATTCTTTGACCGAGGCAAGATATGTATTAGCGATATAGTATGTTGACGTAAGCGCACTTGTAGTTCTAGAAAACGTTATATGCCAACATTTACTACTGTTAAGTCTCAGATGATTATTAAAAGCCCACACATTAAGAGCATCCAAATCTCTCTGTAGGAGCAATGCATCAGATACAGTGGTGATACGCCTAAACAGTTTTAAATCATCAGCATAAAGTAAATAATTTGAATGCTTTAAATATAAGCCGACGTCATTAATGAAGATAACAAATAAGATTGGACCGAGAATACTACCTTGTGGCACCCCAGAGGTTGCCAAGAACTCATACGACCTCATATTCTCGATTTCAACAAATAAAATTCGGTTTGTCAGGTATGACTTTAACCATGACAGAAAAGCTGAATGGAAACCAATGTACTCAAGTTTCTGAAGAAGTATCTTGTGGGACACTGTATCAAACGCCTTAGAGAAATCTGTATATATAGTATCAACTTGATACCCATCCTTAAAAGCAGAAACACAGTATTGCGAAAAAACAGCTAAGTTTGTCACTGTTGAACGACACGCAACAAACCCATGCTGACATGGATCGATTATTCCTTTAATAGCAAAGGCCAACTTCTCCTTTACTACTTTCTCAAACAGTTTTGAACAGGTTGATAGTTTAGAGATTGGCCTGTAGTTTGCTACCTCGCTCTTATTTCCAGACTTGAAGATTGGAGTAATAGAAGCCAATTTCCATCGATCAATGAAAACGCCATTGGACAATGACACATTAAAGATATGGCACAACGGCACGCATAGCGAACTGCTACATTTTTTAACCAAAAAAGAAGACAGCCCATCAATATATTTTTTTAAAGAAGATTGTAGGGACGAGATGCCAATAATAATATCTGATTCCGATACCAATAATGAGCCAAAGTCCAAGGAATTAGCTGTATCAGAACCAACCCTAACATCAGAAATATTAGAGTCAACAACAAAATTAGATTTGAAAAAATCATGGTGAAGTGTAAAAAATAATTAAAGCCCTTTTCCTTAAAATTTAAGAATAGTTTGCAGTTGGCTCAACTGGCCATTCATAAAACTATCTCTATCACTTACACAACATGCTTGCAACGTATCAAAAAAATAGTGTTCTCTGAAAGCGGCCGATGCCAAAGCGTCCATTGAATGTAGAATATACATAAAGGGATACTTTAAAGCTTTCTGATTAACAATTGAAAGTTTCTAAATATTAACTGTAATTTTCTGAATATAAATTCTAAGTAAAGAAACTTGCTTAAAATTTATATAAATAGATTTTTTTGCTCCCCATGAAATACATGTTATGTGTTGATCTTATTAGAAACTGTGTGTGCTGGGACAAATTTTTGGAGTTCTTACTTCATACAAAACCAAAATCTTTCAGTCATAAATATTACCTTGCTAGATGGCTGTTTAACAGCTTTTTAAAACACTTGTTGATTAGTTTGCCATTTTTCATTTTATTGGCTCATATTCTTTCCACTAATGGCTCTAATATTTTTCACTAACACTTTGCAACAATGCACACACCGGTAAAATGCTTTAAAAACTCTTCCACATAAAAACACAAGCACAATAAATTAGACAGAAACGTTGCATAATAACACAATTACTACGATTATCAAATAAAACTAATATTAAGAACACGCGTCGCACGGTAATACAAACAAAAAATACGCGTTGTTTGAAAAAGAAACTGATATTTAGCTTAACTGCAGATGGAGCTAAAAGCAGCGCATGTTATCGAAGGCGATATTATTAGTGATGAGAGCAGGCAACGATTTTTTTATATTGGCCGAATTCGAATTTTTGAATAATTTACTGAATTTGTAGGTACACTATGATATCAAACAAAAAAATTTTGTATACTGCAAACATCATAAAATTAAAGAAAACCTTTAACCTCAAAGTCCAAATTGTTCTAATAAAAAGCGTGTTAAATTTTGATGGTATAATTAAGAACATTTAGTACCTCCTTTTCTTGCTATCACAATGTAACACGCATTTATAGAACAATTATGACTGTGATATAAACTGTAAGATTTAATAATTTAGGTGTAAAGTTTTAATGTTAAAAATATATAATTATGTACAATATAGAATTTTTTGTCGCAGACGAAAAAGCCCAATTATCGTTAAAGGTTACAATGAACTTATAAAGTGTTATATTTTTTTACAGTCAATTTATTTTTTACTTTTTAGTTAATTTTATTAACCAATAATAAAAGCTTATTTTTAAAAAGGTTTTTTTTTTTCTTTAATTTTATTTTTTACTTTTTAGTTCGTTTTATTACAAGTAATAGTTTTTTCTTACATTTAATTTAAATATGATTTTTTTAAATTTTTAATAGAATAAAATATTGTTTAGATTAATTATGTAATCTTTACTTAGTTATTTGTAACGTTTCCCATCATTTCTTTTAATTCATCAACATTACAAGGTTTCTTCGAAGTCAACTTTGAACAGTCGAGTTCTTCTATTCGAGTGTTAACTAACTTAAAATCATATTTTATTGTGACTTTGCCTATGTCGCGTTTAGTTTACAACTACTCATTGCAGATCTCAGCTCTGTTCCATCGCCAAAAATCTGTAAAACAAAATCAAGTGCAACAAAAAGTATGAACATTTAGCGATAACAAAAACTGATTGAAGAATAAAGATGTTGCAGGGACGAAAAATAGTGTCAAGCAAGCTTCACAAAATTGTAGTAGGTCACATTCACCACTTACCACAGCAGAATTTGTTAAACTATCAGTGTCTGTATTTGTTATTTAACAATTATGTACAAATAATTATTCAGCTAATCTGTTCAGAATTTAAATTTTTTCTCTCTAAAACTCCAATCAGTGTATTTGTGTGCTTGAATTATGTTAAAAATGGCGTCAAAATTTTTGGTGTGGTGGAAGTGACCTACTGGAATTTTGTGAAGCTCTGAAGTTCGCGCATGCAACATCTTTATTCTGCAATCAGTCTTTGGCGATAACAGCCTAACTTCTACGTTTGTTGCATACACAAACAAAGCGAAGTTACCTGCGTTCTTGCAAAAATTTTTGAATATAAAGATATTGCATGCGCAGATTGACGAGTTCAAAATTGCTTCGTTCTGCGCATCTACGTCACAATTGACTGCTTGAGCGAATGAGAGAAAGAGAGAAAAAAACAAGAGCTAAAGGAAAATGACGTAAACATTGCCCATAGAAAACAACTGATCTTTTGTTTACATGCTCAATGCGCAATCTTGTTGTGTGATTTGTGATACAAATCATTACCGATAACTCTGAGAAAATGTTTGTATTTGAAGCTGCCAGCAGCAAAGAAGGCAAATGAATGACATTTAAACCGTTCCCGAGATGGTCGGGCTAGCACCTTAATGGTGCTGTGGTACCGGAGCGTACCGGATCTGTATCCGGCAAAGGACCATTACATCGATAACACTCCCCAAAGCCTTCGGGGAACAACCTTATCGCTACAACAACAACAACAACAAACGACATTTAAATGTTTGTCGGTGATTGCAGCAAAAATGACACCACAAAATTTATGGCCGAGACACAATGAAGTTGTTCATATAGATGCGTCAAATCTTATGCATGCCAGTAACATCGCCACAACCACCCAGGGCCGTAGAGAGAAAATCCGGGCCCGGGACTAAACACTTTAAGGGCCCCCTATAAAACACTTGAAATAATGACGTCTCATTCATGAATCATTATTGATGGATTACATCAAAAAAAGTGTTGCCACATCAACTAAATCATTTTTGGACTAAGAGCTGACAATAAAATTAACACAGAATGTTTGCTATTTATACTATTTTATTGTAACGTAGAAATAAAATTTTCTTTTAACAGCCACATATTGTTACAAATAATCTGTTCTAGTTAATTGGTAACAATTTAATACATTTCAATACATTTCTGATAAATTTAATGATGATTATAAATTTTAATTATTCAATATAGAAATATAGAAAGTTCGGATATCAGAGAGTGGCTTTACTTGCTTTTTAATAACAAAATCTAACTGTCTTGCCAAAACGGATTCACCACAAAGCGTGGCAAGTCCTGAAACTCGCTCTTTAGATGAACGCGATCTATGAAAGTTTTTGATTCTTGAAAGGACGCCGAAGGAACGTTCTGCACTAGCTACAGTAACAGGTATAGTGCAAAAGATACGTAAAGCAACACAAATGTTGGGGAAAATCGTATACAGTTTTTGAACATATGTAGATGGCATTTAGCAATTCCAATGGTGACAGACCTTCAGCAAAATTTGCTTCGTAAATGTGTTTCAAGTGAATTATTTCGCATTCTAAGCTTTAAGGAATGTCCGACTTGTATTTTTCGACAAATTTTGCTGCACTCGCCCGAACCGTATTTTCATCCATGTCTTCAAACTGCCATAAAAAGGAACACGTCTGGCTCAAATTTCTCCTAGCTACAAATCGTTCAGTAATGGCGGTGATTACCGAATCAACGATCACCAGGAATGTATTGTTTTTAAAATCATACTCTGAATCATCGGTAATAATCTAATTTGAATTATCTTCAGAACGTCTTTTGGGCTTTCTCTTTCGAATGTCCGGAAACTTTGGCTAGATGTTCAATGGAATAGCAACTGTTTTTCATTCGTATAAAATTATTTCCCATTGGTTCCTGATCAACTTCAAATCAGCTAATGAGGCATCTAGATGTCGGACCTAAACATCTATGGTGACGTCTCTAGCTTGGAGGACCTCGTTTCTTTCATTAATGGTAGTCAGTATTTTGAACCAAATTAATGGCATCAAGATACATTCGAACTTATTGATGTACTTGAGAATGCCGGTAACATCGCCGTATGCTTGCGCAGTCAAATTTGGCTTTGGACTGAAAGACTATGAAGAGAGATCGGTACATTTTTTTTGTTTGAGGATGTTCCATCGTTGTGGAGTGCTGCTGAAAATAGTAAAACATTTTTGTACAACTCAGAAGAAAGTAATTGCAGCCGTACAACATTCTGCAGCATCAACACCACAAATTGATACTGTGGGTTGCACAAGGCGAGTAATCAAGTTTTTGTCGAGAATATGACGTAGTGCTCCGTTGTAAGCTCCTTTCATATTGGCGATTTTCTGATCAAAAACCGCTCTTGAATTATATAATTTGTTGCTTTCGAATTGAAATGGAGGTAGCGCAAAATGAACGTAGTCTGTTCAACGTGACTAGCATCCGGCGTAAGTAACATCAACGATAATATCAAAATACTTGGCTTTCTTGCCATGATCTAATATAGTTTCCCTCACGTGTTTTGTATAAATTTCTATAAACTCGTTCTGAATGTCTGGGGAAATATAGTGAACTTGTAAACGTTTGTGCTGCTGTTGTGAAATCCTAACTTTCTCCAAATGATCTCTAATGGCTTATGAGACCTTAGATGCCCAAAAAATGTCCATTGTTCACCAAGATATATACTTTCGCCTTGAAAGCTTGACCTCTTTCACCCAAAAATAAAATGTTGTCCAAAATTCTATATAAAATTTCTTTCCACTTTTGAGTTTCGGTGATTATCTGTTCATTGATAAGTGTATCAATTGTAGCCTCCTTTTGAATTAGATTTTGTAAAGATCGCCATTGAATATAACATTTAATGTGATCTTGAGTATTTTCGTGTGATGGCAGTTTATTGTATAGCTTCTTCTATACCTGGAATTTCGAATATCCGCACAACAAATTTTAGGTCAATTTAAAGTATTGGTGCATACGACATGGTAGGCAATAAAAAGCATTGCTACTGGCACTCCACACTAACCAGTCACGCTCCACTTCCTCTCCATTTGGCAAGATTCTGTTTAACAACGAGGTAGGAAATTCCTCGTCATGACAATCACGTGGAAAAATAACAGAGCATTTTTGACGATCTCGACGAATTATTTCGTTGACTTCTTCATATTGTAAAAACTCATTATTCACGGTACCGATATCGAAGTCTTTTAAATAATCTGGACTTTGATACAGAGTTGGTGGTATTGTTGAAAGACTTTTTGAAGATGAAACTTCATCATGTCACCACGAAAACTTCACGATTTCGGTTCCATGTAATTCATGCATTGTCTCCTCAGGCCCAGGCAAAAAATCATTAACAATATTCGTTGCTTTTGAAATTCGGCTTAAAATTTGCACATGGAAGAACTAAAGACTCTCCTGAATTAAAAAAAGATGTCTTAGTACCTATAAATCGCGGGCCCCTGAGAAACCACGGGCCCGGGGGAATCGCCGAATTTCCCCACCCCCCCCCCCCCCTCTCGTCGGGCGTGCGACCACCATGATATTGTGTTTGTAAATATGAAGGAACTTCAGACTAGGCAATTGAAGTTTATTTCGACTTCTCCATTCACATAGAAAATTTTGCAAATCACTGTTATAAATATTCTCACTGTACAAGAAAAATACTTGCTTACATATTTTGTGTCCTATTCATTTGCTACAGTGCAGTTTTCAACTGTGAAAATATTAGAGAAGGAACAACAAGTGAGAGAAATAATTTCACTGTCAAAATGTGGCAGCACCGTTAACCAAAGCAAACGTCAAATTCTTCGTTTTTGTTTTGCTTGCAGAAGTTGGCTACATCTTCATGTCAGATGGCGCCAGTGTCACTCAATCTGCCGTTCTCCTTAAAAATTCGTGCAATCTACTTATGAATACGATTGAGTTAAACGCATCTATGTATATAAAAACATGAACGCCCTATTCTAATCTGGTAACAACATTCTTTTTACCGGTTACGGAAATCACAAACAACTTTTCGTATTCTGCAAAAGTGCACATGTTTCCTAAGAACTTGTTTGAACGAAATAAATAAAAACAAGTGTATTCATGTTAATGTGCACGAACTTCTGAACTATATTAAAACTTTTTACCACAAAATTTGGTCTACATTTTCATCTTAATCTCGAGCAGGCCAGAATAATGGTTACATGAAGTGGGAACGATTTTCGATTACATAATACTCCCATAACAAATTTATTGACAACGTTTAGGATCGGAGGGAATTTAAAAAGTACCGGATACGGATGTTCATAAGTATATGTATAGAACGAAATTAACGTGAAAGCCAAGGGGGGTGATGCATTTCCATTTGCAAATAAGGGGCGAAGATTAGGTTAGGTGGAACTGGGTGGTCCAATAAATACTTTACGTAGACTGAATGCGGCTGAGTGGCGGCCGACATGGTGTGGTAGCGCGCTACGCCTACTACTCCAGAGATCCTGGGCTCAATTCCCGGGCAAACCAACATCAAAAGTATAGAAAAAAATGTTTCTAAGCGAGATCGCTTTCGGAAGTGATTTGCCATGAAAAGCTTTTCAGTGAAAACCAATCAACTTTTCAGATGCCGCTCGAAATCAGCATACAAAATTTGGAAGAGAAGTTCAACCTAAATCTCTTCGTAGGTATATCGCGCCTTGTATTTATTTATTTTGACTGAATTGTTCCATATTCTTACCAGAAGTTTGCTCGACGACCAAACTGATATAACTTCATCATAACCAGGACCTTTGTTATAAAATAACTCACACTTCTTGTCAAAACTTTCTAGCACTTATCCTTATGTTGTTGTTGTAGCGATAAGGTTGCTCCCCGAAGGCTTTGGGGAGTGTTATCGATGTAATGGTCCTTTGCCGGATACAGATCCGGTACGCTCCGGTACCACAGCACCATTAAGGTGCTAGCCCGACCATCTCGGAAACGATTTATGTAGCCACATTATACCTTCAGGCCATCACCTCCCTCCCCACCCCCAAGTTCCATGAGGAGCTTGGGGTCGCCAGAGCCTCGTCTGTTAGGTGAGGTTGACTATTGGGTTTGGAGAAGCTATATATTGCACTGGCAACCTGATGGGTTGCGCTACACAGCCCCTTGAATCTGGTATTTTAGTCGCCTCTTACGACAGGCATACCCACCGCGGGAATATTCTGACCCCCTAACCCACTGAGGTCACTTATCCTTATCGACCCTATCAATTCAATCAATTGTTAATTTTTAATATGAATTGTAACTTCTTGAATATGAAATGCAATTCTGAATATGAACTGCAATTTCTATCAAATTTAATTTTCTGAATATGAAATGGAAATTCTGATATGAATTGGAACTTTCTGAAAAGCAGTAGAATATAAATTTTAATTTTCTGAATATGAAATGAAAATTCTGAAAATGAATATAAATTTTCTGAATACGAATTGCAACTTTCTGTATATAAACAAAAAAATTTGTAGTTCAGTTTTTTCGAAGTTTTTTTTCTAAAAACAGATCCATAACAATTCAGCTTTTCAAGATATGTTTCCGTTTTTCCATGAACTCCTCTACGACATTATAGAATAATATAATATATTATTTTTTATTGCATTTGCAGCTTGTACGTCGTTTTTCGACTTCTTTAACCCTCCAACACTGCCAGAGGATACTGAAGATCCCAACTATTGTGACATAAATGTAAGTAAATACCGTGACTATTCGTAACATGCACGATTTAATTATTTTGAAAAACCAGGCAATATTGCAAAATGACTTTGAGCTTGGTTTCTATCTGAAGGAGCGCGTTATACCAAAGGCTATAATGTTTTTCACAGGCGAAATTGCCGATTGCCAAAGTTCTGATTCGGAATCTGAGGATACGGATGATGAGGATGACGACGACGATGATGATGATGATTCCTCTACCAATGAAACGCATGACGATTGAATTATTATATACAATTAATATTTTCTATATTTATTGAAAAACCATCTATCCGTTGCAAATTATATATGTACATCTATGTATGTAGTAGTACTTGCAAATAAAATTTTTGTTAACTTAAAATCTGTGATCTGTGAGCTTACACAATTTGCATTCTGAAGTGAAAAAGTTTATGTAACATAATAAGTAATAATTTTTCTCTTAGTTTTATGCATATGCAATGTACACATGCCAAAAGGAAATGATTTATAAAATGAAAAGAAAAGAAAACAATGTGGAAAGCACCACATTAATATTAATCGGCTGACAAATTTTGTCCAGGACATTCCTCAGCGTCATTCGTCATAATCAGATGATCAGCTATAATTTGACATTCTGGTTTACCAGCCTTAAATCGTTGTACACCTTCACGCGTTACACTTGTGCCACTCAAATCGAGATACACTAAATCTGGAGAGCATTGTACAAGATGATGCAATGATATATCGGTGACTCTTTTATAATTTCGTACGCTTAACCTTACAAAGCTATTTTCGCTAGGACGATTACCAATACGTATCCATATAACACCAGCTTCAACAGGATTTTGTGGACGACCAAACGAGCATATGCCACGATCGGAAACAGGGCATGTGCGATGGTTAATTTCAGATGCTGGCACTAATGCGGTGCAGGGCCTATTGGCTTCTGTGCCACGCCCCAAAGGATTTATTATATTCCAAAATAGTGGATGTTGTAGTAAACCATCGAATTGATTATCCAAGTTTGGTAAAGGGCGTATATGTCGTATATTCGGGCGACGGTTTACACAATCTAATAAAATTACTTGATCTGGACGCGGTAAAAATCGACTACGCGATGGTACATTTCCAGCTGGTTCAGGTAGGTAATTATCTGCTGGCTGTTCTTGTCCCAAGCGCGATGGTGAGGCGAAAGGAGAGCTCATTGCCGAAGAAGATGATGATGATGATGACGAAGAAGATGATGTAGATGACGATGATGGTGATACTAGTTGTGGGCTGGTACACGAGTATTGTCCTCCTTTTTCGCGACCATCTTGTGCGGAAGTATTTGGTGATGTATTAACAAATGAGTTAGTACTTAGAAGAGATTCGCTATCCTCAGGTGTAGCGGATGCTTTTGATGTGGATGGCTGACAATCGTTAGTGCCGGCGCTTTTACGTTCCACTTTGAAAGGTGTATCACATTTCATTTCATGACTACACGACGAACTTACAGGACAGTCTAGTAGTAACTCTTTTAAAGTTAACACGACATTGAAACATTGCAAGTCAGAGTCATTTACTGGCGTGTAGCGCAAATCCAAATACTAAAAGTAATTTAAATATATTTTAAAGTTATAATTTTTCGAATTCAGTACATACCTCTAATTTTTTGAATCCAAATCGTGCTGCCATACTACCATAGGGTATAAACTCCCCAAACCGCTTACATCCTTTTAGACTAAGCCATCGCAGTGAGGGTATTTTCGATATCATCATAATATGATATGGTTCAAACCAATTGCTAAACTCGATTCCAAGTTCCTGAAATACAAAAGTGTGAAAATAATCAAATTTTTCGCTATTGTCCTTACAAGCGGAAGAAATGGAACTTTATAAGCAAAGTAGTATAAAGTCTTGCAAACCAAACCATTTCCGAACTTGACTAGAAACCATTTCCGCAAAGAAACCTGAACTATAGTCAAATAAGTTGTGGCTTCGGTTTTCTGATTGTTATTTGAGAATAACTATCACAACATCTGCATATTTTTGTGTTTTTTAGAGAAATGTTAAGAAATCTTGCTTTATATGTTCAAATTTGTTTTGTTGTAGCTTGGTTGTTGTTGTTGTAGCGATAAGGTTGCTCCCCGAAGGCTTTGGGGAGTGTTATCGATGTAATGGTCCTTTGCCAGATACAGATCCGGTACGCTCCGGTACCACAGCACCATTAAGGTGCTAGCTCGACCATTCGGGAACGATTTATGTGGCCACATTAAACCTTCAAGCCATCCCCTCCCTCCCCACCACCAAGTTCCATGAGGAGCTTGGGGTCGCCAGAGCCTCGTCTGTTAGTGAAACAGGATTCGCCGCGGATAGGTGAGGTTGACAATTGGGTTTGGAGAAGCTATATATTGCGCCTGCAACCTGATGGGTTGCGCTACACAGCCCCTTGAATCTGGTATTTTAGTCGCCTCTTACGACAGGCATACCTACCGCGGGAATATTCTGACCCCCTAACCCGCTGGGGTAATCGGCATTTGTACCGAACTAGTCGCAATCATCCTTAAAAAGTTTCACAGTTTCAAAATGTATACACTCACAAACCTCCAAATGCACCAGATGAGTGTGAATACCACAAAATATAGTTTGCTCCTCTGGTGGCTTACACACGTCACAATCTCTAAAGACGAGCCGCTTAAGCGTTTTAGGAAAATGTACAATTCGAACCTTTAACAAAATAATATACATTTACTTAGAAACGAATAAAAATAAACTAATAAAAACTCCTTACATTTCTTAGATCAACAATTACTCCACGCAATTCCAAAACACTTAACTGTGTGCAACGCATGGAAAATGTTTCCGCCAATGTATTGTTAAACGTTCTCACTTCTGTGCTTGTATACTTCAGCGCTGGGCCACTCAATTTTATGCAGTCTGTCCCTTTATGTGCGCGTTTCAATGCATCTACCAGAACATCAAGTGGCAGCAACTTTTGGCTGAGATCGATGTGTTGCCAAAATCGACGATCCTCCAGTAATGTAGAGAAGCGGTTACAGCATCTATCAAAATGATGGTATAAAAAAACAAGCGCTCCTACCTAATAGTATTATCGAAAAAACTTACTTAATAAGCATATAGTACGTCCATGAATCAAGGTTTTGAAATATTTCATAAAGTATTTCATCGGGAAAGTCTGTGAGGTGCACCTTGCTACTGAATTCGATACCACGAAACTTTGCAGCCGGAATATAGTCCACCGCAGCTTCATTCTCCGCAACTGACATACAACTACCATTTTGGTATTCCTCACAATCGGGATGACGTCTTTTTCTATGTTCTTTGATTGGACTAAGATTAGTTTCCGTTAATTGTACCTTTTCGTCCGCTTGCAACTCCATTTTACACAATATTTTCAACAAAAATCATACAAAAGTTAGGAACAATATATTTTATAAAAACAACTATGGATGTGTGACTGTAATGAAATCGATACAAAATTATCGTAAAATGCAGATGGAACAAATAGGAGCTTTCAGCAAACACAAGTGCATGGTTCAACTATATACAGGTTGGCTCATCTGTAAAGCAACAAAATATGCCTTTCAAATTGTCAAAATCTGTGTATTGGTGTTGGTGCGAATGGTATGGAATGGAAACATAAAACTTAGCAGTTTTTGTATGTGTAAGTAAAATGTTGCCAATGGGTTGGTTTCATTTTGAGTTTGCCATCTCCTTTTGACAATCCCTTCGACCATGCAATGACATAAATAAAATCAGCTGATGAGATGAGCCAACCTGTACATAATTGAACCATGCACAAGTGTTAATCAAACGCTGAGTCATAATAGGGCCGTTCCATTGGTTTATCGATCTCTGGCTCTGGCTCAAAAATTTTAAGATACTGATAGAATTATTAATATTTAAATAGTTTCGCACGTAAGCAAACTATTTATTTTCCTTACATCATCTTCAAGTTGTTTACTCTTTCAGTGTTTTTGCTTTTAAATATGGCGAATTCTTTTATGTATACACAAATGTACACATATTTAGTTCAGTGCTACAATGGCTCAACTATATGGTTGGCTCATCTCACCAGCTGATTTTATTTTTTTCATTTCACTGTAGTAGGGATTGTCAGAAGGAGATGGCAAACTTAAAATGAAACCAACGAATTTACAACATTTTCTTGCTACATACAAATGCTGCTAAGTTTTATGTTTTCATTCCATTCCATTCGTCTAACAGCAACACTCTGATTTTGGCAATGTGAACAAATGTATGTTGTTGCTGTAGAGATGAACCAACCATATAGTTCAGCCATGAGTGCTACCAACTCAAAAGTGGTTAGCTGTCAAAAAATCTACTACAGAAAACGAAACGAACAGAACTGCTATACGGATCAGAAATTGAACCAGATAAATATCAGTATCACAACGTTGTTGTTGCATTTGCATGTTAAATTTCTATCCGTATCTCGCTCAAGTCTCAATGGAACGTAACTAATGTTTTGAAGGTTCCGTTGTGATCACTCAACGGTTGAGATTTTACGTCATTAAATTATTTCACTACATTTGCTCAACGTGTTTAATCGGCTACCGCACACTGTATTGACATTTTAAAATTTCTTTAAAATTTAATGATAATTATTTCATTTGGCAGTGGACTCAACTCGCCCTTAACAGAACGAAACTCTACTGATGGAAAAATGTTTGCAACTTATAAAGGAAAATAGTATTCGCTGAAAGCGCACAATGTGAAAGCAGATTAGCCGCGTTTTTTTTTACCCGCGTATACGTTTACGTTTGCGCGTAAAAAAACGCTTATCTTCGCTTAGACAATGCTTAGGAGACCTCTCTAGCGGCACTGGTTAAATAACTAGCTACAGCACGGTACAACCCTCTAATGGCCATAGCGTATAACAACAGCTGAATCAGTTGCGATGAATTGTGGACACGCACCATTTTAAGAGTTGATATATAGAATTATAGTAGAGGTGAAACATAGACACATATTTCGGTTACATCTTAGTATAATTATTGAAATTTGGTAGTACTAATTTTATGCGCAGCAATTTCAGAGGTGTATTTTAAGTTTGACGCTTAGCAGTCCATATAAAGTTTAAGCGTAAACGCCTATAGATTGTGAGCGACGGCAACTTTGCCAATACCACACCAACTGGCAACGCTATCCCAACTGCAAACAGATGGATACATAAACGAAAGAAGAAGAAGAAAGTTAATACTTGGACAACGAACGTGTCATAAGCCACGCCTTCAATACATTTATTTTATTTTATTAAACTTATATATATATTCATGTAAATTTCAAAACTTTAATTAATAAAATTAATTTTGGATATCGCACAAATAATTGTGTGCCTACAAGATGTAAAAAGAAACATAGCTTTTATTGTTTGCGATCAGACAAATTTGCTACCATGTCTCATAATCCACTCATTCACAGTCTTAAACAGGGACGGAAAATAATAATTTTTTTTCGGAGTCGAAAAAGTCCGTGTCAAAAAATTGTCCTAGGTGAAAATGTTTGAGTTCTCAGGTATCCCTATAGCAATATCATGTCGAATCATGCATTCCTTTTATTTTTCGAACTTTTTCCATAAAAGTCCACATATAAAAGTAAAATCTGTATTTTTTTTAATTCCGATAGAACTAGTTAAAGTCGGACTTTTAAAAATAAAAGTCCGGAAATAAAAGTTGAATCCGGACCTTTATTTTTTAAGGCCAAAATAAAAGTCCGGCTTGATAACAATAACGGATAGTCCGTTTCATCCGAATTAAAAAAAAAATTTGTTTGGGATAAGCCGTTTCTTTGTTATCAAGCCGGACTTTTATTTTGGCCTTAAAAAATAAAAGTCCGGATTTAACTATTATTACCAGACTTTTATTTTTAAAAGTCCGAGCTTAACTAGTTCTATCGGACTCAGTTAATAAAAGTCGGAAAATAATTTTTATCTTGATCCAAATATATTAAAAGTCCAAAATCAATAGTTTTGCAAGGAATTATATTACAAAAGGAAATACAGTTTCCGTCCTTGGTTTTAAATGCAAATCTTGCAGAATTTTATTCGACATCTACCCATTTCCTGACGAAAGACCTAGTCTTAACCTTTTTTGTGGCAAGTCATGCAGAAAACACGCAAACGACACATACAACTCCGAAACCGCGGGTGGTATCCGTAATATGTAGTACAACTGACAACGAGA
Organism: Eurosta solidaginis; assembly: GCF_040869045.1. NCBI lineage: Eukaryota > Metazoa > Arthropoda > Insecta > Diptera > Tephritidae > Eurosta > Eurosta solidaginis. The sequence goes on along the minus strand of NC_090319.1, from coordinate 302,706,642 downwards.
GTTTTCTTACAGGGTAAAGACTGTGAATGAAGAGTGATCCAGATACGTATAAAAATTTAACGTGCAAATGCAACAATAATGTGAACCGTATGTCACTTTTGCAAAAATTTACCAAATTGTGCAAATCTTTGATCTTCGCTAATGTAAAATTTTTTAAAAGGAAATTTCCATAACACCTCTTGCGTTTGCTAACCTACACAAAATCTTTGTCCTTTTCACAAAAACATTGGAAAAGCGAAGTTGTCAAAATTTTAAAGAAAAGCGTTCAGCATTATACCTATGTAAATACAAGAGCTATGTTCTTAACATGGTAACATATGGGAAGCTTGATTATGCCCGGATTTTCAGTGCAAGTTTAAACAGTTAAAGTTGACTAGAGTTTAACCGTGTTACCTTGCTACTTTGTGCAATAACCTAAAATTTTGCTGGAATGTTTGGAATGAAGGCTGTATACGAATGAGTTCTGCTGAGGAAGTTCTGCATCATTTGAGATGTGGAGATTATCCCTCCACCTTTGCTCCTCATCCTTACGCCAGGGAAAAGAAAAAAAGCGAACCTTTTCGAATGTACTATTAATAGATAACTGCGAACGCGACATTTCCGAATTTTGGGCATTTTTAAATTAGTTTGTTTAAAGAAAAGAAAAACAGAATGTAGCAAAAAGCAAAATCGACTGAATCAAATTTTCACTCAAAAGATGGCCGTTGGAAATTCACAGTTATTTTATCTATTTTTATACTCAGTTGAGCAGAGCTCACAGAGTATATTAACTTTGATTGCATAACGGTTGGTTGTACAGGTATAAAGGAATCGAGATAGATATAGACTTCCATATATCAAAATCATCAGTATCAAAAAAAAATTCGATTGAGCCACGTCCGTCCGTCCGTCCGTCTGTCTGTCCGTTAACACGATAACTTGAGTAAATTTTGAGGTATCTTGATGAAATTTGGTATGTAGGTTCCTGGGCACTCATCTCAGATCGCTATTTAAAATGAACGATATCGGACAATGACCACGCCCACTTTTTCGATATCGAAAATTTCGAAAAATCGAAAAAGTGCGATAATTCATTACCAAATACGCATTAAGCGATGAAACTTGGTAGGTGAGTTGAGCTTATGACGCAAAATAGAAAACTAGTAAAATTTTGGACAATGGGCGTGGCACCGCTCACTTTTAAATGAAGGTAATTTAGAAGTTTTGCAAGCTGTAATTTGGCAGTCGTTGAAGATATCATGATGAAATTTGGCAGGAACGTTACTCTTATAACTTTATGTCTGCCTAATAAAAATTAGCAAAATCGGAGAACGACCACGTCCACTTTTTAAAAAAAAATTTTTTTAATTCAAATTTTAAAAGAAAAGTTAATATCTTTACTGCATATAAGTAAATTATGCCAACATTTAACTCCAGTAATGATATGGTGCAACAAAATACAAAAATAAAAGAAAATTTCAAAATGGGCGTGGCTCCGCCCTTTTTCATTTAATTTGTCTAGGATGCTTGTAATGCCATAAGTCGAACAAAAATTAACCAATCCTTTTGAAATTTGGTAGAGGCTTAGCTTCTAGGACGATAACTGTTTTCTGTAAAAAAGGCCGAAATCGGTTGAAGCCACGCCCAGTTTTTATACACAGTCGACCGTCTGTCCTTCCGCTCGGCCGTTAATACGATAACTTGAGAAAAAATCGATATATCTTTACTAAACTCAGTTCACATACTTATCTGAACTCACTTTGTATTGGTGTAAAAAATGGCCAAAATCCGACTAAGACCACGCCTACTTTTTCGATATCGAAAATTACGAAAAATGAAAAAAATGCCATAATTATATACCAAATACGAAATAATGGATGAAACATGGTAATTGTATTGGTCTATTGACGCAAAATATAACTTTAGAAAAAAACTTGGTAAAATGGGTGTGACACCTACCATATTAAGTAGAAGAAAATGAAAAAGTTTTGCAGGGCGAAATCAAAAGCCCTTGGAATCTTGGAAGGAATACTGTACGTGGTATTACATATATAAATAAATTAGCGGTACCCGACAGATGATGTTCTGGATCACCCTGGTCCACATTTTGGTAGATATCTCGAAAATATCTTCACATATACATCTAGGGGCCACTCCTTTTTAAAATACTCATTAACACTTTTCATTTGATACCCATATCGTACAAACAAATTCTAGAGTCACCCCTAGTCCACCTTTATGTCGATAGCTCGAAAAGGCGTCCACCTATAGAACTAAGGCCCACGCCCTTTTAAAATACTCATTAACACCTTTCATTGGATACCCATATCGTACAAAAAAATTCTAGAGTCACCCCTGGCCCACCTTTATGGCGATATCTCGAAAAGGCATCCACCTATAGAACTAAGGCCCACTCCCTTTTAAAATACTCATTAACACCTTTCATTTGATACCCATATCGTATAAACAAATTCTAGAGTCACCCCTGGTCCACCTTTATGTTGATATCTCGAAAAGGCATCCACCTATAGAACTAAGGCCCAAGCCCTTTTAAAATACTCATTAACACCTTTCATTTGATACCCATATCGTACAAACAAATTCTAGAGTCACCCCTTGTCCATATTGTACAAACGCATTCTAGAGTCACCCCTGGTCCACGTTTATGGCGATATCCTGAAAAGGCGTCCACCCATAGAACAAATGCCCACTACCTTTTAAAACACTTATTACACTTTTCGTTTGACACCCATACAAACGCATTCTAGAGTCAATCCAGGTCACTTTTATAACGATATTCCGAAAAGGCGTCCACCTATAGAACTAAGGCCCACTCCCTTTTAAAATACTCATTAACACCTTTCATTTGATACCCATATAGTACAAACAAATTCTAGAGTCACCCCTGGTCCATGTTTATGGCGATATCTCGAAAAGGCGTCCACATATAGAACTAAGGCCCACGCCCTCTTAAAATACTCATTAACACCTTTCATTTGATACTCATATCGTACAAACAAATTCTAGAGTCACCCCTGGTCCATCTTTATGGCGATATGTCGAAAAGGCGTCCATCTATAGAACTTAGGCCCACACTCTTTTAAAATACTCATTAACACCTTTTATTTGATACCCATATCGTACAAAATAAATTCTAGAGTCACCCCTGTTCCACCTTTATGGCGATATACCTAAATGGCGTCCATCTATAGATCTATGGCCCACTTCCTCTTAAAATACTCTTTAATACCTTCCATTTGATACACATGTCATACAAACACATTACAGGGTTACCCTAGGTTCCTTTTACAACATGGTGATTTCCCTTACTTTGTCTCCACAGCTCTCAACTGAGTATGTAATGTTCGGTTACACCCGAACTTAGCCTTCCTTACTTGTTTTTGTTTTGGTTCTGTTTGGTTTGAATCCAGAATACAGGATTCTGTTATTAGTTTCCATTTTGAATTGGAACACATCATGTTGTTCTTCTGCCAAAAACATCATCATAATTAATTTCTTCTGCCAAAATACAGAATTCTGTTATTCCTCTGCAATCCTCCGGTAATTCGTTCTAACAGTGCTGAAATTTTCTACCGAATGTCACTTACGTTGGTGTTGCATTTGCTACTCTCGCTTCGATTGTTTGATGCAGTGCACGGACTTTTAAAAAGAGAATGTTGGTAGACGAAAAATTAAAATAGTGGTAGAAGTTAGTAGTTTTTTTCTTCAAAGAAAACAATTGCTACACTTTATATATATACTAGAAGACCCGGCAGACGTTGTCCTGCCCTAAATTTGGCCAACCTGCATACATTTTAATAAGCTTTTTCCGTCTGACTCTGCCTTCCCACCTCTTCACTTTTTCCTAATCCTTTTATGCACTCCTCCCACCGTCTTTTTCGCTTCATCTATCTCCATCTTCGTTTCATTCTATCTCTTTCTCAATCTCCTTCTCCTTTTCTCTTTTCTCTTCTCCCAATTTCTTCTCATTCTTCTGCATCCCTTATTGCCTGTCCCAGAAGAGGGTATGTATTTTATTCCAGTCCCAGTTCCAGTCCCAGTCCCACTCCGAGTCTCAGTCCCAGTCCTATTCCTAATCCCAGTCCCAGTCCGTCTCTGGATAATATATTACTCTGTAATAAAGCACTCATCAACAGCCCACTCCGAGTCTCAGTCCCAGTCCTATTCCTAATCCCAGTCCCAGTCCGTCTCTGGATAATATATTACTCTGTAATAAAGCACTCATCAACAGCTTCCATTTGATATCCATATTGTATAAACACTCTCCAGGCATTCACTGGCCCACATTTTGGCCTATATCTCGAAACCCTAGTCAGTCTTATGAAAATTACGCTCTGCTAAAGCGCTCATCCACAGCTTTCATTTGATATCCATATTGTATAAACACATTCTAGGGGTACCCGGTCCACATTTTGGCCTATATCTCGAGACCTTAGTCACCCAGGAGTATGAAAATTACCCTCTGCTAAAGCACTCATCCACAGCTTTCATTTGATATCCATATTCTATAAACACATTCTAGGGGTACCAGGGTCCACGTTTTGGCCTATATCTGGAGACCCTAGTCACCCAGGGGTATGAAAATTACCCTCTAATAAAGCACTCATCAACAGCTTTCATTTGATATCCACATTCTATAAACACATTCTAGGGGTACCCGGGTCCACGTTTTGGCCTATATCTCGACACCCTAGTCACCCAGGGGTATGGAAATTACCCTCTACTAAAGCACTCATCAACAGCTTTCATTTGATATCAATAATCTATAAACACATTCTAGGGGTACCCGGGTCCACTTTTTGACCTATAGCTCGAGACCCTAATCACCCAGGGGTATGAAAATTACCCTCTACTAAAGCACTCATCAACAGCTTTAATTTGATATCCATATTCTATACACACATTCTAGGGGTACCCAAGTCCACGTTTTGGCCTATATCTCGAGACCCGAGTCACCCAGGGGTATGAAAATTACCCCCTACTAAAGCACTCATCAACAGCTTTCATTTGATATCCGTATTCTATAAACACACTCTAGGGGTACCCGGGTCCACGTTTAGGCCTATATCTCGAGACCCTAGTCACCCAGGGGTAATAATGAGATTACCCTCTACTAAAGCACTCATCAACAGCTTGATATCCATATTCTATAAACACACTCTAGGGGTACCCGGGTCCACATTTTGGCCTGTATCTCGAGACCCTAGTCACCCAGTCACCTATCCTATTTTTCAAGTTAGATCAAACTACACACGGTGTGCAAAACAAATTCAAAATCGGTTCAGTAGTTTAGGAGCCCATTGGCCTCAATTGTGTGACGCGTGTTTTTTATATATTAAGATATGTTTATATATAAACCATGTAAACAAATTAAAAAAAATTATGAGAATTTGCATATATGTATGTACATAGCTTATACCTATATGATACCTGCTTTTTTCCTTTATTTTGAGCTTGGGAAACTTTCCGATACGTCTAATTACAACAACAATTTTCCAATGTATCAGTATTTTTCTGCCACAAGATAACCGACTTGGGCATGTTTTGGTTTACATAAAACTTTTTTACTTTCAAAATTATTCATAAAAAACTGATGAAAATAGCGCAGGAAAATATTTGCGAGTAGATGACAACTACATTTCTTTCATAAGCAAATCTATTTCTTGTTTGAATTTGTGCACAAATTTTTGAAAATAGAAACCGAAAAATTAGAAAAAACAAAAGAAAAATCTAGTGCCATATGGTTGTTATTAAACACAAGGAACAAACTCACCTTTACAAATTAAATTTTTTTATAAAATCTTATTAATTAAATTGGTGGCTGAAATAAAGACCGCCCGATACAATATTCTTTTATTAATATTTAATTGGACATGCTTGAAATTTTTAGTTCATTACGCTTGGCGGTTTTTATGTCGTTCATTATAGAGAACGACCTTTCTGCGGCTGCGCTACTCTGAGGTAATATTGCTAAGGAGCATATTTATTCACTCAAATTTTCTTCTAGAAGACTTCTTTTCCCAATTTTATCCATCCTTTAAGAATATCGTCGGAAATATCTGTTCTATTATTTCCTTATCATATAACATTAATGATCGCCATTCGTTGTTAAAAATTTCCATGGAAGTCTTGTGAAATGGAACAGCTTTAAGTAAGGGAACAATCGTTGTCATTTGACTAGATTGAATATTTTTTGCATCAAAATATTCCAAAAGGGGTAGTTTTTCGTCTTCGAAATTGAATCGTTTCTTAATTCCCTTACAAAGGCAAATGTTGGTAGATTTTTGGGCTTTGGTGGTAGAAGTGGTAGAAAATGAAAATGGGCTAAAAATTGGTAGATATACTAATAAAGTGGTAAAGTCCGTGCACTGGTTCGACGTTTTCCATTCTTTTATTTTTCTATCCCGCACTTTTAGTCCATGGTGTTTTTATTTTGGTGTTTAAAAAGATAAATTTTTAATAGTAAATGGCGAGTACATCGAAAAAAGCTAAGCAACATGAAGAATACCCCACGGATTGGGACCTTGATTATTATCGAGCAGATCACGAGAGCGAAGAGCATTGGCAAATGAGACGCCGTTTTATGGAAATGCACAAGGATAAATTTCCAGAAGAACGACTTGTGTGTCTTGCTGCAGTATTTACAAATATGGAATTCATGGGTTGTCGCTACCCGGCCGAAACGATGCGTCTTGTTGCTGAGTTATCCAAAGAAGTTGTCAAAGATTATAGGAAAAGTCGGGAGTCAAAACTTAAGCGTACTTTTGTAGCAGCTTCGGAGGCGGCTGAAGCACGTGTCAAAGGTAGACGATAACAAGATGCAAAATTATTATCTACTTTATTCTTAACAAATTCTATACACGTATATATGTAAGTACAGTTTATTAGGAATATATTAGTGCTAAAATCATATTTTCCTTTCGTGCCAATTTCAATTCAACGAACAAAATAAAAAAAACATTTGCAGCTAGATCGGGAGGAGGATCAGGACAACAAAATAATAACAGTTCCAAAAAATCCCGTATTTATAACAATCCTGCTAGCCAAATAAGTAATAACCTTTTCGACGGTTTAAAATATGGTAAATTTATTCTAATTATTAGTGGTGGACGCAATTGCTTACGGGCATCTGCACTAAGAAATAATATGTCGTATGAAGAAACAGAAATGGATGCCCCAAACTCGAGAAAGTATGAGCTATTCTATCAAAATATTTCATATAGATATACATATGTTTATTGTGCTTTTCATTTTAGAAAAATGTGTGTATATTTAAATGGCGAACTCGTAGCTAGCGCTTGCGAAGAAAACTTAAAATTAGCAAAATTTCAAGCTTTTAAAAATGCTTTGGAGGAACTGCAAAAAAATTGTTACTCTATAAAAGTAATTGGCTTTAATGTTTATTCGTCCAGTTGTAATGCGAAGATTATAATTAATATATTTTCTTTCAGGCAAATCCATTGGCCGACAGTATAAAAATTAATAAAACAAATAATCAAGTCGTTTGTGGCGTAAGTAAGCAGCAGGTCGATAATGCGGACGATAAAAAATTAGATGCTTCTAATAAAGGCTATAAAATGATGAAGTCAATGGGATGGGCCGGAGGTGGCCTGGGATCAAAAACCCAAGGCAGAGAAGAGCCTGTAGGATATCTTTTGAAAAACAATCGTGCTGGTCTAGGCAACGCTGCCTGTAAATTGGATCGTAAATATTTTTGGCAGATATTGAAAAATTATGTAGACTCAGAGGACATACGCGAACTGCAATTTGAGCCGACATTTACCAAAGAGGAACGCGCAATGCTACATGAGTAAGACTGAACTTCATATGCAAAGCCTAAAAAAAAAGAATTTGTATTTTTGTCTTTTTTGTTTTTGTTTTAGAATTGCTGGAAAACTTGGTTTGAAGTCTTCAAGTACGGGCAAAAATGAAGAGCGCCGTTTGGTTATATCAAAGAAAAATTATACTAACGAGCAGATACTCAATGAAGTTTTGTTGAAAAAGAACCCCAGCTATGTTGACAAATATTTTGTGCAAGTGCCTGAGTCAAAAGCACGTTACTATCCTGAACACGTCGAACAGTTAGAACTGGCCATTTAATATTACTTTAAAAATGATATTATAATTTGCATTTATAAAGGTCACTTTCTTGAAATTGCTTTCTCTCAACTAGAAATATACATATAAAACCAATTTTAAGTTACTTTTAGTAAAGTAAATTTTATTAAACTATTATTTACTTTATAAATTTCAAATGCACTCATCAAAAGTCAATTCTATTACTTTTTGACTGCTCCCAAACGACTTGGATCTTGACTAGGATAATGCACTTGACCAGGTGCGCCGCCAGTAGGTGGATGTGGTATAGCGGTTGCAGCAGCTGAGGTAGAAGCCATTGAAATATTTGAATAGGGTGCAGCATATGCTTGTGTATACATATGATATGACGATGCTGGTATAAGACTGGGCGGTATTTGATGTAATTTCATACCAGGTGGCAGCACGGTCACTTGTTCCTGAAGATTAAAGAAATCATTTGGATTGGAAGCAGGTGAAGGTGGCACAGCAGGCACATCAAAACGTCTATCCGTTTTTGCAACACCAGTTTGTTTGGCTTGTGAATGGGCCCATTTGATTGTGGCTTTGCGACCTTGCAAAACCAATTTATTGAAAGTACGTTCGGCTGCCAATTCAGCGGCGCCACGTTTTGTATATTGTACGAAAGCGCATTGCTGACGCGGCACCAATGCAATGGATCTAATTTCACCAAATTGATAGAAATGATCACGCAGTTCTGGCTCTGTTATTTCTTCTGGTAAGTTGCCTACATACAAAGTTGTTATGTTACGATCTTCTGGTGGTTCTAGTGTTGGTAATGTAGCCGCACGTTTCATTATTTTTTCAGCTACGGGATCATTACGTCCATAATAACGATCTTTTATATTTTGCTCACAGAGTGGATCATCCGGCTCGTTTGGTTTGTCATGCCGATATGGACATTCTTCGCCACGTTTGCATTCCCCTTTTACCCAGAATGAGCAAATATGCGGTCTGTTACGTTTATAGTATGGTGCTGTACGCGCTAACTTTGCTAACATTTCGTTGGCGGCGAGTGAACGACCAACGGCACCAGCTGCTTCGGTGCCATCACCGTCTCTTAGTTCACGATCGATATTTTGTATATAGTATTCCTTGTTTACGTCGCTTTGTGGTATTGCATCGGCGACTTTGAGCGCAGCATCACGCACCTGTATCGGTAGTCCGTATTCCAAATCCAACAAACACGTCTGGCAGACATTTTTTAGACGTGCACACGTTTGGCAAATTTCTGTTTTTTTGAAACGCATTCGTGCTCCTGGACACCATCGAAATATTGTGAATGGCCGTGTACAAATTTTGCATTCTTTGCCAAATTTTTCCTTGATCATACGTACGTAAGGATTGTCCCCTAGACATGTTTGGCACAAGATGGGAAACTCGGCGTCTTCCCAATTTTGCCTGTTATACGTGTTTGTTGTTTTTGACATAGCCATTTTTGACTTTGGTTGTTTCTTGGATATGTTCTGAACCAAAATTAATGCTGAAAAGTTGATTGTTTATGAAAACAAATTATAAACACGATGTAAAAATTGAAGGCTTAAAACCCGAGTTGACAGTTGAAAATTTGCATCTGAAATGAGCTACCGTATTATTTTATTTGGAGGTGGGTAACATAGGGTCCATACTACATTTGGTTATTCTTGCCATAACCATATCGCTTCAAAACAGCTAATCCAAAGAACCTCGTTTTCACTAATGTAAGACCAACTTTACACAGTCACTAATAACGTTGTGAATGATGACAAAGTGTGATCTCTTATCTGTCAACTGCCTAACAGGCTGTTCAATGGCTACTTTTCAGCGTTTTGACAGGCTGTTCAATATGGCGGCGCCTATCTTCAGCGGGTGATAGAAAGAGATACAGAATGAGACAGCGATAGTCAAATACGAATCAGGTGATCCAATCACTTTGGAATTTTGACGTTTATGCAGAAGAGATCACACTTTGTCATCATTCACAATGACTAATAATAACCGTGCCACATCTAACCAATAAGTTTTTCCTTTTTCCTCATATACATAACAAATTAATATTTGAATTGGCTAGTTCCCTCACTTCTTGAATATTTTTTTATTTGTGTAACTTTTGCATTTATTTATTTTTTTTTCTTTTTATGAAATTATCAACTTGTTTGGCTTAAAGCATCAATAATCGATGCCAATAGATACGATGAATAATAATTCGCTTCCCAAGGCAGTCGGTTCTATGTACCGGAGCGACTCGGGATTTTTCCCGAGCAAGGACTGTCATTTCAGTGTGACCCCATCTAATTTGTTTCGTCCCTCCCACAAATTGTCATCTTCCCAGCAGCTCCTTGCAGCAGGACTTCTCCATATTCTCTTACTCCGGGAAGGCATCGAATCCAATCCGGGTCCGTCTCCTGACCCCGGTCCTGAGAAATGGTTTTGCTGCATCTGCCGGAAAAGAATCTTTTTAGGACGGTCATACTCTGTTCAGTGTGTCTCGTGCAAGGGATGGTTGCATCGGACAGGTTGTTCTGGGCTTGATCCCAAAACCCGACGTCCACGTAACTTTTATAAATCTTTTGTGGCTCCTTGCTGTTCACGCCCAAGGGCGTCCCGTAGTCTATGCCTTAGCGCCCCCACTACCTTCCAGCAGCCCCGCTGCTCAGCAAGCCACAACAAGTACCCGCTGCTGCTCGCGCCCCACGGCGCCAATAACTCAAACAGCTGATACCACTCATAACTACTACCTTCGTAGTAGAGTTGGTAGCAATGCTGAGCATCAGCCCCTGCCCCCGTCTTCTCCCCCGCTCTTTTCCGGCAGCAATCGTGCAGGCCAGGGAAACTGACTCTTAGTCCCTACCTCCGTTTGCACCGTCTGCCAGCACAGAATATAAAGGTTTGTGACATCCGCCCAATGCAGCTCCTGCCTTGGGTGGTGCCACTTTCCCAGATGTTCTGGTCTCCGCGACGGCAACCCCCCGACGGGTTTCATCGCGCCATGTTGCCAGGTCGCAAACCCAAATCATCCGGGTACCCCAATGCTTGCCCAAGGACGCCCAGTCCCAGGGCCACAACAGCAATTGCGTCCTGGCCTTCCACAACACAGGCGAAGTCACCCGTCGCTTACCCCCAGAGTGGCGACGTCTCCCCTTATGCACTTCAGAATCCTGCAGTTAAACTGTAATGGACTAACTGGGAAGATTACGGAGATAGTCGAATTCATGAAGCGGCGCAACATCCGCATTGCTGCGATTCAATAGACTAAGCTCACAGCAAGATCTGCATTGCAGACCTGCTCTGGGTATAACGTCCACAGGAAAGACCGCGAGAGCGGAAATGGAGGCGGTCTCGCGTTTATCATACACCACTCTGTGCAATATTATATATTTGATCCTGGCATCGACCGCAGGGACAAGGTCTTAGAACGTCAAGGCCTATCTGTCCGGTCAGGCGATGCAAACCTAGAAATCATCAACACCTACATCCCTCCTGCCACCTGTTGCCCCAGTGGATACCGCCCTAATATCAGTGCCTTACTCACTGGCAACAATCGCATTATCTTAGGCGATTTCAATGCCCATCATGATCTATGGCATTCAAACTTGCGGGCGGACAGTAGGGGTGAGATGTTGGCGGATCAAATAGAAGAAACGACGTTCTGCATAATAAACGGAGACGGCCCCACACGTATGGTAGGAAGCTGTCACAGCTCGCCAGATATCTCAATCGTGAGCACAGAACTCGTAAACTGCGTCAACTGGCAGCCGATGGTAACATTGGCATCCGACCACCTGCCCATACTTATTTCGCTTGAGCGTAACGCCGACTTCATCGTCACTGAAAAACGCACTTTCATAAACTTCAAAAAAGGAAAGTGGGAAGAATATAAATCCTTTACAGACAGCCGCCTAGCTGCCCTCCCTATCCCGACAGATGCCCGCCAAGGGGAGCGTGCCTTCCGTAAGGTCATTAAATCCGCCTCGGCACATTTCATTCCCGCCGGGAGAATTCCCGAAATCCGGCCCCACTTCCCGGCGGAGGCCGCAAACTTAGCGAGAGAACGTGACCTTATAAGACAGCTTGATCCAGGCGACCCCCAAATAAGGGATATAAACCAACCCATCAGATTGCTTGTAGATGAACACAAGCGGGCGAAATGGGAGGAGCACCTAAGAGGTTGTAACCTCTCTACTGGTGTGGCTAAACTTTGGTCCACCGTAAGGTCCCTATCGAATCCGACTAAGCACAAAGACAAAGTTTCCATCGCCTTTGGCGACAAAGTGCTGTCGGACGCGAAAAAATGCGCGATCGCTTTCTGCCGACAATATATAATGCATCCTACGGTCGACAAAGATAGACGGAGAGCCAATAGACGCGCACATAAACACAAATTCAGCGCGTCACCAATCACCATCACCGCTAAAGAGGTTGAGGACGCCATTGTTCGTGCTAAACCATCCAAAGCAGTGGGCCCAGACGGCATAGCCATGCCGATGCTTAAAAACCTAGGAAAAGAGGGGTTCAAATATTTAGCACATGTCTTCAATCTGTCTCTTTCCACCTTTGTCATACCTGAGAAATGGAAAATGGCCAAGGTGGTCCCGCTACTAAAGCCTGGGAAACCAGTTAACATAGGTTAGTCGTATCGTCCGATATCTCTCCTATCGCCTGTTATGGATTATGCATTTACGATGGGAGCAGTAAGGAAGGCGGTCGGCATGATGTTGTGGTGCACAGTGGCTAGTCATTGTCGGCTGGGGCGGGTCCTTGCCAACCTTACTGTTCCTGCGCCATAAGCAGAAAAAAGTTCCTATCATGCCTATCAAAACTGAAAGCTGTCAAAATCAAAAACCCTGACAGAAGCGCAGAGACCGACTCAAAACGCTTATCAATACAAAATAAAACAACATCCGGCCGAACCGGATGTCACGGACAGACCGTTAACATTCAAAAATTTAAATTCAAATTCAAAAAAAACTGACGCAAAAAAAAACTACCGAACCGGACATGGCCGGTTACTAACGCTGAAAATCAAATTCAAAAAAAAACTGCTGAAAAATAAAATTGCAAAAAAAAGCTGAAAATTAAATAAAAAAGAAATGGGCCGAATATACAGAGGGGCGCCGCGGGTGTTGTTGCGACGCCCGGTGCTTAGCCCACCCTCAAAAACCATGGCCACCGACGCACCTAATTTTCAGTGGCCCCTTACCTGTATGCCCTAAGTGCCTTGTAAAACAAAAAAGGAAGTCAGCATTCCCATTTTAAATACAATTTATTTATAATTCATGGCAATTACTGCTTATTCCTTATGATTACGATTAAGTTTACATAAGTTTAAAGGTAGGTACTTTAAAAGTGAATGAAATGATGCCGTACAAAAAAAGAGATTCACCAGGAGTGATTAGTAAAATAAACACATATATTTATATTTCTTTCTGTTGGCGTAAAACTTGTTTTAAATCAAGGTAATATTTACTTGTGTACTAAATTCAAGAATAATTAGACCATCACAACTTAAATGTATGCATGTATATAAATGGAAGCTTCCTTATACTTGCTCACTTCGTTGTGGGCATATGTAGAATATCATTGTTTTTATTTTTAAATTCCCTCCTTAATAAAATTTCGTAATGGAGGCAGAAAAAAAAATTTCATTCGACAACTAAACTAGTTGGGTCATTGTTAACTTTTGTTTCATTTAAGGATATGTGCAAGACTTATTATTAATACAAAAATAGATGTTAAAATTTACAGTGATGCTCACTAAACTAGCACTCTTGTTCTGTACATTCAAATTTATAGTAGTGATCACCGCAGCTACACTTTTTTTTTCCTTACAACAGTCAAAACCTTTTATCCAACTGGTATATTACTTTAATATAATAATGTCTAGTGGCTAGTGCTCTTTTTGCGTTATTCTTAAAATTTATTTTAGACCTAAATATATAGAGATAATAATCGTGAAATAGCTAATGAAAAGTCCCAAATCTAGTTAACCGTATAAAGCTCGTAAACATACGTTGAAACCCATCTAATTTACGAGATTTCCAAGGTTAATGATCAACTATCATATATATAATTTCGTTCCATACAACAATGAGAATTTTGCTTTGAAAAAGATAAAAATTGCGTATCATTTTTGCTGCAATTTTATTGCTCGCAGGTGTATGTACGACATCCTACATTCTACGAGCCTTTACATATTACAATCTAACCCACGGTTCAAAACAATTTATCTAACCTTTTAACTTGGTAAAATATGTCGAATACAAAATCAAAACATTTACAAGCGAATTATCCAAATGTTGTACATAGTTTGCTTGCTTTAGCTATATGACCATTTCATATAGGGTGGTGTGTATGCTTTGGTTATTTCTCATCGACCTGGTGCTGGTGGCAAACCTTCTTGGTTTCGTAAAAAAAATTGTAGAGCTATTCATAAATTCACTCAAACGTAGGCAAAATATAAAAGAACGGACTCACCGCTTTACCCGCTGATATTCACTGTCGCAGTTGGCATGGCCGCAGGTCTAGGTTCGCTGCCCGGTGGTTGTCACGGTAGCCGATATATTGTAGCCCGTATGGTCGTAGCTGATAAAGATTCGGCTATATTGTTGTAGCCGTTACAGTCGTAGCTGATAGGATTGCGCTAGTATTATTATAGCCGTTATAGTCGTAGCTGATAGGATTGCGCTAATATTATTATAGCCGATATGGACGTAGATGATGAAGGTGCGGCTAGTATTGCTGTCGGTGGTACCGCCTGTTGTAGGTGTTACATTAGTGGCCGCAGGCCTATGCTCGCGGCTCCGCTGTGTGCGTTGCAGCTGGCGGTGGCGGTGCGTCTGGTGGTTGTGCGCTCGTGGTTGGTGCTAATGGATGGGTTGGGGGAGATACTACTGATGGTGACGCCCGTGATAACAGTAGGCGCCGTTGGTGGTGTCGAACGCTTTTCCGCAGGTGGTAGTGTTCTTAGTAAACGTAGAGGAAGAGGTTTATCTCGCTAAGTATGACTGCGAACGCCGACCTACTTCAACTGGACCTTGTGTCCACCAACATAACCTGTACAGCGTTTATTATCACCCAAAATAGCCGCGTAAAGCGAGATTTATCGCAAAGAACTGTTTCGGTGCTTTGCGCTATTGAGTCTTTCCTCGTTTTTAGACAGTTCCTTGGCTAAGTGCACAGCCGGCGAGGATGGTTTCCGATTCTTAAAATTTTTACGTACCTCCACACACTTATCTTGCCGGAAACTCAATTTCATCTTTTTTGCTAGTGATGGCCGGTCTGCCTTTTCCTTGTTTTTCGATATTTTTTTATCGCAACTTTCGCCACATCGCTAGGTGTGGTCGCGTGAACATGCTCCCAAGTGGATCGTAGCCGTAGACCGTAGCAGCAGACCGTAACAAACCTGCTTCGCATTGAAGACCTGACGATGAAGCGAACAGGAAACCGGATCATCTGTGGGAAGCCACTGCCAGGGATCTCCGACGACAAGCAACGTGGGGCACGACTCACCCCTGAGATAAGAGTCTCAAAGTCCTACTACGAAGCTAGCCGGGCAACATAGGTCTATCAAAAAAAAAGTTAAGTCAAGTTGGGAATAATTTCTGTTTCCTAGTTAAAAGGGCTTTGCGGCAATTAAACATTTGTTATGGAGAACTCGTCAAAACTCCGAAAGATGATTTCTAGTGGTTATCGCTCCCACAGAAAGGCAAAACAAAAAAAAAAAGTGTAGATATTTTGATATGGAGAACTCGTCCAAACTCCGAAAGGCTAGTGGTTATCGCCCCCACAGAAGGCCAAAAAAAATTTTGGGTAGACATTTTGATAAAGGAGAACTCGTCCAAACTCCGAAAGGCTAGTGGTTATCGCCCCCACAGAAGGCCAAAAAAAATTTGGGTAGTCAATGGGAACGCTAACATCCCATTCCCCGAAGGCACTCGGGCTACAAAAAAAAGAAAAAAAAAACACAAACTCATTCATTCTTGTCCCTAGTGCTCCCAACCGCAACGCACAAGGGGGTCTTAAGGACCTGCCTCTGGGACTGGTTGGGGCTACTAGGGTTAATTTCCCACACACACAGGTTGGTCCCAACACACCCAGCCGCAACGCAGAGGCGGTCTCTGGGGACGCGCTAGTGGGACTGGCTGGGGGTGTTGAGGCCTCCCGTTATTCACCCTGGACACCCCTCCTGCCCCCACCGCTATGGGTGGAGCGGCTTCAATGCCCGCTCTCCAGACTGGTGGGACAGGTAAGGGTACCGCTTGGGATCCCAGCTCAACCCGTCACAATCCAGGTGGTATTCTGTGGTACCACCTGAGACGTGGGCTGAGCTGGGGTCCTACCATTCGCTCACACTAACATCACAAATTCGGCAAAGAAAAGTTACAAAAAAAATTTAATTATTACAAAAAAAAATTTATTCAAACCCAATTAGCGGACAAAATTATTCCTAGGCCGACTAACGGACAAGATTCCGGCAACATAAAAACCCCACTTACAAAAAAGTAAAGTGCGTGCAGCACTGCCTCACTGGGTTAAATAAAAAAATCCGGATAACTGACGTTCAGTCTCGTGGCTTCTTCGGCCACTGCCCCCGATGACCAGCCCGGACAACCTGATCCGTCTAACCATCCCACCGCAACGTAGGTGGCAGCTTCTATGGCTGCTCACTCGGACTGGTGGGATGGTTAACCTCACAGGTTGACCTGACTGACCCTCGCGGCCAGCGCCTCGGGCGCCACGTTGGGTGCCATCTGTTATGGATTACGCATTTACGATGGGAGCAGTAAGGAAGGCGGTCGGCATGATGTTGTGGTGCACAGTGGCTAGTCATTGTCGGCTGGGGCGGGTCCTTGCCAACCTTACTGTACCTGCGCCATAAGCAGAAAAAAGTTCCTATCATGCCTATCAAAACTGAAAGCTGTCAAAATCAAAAACCCTGACAGAAGCGCAGAGACCGACTCAAAACGCTTATCAATACAAAATAAAACAACATCCGGCCGAACCGGATGTCACGGACAGACCGTTAACATTCAAAAATTTAAATTCAAATTCAAAAAAAAACTGACGCAAAAAAAAAACTACCGAACCGGACATGGCCGGTTACTAACGCTGAAAATCAAATTCAAAAAAAAACTGCTGAAAAATAAAATTGCAAAAAAGAGCTGAAAATTAAAATCAAAAAGAAATGGGCCGAATATACAGAGGGGCGCCGCGGGTGTTGTTGCGACGCCCGGTGCTTAGCCCACCCTCAAAAACCATGGCCACCGACGCATCTAATTTTCGGTGGCCCCTTACCTGTATGCCCTAAGTGCCTTCTAAACAAATAAGGAAGTCAGCATTCCCATTTTTAATACAATTTATTTATAATTCATGGCAATTACTGCTTATTCCTTATGATTACGATTAAGTTTACATAAGTTTAAAGGTAGGTACGTTAAAAGTGAATGAAATGATGCCGTACAAAAAAAGAGATTCACCAGGAGTGATTAGTAAAATAAACACATATATTTATATTTCTTTCTGTTGGCGTAAAACTTGTTTTAAATCAAGGTAATATTTATTTGTGAACTAAATTCAAGAATGATTAGACCATCACAACTTAAATGTATGCATGTATATAAATGGAAGCTTCCTTATACTTGCTCAGCAGAAAAAAAAAATTTCATTCGACAACTAAACTAGTAAGGTCATTGTTAACTTTTGTTTCATTTAAGGATATGTGCAAGACTTATTATTAATACAAAAATAGATGTTAAAATTTACAATGATGCTCACTAACCTAGCACTCTTGTTCTGTACATTCAAATTTATAGTAGTGGTCACCGAAGCTACACTTTTTTTTTTCCTTACAACAGTCAAAACCTTTTATCCAACTGGTATATTACTTTAATATAATAATGCCGAGCTGATAGCCATAGCGGCTAGTGCTCTTTTTGCGTTATTCTTAAAATTTATTTTAGACCTAAATATATAGAGATAATAATCGTGAAATAGCTAATGAAAAGTCCCAAATCTAGTTAACCGTCTAAAGCTCGTAAACATATGTTGAAACCCATCTAATTTACGAGATTTCCAAGGTTAATGATCAACTATCATATATATAATTTCGTTCCATACAACAATGAGAATTTTGCTTTGAAAATGATAAAAATTGCGTATCATTTTTGCTGCAATTTTATTGCTCGCAGGTGTATGTACGACATCCTACATTCTACGAGCCTTTACATATTACAATCTAACCCACGGTTCAAAACAATTTATCTAACCTTTTAACTTGGTAAAATATGTCGAATACAAAATCAAAACATTTACAAGCGAATTATCTAAATGTTGTACATAGTTTTGCTTGCTTTAGCTATATGACCATTTCATATAGGGTGGTGTGTATGGTTTGGTTATTCCTCATCGACCTGGTGCCGGTGGTAAACCTTCTTGGTTTCGTAAAAAAAACTTGTAGAGCTATTCATAAATTCACTCAAACGTAGGCAAAATATAAAGGAACGGACTCACCGCTTTACCCGCTGATATTCACTGTCGCAGTTGGCCTGGCCGCAGGTCTAGGTTCGCTGCCCGGTGGTTGTCACGGTAGCCGATATATTGTAGCCCGTATGGTCGTAGCTGATAAAGATTCGGCTATATTGTTGTAGCCGTTACAGTCGTAGCTGATAGGATTGCGCTAATATTATTATAGCCGATATGGACGTAGATGATGAAGGTGCGGCTAGTATTGCTGTCGGTGGTACCGCCTGTTGTAGGTGTTACATTAGTGGCCGCAGGCCTATGCTCGCGGCTCCGCTGTGTGCGTTGCGGCTGGCGTTGGCGGTACGTCTGGATGGGTTGGGGGAGATACTACTGATGGTGACGCCCGTGATAATAGTAGGCGCCGTTGGTGGTGTCGAACGCTTTTCCGCAGGTGGTAGTGTTCTTAGTAAACGTCGAGGAAGAGGTTTATCTCGCTAAGTATGTCTCCGAACGCCGACCTACTGGACCTTGTTTCCACCAACATAACCTTGTTTCCACCAACATAACCTGTACAGCATTTATTATCACCCAAAATAGCCGCGTAAAGCGAGATTTATCGCAAAGAACTGTTTCGGTGCTTTGCGCTATTGACTCTTTCCTCGTTTTTAGACAGTTCCTTGGGTAAGTGAACAGCCGGCGAAGACTCGGGCTACAAAAAAAAGAAAAGAAAACACAAACTCATTCATTCTTGTCCCTAGTGCTCCCAACCGCAACGCACAAGGGGGTCTTAAGGACCTGCCTCTGGGACTGGTTGGGGCTACTAGGGTTAATTTCCCACACACACAGGTTGGTCCCAACACACCCAGCCGCAACGCAGAGGCGGTCTCTGGGGACGCGCTAGTGGGACTGGCTGGGGGTGTTGAGGCCTCCCGTTATTCACCCTGGACACCCCTCCTGCCCCCAAAGCTATGGGTGGAGCGGCTTCAATGCCCGCTCTCCAGACTGGTGGGACAGGTAAGGGTACCGCTTGGGATCCCAGCTCAACCCGTCACAATCCAGGTGGTATTCTGTGGTACCACCTGAGACGTGGGCTGAGCTGGGGTCCTACCATTCGCTCACACTAACATCACAAATTCGGCAAAGAAAAGTTACAAAAAAAAATTTAATTATTACAAAAAAAAATTTATTCAAACCCAATTAGCGGACAAAATTATTCCTAGGCCGACTAACGGACAAGATTCCGGCAACATAAAAACCCCACTTACAAAAAAGTAAAGTGCGTGCAGCACTGCCTCACTGGGTTAAATAAAAAAATCCGGATAACTGACGTTCAGTCTCGTGGCTTCTTCGGCCACTGCCCCCGATGACCAGCCCGGACAACCTGATCCGTCTAACCATCCCACCGCAACGTAGGTGGCAGCTTCTATGGCTGCTTACTCGGACTGGTGGGATGGTTAACTTCACAGGTTGACCTGACTGACCCTCGCGGCCAGCGCCTCGGGCGCCACGTTGGGTGCCATCTGTTATGGATTACGCATTTACGATGGGAGCAGTAAGGAAGGCGGTCGGCATGATGTTGTGGTGCACAGTAGCTAGCCATTGTCGGCTGGGGCGGGTCCTTGCCAACCTTACTGTACCTGCGCCATAAGCAGAAAAAAGTTCCTATCATGCCTATCAAAACTGAAAGCTGTCAAAATCAAAAACCCTGACAGAAGCGCAGAGACCGACTCAAAACGCTTATCAATACAAAATAAAACAACATCCGGCCGAACCGGATGTCACGGACAGACCGTTAACAAAAATTTAAATTCAAATTCAAAAAAAAACTGACGCAAAAAAAAAACTACCGAACCGGACATGGCCGGTTACTAACGCTGAAAATCAAATTCAAAAAAAAACTGCTGAAAAATAAAATTGCAAAAAAGAGCTGAAAATTAAAATGAAAAAGAAATGGGCCGAATATACAGAGGGGCGCCGCGGGTGTTGTTGCGACGCCCGGTGCTTAGCCCACCCTCAAAAACCATGGCCACCGACGCATCTAATTTTCGGTGGCCCCTTACCTGTATGCCCTAAGTGCCTTCTAAACAAATAAGGAAGTCAGCATTCCCATTTTTAATACAATTTATTTATAATTCATGGCAATTACTGCTTATTCCTTATGATTACGATTAAGTTTACATAAGTTTAAAGGTAGGTACGTTAAAAGTGAATGAAATGATGCCGTACAAAAAAAGAGATTCACCAGGAGTGATTAGTAAAATAAACACATATATTTATATTTCTTTCTGTTGGCGTAAAACTTGTTTTAAATCAAGGTAATATTTATTTGTGAACTAAATTCAAGAATGATTAGACCATCACAACTTAAATGTATGCATGTATATAAATGGAAGCTTCCTTATACTTGCTCAGCAGAAAAAAAAATTTTCATTCGACAACTAAACTAGTAAGGTCATTGTTAACTTTTGTTTAATTTAAGGATATGTGCAAGACTTATTATTAATACAAAAATAGATGTTAAAATTTACAATGATGCTCACTAAACTAGCACTCTTGTTCTGTACATTCAAATTTATAGTAGTGGTCACCGAAGCTACACTTTTTTTTTTCCTTACAACAGTCAAAACCTTTTATCCAACTGGTATATTACTTTAATATAATAATGCCGAGCTGATAGCCATATCGGCTAGTGCTCTTTTTGCGTTATTCTTAAAATTTATTTTAGACCTAAATATATAGAGATAATAATCGTGAAATAGCTAATGAAAAGTCCCAAATCTAGTTAACCGTCTAAAGCTCGTAAACATACGTTGAAACCCATCTAATTTACGAGATTTCCAAGGTTAATGATCAACTATCATATATATAATTTCGTTCCATACAACAATGAGAATTTTGCTTTGAAAATGATAAAAATTGCGTATCATTTTTGCTGCAATTTTATTGCTCGCAGGTGTATGTACGACATCCTACATTCTACGAGCCTTTACATATTACAATCTAACCCACGGTTCAAAACAATTTATCTAACCTTTTAACTTGGTAAAATATGTCGAATACAAAATCAAAACATTTACAAGCGAATTATCTAAATGTTGTACATAGTTTTGCTTGCTTTAGCTATATGACCATTTCATATAGGGTGGTGTGTATGCTTTGGTTATTCCTCATCGACCTGGTGCCGGTGGTAAACCTTCTTGGTTTCGTAAAAAAAACTTGTAGAGCTATTCATAAATTCACTCAAACGTAGGCAAAATATAAAGGAACGGACTCACCGCTTTACCCGCTGATATTCACTGTCGCAGTTGGCCTGGCCGCAGGTCTAGGTTCGCTGCCCGGTGGTTGTCACGGTAGCCGATATATTGTAGCCCGTATGGTCGTAGCTGATAAAGATTCGGCTATATTGTTGTAGCCGTTACAGTCGTAGCTGATAGGATTGCGCTAATATTATTATAGCCGATATGGACGTAGATGATGAAGGTGCGGCTAGTATTGCTGTCGGTGGTACCGCCTGTTGTAGGTGTTACATTAGTGGCCGCAGGCCTATGCTCGCGGCTCCGCTGTGTGCGTTGCGGCTGGCGTTGGCGGTACGTCTGGATGGGTTGGGGGAGATACTACTGATGGTGACGCCCGTGATAATAGTAGGCGCCGTTGGTGGTGTCGAACGCTTTTCCGCAGGTGGTAGTGTTCTTAGTAAACGTAGAGGAAGAGGTTTATCTCGCTAAGTATGACTGCGAACGCCGACCTACTGGACCTTGTTTCCACCAACATAACCTTGTTTCCACCAACATAACCTGTACAGCATTTATTATCACCCAAAATAGCAGCGTAAAGCGAGATTTATCGCAAAGAACTGTTTCGGTGCTTTGCGCTATTGACTCTTTCCTCGTTTTTAGACAGTTCCTTGGGTAAGTGAACAGCCGGCGAAGATGTTTTCCGATTCTAAAAATTTTTACGTACCTCGACACATTTATCTTGCCGGAAACTCAATTTCATCTTTTTTGCTAGTGATGGCCGGTGTGTCTTTTCCTTGTTTTTCGATATTTTTTTATCGAAAATTTCGCCACATCGCTAGGTGTGTTCGCGTGAACACGCTCCCAAGTGGATCGTAGCCGTAGACCGTAGCAGCAGACCGTAACACGCCAGTGGCAAAGACGCTTGAAGCCATTTTGCTCCCTTATTTCCAAGCAAATTTGCAGCTAGCCCCTCATCAGCATGGCTTCAGAAAACTCCATAGCACTACCACCGCGCTAAATGCCATTAGCACCCAGATAAATTGCGGTTTAAATCCATACCCCCACCATAGAACAGTACTCGTAGCGCTAGACCTATCAAAAGCTTTTGATACGGTCAACCATGGCTCGTTACTGCAGGACCTGGAAGGGTCTACCCTTCCCCCATGTCTTAAAAGGTGGACCGCAAATTATCTGGGTGGTCGGCAGGCATCGGTGCAATTTAGAAACGAAACATCAAAACCAAGGAGAATTAAACAGGGGGTGCCACAGGGTGGTGTCCTATCCCCACTTTTGTTTAATTTCTACATATCTAAGCTACCTTCACCACCGGAAGGAGTCACAATCGTTTCCTACGCCGATGACTGCACAATAATGGCCACAGGCCCAGGCCCAAAGATCGATGCGCTATGCAATAAAATAAACGGCTACCTCCCTGATTTCTCCAGTTTTTTCGCCTCGCGAAACCTGGCATTATCACCGACTAAATCTTCCGCGACCTTATTTACAACATGGACGCCCCAAATGTCGACCATTTTGAACATCCACGTCGATGGCACTACGCTACCGACTGTCCTACACCCCAAAATCTTGGGTGTGACGTTTGATCAGGATCTACATTTTGGTGAGCACGCAGCCGCAATTGTTCCGAGAATTCAGAGCCGTAACAAAATCCTCAAATCCCTCGCTGGCAGTACTTGGGGAAAAGATAAAGAAACACTCATGACTACATACAAAGCAATTAGCCAGCCGATTACGTGCTACGCGTCACCCATATGGTCGCCAAGCCTAAAAATCACCCACTGGAAGAAACTACAGGCCTGCCAAAATACTGCTCTCTGAATCGCCACGGGCTGTCTTCTTATGTCCCGAGAACACCATCTGCATAATGAGGCGAGAATACAACAGTTCCTGTTGAATACACAGAAACCTGGGCATCCCAACAGACATCTGATTGATGAACCAGCACCGCCTAGGGGCTTTAGGAGTCATCTCCGTAAGCATTTTGAGGAAATACGGCACCTGAGAACCCAGCCGTATGAAGTGAAAAAACACAAGCAGGGGCTTGGTGAACTCCATAATCAGGCGTCGGACCTTTATGCCGGGAATTGCCCGGTGAATCCAGTGCTTAACGAAAATTATTCAAAGCTTGCGGAAGAGGAACGCATACTCCCCCGGGAAACGCGTGTCACTCTTGCTCAACTTCGTTCTGGATACTGTAACAGGTTAAACTCTTACCTATCCAGAATCAACCCCGACATACAAAATGTATGCCCCGCTTGCCATGTGTCCCCACATGACACCAACCATCTCTTCAATTGTAATGTGGAACCAACGCCTCTAACACCCCTTTCCTTATGGTCCACCCCTGTTGAAACGGCAAGTTTCCTTGGACTCCCGTTAGAGGATATTGATGACAATTTGTGATCGGTCGCGGCTATTAGGTGTGATGCGTTATGAGAACCAAGATGTGCCACTTAACTTTAGTTTGGAAAAAGGGTTCAGCAGTAATCGGGTACTGGTGGAAAAGACTCGACGAAGGCCACGAAATTCAAAGGTAAAGGTTGATGGAACAAATGGGCCAAACAAATCAAAACCGGAGGTACCTGTGAGAGAAACACTGGCATTGAAAAGCCCTAACGGACGTACTAAAACGAAGAAAGAATGCAAGGGTGGTTTCAAGCCAAAGCACACTACTGTTGTGAAGCGTCGGAACGATACTGATTATGCAAAGCAAATCCGTCCAGCGCAAGCTCTGCGAAGTAGTTCTTCATTGGCCGATCAACAGAGTGCGAGAGAACGATTCAGAATAATGAGTAGTAAGATGGAACACAGGTACGACAGGGAAAATAATTCGGAAGGTTTCCGGAATGGAGATTTGGTACTGTTAAACAACCCTCACCGGCGGAAAGGTGTTCCAGCCCAATTTCGGTGCAGTTGGGAAGGCCCGTACAAAGTTGTGAAGAAGATCAGTGATACCATCTACCGCATACAAACCACTGGGAAACCACGGATTAGAAGGGTGGTACATTTGGAGATGCTAGCGGCGTTTAGATTGGGAGATTTGTCTGATCGGGACGATAAACAATTATAAACTATTAGAAACTATATGAGAACTATACACACACGAATATAGTTGGTAAGTTCTGGAAATGGAAGAGCCTAGAAGTATGCAGCGTAAACTATAAAAGCGGGGCAGGCGAGTAAGAAGTAATTCAGTTTGATTTGAGATTTCGATTAAGCGCTATCTAGCGAGCTATAGCAGAATTATTTTGAATAGTAGAGTTTCATTTGAGCTATCAATCAGTTTGGTTATTAAGCTTGCTATTCGTTGCAAAGTATAAGTGTTATTGTGAAGTACTGTAATAAAGGTCATTTTTCAATTATTCAATATTGGAGTCATTTATTCAACAGTTTAGCGATACGAACTTAGCAGAGGGTTGCAAATAAGAGGATTTGCAAGCAATTTCGTTACAGTATGTATGTATCATAATTTTTTTTTTTCCATTTTCCAATCTCCAATATCACTTTATGGTTGTATGATTCGAATCCAGTAATTTGTATAATCCGGTGAGTTTTAATATAATATGTACAGATGCTCTAGTCCATTTAATTGTGGTAATTATTTTTCGTTTATTTCATTTTTGTGAATGTCATATCATCCAAAGATAGTTGTTTGATGGTCTTTATATTTCTTTTAACATTTTTCTTGTCTATATTTTAGCACACTCCTTTAATTTTTATCATGACTGTACATTTATGTATTTCATGGTTATTAATATTAAAATTGATTTGATTTAAAGCATATGTCTGTCTTTGCTAATAGTCCAATCCTTTTAGCACACTCCTTTACTTATTATCATGACTGTACATTTATGTATTTGATTATAATTTGTCTTATCCAAGAATTATGGTCAAATTTGGTATATCTAATTGTTTAAATTTTATTTAAAACATATGTATGTCTTTGCAAGTAGTCCAATCCTTTTAGCTCCTTTAATTTTTATCGTGACTGTACATTTGTGTATTTGATTGACTTTGACTTTTTTTTTTTTCGTTTGCCCTCGGGACATTATATATTTTATTTTCCCTTCACACTGGACTGCGCACTTCATTTAATTTTTCCGTTTGTCTTATTTATTTTAGGTTCTTTTCTTTTTCATTACAGTTATATGTTTCGTTTGTCCTCAGTCACATTAAATATTTCCAAAAAAAGTCCCGTTTTTTGTTCCGTTGATCTCAAATTGTCCTTGGTTATTAATTTTAAATGATTTAAAGCATATATGTCTTTGCCAAAATTCCAATCCTTTTAGCACACTCTTTTAATTTTTATCATGACTGTACATTTATGTATTTCATGGTTATTAATTTAAAATTGATTTGATTTAAAGCATATGTATGTCTTTGCCAATAGTCCAATCCTTTTAGCACACTCCTTTAATTTTTGCCCTGACTGTACATTTATGTATTTGATTATAATTTGTCTTATCCAAGAGTTATGGTCAAATTTGGTATATATAATTGTTAAATTTTTATTTAAGGCATATGTATGTCTTTGCAAGTAGTCCAATCCTTTTAGCTCCTTTAATTTTTATCAGGATTCATTTAATTTTACCGCTTGTCTTATTTATGTTAGGTTCTTTTCTTTATCATTACAGTTATATGTTTCTTTGTTCTCAGCGACATTATATATTTCCAAAACGGTATGTATGTACATAACGAGATAGTTTTATGTATATATAATTTGCATTTGTTTTAAATTTATCATTTTAATATGATAATAATTAATTAAATTTAATTGAATTTAATATATTGGATAATTGCCCGCTGGCAATTGTCCGTGTTTGACATTGACCCGCGTATAAAACGAAAGTTTTATACACATATGTTTGCACATCACATTTGGTTTAATATTTCTTTCACTTATTAGGCTCGAAAGCCCTTGACTATTTTTAAACAATTACACAAAATGAAGTTTAGATATATTGATTTAATGGTTTACTCCAGATACGATAATTTTTTATTTAATCTTTGCCACTTCGATTTCCGCACCATCCTCCATTTTGATCTCAACCGCATGCATCACGTCCTATTTTTTGCACACGGTTGAGCTATGGGGAAAAACGAACTTAGCGCGACGACGTTACAAACCGAAGTGTTCCTTCATTATATGACATTCGACTGCTTAGTCCACTGCCTTCCACTCTATTCGCAACATAACCTCTACTTAAGCTGCCAAACTATATAGTAAACAATGGTGCTTATAGTGTAAAGGCGAACTACCTTGCCATTAGTGATGGACGATATGGCGATTTTGAGCTATCAGTGAAAATAGATATGGCTATTTTTGAATATCGGCTATTTTTTATAGCTATAGCGATCGTTTTATTGCAACAAGCGATTCCATACAGAAGAGCGATTTTGAGCTATCAGTGAATATAAGTATGGCTATTTTTTTACAGCTATGGCTATTTTTTACAGCTATGGCGATCGCTTTAATTTATCTTTAATAAGCGAATCTGCAATTATTTGTATACTTGTATATAAAAAATGAATGTTTAAGTCTTTTTACCAGAGTAGATTGAATGTTATACATTAATTTATACTAAATTAAATTTTATTAGAATACTAGCCTTTACCCGCGGCCCCGTCCGCAAGGAGAAAATAAAATATATGTGCTATTCACGTTAGCCTGCTTATCAAGTTGTCTGTTTAAAAAATTTTTTCTGTCAATGTATTTTATTTTTTAATACAGTAAAAAAAAAGAACTAACTGAGCTGATGGGCACGCTTACATGAATAGTACAATACACTTTTTTCGAATTAAAAAAAATACATTTTGTTTCTAAGTTAAATTAATTGATATGACAGGGGTGAAACAATTACTACTCATAGAACAAAGGAGTGAAACTACAATTAGCTAAAACCAAAAAGAAGTTTTTAAATGAAAGCGGTGTTGCTTTCTCGGGTATTTAGTTGGTTAAAATATTACAAAAATTTTAATTATAGTTGTAATAGTTCGTTACAGGATTCATTTAAAAATAGAACGAAAAAGCTGTGATATATTAAAGATAAAACATACCGAATTTTAATTACGAATAATTTGCCGTAAATCCACGGCCATGTGTGCTGAATTACCGGTTTCGAAGAGACCTAAAATGATCCCGGAAGTGTCCCTAAATGACACCAAATAGTCACGAAATGATGCCGACGGGATCCTGGACAAATCTCGAAAACTATCCAGAAATGATGCCGGAAGGGTCCCAAAATAATCCCGAAGTAGTCACGAAAAGTCCCGAAATGACCCTGACGGGATCCCGGACGGATCCCGAAAACCATCCAGATTTGATTCCTGAACGGTCCGCAAATGATCCCGATATAGTCCGAAAAAGTCCCGAAAAAACTCTGACGGGATCCCGGACAAATCCCGAAAATCGCCCAGAAATTATCCCGGAGGAGTCCCAAAATGATTCCGAAATAGTAGTCACGAAAAAGGCCCGAAATGACCCTGACGGGATCCCGAAAACCATCCAGAAATGACTCTGGAGGGATCCCCAAATGATCCCGGAAAAGTCCACAAACCATCCAGAATTGATCTCTGAAGGTTTCGCAAATGATCCCGAAATAGTCCCGAAAGTCACGAAAAACTCAGACCCATCCCGAAGATCATGAAGAAATTATCCTGGAAGGGTCCCAAAATTACCCCGAAATAACTCTGACGGGATCCCGGACAGATCCCGAAAATCATCCAGAACTGAGCTCTGAAACGTCCCCAAATAATCCAGAAATAGTCCGGAAAAAGTCCCGAAAAAACTCCGTCGGGATCCCGGACAGATCCCGAAAATCACCCAGAAATTATGCCGGAGGGGTCCCAAAATGATTCCGAAATAGTCCCGAAAAAGTCCCGAAATGACCTTGAGGGGATCCCAGACCGATACCGAAAACCATCCAGAATTGATCTCTAAAGGGTCCGCAATTTATCGCAGATAAAGCCGCGAAAAAACTACGAAGGGATCCCGAACAGATCTCGAAAATCATAGAGAAATTATCCCGGAAGGGTCCCAAAATGATCCCGAAATAGTCCCGAAAAGGCGCGAAATAACCCTGACGGGATCCCGGACGGATCCCGAAAACCACCCAGAAATGATCTTTAAGGGCAACTGACCCCGAAATAGTCGTGAAAAAGTCCCGAAATTACCCCGACGGGATCCCGAAAACCATCCAGAAATTATCCCTGAAGGATCCCCAAATGATCCAAGAACAGTCTCGAAACTCCCTGACATTTTCCCGAAAAAGTAAAAAATAAACCCGACGGGATCTCGGACGGATCCCGAAAACGATCCAGAAATGATGCCGGAAGGGACCCCAAATGATCCCGAAAAATTCCCGAAATTCCCCCGATGGGATCCCGGACGGATCCCGGACCATCCAGAAATGATGCCGGCTGGTACCCCAAAATGTTCCCGAAATAGGCCAGAAATGACCCCGTCGGGATCCCGGACGGATACCCAAAAGTATACAGAAATGATGCTGGAAGGTGAAATGATCCCCTTAAAGAAAGATGAAAAATGAAATGATCCCCTTATAGTTCCGAAATGATCCTGACGGGATTCCCGACGGATCCCGGAAACTATCCAGAAATGATGCCGGAAAGGTTCCCAAGTTATCCCCAAATATTCCCGAAATTACCCTGACGGTATCCCGGACGGATCACGAAAACCATCCGGAAATGATGGCGAAAGGGTCCCCAAATGATCCCGCATTAGTCGCGGGTTCCGAAATGACCCTGACGGGATCCCCGAAGGATCCCGGAAACTATCCAGAAATGATGCCGGAAAGGTTCCCAAGTTATCCCCAAATAGTCCCGAAATAACCCTGACGGTATCCCGGACGGATACCGAAAACCATCTAGAAAAGTGGCCGGAAGATACCCCAAATGATCCCGAAAAAGTCCTGAAATGATCCAGACGGGATCCCGGACGGATCCCGAAAACCATCTAGAATTGATACCGGAAGGTACCCCAAATGATGCCGAAATAGTCCCGAAATGACATCGACGGGATCCCGGACGGATCCCGAAAACCATCCAGAAATGATGCCGGAATGGACCCCAAATGATCCCGCAAAAGTCCCAAAATGACCCCGACAGGATCCCGGACGGATCCCGAAAACAATCCAGAAATGATGCCGGAATGGACCCCAAATGGTCCCGCAAAAGTCCCAAAATGACCCCGACAGGATCCCGGACGGATCCCGAAAACCATCCAGAAATGATGCCGGAATGGACCCCAAATGGTCCCGAAATGACACCGACGGGATCCCGGACGGATACCGAAAACCATCCAGAAATGATGCCGGCAGGTACTCCAAATTATCCCGAAATAGTCCCGAAGTGACCCTGACGGGATCGCGGACGGATTCCGAAAACCATCCAGAAATGATGCCGATAAGGTCCCCAAATGATCCTGTATTAGTCGAGAAAAAATTCCGAAATGACTCCGACGGGATCCCGGACGGATCCCGAAAACCATCTAGAATTGATACCGGAAGGTACCCCAAATGATGCCGAAATAGTCCCGAAATGACATCGACGGGATCCCGGACGGATCCCGAAAACCATCCAGAAATGATGCCGGAGGAGACCCCAAATGATCCCGCTAAAGACCCAAAATGACCCCGATAGGGTCCCGGATGGATCCCGTAAACCATCCAGAAATGATGCCGGAAGAGATCCCAAATGATCCCGCAAAAGTCCCAAAATGACCCCGACAGGATCCCGGACGGATCCCGTAAACCATCCAGAAATGTTGTCGGAAGAGACCCCAAAAGATCCCGCAAAAGTCCCTAAATGACCCCGACAGGATCCCGGACGGATCCCGAAAACCATCCAGAAATGATGCCGGGAGAGACCCCAAATGATCCCGCAAAAGTCCCAAAATAACCCCGACAGGATCCCGGACGGATCCCGTAAACCATCCAGAAATGATGCCGGAGGAGACCCCAAATGATCCCGCTAAATTCCCAAAATGACCCCGACAGGGTCCCGGACGGATCCCGTAAACCATCCAGAAATGCTGCCGGAAGAGACCCCAAATGATCCCGCAAAAGTCCCAAAATGACCCCGACAGGATCCCGGACGGATCCCGTAAGCCATCCAGAAATGATGCCGGAAGAGACCCCAAATGATCCCGCAAAAGTCCCAAAATGACCCCGACAGGATCCCGGACGGATCCCGTAAACCATCCAGAAATGATGCCGGAGGAGACCCCAAATGATCCCGCAAAAGTCCCAAAATGACCGCGACAGCATCCCGGACGGATCCCGTAAATCATCCAGAAATGATGCCGGAAGAGACCCCAAATGATCCCGCAAAAGTCCCAAAATGACCGCGACAGGATCCCGGACGGATCCCAAAAACCATCCAGAAATGATGCCGGAGGAGACACCAAATGATCCCGCAAAAGTCTCAAAATGACCCAGACAGGATCCCGGACGGATCCCGAAAACCATCCAGAAATGATGCTGGAAGAGACCCCAAATGATCCCGCAAAAGTCCCAAAATGACCCCGACAGGATCCCGGAAGGATCCCGTAAACCATCCAGAAATGATGCCGGAAGAGACCCCAAATGATCCCGCAAAAGTCCCAAAATTACGCCGACGGGATCCCGGACGGATCCCGGAAACCATCCAGAAATGATGCCGGAGGAGACCCCAAATGATCCCGCAAAATTCTCAAAATGACCCCGACAGGATCCCGTACGGATCCCGAAAACCATCCAGAAATGATGCTGGAAGAGACCCCAAATGATCCCGCAAAAGTCCCAAAATGACCCCGACAGGATCCCGGACGGATCCCGTAAACCATCCAGAAATGATGCCGGAAGAGACCCAAAATGATCCCGCAAAAATCCCAAAATGACCGCGACAGGATCCCGGACGGATCCCTAAAAGCATCCAGAAATGATGCCGGAAGAGACCCCAAATGATCCCGCAAAAGTCCCAAAATGACCCCGACAGGATCCCGGACGGATCCCGTAAACCATCCAGAAATGATGCCGGAGGAGACCCCAAATGATCCCGCTAAAGTCCCAAAATGACCCCGACAGGGTCCCGGACGGATCCCGTAAACCATCCAGAAATGATGCCGGAATAGACCCCAAATGATCCCGCAAAAGTCCCAAAATGACCCCGACAGGATCCCGGACGGATCCCGTAAACCATCCAGAAATGATGCCGGAAGAGACCCCAAATGATCCCGCAAAAGTCCCAAAATGACCGCGACAGGATCCCGGACGGATCCCGTAAACCATCCAGAAATGATGCCGGAAGAGACCACAAATGATCCCGCAAAAGTCCCAAAATGACCCCGACAGGATCCCGGACGGATCCCGTAAACCATCCAGAAATGATGCCGGAGGAGACCCCAAATGATCCCGCAAAAGTCTCAAAATGACCCCGACAGGATCCCGGACGGATCCCGAAAAGCATCCAGAAATGATGCCGGAGGAGACCCCAAATGATCCCGCAAAAGTCCCAAAATGACCCCGACAGGATCCCGGACGGATCCCGTAAACCATCCAGAAATGATGCTGGAGGAGACCCCAAATGATCCCGCTAAAGTCCCAAAATGACCCCGACAGGGTCCCGGACGGAGCCCGTAAACCATCCAGAAATGATGTTTAAGTTGGCTGATCACTGCAGTGTATTCCAAGCGGAAATTGCTGCGATTAAGGATGCGGTGGATGGAATGCTATCCAGTGCTACCACGGTTAGGGAATTTAACATCTACTCTGATAGCCAATCGGCTATCAAGGCCTTGAGCTCAACTACAGTGCGATCGAGGGTGGTCTGGGAGTGCCTGACCTCGCTTGCGATTGCATCGAATTATTTTACAATTAAGATTATCTGGGTCCCGGGCCATAGTGATATCCCGGGTAACTGTCAAGCGGATCTCTTAGCCCGCATCGGTACAACTGAACCGGATGAAGATGGCTGTAGGGACTTCGGGATCCCGCTGGCCACCTGTGGATTGCTCCTCCATAGCTGGGCCTCGAATCAGCTCAGCAAACGTTGGGCGGATACCACGTCTTGCAGGGTAGCAAGATCTTTCTGGCCGAAAGTGGATGGCAGGAGGTCTGCTGAAATAATTGGGTTCACTAAGGCTCACCTATCAATGGTCATTGGGGTTTTGACAGGGCACTGTCCCATGGGTATCCATGCGGTACGTCTCAATATACTGGAAACTCCATCCTGCTGCAGCTGTATGGAGGATGATGAGGTGGAATCACCAAATCACTTTATGCTTGATTGTCCAGCTTTTGCCAGAATTAGGCGAAAGTACTTCGGTCGCGACTCACTTGGATCTCCCGAGGATATATCCAAAGTTGAGATCGGTATCATTCGGAGCTTTATCGTTGCTACCCAACGATTCTCTAAGTAGCTGGATCTAGGTCACCGTTATTTTTGGTGTATGTGGTATCACAACGGACCTTCGTGTTGTCCAAGTGAGCTATCCTTATCAGGGCAGCTACCACCTAACCTATCCTATCCTATGCCAAAATGACGCCGACGGGATCCCTGACGGATCCCGTAAACCATCCAGAAATGATGCCGGAAGAGACCCCAAATGATCCCGCAAAAGTCCCAAAATGACCCCGACAGGATCCCGGACGGATCCCGTAAACCATCCAGAAATGATGCTGGAGGAGACCCCAAATGATCCCGCTAAAGTCCCAAAATGACCCCGACAGGGTCCCGGACGGAGCCCGTAAACCATCCAGAAATGATGCCGAAAGAGACCCCAAATGATCCCGCAAAAGTCCCAAAATGACGCCGACGGGATCCCTGACGGATCCCGTAAACCATCCAGAAATGATGCCGGAAGAGACCCCAAATGATCCCGCAAAAGTCCCAAAATGACCCCGACAGGATCCCGTAAACCATCCGGAAATGATGCCGGAAGAGACCCCAAATGATCCCGCAAATGTCCCAAAATGACCCCGACAGGATCCCGGACGGATCCCGTAAACCATCCAGAAATGATGCCGGAAGAGACCCCAAATGATCCCGCAAAAGTCCCAAAATAACGCCGACGGGATCCCGGACGGATCCCGTAAACCATCCAGAAATGATGCCGGAAGAGACCCCAAATGATCCCGCAAAAGTCCCAAAATGACGCCGACGGGATCCCGGACGGATCCCGTAAACCATCCAGAAATGATGCCGGAAGAGACCCCAAATGATCCCGCAAAAGTCCCAAAATAACGCCGACGGGATCCCGGACGGATCCCGAAAACCATCCAGAAATGATGCCGGAAGGGTCCCCAAATGATCGCGAAAATGTCCCAAAATAACCCCGACGGGATCCCGGACGGATCCCGAAAACTATACAGAAATGATCCCGGAAGGGTCCCAAAATGATCCCGAAATAGTCCCGAAAAAGTCCCGAAATTACCCCGGCGTAATCCCGGACCGATCCCGAAAACCATCCAGAAATGATCCCAGAGGGTCTCGATATGACCCTTACGGGATTACAAATAAGGTGAAGCTAATTATAAAACCATGTTAATAAGGCAGCAGGTGCATTGGAGCGAATAAAAAGTTACATAGAAACATACAGGTAAAGCTAATAAAAGCGTGCTAATAAAAACAATTGATGGAGGGCGGATGGAGGGAGTAGAGGAGAGGACCACTGATCGTTCCTCCAAAATTGTCTAGATCTCTTTCTGTATGTACCAGATACCAAAAACTATTGATTTAGGAGAAAATTTATATTGAGTTATAACAATTTATAGATTTTACACCAGAGGGGGAGATAAAGGGGGGTGGGCGGGCGGAGGGTGTCACTGCTTACTTTGTAAGCCCTCGACTTATTTGACCCCTTGAGTCTGTGATATTGGTGAAGGCCAGTATACGTAAAGTTATAATGTGTAAAAATTATTGAAAAATAATTTCTCGAAGGGGTCTTGGGACCCCCACCCCTCTTTCCATGTTCGAAAAAAATTTCGCTAGTAGACTACTGTCTGTGTCCCAAATTTCATCAAAATCCGTGTAGCCATTCTGGCGTGATTCAGTCGCAAAGACGAAAAAATATAATAATTAAATTATAACTGTTCCTAGGGGGCGGCGACCACGCCCCTTTTGAAAAATATATAGCTAGTAGATCCTTCTAGACTATTGGCTATATGTGTGCAAAATTTCATCCAAATCGGTCCAGCCGTTCTTGCGTGATTGAGTCACAAAGACAAACGTCTGGACAAACATCCAAACATCCAAACATCTTCACATCCAAACTTTCCCATTTATAATATACTAGCCTTTACCCGCGGCCCGTCCGCAAGGAGAAAATGAAATATGTGGGCTATTCACGTTAGCCTGCTTATAAAGTTATCTGTTTAAAATTTTTTTTCTGTCTAATGCATTTTATTTTTGTAATTGAGTAAAAAAAAGAACTTTATGAGCTGATAATCTGATAGGATCCCAAAATGATAACGAAATTATCCAGAAAAAGCCGCGAAATGACCCCGACGCTATCGCGGACGGATCCCGAAAACCACCCGGAAACGCCCCGGAAGTGTTTCCAAAAGTTCCCGAAGTAGTCCCAAAAAAACCCGAAATGACAACGACACGATTCTAGACTTATCCAGATAACCACACAGAAATGATGTCTGAAGGGTACCAAATTGATCCCGAAATAGTCCCGAAAAAGTTCCGAAATTACCCTGACGGGCTCCCGGACGGATCTCAGAAACCATCCAGAAAATATCCAGGAAGGGTCCCTAAATTATCCCGACTAACTCCAGAAAAAGTTCCGAAATGGCTCCGAGGGGATCCACGATGGATCGCGAAAACCATACAGAAATGATTCCGGAAGGATTCCAAAATGATCCCGAAATAGTCCGGAATTGACCCAGATGGGATCCCGCACAGATCCAGAAATGATCCCGGAAGGGTGCAAAACTATCCCGGAAAAGTAACAAAAAATCCCGAAATGGCTCCTACGGCATCCCGGACGGATCCAGAAATGATCTCGGAAGGGTCCCCAAATGATCCCAAAATGGTCCCGAAATGACCCTGATGGATCCGGCAAACCATCAAGAAATTATGCCGAAAGGGTCCCAAAATGATCCCGAAATAATACAGAAAAAGTCACGAAACGACCCCTAGAGGATCCCCAAATGATCGCGTATTATCCCCGAAAAGGTCCCGAAATAACCCCGACGGGATCCCGGACAAATCCCGAAAACCATCCAGAAATGATGCCGGAAGGAATCCCAAATGATTCCGTAAAAGTCCCGCATTGATTCCGACGGGATCCCGAACGGATACCGAAAATCATCCAGAAGTGATGCTGGAAAGGTCCTCAAATGATCACCTAATAGTCCCGAAATGACCCTTAATGGGTCATGGACGGATCCCATAAACCATCCAGAAATGATCCCGATATATTCCCGAAATGACCCTGACGGGATCTCGAACGCACCCCTAAATGACCCTGACGGGATCCCGGACAGATCCCGAAATCCATCCAGAAATGATCTTGGGAGGGACCCCAAATGATCCCGAAAAAGTCCCGCAATGATTCCGAGGGGATCCTGATCGGATACCGATAACCATCCAGAAGTGATGCCGGAAAGGTCCTCAAATGATCACCTAATACCAAAATGACCCTGACGGCATCCCGGACTGATCCCAAAATCCATCCAGAAATGATCTTGGGAAGGTCCCAAAATTATCCCGAAATAGTCTCGGAAAAGTTCAGAAAATACCCTGACGGGTTCCCGGACGAATCCTGAAAGCCATCTCTAAATGATCCCGAAAAAGTCCCGAAATGACCCTGACTGGACCCCGAAAGGATCCCGAAAACTATCCAGAAATGATGCCGGAAATGTCCTCAAATGATCACCTAATAGTTCCGAAAAGACCCTGACGGGATCCCGAACGGATCCCAACAACTATCTAGAAATGATGCCGAAAGGGCCGCAAATGATCCCGTATTAGTCGAGAAAAAGTCCCGAAATGAACCCGACGGGATGCCGGACGAATCCCAAAAACCAGCCAGAAATGATGCCGGAAGGGACACCAAATGATCCCGAAAAAGTCCCGCAATAATTCCGACGGGATCCTGAGCGGATACCGAAAACCATCCAGAAGTGGTGCCGAAAATGTCCTCAAATGATCACCTAATAGTCCCAAAATGACCCTGACGGCATCCCGGACAGATCCCGAAATCCATCCAGAAATGATCTTGGGAGGGTCCCAAAATTATCCCGAAATAGTCTGGGAAAAGTCCAGAAATTACCCTGACGGATACCGGACGAATCCTGAAAACCAATCTTAAATGATGCCGAAAAAGTCCCGAAATGACCCTGATGGGACCCGGAAAGGATCCCGAAAACTAACCAGAAATGATGCCGGAAAGGTCCTCAAATGATCTCCCAATAGTTCCGAAAAGACCCTGACGGGATCCCGAACGGATCCCGACAACTATCCAGAAATGATACCGAAAGGGTCCGCAAATGATCCCGTATTAGTCGAGAAAAAGTCCCGAAATGACCCCGACGGGATGCCGGACGAATCCCAAAAACCATCCAGAAATGATTTTGGAAGGGACCCTAATGATCCCGAAAAAGTCCAGCAATTATTCCGACGGGAATCTGAACGGATACCGAAAACCATCCAGAAGTGATGCCGGAACGGTCCTCAAATGCTCACCTAATAGTCCCAAAATGACCCTGAGGGCATCCCGGACAAATCCCGAAATCCATCCATAAATGATCTTGAGAAGGTCCCAAAATGATCCCGAAATAGTCTCGGAAAAGTTCAGAAATTACCCTGACGGGTTCCCGGACGAATCCTGAAAGCCATCCTTAAATGATCCCGAAAAAGCCCCGAAATGACCCTGACGGGATCCCGAAAGGATTCCAAAAACTATCCAGAAATGATGCCGGAAAGGTCCTCAAATGATCCCCTAATAGTTCCGAAATGACCGTGACGGGATCCCGAACGGATCCCGACAACTATCCAGAAATTATGCCGAAAGGGTCCGCAAATGATCCCGTATTAGTCGAGAAAAAGTCCCGAAATGACCCCGACGGGATCCCGGACGAACCCCAAAAACCATCCAGAAATGATGCCGGTAGGTATCCCAAATGATCCCGAAATAATCCCGAAATGACCTCGTCGGCATCCCGGACGGATACCGAAACTTATCCAGAAATGATGCCGGAAAGGTCCACAAATGATCCCCTAATAGTCCCGAAATTACCCTGATGGGATCCCGGACGGATCCCGATAACCATCCAGAAATAATGCCGGAAGAGCCCCCAAATGATCCCGAAAAAGTCCCTAAATGACCCCGACGATATCCCGGACGGATCCCGAAAACCATCCAGAAATGATGCCGGAAGAGCCCCCAAATGATCCCAAAAAAGTCCCCAAATGACCCCGACGAGATCCCGCACGGATCCCGAAAACCATCCAGAAATGATGCCGGAAGAGCCCCAAATGATCCCGAAAAAGTCCCCAAATGACCCCGACATACTCCAGAAAAGGTTCCGAAATGGCTCCGAGGGAATCAACGACGGATCGCGAAAACCATACAGAAATGATTCCGGAAGGATCCCAAAATGATCCCGAAATAGTCCGGAAATGACCCAGATGGGATCCCGCACAGATCCAGAAATGATCCCGGAAGGGTCCGAAAACTATCCCGGAAAAGTAACAAAAAATCCCGAAATGGCTCCTACGGCATCCCGGACGGATCCAGAAATGATCTCGGAAGGGTCCCCAAATGATCCCAAAATGGTCCCGAAATGACCCTGATGGACCCGGCAAACCATCAAGAAATTATGCCGGAAGGGTCCCCAAATGATCCCGAAATAAAACAGAAAAAGTCACGAAACGACCCCTAGAGGATCCCCAAATGATCCCGTATTAGCCCCAAAAAAGTTCCAAAATGGCCCTGACTGGATCCCGAAAGGATTCCGAAAACAATACAGAAATGATGCCGGAAAGGTCCTCAAATGATCCCCTAATAGTCCCGAAATGACCGTGACGGGATCCCGACAACTATCCAGAAATGATGCCGAAAGGGTCCGCAAATGATCCCGTATTAGTCGAAAAAAAGTCCCGAAAGGACCACGACGGGATCCCGGACGAATCCCAAAAACCATCCAGAAATGATGCCGGTAGGTATCCCAAATGATCCCGAAATAGTCCCGAAATGACCTCGTCGGCATCCCGGACGGATCCCGAAAATTATCCAGAAATGATGCCGGAAAGGTTCCCAAATGATCCCCTAATAGTCCCGAAATTACCCTAATGGGATCCCGGACGGATCCCGAAAACCATCCAGAAATGATGCCGAAAGGGTTCCCAAATGATCCCGTATTAGTCGCGAAAAAGTCCCGAAATGACCCCGACGGGATCCCGGACGGATCCCGAAAACCATCCAGAAATGATGCCGAAAGGGTTCCCAAATGATCCCGTATTAGTCGCGAAAAAGTCCCGAAATGACCCCGACGGGATCCCGGACGGATCCCGAAAACCATCCATAAATGATGCCGGATGAGCCCCAAAATGATCCCGAAAAAGTCCCCAAATGACCCCGACGAGGTCCCGGACGGATCCCGAAAACCATCCAGAAATGATGCCGGAAGAGCCCCCAAATGATCCCGAAAAAGTCCCCATATGACCCCGACGAGATCCCGCACGGATCCCGAAAACCATCCAGAAATGATGCCGGAAGGGTCCCCAAATGATCGCGAAATAGTTCCGAAATGATTCCGGAATAGTCCCGAAAATGTTCCAAAATAACCCCGACGTGATCCCGGACGGATCCCGTAAACTATACAGAAATGATCCCGGAAGGGTCCCAAAATGATCCCGAAATAGTCCCGAAAAAGTCCCGAAATTACCCCGGCGTAATCCCGGACCGATCCCGAAAACCATCCAGAAATGATCCCGGAAGGGTCTCGATATGACCCTTACGGGATTACAAATAAGGTGAAGCTAATTATAAAACCATGTTAATAAGGCAGCAGGCGCATTGGAGCGAATAAAAAGTTAGATAGAAACATACAGGTAAAGCTAATAAAAGCGTGCTAATAAAAACAATTGATGGAGGGCGGATGGCGGGAGTAGAGGAGAGGACCACTGATCGTTCCTCCAAAATTGTCTAGATCTCGTTCTGTATGTACCAGATACCAAAAACTATTGATTTAGGAGAAAATTTAGATTGAGTTATAACAATTTATGGATTTTACACCAGAGGGGGATATAAAGGGGGCGGGCGGAGGGTGTCACTGCTTACTTTGTAAGCCCTCGACTTATTTGACCCCTTGAGTCTGTGATATTGGTGAAGGCCAGTATACGTAAAGTTATAATGTGTAAAAATTATGAAAAATAATTTCTCGAAGGGTCGTGGGACCCCCACCCCTCTTTCCATGTTCGAAAAAAATTTCGCTAGTAGACTACTGTCTGTGTCCCAAATTTCATCAAAATCCGTGTAGCCATTTTGGCGTGATTCAGTCGCAAAAACGAAAAAATATAATAATTAAATTATAACTGACCCTAGGGGGCGGGGACCACGCCCCTTTTTAAAAATATATAGCTAGTAGATCCTTCTAGACTATTGGCTATATGTGTGCAAAATTTCATCCAAATCGGTCCAGCCGTTCTTGCGTTATTGAGTCACAAAGACAAACGTCTGGACAAACATCCAAACATCCAAACATCCAAACATCCAAACATCCAAACATCCAAACATCCAAACATCCAAACATCTAAACATCCAAACATCCAAACATCTTAACATCCAAACTTTCCCATTTATAATATATATTAGATATTAGATATTAGATATGAACCAAAATTGGAATAAAAAGAAAAAAGTATGTACCTTTAATTGTAAACTAATGTAATGTGAAATTCTAATCTTCTGAGATATTATGATATATATTATTAACTGGCTGACGACAATATGTTCAGACCATAGTGTACCTATACCAAGTGTGTTCACTTACCGATAAACGTCAAAACTACAAACAGCCTCGCTCACCTGATGGAAATCTCAGGTCTAGAGTCGCATTTTTGGTCTCAACGACAACATTTTTGACTACCAATCGTATCGACTTTTTCAATTTTTCAATCATTCGGCGCACTCGGTAATGGTATCCATTTTGAATTCGCTGTCATTCCGAATTCAGCGAGTGCCTGTCAGAATGCTTGACAGATAAGTCAACACACTTGTACTTGTACACTATGGTTCAGACTCGTATTACACTCAATGAGATGAAACTAGCTGAAATAAATGTATATGCATCTTTGTTTTATAAATTTTGTTAATTGAAAATGCTTTGATTTTTAAATGTAAGATGAATCAACCCGAAATAAATCTGTATATGTAACACCATAAAGACATGATTTATTTACTATATTATACTACACCGATGTGTTCAGAAATACTCCGTGTACAAGTACAAGTGTGTTGACTTATCTGTCAAGCATTCTGACAGGCACTCGCTGGATTCGGAATGACAGCGAATTCAAAATGGATACCATTACCGAATGCTCCGAATGATTGAAAAATTGAAAAAGTCCATACGATTGGTAGTCAAAAATGTTGTCGTTGAGACTAAAAATGCGACTCTAGACCTGAGATTTCCATCAGGTGAGCGAGGCTGTTTGTAGTTTTGACGTTTATCGCTTAGTGAACACACTTGGTATAGGTACACTATGGCTTTGTTCCGTTCGCTGTTTCGGAAAGTAAAGCACACAGATGAGTAATGATGAACGATATCTCACTATCGATGATTGCATCGCTGCTATTAGTATTAGAATTTCATGCTAAAGGAAAATCGCCAATCGCTATAAGCGCTATAATCGCTATTGGCGATATTCTGCCAGAGGTGATTGTATTAAAAAAAATCGAATGAAGGAAAATAGCCAATCACTGATATATTTGGATTGCAATAGCTATAGCTATTAGCGATTTGTCAATAGCGGCGATGCAATCACCAATAGCGAAATATCGATCCATCACTACTTGCCATGCACAGCTGTTTTATGCGGCGAAATTTTAAGAAAAAATTTGACATATTTTTATAGCAGATAGCTGTAACCTAGAAAATCTATTTAAAGCAAATTTTTATAAATAAAAATGCTTTTGCGGAAATTATCGAATTATGGCATACTACGTGCAAGCCTTCGCTCACAGCAATGCACAGCATCTACAAGCTCCAATGTGTTGGACACTACGTCGTCTACTTTGCTCTACGACCGCGATCCCCAACCACAATTCACAGATCCTGAAACTCAAAAGCTACTGCAGTCCATGACACAAATGGATCTAGATAAAATCTTTCAAAAACAGTCGGTTAAGGACAATTCCGTCGAATATAAGCTTATGACTGTTGAAATGTTGGAGAAAGAATATCGTAAAACGGTTGAGCGCGCTAGAAAAAGATTACAAATGCCGCCTATAGTGCAGTTAAAAAAAGATGAACCCCAAATTATTTCAAACGATAGCGCCTTAACAGGGTTTTCCGATACCAAATACATATTCACAGACATAACTTATGGATTACGCCAATCGGAACGTAAAGTAGTTGTGCGACAAACTGATGGTACACTAGAATATGCACCTATGGAGGTAACCAAACGAATGCGTCAATTATACTTTCCACTTGAAGGCAGAAAAATTCGAGTTCCGCAAATGTTTAAAGGTGAGCATTTACAACGTTGCCTGGATGAGCAAAAGTATTTATTCATTTTGGATCGTATGATTGTACAATTCGAACCCTATGAACCAGAGTTCCATCATATAAGCAGTAGGGTATATCAGCACATAAACGAAACTAAACAATTTGATGTATTGCGCTCTACGAGGCATTTTGGTCCAATGGCATTTTTCTATGCATGGCATCATTGTATTGATGATTTATTGTACGACATGGTGCGACGAGATTATCTACAAAACGCTGTCGAACTTATTGCGCTCTTTTACAAATTACACGGTATTAAGTATAATTACAAAGATATTTTGCAAAAGTTTGATGAAATAAGGCCCGCTGGTGATGTAGCTTTAAAGGAATTAAACAAAGAGTTGAAACGGTCAGCAAAAAATCTAAAGGCGGATATCGAAGACACTATTGGAAAAACTGCGGTTGACTTTGAAGTAGATAACTTATGTTTACCATTCCTTGAGAACTATATTAGTAAACATGCATTAAAGAAAGTTCAGCTGGAGTTGGCGACACAAACGATAAAAGAAATCAACGCTGAGAAGAAGCAATTGCTAGAGGGGCTAGCCAAAGCGCATGGTGTTTCATAAAAAAATGTATTCATAAAGCATTCTGTTTAATGAACAATAACAGTTTACCAAAGTATGTACTTGGCTTTATTTACTTTTAGCGATAAGGAGACTCCCCGAATGTTTTGGGTGTTTGAACGATATTTATGTAGTTCGCTCTTATACTTTTTCGCTGGTTAAAAGTTAAAGTCGGTTTGACTATAGATTCCCTCTATATACCTTTAGAGCACACATTTGCTTCTCTCACGACTTCTTCAATAAAATAGGTGGCGAAAATTTACTGCTCTATTTATTTACAGACTTTATAGTTCAGGCAATCCAGCTGTGCTTAAATTGCTAATATCATTCAATTTGAAGTTCGACCTAAACCGTGTACATCCTTAAGCAGCAAAATAGAATTGAAGACGGTACTCTTTTAAATTAGTTTTTTTTTTATTTAGTAAAATTTTCTAAAATTAAGAGTTTATCTGAATTTGCACTCATATTTTTGCGTTTTTTTACTTTAAGTCTTTCCATGAACCTTTTTATGCACTTTTGGCGGTGTCTGACAAATGCAAATGTGCTTTTGAATCTAATTAAACAAATTTGACAACGCAATGTATCTCGAGTGCATCCTCGCAATGCTGTCTTTTTAGGAGATTGTTGGCGCGCACTAATTTTTTTAGTAAAACTTAATTTTCTCTGCGCTGCTTGAATTAAACATTGACTAAAGTCCGAATTCAAATGATGGTTTAAATGGTTCAATAGCTTCTTGTTTGACTTAAGAATAATTCCACATGTATACAAAGGACATTGTTTTTGGGCGTTTTTATTTGGGGGCGCAAACTCGCATTGATGTAGATATAATAGCCTTGCATGTTCAATACTTTGGCCACATCTTTCACACAACGTCGATGGCCCCCAGTGTATTGCCATATGTGAGAGAGTTTGCTTAAAATTTTTGCATACTTCTCCACATTTCATACATTCTGTTTTACTGCCACTATAAATATTGGTATTATTTTGTACAAAAACCAAAAATTGTGCATAGCATCGCTGGCTATTTATATTCTCTCCATCTAACGGATCACCATCTCTTTGCATATCTTCAAAGAATAAATCAGTTTCGCATTCGCATTGTATACCGATATCTTTTTTACTAGAAAATTTCATAGTTTGAATTTCACGATCCCTTTGAGGATTGGGTCCGTCCGTTTGGCCGGCAAAGTCTTCAGCATCAGGT
The DNA here is from genome assembly GCF_040869045.1 of Eurosta solidaginis. Classification (NCBI taxonomy): domain Eukaryota; kingdom Metazoa; phylum Arthropoda; class Insecta; order Diptera; family Tephritidae; genus Eurosta; species Eurosta solidaginis. Next base: position 302,662,337 of record NC_090319.1, on the reverse strand, counting down.
TGCACCATTGTACCAAAATCTTGCGTTTGGAGTAGGTATACGTCGGCATCATCTTCCGAATCGTCTTCGGCGTCGTCGACAATGTATGATTCTGACAGAACAAGTGCTTCGGACAACTCAATTTTTTTCTGCCTGGCTAATTGATCTGATATAAATATCGTTTCCACAGCAATCATTTCAGGAACCTCTGTTACGGCCATCTAAAATATAAATTTTGTTTTTAATTATTTTTCCATTTTTATAAGTAGAGGTTTTCATGTTTTACCTGGTGAGCTACTACTGCTTTGGGACTCGATATACAACTATCAGCGCTTACAAGAATAGTTTCCGTTTTCTGAGCTTCCAGCGGCACTGATTAAAGATAAAAGAATAAACAAATCTAAATTTACGCAGCCAGCTTTAAATTTTAATTATAATAGTTACCATTTGAGATTATTGTCGAATCCATTTCTATTTGTACCACAAATAATGAAAAACAGTGTAGAACAGGAAGGGGTGGGTGGGCGTTTCCTGCAAAGGTGCTATTTTTTAAAAGCTATTGCACTGTGGCTTAAACAACATAGTCAATGATATATAGACGGAAATCAGCAGTCTTGTTAAAAAAAAAATACCAGCTTTATAAACAGCTTGTGAAAGCGTTATGGTGTTATGGCAGTTTTCCAATGATAAAGTAGAGAGCCACAACAGCTACAGAGATATCGATAGTGAAGGTTGAAAGGAAATGCCGATAGCTTGTTTAACCCTCATGTGTAATTAACTTATTGATCTTATCTTAAGGCCAAAAAACTTCCTACCCATATCCATATCCACCTCCAATGTGATCGATTAATGGTGCCTTAACCTAAAAATCGTGAAAATTTCATAAAAATGAAGAAAACGCAAAAAATTACAAACATTTTCCACAAAAAAAAAGTCTCTTAGTCAAAACGTATTCTAAACCATAAACAAAAAATATACAAAAAGTTAATTAATTCACCAAATCCAATATTTTTAGGTTATGGATATGGCGTAAAACCAAAAACCAGTTGGTTGGCTATGATATGGTTATGGCGTTAGCTTTATGGTATGGCACCATTAACCGATTACATTGATTTCCATAAGGTAGGTTCGATCAGCTGTTTTATCTGGTTATGGTTTTATGGTAATAAGTCACATTTTTTCATTTTTTTGGATATGTTATGACTAAGAGGCTTATTTTTTTGTGGATTGTGTGTGTAATTTTTTGCGTTTTCTGCATTTATTATAAAATTTCTACGACTTTTAGCTTAAGACACCATTAATCGATCACATTGGAGACGGTTATGGTTACGACTATGGCGCTAGGGTTAAGGAAGTTTAATTGGCCTTTTACAACCTCATTCAACCAGCAATTAGACCTAATTTACATATAACGAGATTAAGTTGATACAGCATCGTGCGCTAATAGCTGAGTAGAAAGCGTTTATTTCTATGGAGAACGGCAAATCGTCACAGCACCATCTACAAATATACTCCACTTGGCGCATAAAATCTGGCATCATAATCAGCGTTGAAATTTATTTTTAAATAAATGTCAATTTGTATGACAAAATGTCAAAATCAAATGGAAACAAACAAATGGCATCTCAAAATGTAAACGTCACTTAGAACTTACATAGAAAATCAAAATTCAACAGACTTCTAAGTCAAGTTAAGTTTTGAGTAACCAGTAACATGCAATGTTAATTTAACAGTACTGTAAGTGACAGTTCGCAAGCCAAGTCAAGTATATGCTAAGTATCAGTAATGGAGCCTTTATCCTCACTTAGATAATGTTTAGGAGACCCATTTAGCGGCAGTGGTTAATAACTAGCTACATAACGGGTTGTACCGAAAAGCGGAGACACACGCCTCTATTGGCCATAGTGTACACCCTATAGCTGAATCAGTTTCGGTGAATAGTGGACACACACCTATTGTAGAGGTAATAGATAGAGGTAGTGTAGAGGTAAAATATGGGGTTGGATTTTATATAAGGTGCCACGACTTTCAAACTTTTGTTGATTTGCAGGGGTAGAGGGGGTCTTAAAAATCACAAAATTATCATCCGCAGCTCTAGGAAACTCTTACTTTATGAAATATAAGCTTTTTAATTTCCAAATTTAGTAAAATTTCAACTTAAGTCCTGCACTTAAAATTCGGGTCGCACATGTCGATAGCTGTATCAAAAGACGCGTATTTGCGTCAAGATTCAAAATTCGAAAGCAGAAACTATATTTTTTATCTCGTTTAAAAGTTATTCGCGGAAAACACGTCGGTACTATTGTCGCTTTTTTCGTTGTTGCAATTAAACAAACGAGAACAAACGAAGGTGGTGAATAGTGTTGCCAGCTCCGCAACAATTTCTTTTTATCTTGGTAGAACATTATAAGGTGGTAGCACGTCGACATAAATGCAAACAAACATACTCTATAAATGTATCTTGTTTTTGTAAAACACTTTTAATAATTTGTAGTCTAATATTATTTGGGGTGCTGCGCAGAAGGGTGTACTACGCAGAAGGACATCACCGTGGCGGTAGCCACGGTTATACCACACATCCGGACTTTGCATGGCGTAGCCCAGAGTTATTTTTTATAAGCGTGGCCGAAGGCCGCCTATGCAGAAAGGTGTTCTACGCAGAATTACTGCTGGAATCAGCATAAAACTCTCTATAAAGTCCGAGTTTTTGTTTTTTTTTGGGTAATAGTCTAGTTGAGGTGTCGACTGCTAATACGCTACCAAAAATATCTAGAGAGGTGTCAAAAGACGCGTATTAATTTCAATGGCGGAAAAGAAAAATTTTATCTATGTCCAGAGATATTTGCAGTTTAAGTTGGCGATTTTCATGTGGTTGTTGTTGTGTTTTTACCCACAAAAAAATTGTGCATCACCGTGGCGGTAGTCACGGTTATACCACACACCCGGACTTGGCATGGCGTAGCCCAGGGTTATTTTTTATAAGCGCGGCCGAAGGCCGCCAACTCAGAAAGGTGTTCTGCACAAAAATACTATGGATCCCTCCCCCGGTTTCGGAGGTACCCGCAGGTCTTTTTTCGGTTTTTCGTTAATATCTTTTGAACGAGTTAATATTTTTATTTTCCGCCTTCGGATCATTAATACTGATGTCAAGACGCGTCGTTTGATACCTCTCTCGATATTTTTTGGTAGCGTATTAGCAGTCGACCCCTCAGCTAGACTATTACCTTTTTTTGTTTTGACAAATGTATGTATTCTGCACTTGGTCCAATTAAATACATTAATTTCAAATTATTCAGAGAATTACAAAACAAAATACATTGATAGTGTATGTTTGTTTGCATTTATGTCGACGTGCCACCACCTTATAATGTTCTACCAAGATAAAAAGATATTGTTGCGGAGCTGGCAACACTATTCACCACCTTCATTTGTTTTCGTTTGTTTAATTGCAAAAACGAAAAAAGCGACAAGAGTACCGACGTGTTTTCCGCGAATAACTTTTAAACGAGATAAAAAATATAGTTTCTGCTTTCGGATTCTGAACCTTGACGCAAATACGCGTCTTTTGATACCGCTATCGACATGTGCGACCCGAATTTTAAGTGCAGGACTTAAGTTAAAATTTTACTAAATTTGGAAATTAGAAAGCTTATATTTCATAAACTGAGAGTTTCCTAGAGTTGCGGAGGATAATTTTGTGATTTTATGGACCCCCGCCACCCCTCGAAAAAAAAGTTGGAAAATCGTGGCACCTTATTCAAAATATTCTCCAAAATATGGACACAAGTACTAATTTTCTACGCAGCAATTTTAGAAGTGTAGATAAAGTCGAGGTTGTCAATTATTTACTGCCGTGGTGGCAAATTAAAAAAAAGAGATAGTTCACATCACTTTAAGTTATTTTTTTAGTAAATGCATTCAATTTAGTGCATTACTTTTCCACAACACACAAGACTTGTAAAATTTTTTGTGTTCCCTCCATTCCCTTCGCCAAACACCAAAAAAAGTAGGTTTATTAAAGGCAGCGTTGCTAAACTAAAAACAAGTGATTAACAAATTATCTGACTCACAAATGGAACCAGACTTCTATCTGGCTCAAATCGTTGTTGTTGCATTTATATGCAATATTATTTATCTGGCTCAGGCTCTTTGCCACCGGATGATGGCTTTTGCCAATCTGAGAAAATTCGATTGCGTTTAAAAAACGATTGATTTCTTACAAAAATCGAAACAAAAATTTACTATCTCTAAGTATTATTGGCAGAGCGCATAAATAATTAAAAGGAATAATTATAAATAAATTTTTACTGAAATGTCGGAATCAACGCAAGTTAAACGTTATCGCCGTGAGGATAATAAAAGAAAATCTTCGGATGAAGAAGATGATAACTATGTGCCTTACGTTCCAGTCAAGGAACGCAAAAAGCAGAAGCTAATGAAACTTGGCCGAATTGTACAGCTCAGCAGCGAAGGAACGGCACAACCAAAGTCTTCAAGTGAGAATGAAGGTGACGAGGAATCACAAGGTGCCAATGAATCAGAACTTTGGGGACGAAAATACAACATCAGTTTGCTAGACCAACATACCGAATTGAAGAAGATTGCTGAAGCGAAAAAAATCAGCGCTGTAGAGAAACAGTTAAAGGAAGAAGAGAAGATACTTGAAAGTGTGACAACACAAAAAGCTTTGATGGGTGTTGCTGAATTGGCCAAAGGTATACAATATGAGGATCCAATTAAAACAAGCTGGCGTCCACCGCGTTACCTAATCACTATGCCCGAAGAGAAACGCAATGCAATACGCAAACGCTTAAGAATATTGGTAGAGGGTGACGATGTTGCACCACCAATCCGAAGTTTTCGTGAAATGAAATTTCCAAAAGGTATATTAAATGGTCTCGCTGCAAAGGGTATTAAGAAACCTACGCCCATACAAATACAAGGCATTCCGGCAGTGCTCTCTGGGCGTGATTTAATTGGTATTGCATTCACGGGTTCAGGAAAGACATTGGTGTTCGTACTGCCGCTTATAATGTTTGCGCTAGAACAAGAATTTCGTTTACCTTTTGAACGCAACGAAGGTCCATACGGTCTTATCATTTGCCCGTCACGTGAATTGGCGAAACAAACTTTTGATATTATTACGGTTAGTAAACATGTACATATACACGCTTCCCAAGGCAGTCGGTTCTATGTACCGGAGCGACTCGGGATTTTTCCCGACCAAGGACTGTCATTTCAGTGTGACCCCATTTAATTTGTTTCGTCCCTCCCACAAATTGTCATCGTCCCAGCAGCTCCTTGCAGCAGGACTGCTACATATTCTCTTACTCCGGGAAGGTATCGAACCCAATCCGGGTCCGTCTCCTGACCCCGGTCCTGAGAAATGGTTTTGCTGCATTTGCCAGAAAAGAATCTTTTTAGGACGGTCATACTCTGTTCAGTGTGTCTCGTGCAAGGGATGGTTGCATCGGACAGGTTGTTCTGGGCTTGATCCCAAAACCCGACGTCCACGTAACTTTTATAAATCTTTTGTGGCTCCTTGCTGCTCACGCCCAAGGGCGTCCCGTAGTCTACGCCTAAGCGTATCCCCACTACCTTCCAGCAGCTTCGCTGCTCAGCAAGCCACAACAAGTACCCTCTGCTGCTCGCGCCCCACGGCGCCAACAACTCAAACAGCTGATACCACTCATAACTACTACCTTAGTAGTAGAGCTGGTAGCAATGCTGAGCATCAGCCCCTGCCCCCGTCTTCTTCTCCCCCACTCTTTTCTGGCAGCAATCGTGCAGGTCAGGGAAACAGACTCTTAGTCCCTGCCTCCGTTTGCACCTGCCAGCACAGAATATATATGTTTGCGACATCCGCTCAATGCAGCTCCTGCCTTGGGTGGTGCCACTTTCCTAGATGTTCTGGTCTCCGCGACGGCAACCCTCGACGGGTTTCGTCGCGCCATGTTGCCAGGTCGCAAACCCAAATCATCCGGGTACCCCAATGCTTGCCCAAGGGCGCCCAGTCCCAAGGCCACAACAGCAATTGCGTCCTGGCCTTCCACAACCTAGGCGTAGTCACCCCTCACTTACCCCTAGAGTGGCGGCGTCACCCCTCATGCACTTCAGAATTCTGCAGTTCAACTGTAATGGACTAACTGGGATGATTACGGAGATAGTCGATTTCATGAAGCGGCACAACATCCGCATTGCTGCGATTCAAGAGACTAAACTCACAGCAAGATCTGCATTGCAGACCTGCTCTGGTTATAATGTCCACAGGAAAGACCGCGAGAGCGGAAATGGAGGCGGCCTCGCGTTTATTATACACCACTCTGTGCAATATCATATATTTGATCCTGGCATCGACCGCAGTGACAATGTCTTAGAACGTCAAGGCCTATCTGTCCGGTCAGGCGATGCAAATCTAGAAATCATCAACATCTACATCCCTCCTGTCACCTGTTGCCCCAGTGGATACCGCCCTAATATCGAGGCCTTACTCACTGGCAACAATCGCATTATCTTAGCCGATTTCAATGCCCATCACGACCTATGGCATTCAAACTTGCGGGCGGACAGTAGGGGTGAGATGTTGGCGGATCAAATAGACGAAACGACGTTCTGCACAATAAACGGAGACGCCCCCACACGTATGGTAGGAAGCTGTCATAGCTCGCCAGATATCTCAATCGTGAGCGCAGAACTCGTAAACTGCGTCAACTGGCAGCCGATGGTAACATTGGCATCCGACCACCTGCCCATACTTATTTCGTTCGAGCGTACCGCCGACTTCATCGTCACCGAAAAACGCACTTTCATAAACTTCAAAAAAGGAAAGTGGGAAGAATATAAATCTGCAACAGACAGCAGCTTTGCTGCCCTCCCTATCCCGACTGATGCCCGCCAAGGGGAGCGTGCCTTCCGTAAGGTCATTAAATCCGCCTCGGCACATTTCATTCCCGCCGGGAGAATTCCCGAAATCCGGCCCACTTCCCGGCGGAGGCCGCGAGCTTAGCGAGGGAACGCGACCTTATAAGACAGCTTGATCCAGGCGACCCCCAAATAAGGGATATAAACCAACGCATCAGATTGCTTGTGGACGAACACAAGCGGGCGAAATGGGAAGAGCACCTAAGAGGTTGTAACATCTCTACCGGTGTAGGTAAACTTTGGTCCACCGTAAAGTCCCTATCGAATCCGACTAAGCACAAAGACAAAGTTTCCATCGCCTTTGGCGATAAGGTGCTGTCGGATGCGAAAAAATGCGCGAGCGCTTTCTGCCGACAATATATAATGCATCCTACGGTCGACAAAGATAGATGGAGAGCCAATAGACACGCACATAAACACAAACTCAGCGCGTCACCAATTACCATCACCGCTAGAGAGGTTGAGGACGCCATTGGTCGCGCTAAACCATCCAAAGCAGTGGGCCCAGACGGCATAGCCATGCCGATGCTTAAAAACCTAGGGAAAGAGGGTTTCAAATATTTAGCGCATGTCTTCAACCTGTCTCTTTCCACCTTTGTCATACCCGAGAAATGGAAAATGGCCAAGGTGGTCCCGCTACTAAAGCCTGGGAAACCAGCTAACGTAGGTGAGTCATATCGTCCGATATCTCTCCTATCGCCAGTGGCAAAGACGCTTGAAGCCATTTTCCTCCCTTATTTCCAAGCACATTTGCAGCTAGCCCCTCATCAGCATGGCTTCAGAAAACTTCATAGCACTACCTCCGCGCCAAATGTCATTAGCACCCAGATAAATTGCGGTTTGAATCAATATCCCCACCATAGAACAGTACTCGTAGCGTTAGACCTATCAAAAGCTTTTGATACGGTCAACCATGGCTCGTTACTGCAAGACCTGGAAGGGTCTACCCTTCCCCCATGTCTTAAAAGGTGGACCGCAAATTATCTGGGTGGTCGGCAGGCATCGGTGCAATTCAGAAACGAAACATCAAAACAAAGGAGAATTAAACAAGGGGTGCCACAGGGTGGTGTCCTATCCCCGCTTTTGTTTAATTTCTACATATCTAAGCTACCTTCACCACCGGAAGGAGTCACAATCGTTTCCTACGCCGATGACTGCACAATAATGGCCACAGGCCCAGGCCCAAAGATCGATGATCTATGCAATAAAATAAACGGCTATCTCCCTGATCTCTCCAGTTTTTTCGCCTCGCGAGACCTGGCATTGTCACCGACTAAATCTTCCGCGACTTTATTTACAACATGGACGCCCCAAATGTCGACCATATTGAACATCCACGTCGATGGCACTACGCTACCGACTCTCCTACACCCCAAAATCTTGGGTGTGACGTTTGATCAGGATCTACATTTTGGTGCGCACGCAACCGCAATTGTTCCAAGAATTCAGAGCCGTAATAAAATCCTCAAATCCCTTGCTGGCAGTACCTGGGGAAAAGATAAAGAAACGCTCTTGACCACATACAAAGCAATTAGCCAGCCGATTACGTGCTACGCGTCACCCATATGGTCGCCAAGCCTAAAAACCACCCACTGGAAGAAACTACAGGCCTGCCAAAATACTGCTCTCAGAATCGCCACGGGCTGTCTTCTTATGTCCCCGGAACACCATCTGCATAATGAGGCGAGAATACTCCCCATCAGGGAGCGAAATGAGATGCTGACCAAACAGTTTCTGTTGAATACCCAGAAACCTGGGCATCCCAACAGACATCTGATTGACGAACCAGCACCGCCTAGGGGCCTAAGGAGTCATCTCCGTAAGCATTTTGAGGAAATACGGCACCTGAGAACCCAGCCGTATGAAGCGGAAAAACACAAGCAGGTCCTTGGTGAACTCCATAGACAGGCGTCGGACCTTTATGTTGGGAATTGCCCGGTGAATCCAGTACTTGAAGAAAAATATCCAGAACTCGCAGAAGAGGAACGCATCTCCCCAGGGAAACGCGTGTCACCCTTGCTCAACTTCGTTCTGGATACTGTAACAGGTTAAACTCTTACCTATCCAGTATCAACCCCGACATACAAAATGTATGCCCTGCTTGCAATGTGTCCCCACATGACACCAACCATCTCTTTAATTGTAATGTGGAACCAACGCCTCTAACACCCCTTTCCTTATGGTCCACCCCTGTTGAAACGGCAAGTTTCCTTGGACTCCCGTTAGAGGATATTGATGACAATTTGTGATCGGTCGCGGCTATTAGGTGGGGCGAGCATTGCTACAACAACAACAACAACATGTACATATACACCTTGGGTACTTTTTTCAACTGATCCAATATTATCTTTCAGCATTATAGCCGCCATTTAAAAGAATGCGGCATGCCTGAAATACGCGCTTGTTTAGCCATTGGTGGACTACCCGTTTCTAGCGCTATGGAGGTCATACAACAAGGTGTTCATATAATGGTTGCCACACCTGGACGTCTAATGGATATGTTGGAAAAGAAGATGACAACATTAGATATATGTCGCTACCTATGTATGGATGAAGCAGATCGTATGATAGATATGGGTTTCGAAGAGGACGTTCGAACAATATTTTCATTCTTCCGTGCCCAGCGACAAACACTGCTCTTCTCAGCTACTATGCCTAAGAAAATACAAAACTTTGCACGTTCTGCTCTGGTGAAGCCGGTAACAATTAATGTTGGCCGCGCGGGTGCGGCTTCAATGAACGTCACACAAGAGGTGGAGTATGTGAAACAGGAAGCGAAAGTTGTTCATCTTTTGGATTGTTTGCAAAAAACTGCACCTCCCGTACTAATATTTGCAGAAAAGAAACAAGATGTGGATTGTATTCATGAATATTTGCTTTTAAAAGGTAAATTATGACCAAAGTTTTTGACTTCTCGAGAGAACTTTCCTGCTTTGCGTACTTGAGAGTCTGAGCGTTATTCAGTGTGTACGTGATTTAGATATCCTAAAATACCATATTTCCGGACGAGCAGTAATAAACCTCCGATACAAAAATAGAGTTATTTCCTTTTGGTAATATAGTTCAAGTTTGTAGTAGATATACGAATTCTAGAGTAATAAACATTTTCTTCTCCTACCACCAGTACTATTTCCACTTTATAATGAGTCTCCTTTAATTAGTAGAAACGCCGTTTATAAGAAGTTGTATCACTATGATCCTATTGCGAAGCTATCTCACCCATCCTAATTCATACCATATGATCGTTAAAAAATATAAATTATTATTATTTTTTTTTTTGTTACAGGAGTTGAAGCTGTAGCTATACACGGCGGTAAAGATCAGGAAGAGCGTTCACGTGCCGTTGAAGCATATCGTGAGGGCAAAAAAGATGTGTTGGTCGCCACTGATGTCGCGTCGAAAGGTTTGGATTTTTCAAATGTGCAACATGTCATAAATTATGATATGCCCGACGATGTTGAAAATTATGTACATCGTATTGGACGTACGGGTCGTTCAAATACTAAAGGCCTGGCAACAACATTTATCAATAAGACAGCAGAACAGTCTGTATTGCTCGATCTTAAGCATTTGCTAATCGAAGCTAAACAAAAAGTACCCGAATTTCTCAACGAACTATGTCCGGAACCAGATAACTACTTGGATCTTGGTGATTCGCACGGTTGCGCATATTGTGGTGGTTTAGGTCATCGTATCACTGAATGTCCCAAGTTGGAAGCCGTACAAAGCAAACAAGCTTCGAATATTGGCAGACGAGATTATTTATCGAATACAGCAGCAGATTATTAAATTATACATTTTAGTAATTGATATTAGAGAAAAATTGTAAGTTTACAAACGGCGATGGTTACTAGGACATGTTTCTGAATTTCACTTCTTCATCAGCTAGCTTTTCGGGAGCTGAGCGTTGAACTCGAGTCTCCAACATTCATATCAGTGCAAGCCTTTTTTAGCTGCTACGCCATATGAATGTTCCGTTGTTCGCTGTACAATTGGTCTCTAAGAGTTGCCTTTTTTGTTTATATTCCTTTTGATCATATGTATGATTATACATTTTAGTTTAAATATAATGTATGTTTATTTGACTAGATTAGCTTAGGATGATTGGATGTGCGTATGTAAATGAGGCGAGAATATAAAAATAGGTTTTAGTTTAAAAAACTTTTAATCTTATCTGAGGTATAGTAAGTGAACTTGATTAGCTATTGTATTGTATGTAGACTAGAGAATAAAAGCTCAAGGGCTTTGCTGGATAGGTCATTTTGAGGGAATGACGAAAGACGCTACGGCTCAGTTCTTACAGCACCTCGATATGGAAGCAGAAGAGAGAGCGTGACCTCCATTGAGAGTTGGGAGATACAGGTTTAGAAAGGCTTTAACTCCCTTGATGCTCCCAAGCAGTGGCGGAGCAAGGGGGACATCTTGCCCAGTGCGCTACTCACAGGGGGCGCGAAATGGTCTTTCCGCAGAATGTGAAATTTCTCGCGTCTGGAAAAGTGAAATGCCAAACCAAAGGATACAAACAAAAATTTTAGTATATTTGACTATACAAATGCCCGATAAAAAACAAAAATAAAATAGATCCAAAATTTGGTATGCATTTTTTTAGTTCGGTTTTATAGTTTTTTTTTTTTAATGTGTACGATTTGGGGCCGTGTGTAGATGTCCACGAAAGTGGGGAAAGCTTCTGACCGCCATTCACCTGGGAATGGCCAGAGCGATTCTTGCGGCCAAGTATCCTCTGGGTAGCTAATGTGAGAAGGCGACAACCTGGCTAGGCCACTCTGACATAATCGGTTTAAAGGCTAGCCGGGGGAGATCTGATCGGCAGCGTCTGTACACCTCTAGGTGCGGCTGCAAGCGGGCGTCTGTCTTGGAGCAAGCGGCTCGCTATATAAACGTGCCAAGTAATATTTTCACCCCCGCTGAGCGGGTTGTGCGCTGGGCTTGGGACCCGCCACGTAAAACCATACTCCAATGAAATATAACAACCAGCCTCGGATAAATACACTCTATTGATGACAACCATGGCAAACGTTTGAAGGACAATGAATTGAGAGCATGCACCTGGAACGTCCGCTCCCTGAGTGGGATTGGTGCAGATGCCCGACTGGTTGATGTCCTCGTCAAAGCAAAATCTGACATCACCTCCATCCAAGAAATGCGTTGGATGAAGCCAGGAAGAAAGAAGATCAAAAATTGTGACATATATTGGAGTGGCCATTCGAATAAGCGCAGTTTCGGCGTCGGATTCGTGGTGGGAGAGAGACTTTGTCGCCAAGTTCTGGCGTTCACACCTGTGGACGAACGTCTCGCCGCTATCCGAATAAAAGCAAAATTTTTTAATATATCATTCATCTGCGCCCATGCGCCGACAGAGGAGAAAGACGATGAGGTGAAAGACACTTTTTATGAACAATTAGAACGCACATACGAGCGCTGCCCCAATCACGATATAAAAGTCGTGCTTGGTGACTTTAACGCCAGGGTGGGCAAAGAAGGTGTTTTTGGCCCTACAGTCGGAAAGTTCAGCCTACACAATGAAACTTCTCCTAATGGACTGAGGCTGATTGACTTTGCCGGTGCTCGAAACATGGTCATATCCAGCACGAGGTTCATGCATAAAAAGATACATCAAGCTACATGGCTGTCTCCTGATCGAAATACTCGCAATCAGATCGATCACGTTGTGATAGACGGCCGGCATGCCTCCAGTGTTTTAGATGTGCGCACGATCCGAGGACCTAACATCGACTCGGACCATTATCTCGTTGCAGCCAAAATACGCACCCGCCACAACGCGGCTAAAACCAAGGAACAAAAAACACAAGGGAAGCTAGACGTCGAAAAGCTTCAATCACAACAGACTGCCAATGATTTCGCAACTCGACTCTCACACCTGCTCTCTGAGAGCACAACTCATCCTGAAGGAATACAGGAGCAGTGGGAGCATATTTCCAAAGCACTTCGTACTGCCGCCGAGGAAAAAATTGGTTACCGGCGACCACGAAAAAACAACTGGTACGATGAATGTTTATTTCAATTTTAAAGTTTTTAATATATTTTTCAATAACTCTATAAGGACCTTCATACGGATGTTGCAAGGAATGTTTGTTTATTACACGTACAAAAACAAAATGACAATCTTTTAAATCTTTTGGAACAAAAATACCACTAGAATTTTGATGATGTTCCAAATTTGATTTAAAATTTTTAAAATGTTCACGCAAACTACTTAAAACATCCGTTGAAGTTATATTCTCTGTAGTTGAAACAAATAATTCACCAGGTAATCTTAAATTTTGTCCATAAACCATTTCAGCCGGTGTTGCTGAAATATCTTCTTTAAAAATCGATCGCAAATCCATAAGTACTATTGGTAACTCTTCATACCAATCTCTGGATCCATTCCTAGCCATTATTGAAGATTTAAGCTGTCTATGAAAACGTTCTATCATTCCATTAGCTTGGGGATGATAAGGAGAAGTTGTTATTTGATGACTTCCAAGAAGTTTCGTTAATTCTGAAAACAAGTTTGAAGTAAATTGAGATCCCTGATCTGTTGTTATTTCTAATGGAACTCCAAAACGTGAAATATATTCTTTAGAAAATTTATTTACAACCGTAACTGCAGAAATATCTCTTAGTGCGAATGCCTCTGGCCAACGTGTAAATCTATCAATTATAGTTAATATGTAACGATATCATTTTGAAACAGGTAAGGGTCCAACAATATCTAAGTGAATGTGTTCAAATCTAGATTTTGGAATTGGAATTTTCATAACTGGAGATTTTTTATGACGATGTACTTTCGGTTTTTGACAACTTATACATTCTTTAGACCAAGTATTAATATCTTTATTCATTTTAGGCCAAAAATATTTCTTAACTATCAAACGACGTGTAGCTCTACTACCAGGATGTGAAATCCCATGTAACATATCAAATATTATTTTTCTTAAATTGTTTGGAATGAAAGGCCTAGGATTTTCTCCTGACACTTCGCACCATATATTAAAGTTAAGAACAGGAATTTTTATTAGTTTCAAATTTAAAAATGTTTGCTCTGAGGTAAGTTTGCTTAATTCACTGTCTTGTTGTTGTTCACTTTGTAAAATTTTTAAATTAATGTCCGAATTATTAATCGCTTCTACTTCAAACGCACGAGATAATGTATCAGCTACAACATTTTCTTGTCCTTTAATATACCTAATGACATTCGTAAACTGAGCAATGAATTCCATATGTCTAGTCTGTCTTGGACTGCGTTCTGTTTTTGAATTTAAAGCAAATACAAGAGGCTTGTGATCTGTGAAAACTGTAAATTCACGTCCTTCTAGAAGGTAACGAAAATGTTTAATGTTCAAATAAATAGCTAATAGTTCCCTATCAAATGCACTATATTTAATTTCGGATGGAGAAAATTTCTTTGAAAAGAATGCAAGTGGTTCTGACTTATTATTAAACGTTTTATGTATGACACCACCTATTGCCGTATTGGATGCATCTACATTTAAAGAAAGTTTTGCATCTTTGTTAAAATGATTTAACAATATCGCAGATGCAAACTTTTCTTTAATACATTCGAAAGCTTTATTAGATGTATCGTCCCAAATTAAAATCTTGTCTCGCTTCTTATTTGTTCTATTAATTAAATCATAGATAACTGTCGTAAACTCTGCTAATTTTGGTATATATCGATGGTAATAATTAACCATACCAATAAATTTTTGTGCCTGCTTAATAAATTTTGGACGATCAAAATTTCGAATGGCTAAAACTTTTTCTTCTGAGGGTCTAATTCCCGTTTCAGAAATATTATGTCCTAAAAAGTCAACTTTTGTTACGCCAAAAGTACATTTACTTGGTTTTATATTTAAACCGTACTCCATTAGGCGCTGAAATAGTACGCGAAGATCTTTGAAATGTTGTTCCTCATTTTCGCTTGCCACTAAGAGATCATCAATATATGTAAAAACAAAGTCTAAATCATTAACTACTTCATTAATAAATCGTTGAAAAGTTTGCGCGGAGTTCCTAAGTCCGAAAGGCATTCGTACAAATTCAAACATGCCAAAAGGCGTAGTGATTGCAGTTTTATAGATATCCTCTTTTGCCATTGGAATTTGGCGATAAGCTCTTACCAAATCTAATTTTGAAAATATTTTCTTATTTCTTAGATTCATGTTGAAGTCATGAACATGGGGCAAAGGATAACGATCAGGAACTGTTACGACATCTAATCTTCTAAAATCTCCACAAGGACGCCAGTCATTTAACTCCTTCTTGGGTACAAGATGTAAAGGAGATGCTACTGCTGAATTAGAAGGTCTACATATCCCTGTCTTTACTAAAAAATTGAATTCACTTTTAGCTACTTTGAATTTAATGGGATGTAAACGTCTTGGTTTAGAAAATGGCAAATTTCCTTCAGTGACTAATCTGTGAACTGTTGTATGTCTAACTGGTTGTGAATAATCTGGTTCAGAAAATAAGAAGGAAATTCTTTTAGTAACTTTGTAAATTTGTTATCAACATCGAAAACTTTTGGTAGCGAAACATTACAAACACTTGAAATTGTGTTAACTGAAAGACTTGTTATCGGATCTACTAAGCATTTGCGTTTAACATCAACTAAGAGACCATATTTACACAAAAAATCAGCACCGATAATTGGTTTAGCTATATCCGCTATTAAAAACGTGAACGGAAATTCGCGACGCAGTCCTAAATTAATATTTAAAAGTTTTTTACCGTATGTCGAAATCGTTGAACCGTTAGCTGCAGTTAAAATAATATCTGATGACTTTTTCGAACTTGAAGATTTTGAAACCGGAAGCACTGAAATTTCTGCTCCACTATCTATTAAAAAATTAAGTTTGTTTGTTTTATCAAAAATGTCTAAATGTCCGTTGTTTGTCGCCGTAACAACGGATAACTTTAGTTTGACGAACTATTATTTTTAAAAGCGCATGGTTGTTCGCACTTCAAAGCCTGATTACCAAACTTATAATGATACCTACAGAGCCAATTTGGGTTGTCACGAGACTTTGATCGATATCTAGAAGGACTTCTAAAACGATTCCTACTAAAAGATCGGGACCTTGAATAATTTTGACTCATCTGATTTTTAATTTCACTGATCTCTAATGACAATTTTTCAAAATTTTTGCACATCATGTTAGTTGTTTGAACCAAATTTGAAATAATTGCATTTTCGCTTTTAGAATTTAGAAAATTACTAACTGAGGCTATTTCATTTTTATTATAAACTTCCCAAATATTATCGGCTAATTTAACTAATTCACTTATTTCATTCAAATTCGAACTAGTAAGAATAATACTTAAATTTTTGGGCAACTTCCTTATCCAAAGCTTTTTAAGAATTTCTTTGCTAAAATTGTTTCCAGAGAGTAGCACTAGAGACCGATAAAACTCAGAAGGTTTACGATCTCCCATTTCTGAATCGGATAACACTCGATCTAATTTGGCATTCTCACTTAATGAGTGCCGTTCAATTAAAATTTTCTTTAATGCAGAAAATTTGTCATTTTTCAGGAGGATTTTGAATAAAATCAAGAATTGTCATAATTACATCCTGTGGAAGTGCAGTTATGACATATTCATATTTTGTCCCTTCCTGAGTAATGTTCTTTCGACTAAATTGCATTTCAGCATGAATGAACCATGCTTCAGGGCAATTAGTCCAAAATTGGGGAAGTTTTACCGATGTAGCAAAAATTTCATTATTTTGATTCACATATGGATTTGGTAAATCATTTTGATAATTTTCATTATCCAAATCAATAAGTGAATCGTTTACTTGATTTCGTGGTGTAGATGTACGTATATTATTTGATGGTGAATGAAACATTGTTAATAGAAATAACTACAAAAATTATATTATAGGAAGAAATAAAAAAAAAAAATGTCCGGAAAGGAGCGTTTACAAAACCCAAATTATTAATCTATTTTGATACATATACAGATACATATAAATAATATTAATACTAGATACAGCTCACCAAATATTTGTCGCAATGGTTTTTAAAATTGATTGATGAATTTAGACAATGTATTGTGCAATGGCTTTAAAATTGATTGATGAAATTGGATAATGTACTGTGCAATGGCTTTAAAATTGATTGATGAAATTAGACAATGTATTGTGCAATGGCTTTAATTGTTTTGTATTTGTAGCTTTTGTTGTTGTTGCTCTTGCAATGTTTGATTGAAAGGTTGATGTTAATGATGCAGCGGTAACGTCTGAAATAATGACAATCCAAAAATACGACGAAGACGACGTCGTGCAGTTGAAAATAAACTAATTTTATAGAAGTGAATCTAGTTTTTGAACCACCACGTCTACGTCAAATACGCGTTAGAGAGGGCTCTTGTGATGTTCACGATATATTTGGTATATATTTTCAACTTGTTTTTCAGATAATTCTTCGAGTACTGAGGACACTTCACACTAGTTTAAAGGTACGAATTACAAAACTTTTAGCGAGTTAGAGCTGGACGTTGCAAGATTTTACGCACTTTATTTGAATCAATTAAAATTTGTAAATTTGTAAATCAATTAAAGTTTGTTCAAGTGCACCACCTTTAACAATTTGTTTACGAATTTGCTGATAAAAACGTAATAAGTTGGATATAGTAAACAGAATTATGGTATCGTTTTCGAAGTCAATATGGTTTCCACTCGCATAATATATAACTAGGAAGAGAATAAATCGATTTTTGCTGAACATCAACTGGTGGCGTTATTATTTCATACAGCATACAAGAATTAAAATTTGATTCGTTGTTTTTGAAGGACGGTTTTTATGTTTGGCTGGCTAGATCGCCAATGTGGTATTTAATATATAAATCACTATTCAATAATAAGCACTATTTATTTTTATAAAATATTTTTATTTATCCGCTCCTGAAAGTATGTTACAAAACGTTTTTAAATATTTCAACCGAATGAAAATTTTTGAAAGACAATATTTTACAATTGAAAAATAAAAATTAACAAGAACAAAAAAAATTCAATTTATTTAAAGTAGGTACATTTAAAGATGAATATAAATATAACCCTACAGTCATAATTTGCTCATACCAGCATTCAGCTTACTTCCATCATTAGAGATGTTGCAGATCTTCGCAGCTGAACGATTCACTAGTCCAACTGGTGAATATTAATTTGTGGAAGTTGAATTTTTTCGAAACCTTTTTCCCCCAATTTGGCGTTAAGTGGGACATCCCGATTTTGTTTTGATGACATGCAGAGAACAGCACACATATACATTTTCTTGTTTATCAGCTACAGAACTAGGCGGCGTAGTCTTTTTCCCGTCCGTCCATGTGTGGTTCTTATTTTTGTTGTACAAATCCCTCGCCTGGGTTAATAGGCTAGAACACCCAAGAAACTTTAAATAAATTCCTCTAACGGAGGTCCAAGGAATCGAGCAGTTTCAATATGGTTTTAGCAAAAAAAAAAGTTGCTGTTACAGATGTTTGTTCCACATTACAGACAAATGCATGATTTGTGCTATACACCAGGCTGGGGCCATACATAGAGATCGAAGTTGGGACAGAGTAACGCGCATCTCCTTCGGAAGTGTGCATTATTCTTCGGCGATGTCTCTCTGCGTTCGTGTTGCTCTGGATCATATTACACCAGATCTCGTCATAGGGTTTATGCAGATGTCTTCTTATCTACCTTGGAGGCGCAACTGCATCAATTAGTTGTCTTTTGGGATGCCTCGGTGCTCAGACGTCTTAAGAACTTATTTTGTTTTGTTGATTTTCCGACAGGGTGGATAAATGATGTATATTGGAACGAATTTCCGTCATCCGTTGTCAAATTTGGTTTCGAGACAAACCGGTTTCGACGTTTGTGCAAGGTCCACGTCGTGAACAATATGCCCGTATGTACATTAAATCAGTGTCAAGTCCTGTGATGTGAAAAATTTGAAGAGACAAGTGATATAAATGTTTATTGTGCAGCATAGTTTTCTTTTGTTGATTCCAATCTGCATTCGCAGAGCCATGAAGCTTCCGGACAAAACTAAGTTCCACCTCTATGCCTTTCAACCCGCCGCAGAACGAAGCTCCCTTCGTTGTTGTCCTTCAGCAACGAGGGCAATGTTACCTATATTTCAGGACGAGGGTGGCAGAGGTATGATGACTTTCCCACCGTTATGATGGCTTTCACACCAAAATGATTACACTCCGACGATTTCTAGATGGTTCTCATAAAAAAGTTTGAGCTTAACGTAAAAATATTTAAAAAATATTTTACGACTTCATCGGTTTATTAATTTTTGAATATATCATGAAAAAAAAATGGAGGTAGTTCCATTTAGTGTGACGTTAGCCACTTGACTTTTGCGGGGACAATGACAATTTCACCAAAAACAAGCTACCAGATTGAAAAATGTTACGTATTTTTCTAATTTTGATGGATTTCATATTAACGGATACGACTAAATTACTATCATAGTTATTTTAAATAAAAAAGAAAAAGAAATGAGCCACATGCGTTGAAATATTTTAATACGAAATATCAGCCTAGAAAAGAAGGTTTTTAATAAGCTTTTCGAGCTCCCAAAAATTGTTTTGGTGGAAGAAACATGGATCACAGTATGCAAAGTAAGGGAAGTGTCCGTACGTTTGCTCAGAACATACACGTTTGTCAATTGCTTGCTCAAAGGAGGTGCTTATAAACCGACACCGCAATTTCTTGATAAATTGGCTACAAGGCCACATTTTTTTTTTATTTATTGTATAATTCTAGCGTTGCTCTTTAGGAGGGAATTGTTACAACTATTTTTTTGGAGACCATTACCCTGTAGCTCTGCAGGTTAGCCACTAGTTATGAGAGTATTTCTGCCCGTTTTACCAGGGATCACCTTTGGAGGCAGATTTTTTCTCAACATGCCTTGAGAAATATCCACTGTAGGGGCATGATAATAGCGCCATGTTAGAACAACACGATTTTTCGTGTATTTTTTTTTCTGTCTAGGGGTCAAGCTACCATAAAGATATGAGTCATTGTCCACTATTTTTCAATAAAATTGCATGTTTTACTGTATTCTCAATCAATACATATGCACATAAATCGTGCTAAAGCATATTATTATTGTCTCAGATGACCATTGCGTTTTCATCCTAAAGGAAATTTCCATCTCGAAAAACCAAAATTTCGCCTTAAACAGTAACGGTATGGCAACGCTTCTGGAAAAACAACAAACATTATGAAACTTCAAAAATCCCCAAATACGTCAAAAAATTTTAGTGGAACTACCTTCTTTTTTGTGTCATGGAATATATAAAATTATATTGTTTCGGTAATATAGAGGGGGAGGGGAGAGGAGGGGCGGCGCCAAAAAATAATTTTGCCCGGGCGCAAGAAAACCTCACTACGCCACTGCTCCCAAGTTATAGCGAAACACGGGTAGCAGATTTGTGTGAATGATGAAATTGTGATGATGCTTAGCTGTTCTCTATAATATGTTTAGAACCAGCACTCCAACCTATAGCAAAACAAAGCAAGGTATTGTTAATGGGGGGTTGAGAGGTGTTAAATCAGTAATTTAAACATAGAACTATAACGTCACATCACTGCTAGGAATCTAGAAATTGTGTAATTTGTAGCATCAGTCGACATGTTTAATGATTGTATAATGTAAAGAGTTCCGGTTTTGTTTTTTTTTTTTTTAGGTTGTGGATACTCGGGATATTCCAATTTTTATTGATAAGAGTATTGTGAGGATGAAAAATGTGGTAATAGTTCAGTTTACGGTACCCACCGAAATTTGGGCCAAAATCGTCGAGTGAGATATCAAAAGACGCGAATTCACGTCTAGATCAAGAATCCGAAAGCGGAAGTTCACTTTTTTTACCCGTTCAAAAGATATTAACGAAAAACCGAAAAAATACCCGCGGGTCCCTCCGAAAGGGGGGCGGGGGGTGGGATCCATAGTATTTTTGTGCAGAACACCTTTCTGCGTTGGCGGCCTTTGGCCGAGCTTATAAAAAATAACCCTGGGCTACGCCATGCCAAGTCCGGGTGTGTGGTATAACCGTGGCTACCGCGGTGATGAACAATTTTTTTTATGGGTACAAACACAACAACAACCACATTAAAATCGCCAACTTCAACTGCAAATATCTCCGGACAGAGATAAAATTTTCGGATTATTGTTCTTGAGGTTAATACGCGTCTTTTGATATCTCACTCGAAAATCTTGGCCCAACTTTAGGGTGGGTACCGTAAACTGCACTACTACCAAAAATATTTCTTGGAAATATAATTTTGATTGTAAACAAATTATGCGGATAATGATGTACATATCGTGAGTATAATACGGTAAGTTCAGATGTTTAAATACTTAACATGATAACGAATAGATTTTATTAACTGTACAAAGGAGCGTGCGCAGGAATTGTCTATGGGCGGGGGGGTAGAGGGTTGAACACATGGAAGGTCATAGTAAGCATCCGTTATTGTCAAGACTAGTTTTTCGATAAAAATTAATAGAAACATTTACCATATTTATTGGCTATCAGTCAACAAATTTACTCTTCCATCTACCACTTTTTATGAAAAAAATTCAGTCGTTGTAAGCCCATGGGGGTTTGAACCCCTAAAACCCCTCTTGCGCACGACCCTGACTGTACATCCCTATGCAACAAATTCGGAAATTCGAGAAAATTTTACGAAAATCTCGATTTTTGTTTTGGATTTTATTTTGTTTTTTTTTTAGCTTACAGTTTTGTAGCGTAATAAATCTAGTCTACCAAAGTGCAAGTTATAGATCTCAAAATTTTAGTTGAATTAGAAAACAAAATATTAAACTTATTTTTTGAGACCCTCCTTAGAGACATCCTAATATTGACCCCTGTGCGACCCCCTTAACCTTCTGCAATCAGGATAAGAATGTATATGTGACATATTTGACCTTGGTTTTACCGTTTGAAGGTGTGAGAATCACCCTAATGTACGTATACGTACGTATTAATTCTTAAAAATAATAAATTGATAAGCGAGCCACTGAAATTAAAAACAAAATTAAACATGTAGCTCTTATCAGCTTAAATTGGGTTTAAATCTACAAACAGCTTTTATTATCAAATAAATTGCTTATGTTGTTGTTGTTGTTGCAGTTGCTTATGCTGCGCTTCTTCTCTATTTACTCTCTGTATACAGTAAGAGGTCCGATATAGAATGCGTCATCAAGCCATGAACATCTCATAGAGCCGTTGAATCACAGCTCGAGCAAATACACAATGAATGAGTTTAATGAATGGATTGTATTGAAAGTTTAAGCAAGAGAGAGTAGTTTTTTTTAAACAAATAGACATACATACATGAAAAAATTAAATAAATACAGCTAAAAGGTTCATAAAAATTTCAGTAGCTTGAAAACGGTCTGAGGTAAAAACAAGATTTGCCAAATAAACAGTTACTTGTCAATAGAAAATCGCCGCTACAGAAAAACACTGCTACAACAACAACAACAACAACAGATAATCGCGAGTGTTTTCTAGGAAACATAAACTACCTGGTTGTTTGTGGGAAAAGGTATTTTTCGCAAATTGAGAATTAAACAAGTTTTTGCATACATTAATAAAGTTTATTTAATTTGCGCTTATAAGTAATGCCCGAAGAAATTTATTTGCTCATTTGTGACTACTTCAACTCATTCATATGTACATATATACATTGCATGTTTGGGCATAAATAAATATTAACTAAGGTGCCGAGCCGGTCTGCATTTGTAAAAAATTAAACAAATAGATAAGTGCTAATAAGTAAATATTATTTACATACGAATACAATAATTCAATTACATTTGGGTAGTGCTAGTTTTGGTGTACTTTAATTGTCTAAGAAAAAAAAAAAAATATTTTTGTAATTAAGCAAATGATATTCGGTTTGACTTCTTGGCCCACCATTTGTTCGCTAAATAAAATACAATAACAAACGGATATTTACGTAAATTTGTACTTTTACAGTACTGCTTAACCCTAGAAAGATAACGTTATTTTTTTACCCTAGAAAGAAAACGTACGTCTGAGAGACGTGTTCATGTTTAAGGGGCTTAAGTGCAATATATGGACAATTCCAAAATCAAACAAGTAAGGAAGGTTAAGTTCGGGTGTAACCGAACATTACATACTCAGTTGAGAGCTATGGTGACAACATAAGGGAAAATAACCATGTAGGAAAATGAACCGAGGGAAACCCTGGAATGTGTTTGTATGACATGTGTATCAAATGAAAGGCATTAAAGAGTATTTTATGAGGGAGTGGGCCATAGTTCTATAGGTGGACGCCATTTAGGGATATAGCCATAAAGGTGGATCAGGGTTGACTCTAGAATGCGTTTGTACGATATGGGTATCAAAGTGGGTATGGGTATTAATGAGTATTTTAAAAGGGCGTGGACCTAAGTACTATAGATGGACGCCTTTTCGAGATATCGCCGTAAAGATGGACCAGGGGTGACTCTAGAATGCGTTTGTACGATATGGGTATCAAATGAAAGGTGTTAATGAGCATTTTAAAAGGGAGTAATCCTTAGTTCCATAGGTGGACGCCGTTTCGAGATATCGCCATAAAGGTGGACCAGGGGTGACCCTAGAATTTGTTTGCACAATATGGGCATCAAACGAAAGGTGTTAATGAGTATTTTAAAAGGGAGTGGGCCTTAGTTCTATAGGTGGACGCCGTTTCGAGATATCGCCATAAAGGTGGGCCAGGGGTGAATCTAGAATTCGTTTGTGCAATATGGGTATCAAACGAAAGGAGTTAATGAGTATTTTAAGAGGGAGTGGGCCTTAGTTCTATAGGTGGACGCATTTTCGAGGTATCGCAATAAAGGTGGACCAGGGGTGACTCTAGACTTTGTTTGTACGATATGGGTATCAAATGAAAGGTGTTAATGAGTATTTTTAAAAGGGAGTGGGCCTTCGTTTTATAGGTGTTCGCCTTTTCGAGATATCGCCATAAAGGTGGACCAGGGGTGACTTTAGAATTTGTTTGTATGATATGGGTATCAAATGAAAGGTGTTAATGATTATTTTAAAAGGGCGTGGGGCTTAGTTCTATAGGTGGACCCCTTTTCGAGATATCGCCATAAAGGTGGACCAGGGGTGACTCTAGAATTCGTTTGTGCAATATGGGTATCAAACGAAAGGAATTAATGAGTATTTTAACAGGGAGTGGGCCTTTCTGGACCAGGGGTGACTCTAGACTTTGTTTGTACGATATGGGTATCAAATGAAAGGTGTTAATGAGTATTTTTAAAAGGGAGTGGGCCTTCGTTCTATAGGTGTTCGCCTTTTCGAAATATCGCCATAAAGGTGGACCAGGGGTGACTCTAGAATGAGTTTGTACGATATGGGTATCAAATTAAAGGTATTAATGAGAGTTTTAAAGGGAGTGGTGGTAATTGTATATGTGAAGGCGTTTTCCAGATATCGACCAAAATGTGGACCAGGGTGACCCAGAACATCATCTGTTGGATACCGCTAATTTATTTATATATGTAATACTTGCCAAGATTTTAAGGGTTTTTTATTTCGCCCTGCAGAACTTTTTCATTTTCTTCTACTTAATATGGTAGGTGTCACAATCATTTTATAAAGTTTTTTCTAAAGTTATATTTCGCGTCAATAAAACAATCCAATTACCTTACCATATTTCATCCCTTTTTTCGTATTTGGTATAGAATTATGGCATTTTTTTCATTTTTCGTAATTTTCGATATGGAAAAAGTGGGCGTGGTCATAGTCGGATTTCATTCATTTTTCATAACAAGATAAAGTGAGTTCAGATAAGTACGTGAACTGAGTTTAGTAAAGATATATCGATTTTTGCTCAAGTTATCGTGTTAACGGCCATGCGGAAGGACAGACGGACGACTGTGTATAAAAACTGGGCGTGGCATCAACCGATTTCGCCCATTTTCACAGAAAACAGTTAACGCCATAAAATCTATGCCCCTACCAAATTTCAAAAGGATTGGTTAATTTTTGTTCGACTTATGGCGTTAAAAGTATCCTAGACAAATTAAATGAAAAAGGGCGGAGCCACGCCCATTTTTAAATTTTCTTTTATTTTAGTATTTTGTTGCACCATATCATTACTGGAGTTGAATCTTGATATAATTTACTTATATACTGTAAAGATATTAAATTTTTTGTTAAAATTTTACTTTTAAAAAAAAATTTTTTTAAAAGTGGGCGTGGTCCTTCTCCGATTTTGCTAATTTTTATTAAGCGTACATATAATAATAAGAGTAACGTTCCTGCCAAATTTCATCATGATATCTTCAACGACTGCCAAATTACAGCTTGCAAAAGTTTTAAATTACCTTCTTTTAAAAGTGGGCGGTGCCACGCCCATTGTCCAAAATTTTACTAATTTTCTATTTTGCGTCATAAGTTCAACTCATCTACCAAGTTTCGTCGCTTTATCTGCCTTTTGTAATGAATTATCGCACTTTTTCGGTTTTTCGAAATTTTCGATATCGAAAAAGTGGGCGTGGTTATAGTCCGATATCGTTCATTTTAAATAGCGATCTGAGATGAGTGCTCAGGAACCTACATACAAAATTTCATCAAGATACCTCAAAATTTACTCAAGTTATCGTGTTAACGGACGGACGGACGGACGGACGGACGGACATGGCTCAATCAAATTTTTTTTCGATCCTGATTATTTTGATATATGGAAGTCTATATCTATCTCGATTCCTTTATATATGTACAACCAACCGTTATCCAATCAAACTTAATATACTCTGTGAGCTCTGCTCAACTGAGTATAAAAAAGAAGTATGAGGGTTTATAGACATGGTCAAGGTGAGTATAACTACACAATTTTTTTTGTGGGCAAATGACAATAACAGGAGTTATTAAGGGTCAAAGTTCATATGAAGCATTTTTTTAAATCTAAATTTCTCTTTAAGTATCGAACCGATTTTCAAAATTTTGTTTCATTGTATAGGTTGTAAAATTACCTTTCATTTGATATGCTGTTTGTATAGCGCTATATTTACTAAGTAAATTACGCATAAAAAATTTATTTTTTTGCGGCATTGCAAGGCTACTAATATTGACCCTTTAACAACATTTTTTAAAATGGCTGGGAACCTTTACAACCCATGCAACCCACGACTTGTAGAGGAGGAAGATGAAGACGATTATGAGGTCGATATGTCGGCGTGAGTTAAACGTAAGTTACAAAATAAATACTTATTTTTCAAGGGGCTATGTATGTATGAAAGTATTCTGCGCAGAAATACTGTGGATGACGGTGGGGTGCAATAAAGCCATACGCAATAACGCCATACGGCTTTATTTCCAATCAGTTTGAGAAATAAAGCCATATGGACTTATTTCCAATTGCTAATGAAAATAAAGCCAGTATGGCCTTATTGCCATTTTTAAAACATGGTTGTGGTAATTTTATTAGACTGTACCTAAAAACGCGCAAAAGAGTGCGTACCATGGCATGTTGCCACGGTTCAGGCAACCACCCGGACTTTGCATGGCGTAGCCCAGGGTTATTTAAATAAGGGCGGCCAAAGGCCGCCAACTCGGAAAGCTGTTCTGCACATAAAGGAAACAAATACCAGGTGTTCTGCGCAGAATTACTGTTAATTTGCCCAAAATTAAGTTTTGGTATACCAGGAACAGGACAGTTGGTATTGCATTGATGGGACTAAGGATATTATATATAATTTTAAAAATTATTTCCCATCTACCAAACTATATTTTCATATATTTAATACAGCAATTAAATTAAAAAAAAATTAAGTTTTTAAAAATTTTGATATGTTTTTTAAAAAATTATATTATTTCAGGAAATTCTTTGCAGTTATATACTTAAGATATACATCAAATGAAAGGTATTGGAAATACCTATCCAACGACGTTGATAATCGGTTCAATACTTTAGAAGTAATTAAGATTTAAAAATAAGCTTATTATGAACTTTGACCTTTAATAACTTTTGTTGTTGTTGTTTGCCCAACAAAAAAAATATATCGTTATGTTTCTTTTATTAATACCTATCGATCTCAATTTTTCGTTTTTTTATATCAGCATTGTCCGTATACTGAACTTGTTCCCTTGTTTTAAATGTTTTTTAAGGAAAAATATTGTTTTTTTTAATATATTAGAAATTAAGTTTGACTTGTCTTGGACTTGTCCTTACAAAAATCAGTCTGTTTCGAAGGACCTCAGTTTATATATAAAGATAACGATACGTCTCTTAGACGTATTTTTAAAAACAATCGTATATACACCCCCCACTGAAAAGCTGGTAATGGTAGCTCAGAAAACTGAGAATGAGAATGTTCTCTCTTTACGATTGTAGGAGACTGAGAGCAAAATTAAAACGACGTAGATCTCACAGACGTACGTTATCTCACTAGGGTTAAAAATAATCTCGGTCGGTAAATATTGGTGATGCATATAAACATAGAACCGGGTACATTGAAGAACCGCCACTTCCGTGTTATACAACGACCTAACACTATGGACCCATTCAATATATATGTGAGGTCCTGACCAGCCAGTTCAACTAACCTAACCTACAAGAGCCTGGAAACGTGTTAAAAAGAACCGAAATTTGATTCCAAAGACTGAAAACCAAGGACACTAAAAATAATATAAAAGGAAGTAAGAATTTGAAAACGTGGCCAATGAAACAGAAAATTTACTCGAGACGACTGGCAAAACGAGTTGATAGGAGGAAAATCTCTGGGTCAAAAAAATCTGAACAAAATGAAAAATATAATTATAAAATGATAATAATGCAAATTTCTGCATGCTCTCTAATTGGTATCTTTGTCGTTAAATATTTGTGATTTGCAGGCCTAAAACGCCAGGTCCTTTATATCACAAACTGTACTGGAACAAACTCCGATAGTCGGTTGCAGTGGAAACGAAAACGTATCTAAGAAACCGAAAATTGGTTCCGAAATGACCAACGAAGCCGTGGAATCGTAAACGAATCTAAAGCAACCGGAAGTGGATTCAAAAAGAATAACTTTTTGAGTTACAGAGTTGTAATTTGTTGGAAAGAACCATACTGATATAACACATGATATGTATATGTAACTACCGCTTATGATGGAAAGTTATCGCAACAGATTCCCTATTTCGCTAAATTTCAAAATATTTTGTAACCTATGCGAAAAGTTTTTATGTTGGATTTAATGGGTTTTAAGTAATTGTATGTATTGAGTTTAAGCTCAGGTTGGGCATTTTTGAAACGAATTCTGAGATTGGGAGTTCGTCAAACAAATTCTTAAATAGGGCGTTTCTCAAAAGTCTTCTGAGTATCCGAGATAGGGAAATATTTCACTCAGGACGAGATATTGGTTATAATTTGTCAAAAAGAAATCATTTAAACATTTCTTTGTAAATTCAAACAAGTTATAAACCGTTATGCGTCATCATCGCATAATGACACAAGTCTTAAAATTTGCCCCCAGCGGTGTTTCATTAACAGCCGAGGCTCTGGCGACCCCAAACTCCTCACGTATCTAGGGGGTGGGAGGGCGGTATGGCCCAGATGGTCGCATGTGGTCATAACAAATCGTTCCCGAGATGATCGGACTTGGTACCGGGCCTTCGGGGAGTGTCCTTATCGCTACAACAACAACAACAACAGTCTTAAAATTTGTGTTTTTGGGAGCAAGTATCGTGTTTAAATTATTTCCCCAAAATTTTTTTTCAAAAAGGAATAAAAATTGAAAAATAATGAGCCTGCACAGAGAATTTTCAGTAGGTCACATAAAGAAAAGTTTTTTTTTAAGAATAAGCCCAAAATTTCATATCTCCCGTTTGGTGATGCAAAATGCATTGGTATGACAAGTTGACATCAATTCAATAAACAATTTTCAAACATAACTAATTATTTTATAAAGGTTAAGTTGCTGTAATCAGTAAAAATACTCGATATGTTTGAAACATCATCTAACGTACCCGACTCTTTAAATAACCGGAACCACACATCACTACTAAATGGCTTTGCTGCCCTCCCTATCCCGACTAATGCCCGTCAAGGGGAGCGTGCTTTCCGCAAGGTCAAAATAATCCGCCTCGGCTCGTTTTCTTCCCGCGGGAAGAATTCCGGAAATCCGGCCACATTTTCGGGCGGAGACCGCAAATTTAGCGAGAGAGCGTTACCTTATAAGACAGAATGATCCCCAGCGGGTTAGGGGATCAGAATATACCAGCGGTAGGTATGCCTGTCGTAAGAGGCGACTAAAATACCAGATTCAAGGGGCTGTGTATTGCAACCTTTCAGGTTGCCAGCGCAATATATAGCTTCTCCAAACCCAATTGTCAACCTCACCTATCCGCGGCGAATCCTGTTTCACTAACAGACGAGGCTCTGGCGACCCCAAGCTCCTCATGGAACTTGGGGGTAGGGAGGGAGGGAATGTGGCCACATAAATCGTTCCCGAGATGGTCGGGCTAGCACCTTAATGGTGCTATGGTACCGGAGCGTACCGGAGTTGTATCCGGGAAAGGACCATCACATCGATATCACTCCCCAAAGCCTTCGGGGAGCAACCTTTCGCTACAACAACAACAACACCGGCGACCCCCAAATAAGGGATATAAACCAATGCATCAGATTGCTTGTGGATGAACACAAGCGGGCGAAACGGGAGGAGCACTTAAAGAATTGTAAACTCTCTGCCGGTGTGGGTAAGCTTTGGTCCACCGTAAAGTCCCAATTGAATTCGACTAAGCACAATGACAAAATCTCCATCGCCTATCATAAAGTGCTGTCGGATGCGAAAAAATGCGCGAGCGCTTTTTGCCAACAATATGTAATGCATTCTGCGGTTGACAAAGTTAGACGGCGGGCCAACAGACGCGCACATAGGCATAAATACAGCGCGTCCCAATTACCATCACCGCCAAAGAGGTTGAGGATGCCATCATTCATGCTAAACCATCTAAAGCAGTGGGACCAGACGGCATAGTCATGTCGATGCTTAAAAATCTAGGAAAAGAGATATTTAATTATCTAGCGCATGCCTTCAACTTGTCCCTATCCACCTTCGTCATCCGCGAAAAATGGAAAATGGCCAGTGTGGTTCCGCTATTAAAGCCTGGGAAACCAGCTAACATAGGAGATTCTTATCGTCCGATATCTCGCCTATCGCCAGTAGCCAAGACACCTGAAGCCATTCTGCTTCCCTATTTTAATGCAAATTTTACAACTTGCCATCATCAGCATGACTTCCGAGAATTACATAGTACTACCACCGCTCTAAATGCCATCAGCACTCAAATAAACTACGGATTAAACCAAAACCCCCACCATAGGACAGTACTCGTTGCGGTAGACCTGTCAAAAGCTTTTGATACGTTGAACCACGGCACGTTACTGCAAGACCTGGAAGGGTCTCCCCTTCCCCCAAGTCTCAAAAGGTGGACCGCAAATTATCGGCAAGCATTTGTGTAATTCAGGAACGTAACATCGAAACCAAGAAGAATTAAACAAGGGGTGCACACAGGGTGGTGTCCTACGCACCGATGACTGCACAATAATGGCCAGAGGCCCAGGCCCACAGATCGATGAGCTTTGTAATAAAATAAACAGCTATCTCCCTAATCTTGAACTTGAGATTGTCACCGACCAAATTACCGCGCCAAATGTCGACCATATTGAACATCCATGTCGACGGCATCACGCTACCGACTGTCTTACACCCTAAAATCTTGGGTGTGAGGTTCGACCAAGATCTACATTTTGGAGATCATGAAGCCGCAATTAAACCGAAAATTCAGAGCCGTAATAAAATCCTCAAATCTCTTGCCGGCAGCACTTGGGGTAAAAATAAAGAAACGCTCATCACCACATATAAAGCAATTGGCCGGCCGATTGCATGCTATGCGTCCCCAAAATGATCGCCAAGCCTACATATTACTCACTGGAAGAAAATACAGGCCTGCAAAAATAGTGCTCTCAAAACCGCTACGGGCTGTCTTCTTATGTCCTCAGAACACCATCTACACAATGAGGCGAGAGTACTTCCCATCAGGGTGAGAAATGAAATGCTAAACAAACAGTTTATGTTGAATAACTAGAAACCTTGGCATCCAAACAGACATCTGATTGATGAGGCCACACCCCCAGGTGCTTTAGAAGTCATCTCTGGAAGAATAACGAGGAAATACGGCACCCGAGAACACTCCGTATGAAGCAAAAAAGCACGAGCAAGTCCTCAGTGATATCCACAAACACAACAACAACTAAAAGGCAAACACCTAAAGCTTCTTTGCGATCCATTGACAATCAATTTGGTTTTAAACTACTACGTAATAAATAAGAGATAATTGATCCATTTATGACTAAATAAATGTGTAATTGATCTATAAAAAGATTTTAATTCAATTAACCAGCAATGACTGGCCAGTTCAACCTAATCAACCACAACAATAACAAACTTTCTATTCTTATGCTTATAAATATGTGTAAATCATATACATTTTTTACAAACTAAACTTTGAATACTTTAAGGTCAAATCACGTTCTCAGTGTTTACACTTGCCAGGCGGAAGCAAGATGATTTTATATTTACCGGGCGATAGCATCACGCTGAGGAAGGATGTACTCAGTTGTTTCATTGGCAGTGAGATAGAAGCGATAGGGGTATCCTGACAGGGTGCTTGATGCTCTTTCCTCCCAAAGTCGCCGGCTAAGTCCACTGCCATCCTTTCTTAGCATGGACGAAAGAATTTAGATAGACCAAAACATTGTTAGTCGGTAGTAAAGTTATATCATAGATATTAAATGTTATAACTTTACCACCGACTGACAATAGGGTACGACGAAGTTAAAAGGGCACAATTCTATGTTTAACATTCAGCTTTTAAAGAGATCTTAACATCGGAGGTACTCAGTTCGCGCCAGTGGGTATGCTATGCTACTATCATGTTCGCAGCAACCTTGCATCACCCAGATTTCTCAGGTCGAGCTTGATTGTAGCAACTGCTACACGAGTTTCTTCCCTAAGGAATAACCCAGAACTACAACACCAACACATACCATATTATTTGTATCGCCAATTCAAAAAAATAAAAATTAAACTAGTTTAAACTCATTAGCTACGACTTACCGTTTACCGATTGGCTACTTAGAATAAAACGGCGTTTGACTTATCAATAGAATACTACAAAAATAATCTTTGGGGTCTTGATCCGAAGACTTAATACATTCTTTTTGTTCGAAAGTTATTCCTCCTATATGCATTCATTGCAAATATTTGTCTTTAATGAAAAACAAAATAATAATTTTAATACAAATGTGTACTTTTACACACATTTCTAATAAACAATTATATATACAAATTAGGTCGGGTCGATTTATGGGGAGGCAAAAAAATCGCCCATTGCTCTGTGAAAATCATATTCTAGAGATCAAAATAAGAAACTTTGCCGAAGGAACCATACCTCTAAAACGAATTCTGATGTCCCCCCTTTGGGTCGTAGGGGCAAATTTTGAAAAATCCCACTTTGATATGCCTATGTTTTTTCTTTTTGGAGTTTATTTGAAAAAATGAATTTAACTTAGTAATGGAAAAGAAATTAAAAAAATTATTATAAATTAGCGTTTTTACAACCCTCTTTTAAAACCAAGGCATCACTTTGATGCATTTGCATGTCGTAAAAATAGTTGTGTGGGTTTTTTATTCAAGCGTTTTAAAAAATGAAGGTATCACTGTGACACAATTGCAGATCGTAAAATTGCTTGTGTTGTTTTTTTTAAGCCACCACAAGACACAGCAGGTAGAATTGAAATTGCCCCTACCCAAAAGTTCGACCCAAATGGGGGGGGGGGGGGGGGACATCAGAATTCGTTTTAGAGGTATGGTTCCTTCGGCAAAGTTTCTTACTTTGATCCCTAGAATACGATTTTCACAGAGCAATGAGCGATTTTTAAATCGACCCGCCCTAATACATATGTAGGTTTACATGTATTTAAAATCATTAGCCTATTTACTTCATAGCTTTTACATATGTAAATATAATCTTATCGTTTCTTTTGCGCACAATTAGTTTAAATAGCCTAATGAATTGAAAATGTAATAAATGTTTAAATATATTTAAATTTAGGTAGGTACCAACAGTTCCTTCAGACTACGTATACACATATGTGTATACAAATGTAGTACTGTATACGTATGTATGTATGTACATATATACAACACCGTGCTACAACCGCGCTGGAGCAAAAAAAAAAAGCTGACCTAAAAACTATTTTCCTCAAGCACAGTTTTATATTGAAAAATTAAGCCTTTTTTGATTCATGCCCAAAATTATTCAGCCCAATTCTAAATATTCTCTCCGAATTTTGTTCTCGCGAATTTTTTTATTCCCGCGGAGAAATTCTTCCAATTCTTTTCTCCTAGGGAGAACAATAATTGGGGAATAGGAATTTCGAATTTTCGAAGTCAGATGTTTTGTCAATTGAAACTTCGTTGCGCATTTCTTATTTTGTTTAAAAAATAGAAAAGTTTAATTATTGTTACGAATTTGTTTGAAATTAAGAAATAAAGAATAAACAATGCACAGTATTGCATTTCATATGGTATTCACTGAAATGAGTAATGAGTTGGTGCCACAGCAACATGAACAGAGGAGCATAAGAAGAAGAAGACGGCGGGGTAACACAAATCCGCCGGAGTTGCCGGCTTTCATTCAGCAAAGCAATTTTCTGGCAGCCAAGTCGAATTGAGTTCGGCTTTCGCATATGCCAAAATCTTTCCTTCTTAAAAAATTCTTGCGCAATTTCTGCATGACTGCATCAAATATACCAAGAGCTCTTCCGTTGCCTATGATATATTTTTTGACTTAAAATAAAGAATATTGTGGTTGTTTTTGTTGTTGTTGTATTAACAGTGAGAATATTGTGGTAGAATGTACATACATATTTTAGTACAAATTTGTACAAATAAGTGTTCTTTCTTAAAAGAACCAATTTCCTTCAACTATTTTGATGCATTCCCTTTAATTTAACAAGTAAAAAAATCATATGAAATGGCACAGAAATCTCCCTCTCCCTCACATTCATAATACCTACTTTTCTCCCATAACCGGTTTCCGCTTTTTCAAACATTGTTCAGAATAGGAGGAAAGGGAGAAGTGAAAAACTCACAAAATTTTTTATTTAGAATACGAGGAATGGGAGAAGCGAAATACTTGCACGGAGTTTTTGTTTAGAATTGGGCTGATTGAGAAATTTGTTTTCGGAAAAGTGGGCGGTACCACACCCTTTTTTAAAATATTCCCAAAATGTTAATTAAGAGTCGTTTTATGAGTCAACTCATGAAATTCTGTTATTTATTTTCGGTGCAATATTTACTGATTAATAAGGCTTTCTAAAATGTTATATATATAGTATATACATATATGGGGTATTCCATCCCATTTCGACCAATTTTGAACCCGACCCCTTTAGAATTAGCTGAAAGTTTTTCTTCTTTTTCTAGCTTACGAAAGACGCTTTTCAGAATTTTAAAAAAACACCGTTTTTGTTTTCAAAATGCTATAACTTTTTCAAAAATTGACCGTTTGGGATCTTTTTTTTTTTAAATTTATTTTTAAATGTACTTTTCGGAAAAAATACAAACAAATTTTTAAAGTTTTTTTTTAATTTTTCAGTTTTTCGAGATTTTTCGAATCACCCCATTTTTTTTCTCATAAAAAACTTCAATCAATTCTGCAATCATCTCCACTAACCCGGAGTGGGCCGATTTTTTTATATATATTTTTTTATTTAAAAACTAAAAAAAAAAAACTTTAAACATTTTTTTGTATTTTTTCCGAAAGGTACATTTAAAAAAAAATATGCCAAACGGCCAATTTTTGAAAAAGTTATAGCATTTTGAAAACAAAAAGGGTGTTTTTTTTTTAAATTTATAAATTTTTCTGAGTTGGATGAAAAAATTCTTAAAAACGTCTTTCGTAAGCTAGAAAAAGAAGAAAAACTTTCAGCCAATTCTAAAGGGGTCGGGTTCAAAATTGGTCGAAATGGGATGGAATACCCTATATATATAGTATCTCAATTTGTTTATGCCGTTAGAAGCTCCCGTTTTGCAAGTGAAATTAATATACCCTGTATGCAATGCACAGCTGACTATAAATACAATCTTCATAAAACTTCAAAATCCTTTAAAAATACAATACAGAGTTCCGTATACAAAAAAAAATTTCTAACTAAAATAATCAAATTTTGTAGCATGGTGTATTATCTACGCATTTTGAATTACTAGTATGACCTAATATGGGTACATACGTGCACATAGGTATGTAAAAATGTAAGATTGGAGTACAATGTCAGTCAGTTTCAAGTTCGTAGTTAATGTTTTTGCAATATATTATCTTTTTGGCATCAGCTTCATTATGAGCCGCTTTTAATAATTTTACAATTGAAACTCTTTGTGGTCAGTTATTTAGCTAAAACATAATAGATGAAATATTAATCTATTGATAATTAGTTAGCAACTTTACATGATTTTGTATTACATATCTTATGCGGCTTTAGGTAATGAGCGTCGCAGACTCTTTGCATATCAATCAATTTATCTTTGAAGTTTTCTTAAGAAATGCCGATGTCATTCTAATTATTACAAATTATTGCATGAGAGTCGGGTGTTGTTTCCTATAGAAATCGGATGCGCAATTAAATTTCCAACCGAAGCCAAGTAGTTTGCTCTTCCCCTGCTGCTAGCAGCGCATCTCAATATAATGTGAGCTGAAAATCGCCGCTTGTTTCTATTTCCTGTAATACGTAAAAAGCGATTTAATTTCATTATAATGACGATCCGATGTGTTTGCAGTCCACGATATCAGCATTTTAAGGATGAAACGACTTTTCATCTTCTTCCTGACGGTTTCTACAGATGGATGATATTGGCCTACGTCTGCCAGAAAATAATACGTTAAAATCTCTACATAATCTGTGTCATGTCTTGTTGTGATAGATAACTCTATTTAAGGCCCAGATAGGGCACAGTGTGCAAAACGGATGTTTGCCCAAACAGCAATTCCATCACGGGGCTTCCTAATTGCTAAAAGTACCCAGCTACCTAAATGGGCCCAGCAACCCATCACATTTTTCAGGATTCAAATTTTTGTCTGATTTGGTTGATTAACATGTCAATTCTGGCTTAGACAATTTTTAGTCTTTCGGAGAACGATTTCAAAGTCCATTGCAAGACTTTGGCTATTCTGGTACAACAGTAATGAGTTTTTCTCCAATTACTTCTAATTTATACTCAGCGTGCTTTGCACACAGAGTATATTAACTTTGATTGGATAACGGTTGGTTGTACAGGTATAAAGGAATCGAGATAGATGTAGACTTCCATATATCAAAATCATCATTATCGAAAAAAAATTTGATTGAGCCATGTCCGTCCGTCCGTCAGTCTGTCTGTCCGCTAACACGATAACTTGAGTAAATATTGAGATATCTTCACCAAATTTGGAATACGAGCTTATCTGGACCCAGAATAGATTGGTATTGAAAATGAAAGAAATCAGATGATAACGACACCCACTTTTTATATATATAAAATTTTGGAAAACACAAAAAACCTGATTATTATTAGGAAATAATACACCTAGAATGTTGAATTTCGACGTGTGGACTGATTTGAGACCCTTGATAAACATTTGGAAAAAAATTTTAAAATGGGCGTGGCACCGCCCACTTGCGATAAAATCAATTTTACAAATATTATTAATCATAAATCAAAACTCGTTCGGCAGAGAGGTTGCCTTTACTATAAGGAATGCTATGAAGAAAAATTAACGAAATCGGTTAAGGACCACGCCCACTTTTATATAAAAGCTTTTTAAAAGGGTGAATAAAATAAGCTATATCTTTGCAAAAAAGAGCTTTGTATCAATAGAATTTTACTTTCTAAATTGAATTATAACATTAAATTCGAAAACACTAAAATTTTTGAAAATGGGTGTGGCACCGCCCTTTTTATGACTAAGCAATTTTATATGTTTTGGGATCCATAACTCAAAGAAAAATTAACATATCGTAATGAAATTGTGTACACATACATATGTACAAATGGACGGGATCGGTTAAAGGCCACGGCAACTTGGATATAAAACAAATTTAAGAGGGTCGTAGACTAGAATAATAAGCTATAACTTAGCAAAAAATAGTTTTGAATCAATGATATTTCACTTATCAAGTTTTATTGTAAGAGGAAATGGGGAGAAATTTTTTTTAAACAGGCGGTGCCACGTGTTAGGTAGAAAAGTAATTTATCTCAAATGAAATTTACAATTAAAGTTTACGCTGAGTATATAATGTTAGGTTACACCCGAACTTAGACACCTTTACTTGTTATACTCAGTTGAGCAGAGCTCACAGAGTATATTAAGTTTGATTGGATAACGGTTGGTTGTACATATATAAAGGAATCGAGATAGATATAGACTTCCATATATCAAAATAATCAGGATCGAAAAAAAATTTGATTGAGCCATGTCCGTCCGTCCGTCCGTCCGTCCGTCCGTCCGTCCGTCCGTCCGTCCGTCCGTCCGTCCGTTAACACGATAACTTGAGTAAATTTTGAGGTATCTTGATGAAATTTGGTATGTAGGTTCCTGAGCACTTATCTCAGATCGCTATTTAAAATGAACGATATCGGATTATAACCACGCCCACTTTTTCGATATCGAAAATTTCGAAAAACAGAAAAAATGCGATAATTCAGTGCCAAAGGCGGTTAAAGCGATGAAACTTGGTAGATGGGTTGACGTTATGACGTAGAATAGAAAATTAGTAAGATTTTGGACAATGGGCGTGGCACCGCCCACTTTTACAAGAAGGTAATTTAAAAGTTTTCCAAGCTGTAATTTGGCAGTAGTTGAAGATATCATGATGAAATTTGGCAGGAACGTTACTACTATTACTATATATGTGCTAAATAAAAATTAGCAAAATTGGATGAAGAACACGCCCACTTTTTAAAAAAAATTTTTTTTTAATTCTAATTTTAACAAAAAATTTAATATCTTTACTGTATATAAGTAAATTAAGTCAAAATTCAACTCCAGTAATGATATGATGCAACAAAATACAAAAATAAAAGAAAATTTCAAAATGGGCGTGGCTCCGCCCATTTTCATTTAGTTTGTCTAGAATACTTTTAATGCCATAAGTCGAACAAAAATTTACCAATCCTTCTCAAATTTGGTAGGAGCATAGATTCTGTGGCGGTAACTGTTCTCTGTGAAAATGGGCGAAATCGGTTGAAGCCACGCCCAGTTTTTATACACAGTCCACCGTCTGTCCTTCCGCTCGGCCGTTAACACAATAACTTGAGCAAAAACCGATTTATCTTTACTAAACTTAGCCCACGTACTTACCTGAACTCACCTTATCTTGGTATAAAAAATGGCCGAAATCCGACCATAACCACGCCCACTTTATCGATATCGAATATTACGAAAAATGAAAAAAATGTCATAATTCTATACCAAATACGAAAAAAGGGATGAAACATGGTAACTGGATTGTTTTATTGACGCAAAATATAACTTTGGAAAAAACTTTGTAAAATGGGTGTGACACCTACCATATTAAGTAGAAGAAAATGAAAAAGTTCTACAAGGCGAAATCAACAGCCCTTGGAATCTTGGCAGGAATACTGTTAGTAGTATTGCATATATAAATAAATTAGCAGTACCCGACAGATGATTTTCTGGATCACCTGGTCCGCATTTTGGTCGATATCGCGAGAACGCCTTCACATATACATCTAAACCATCTAAAACCCTCATTAATAATTTTAATTTGATACCCATATCGTACAAACATTCTAGAGTCACCCCTGGCCCACCCTAATGGCGATATCTCGAAAAGGCGTCCACCTATAGACCTAATGCCCACTCCCTCTTAAAATGCTTAGTAACACCTTTCGTTTGATACCCATATCGTACAAACATTCTAGAGTCACCCCTGGCCCACCCTAATGCCGATATCTCGAAAAGGCGTCCACCTATAGAACTAAGGATAACTCCCTTTTAAAATACTCATTACCACCTTTCATTTGATACCCGTATCGTACAAACACATTCTAGAGCCACCCTGGCCCACTCTAATGGCGATATCTCGAAAAGGCGTCCACCTATAGACCTAATGCCCACTCCCTCTTAAAATGCTCAGTAACACCTTTCGTTTGATACCCATATCGTACAAACATTCTAGAGTCACCCTTGGTCCACCTTTATGGCGATATCGCGAAAAGGCGTCCACCTATAGAACTAAGGATAACTCCCTTTTAAAATACTCATTACCACCTTTCATTTGATACCCGTATCGTACAAACACATTCTAGAGCCACCCTGGCCCACTCTAATGGCGATATCTCGAAAAGGCGTCCACCTATAGACCTAATGCCCACTCCCTCTTAAAATGCTCAGTAACACCTTTCGTTTGATACCCATATCGTACAAACATTCTAGAGTCACCCTTGGTCCACCTTTATGGCGATATCGCGAAAAGGCGTCCACCTATAGAACTAAGGATAACTCCCTTTTAAAATACTCATTACCACCTTTCATTTGATACCCGTATCGTACAAACACATTCTAGAGCCACCCTGGCCCACTCTAATGGCGATATCTCGAAAAGGCGTCCACCTATAGACCTAATGCCCACTCCCTCTTAAAATGCTCAGTAACACCTTTCGT
The DNA here is from genome assembly GCF_040869045.1 of Eurosta solidaginis. Taxonomy (NCBI): domain Eukaryota; kingdom Metazoa; phylum Arthropoda; class Insecta; order Diptera; family Tephritidae; genus Eurosta; species Eurosta solidaginis. The sequence goes on along the minus strand of NC_090319.1, from coordinate 302,622,674 downwards.
TTGATACCCATATCGTACAAACATTCTAGAGTCACCCCTGGCCCACCCTAATGGCGATATCTCGAAAAGGCGTAGACCTATAGACCTAATGCCCACTCCCTCTTAAAATGCTCAGTAACACCTTTCGTTTGATACCCATATCGTACAAACACATTCTAGAGTCATCCCTGGCCCACCCTAATGACGATATCTCGAAAAGGCGTCCACCTATAGACCTCATGCCCACTCCCTCTTAAAATGCTCAGTAACACCTTTCGTTTGATACCCATATCGTACAAACATTCTAGAGTCACCCTTGGTCCACCTTTATGGCGATATCTCGAAAAGGCGTAGACCTATAGACCTAATGCCCACTCCCTCTTAAAATGCTCAGTAACACCTTTCGTTTGATACCCATATCGTACAAACACATTCTAGAGTCATCCCTGGCCCACCCTAATGACGATATCTCGAAAAGGCGTCCACCTATAGACCTCATGCCCACTCCCTCTTAAAATGCTCAGTAACACCTTTCGTTTGATACCCATATCGTACAAACATTCTAGAGTCACCCCTGGCCCACCCTAATGGCGATATCTCGAAAAGGCGTAGACCTATAGACCTAATGCCCACTCCCTCTTAAAATGCTCAGTAACACCTTTCGTTTGATACCCATATCGTACAAACACATTCTAGAGTCATCCCTGGCCCACCCTAATGACGATATCTCGAAAAGGCGTCCACCTATAGACCTCATGCCCACTCCCTCTTAAAATGCTCAGTAACACCTTTCGTTTGATACCCATATCGTACAAACATTCTAGAGTCACCCCTGGCCCACCCTAATGGCGATATCTCGAAAAGGCGTAGACCTATAGACCTAATGCCCACTCCCTCTTAAAATGCTCAGTAACACCTTTCGTTTGATACCCATATCGTACAAACACATTCTAGAGTCATCCCTGGCCCACCCTAATGACGATATCTCGAAAAGGCGTCCACCTATAGACCTCATGCCCACTCCCTCTTAAAATGCTCAGTAACACCTTTCGTTTGATACCCATATCGTACAAACATTCTAGAGTCACCCTTGGTCCACCTTTATGGCGATATCTCGAAAAGGCGTCCACCTATAGACCTAATGCCCACTTCCTCTTAAAATGCTCAGTAGCACCTTTCGTTTGATACCCATATCGTACAAACACATTCTAGAGTCATCCCTGGCCCACCCTAATGACGATATCTCGAAAAGGCGTCCACCTATAGACCTCATGCCCACTCCCTCTTAAAATGCTCAGTAACACCTTTCGTTTGATACCCATATCGTACAAACATTCTAGTCCACCTTTCTGGTCCACCTTTATGGCGATATCCCTAAATGGCGTCCATCCATAGAACTATGGCCTACTCTCTCTTAAAATACTCTTTAATACCTTCCATTTGATACACATGTCATACAACCACATTCCAGGGTTACCCTAGATTCATTTTCCTACATGGTGATTTTCCTTATTTTGTCTCCATAGCTCTCAACTGAGTATGTAATGTTCGGTTACACCCGAACTTAGCCTTCCTTACTTGTTTTAATTAAGTTATTCAGTTTATATCTAAAACATTTTTAAATATTTTTTATTTACTTTATATACTTTACAATAAAAGACCCTAATTTTGGTCTAGATGCATAACTTTTAAGAAGTTTTTACCTCTTACTCTAACTTCTCTCTCTGCATCCCTTTCTCCCTCTCTGTCTTTCGTAACACTTCTTTTCTCTCTAGTTCCCTCTTCCCACTCCCTCGCTCCATCTATCTATACCTGTCTCTCTATCTGCTCTAACAACTGCTAAGGGCCTAACTAAACTTTCTATATCGAGGGCGAACTATGAAAAATTAGACAGTATCTAAATAAAATAACACTAGCTGTGTTCTATTAAGCCAATTACCAACTTTTTTCGGTTGAGGCTACCAATTATTCCGATAAAATGAAATCGGTCGATGTGGCCGAAAACACCGGTATATGAAACCAATTTATTCCTGTGTAGTTACAAATATTTTTTATTTTTTCAAAAGGTGAAGCCAATACATTCCTCACACTCAGCTCTTATTTAATTCATGTAAAGTTAATTAAGATATGCACTTCAACCAAATTATGAACACAAATATGTATATTAGGGTGCCCCTTAATTTCCAAAGTGCTGCAATTCTCGATCTCGCCCCTCAGAAATATTGAAAAATACTTAAAATTTGTATGTGCAAAATTTTAGGCCAATCAAAAAAAAATTGGGGGGTTTCGCAAGAAGCTTGAAATCGTAAAAGGGCGAATTTTTGCATTTCTTTGGTCTACCCTTATTCATTTAATCTTGGCGGGATTGTCTTGCATTTTTTATCAGCAACGTGCACAGATTTTGCCTTTAAACGCATTTAAAATTACAAAAATTGGCAAAATAACAAAAAAATTATAGAACAGCAGAATTTGCGCAAAATTTTCAACTTTTTATTATAATTTTTTAGAATTTTTTCGAGTACTCAGGTTTGTAGCTGATTAAATTTGATTTTAGCGACGTGCAGGTTTCAAAACGATATCGACTTCTATTTTATTTTGAGAATTTCTTTAGTGACGGATGTTGGTAATTTTCTTCTATACAATTATTGAAGAAAACCACTTTTCATTTTTTTTAGTTTATTTTTAGCCTGTAGCTCTGTTACTAAGACACCGATTATTAAGATAAAACTCATTTTACAAAAGCAAGGAACTAAAAATATAAAAATTGCTTGAAAAGTAGTAAACGTTGGGATAAAGGAATATGAACACTCGAAATGTTGAAAACTCGTCCTTTTTCAGGACTTCAAGTTCCTTGTGCAACCTCTAAATCTCTGTAGATTTTCATGAGACTTTGCATATATTCGTTTTTGCGTTAATGGGCTAGACACAATGAAATTTTTAATATAGATGCGTTCAACGCAATCGTATGCATTCCAGTAACATCGCTACAATCAACCATGATGTTGCGTTTGTAAATATAAAGGAGCTACAGACTAGGCAGTTGAAGTTTATTTCGCCTTACCCATTCACAGACAAAATTTTATGAAGCACTGCTATAAACATTCTCACTATACAAGAAAAATACTTGCTAAAATAATTTGCGTTTTATTTATTTATTAAATTGCAGTTTTTAACTGAGAAAAAATTTAGAAAAGTACCACCATGTAAGAAAAATAATTTCAAAGTGTGAAAGCACCTTACCCAAATCAAATTTCAGATTATTCTTCTTATGCTTTGCTTGCAACAAAAGTTGGAAGATGGCGACTTTTTCATGTCAGATGGCGGTAGTGTCGCTCAATCTGTCGTTCTCCATAAAAATACGCGCAATCTACTCATAATGCATAAGATTGTGTTCAACGCATCTATAAAGATGCTTTTGTGACGGGGATTTAACTATTCCCATTTTTAGGGATGAGATCGAAAATCCAAACACTTGTTTGTCCATGCAACGAAGGGCCACCCTAATGTACATACACTCTGCCACAGAAAAATTCATATAGTAAATACGTTAACAAAATTTTGTTCAACATTCAATTTTAATTTTTATTTAAGCAAAGTTTAATACTTCGATTGACACAAATAATGTTTTATAGAAGCTAATATTTTAATAGAAGCGTTAAACAATAATTAATTTCTGTGTTTACAGACTTTTAGAATTAAGTGTACTTCCATGTATGAAAGTGTTATGATTTACCTACATTTTTGTTGCAGCTTACAACTTCATTGATCATCGCGTGATTTGTAGATCGGAGCGTGCCAAATAAAGAGTATACATATATATATATAAATTTAACAGAAACGATCTAAATTAAGAGGAAAAATATATATACAAGTTAATTACAAGCTCAGCTTTAACAGTTTAGACTAAATTTGGCTGGAGCTGCTAAAATGACGGCGAAGATGGCAGTAATCTGCAGGTAATTCAATTGAATAGTTGTTTTCTGTTTTGGAATTATAAAATAATAACTGCGAAAGCGCGGAGAATAAAAAAGGCAAGAATGTGGCAGGTTAATCATGAGAGTGAAACAATTCTGACATGTTGGAGCATCAATCGATTCACCCCTAATAATCAAATTTTATCAATATTTTACAATGTGCTGAAGTGAAATTTAATTTGGGCTCAAGTTCACAAAATGATCAGAAAAATATCGTTAAAAAAAGTATACATTCACTTGTAAAACTCAAATTATTATCCTTTCCATTCGTGTGAGTCATTTTAGTGCTTACAGTGGAGTGGCGCTAACACTTGCTAAAACTGTGAGATTCATTTCAAACCCCTGATACATTTTTAGTCGGTCTTTTGGTTTTTGGTAGCGCATTCACGAAGGCCAAAAAGTTTGACCAGAATAAATACCAAAACATACAGAAATATTAGCATCAGTTAGTATCATTCAAGCAGAAGTACCGGGAAGAGAAAATACCTGTAGTTTTCCTGTTAGAAAGTTTTGTTAGTGATCGTGAGGTATGCATATACCTAAACAGCCAAGCAGCTTTCATGGTGCGGGATTCTCCAAATACGTCCTTTAACACCGTCGATAGCTGTAAGAAATGGGTCTACGAAGAAGCCGATTTTACGACCAAAACAATAATTTGGGTTTCTCTGTACAGAAATATTGACGGGTACGATAAATCGTGTAAACCAGCAGAGTCCATAGACGGCAGTCACTATGCATCCCCCACTTTCAAGAATAGAAAGACCCCTGCAACAGTTACAAGAAAACCATTGAAGGAACTAGGTATTTACGAGAAGTGAATGGTAATCCAATGATGGTTGTGAAGCAAATGCCGTAAAGAGAATTTGGATCGGGATTGAAATACCAGTGCTGAAACGTTCTTTAAGGGTACATAGATACGGATACTCTCTTAGCAAGACTCGACTGAAAGTGAAGCGGGCAAAACCGAAGTGGTTTTTTAAGTCAATTTTAACTTGTAAAAGAGACACATACATTAACTGCTATCCAAAATCTTATAAGTGGAAAAGAGAGCAAACATCTCAAATATTGAGAGAGCGCGCTTTCATTGTGGAAGTGATTCTATTTTGCCCGACCTTCTCGCAAAATTAACCAAGTCTGCCTTCGTCAGTTTTGAAACTAATCAATAAGCCCGTCTATTCTTACTGGACGTGTGCAGCTTTATAATTTCTTTTTGAATAGCAGTAATAATTCGTTCAATAGAGAGTGTATTTATCCGACGCTTGTTGGTATATTTCATTGGAGTATGGTTTTACGTGGCGGGTCCCAAGCCCAGCGCACAACCTGCTTAGCGGAGGTGAAAATATTACTTGCACGTTTATATAGCGAGCCGCTTGCTCCAAGACAGAAGCTCGCTTGCTGCCGCACCTATAGGTGTACAGACGCTGCCGATGATATCTCCCCGGCTAGCCCTTAAACCGATTATGTCAGAGTGGCGTAGCCAGGTTATCGCCTTCTCACATTACCGAGAGGATACTTGGCCGCAAGCGACCGGCAGTAGTAAGCTGCTTGAACCGCATGCAAAAGAATCGCTCTGGCCATTCCCAGGTGAATGGCGGTCAGAAGCTTTTCCCACTTTCGTGGACTTCTACACACGGCTCCACCCTCCCGGTTGGCGGAGCGAAGGAGGGACTGGTGCGCCTTGTTGGACGGCCATAACCGTTTAGACGATTAAGCGCCAATTAAGTAAGTAAGTAAGTAATAATTCGTTAGTTTTTTTATGAGTTTTTAAAGGAACACTTGAAAAATTTGAAGGCACTGTACTTTCAAAACTAAAAAACGGGTTAACCGTTACAGCCTTGTGAGTCATTTTGGACCTTTTTTTTTTTAAATAAAAGAATTAACATAAGCAGTTTTCGAGTCGGTGATGGCCTAAATTACCGCAAAATGCTCCACGTGTCATATTCGTGTCTTTCTCTGCTTTCGGCTAAATCAGTGTTTAGTGTAGTTAGTAATGGAAAGAATGAACATTTTCTTTATAAATATTTAAACAAAAATTTGAATTGAAATTTCGTTTTAGCTTTTTGGCTGTACTTGTGCTGCTACCCGGCGGCTTAACCTTCCGTAAACAATCGAACCTAATACAACCGCAACCCCAAATTCAAACTGGAGGCAAAGCACCACCCAACCGCGTCATGAATCCCGCATTTGCCAATGCAGGACGGACGCCTGGTTTGGAAATTTGGAGAATTGAGGTAAGCTACATACTATAAACACTTTAATAAAAGATTAAAAAATCTGTATGAGTCTACCCATCACTTCATTTTATGAGCGCATTCACTTTACCGTCGTTTCATGTTTCTGGCTGCTAAGCGCAGTGTAAAAAAATTTAAAAAGTAATTTGTTTATGCAAAGCATCAAAACACACGCAACATACTTTTGCATCATAATTTCATTGATAAGCGAATTATAACTTAGAAGAAGCACAAAATAAACAAAAAACATTGCAGCAACATTTATTTAAAGAAAGTACTGACCAAATAAGTTCATGGCCGGAAAGCGACTCGTAAATTTATCTTATTTTTTAATCAAAAACTGTTACGCTTGAATAATTAAAAAAGTTATGCACATGTAAGTACGAGGGACGATCGATAACCTTTTTCTTAACTGTCTTAACGTTATTGCCGACAGAATTCAACAAAAATCACGCTCTTATAACTCTCATTATATGTGACTTGATGTATGGCTCGAAATCTATGTCAACATGAAATGTGCTGACTCTTGGAGTGTTCCAAAGAAATGTTCTCCGAAGGTTTGTTGTCACTTGGATTCTGTCATTGCCATTGGTATGTTTTTTCTCCCAAATATTCAGAGGCTTGATGATCGCCTCATCGCTCTCATGCCCGAAATCATCTGTTCGCTTTCTCACAAATTTGTTTGCAATCTGCTCTATTCAAAGTGTATACCAGTTAGATCTTCTGACCTTGAAGGCATTATGACTTGCCTCCGATCGCATAAAGGCCTGTAACGGGGTGTGGGCTCTCAATTAATCCGCAACTGAGCCTGCCGAACAAGTTTTAAGTTTGAGACGCGTTAACATTGCTATATTACCCACCGATCTCGACATGAGTTGCGTTATACCGACTTTAGGATTCCCGACAAGACATAATCCAGAATGTTATGTATATGCAATGATACCAGTCTTTATGCAGGTGTTACGGTTGTAAGGAGGCGTGTTGCATATTATTGGAATTAAGTATGATCGGAATTAGGTCGACTCTGGATTATGAGTGGTAGAACTAGGGTTGTGTTTGTATTTTGATATTTTGTAGGTCGGGATTATGTTATACATCTGCATGTTGAATGTTATATTACCATTATTATATTTAATTATTTTAATACCTTTTTCTAAAACTTTATTCACAGAATTTTGAACCTGTTGCCTATCAAAAAAGCAATTACGGGAAATTCTATACCGGGGATTCGTTTATTGTTTTAAATGTAAGTTGGTTTCATTATTTTCAATGTAATTTACAGATAATGCATATTAGGAAGACAGAATATTTCTTGGAAAAATACTTTCGTATTTATAAAGGAAAAGAAGTATTTACATTTGGGTCCGTCCTTTCCTCCAGGCTTTTGAAGATTACTTGTTTCGCAGAGATGTGTAAATATATTAAAAGTTGTTAACCGATAGTAATTTTGCGTGTTAAAATCTTAATTGAGAAGTTAACCACAGAGGGAAAGCAAATTTTCTCACTCAGACTTATGCCTGGTTTTTCAGTGCCAGTTTAAACTCCAGTTAAAGTTAACTAGAGTTTAACACTTTGTTCGACAACATAAAATTTTGCTGCTCATCTCAGCTTAAGCGGCCGAAGTGGCAGGATTAAACTCTAGTCAACTTTAACTGGAGTTTAAACTCTAACTGAAAAACCCGGCCTTAGTATGCGGCTGAAAAAGTACCAAATTAAATTTAGTAAGCTTTTGTGTGCCGTATGTAGCTTTTTATTGAAAACAATCAAATCGATGTTAGAAAGCACAAATTGTGCTTAAGACATATGTGACCCGGTCTATAAAAAGGTGGCTTATGACTCAAAAAAGAAATTGCGAGACACAGCTGTTAACAGCTGTTTTTTTTTTAGTCATAAGCCACCTTTTCATAGACCGGGTCACATATACATATGTAATACTCCTATATTGCTTATATAAAAAAGTTTGCAATGTGTTTTGAATTCGAAATCAAAACAAGACAGCCTATAAAATTTTTGTGATTGTAGCAGCATAAGTGTAACAAGAAAAATTTTAAGTTTAGGTACAGTCGATTATTGAATACAAAAACAAAAACGTTTAAACAGCAATATATCGGCACACTGATGTTTGGGAATGTACCTAGCTTTTTGTAGCAATATAGGAGGCACCTATGGCTTAAGGCAACTCAAATATATTTTAGAAAGATCAAATGCACTTAAGAATGTGTTTTAGAAAGTGTCAAACGTACTTTTTGTATTCATATAGCTACAGATCTAAACATGCCGAAGACTTTTCTTTAGCCATTTTATTTACGCCGGAATACTAAGTATTCGCAAAAAACGATATGCTTTATTTGTATGCACATGTATGTATACCCTCATGACTTACCGTTACTTTAACTCTACACTTTATTCCTTTGTACTCTACAACACCTTGTACATAATTCTTAATTTGTCAGACAATCGAACGCAAAGATAAACAACTCGCTTGGGATATTCACTTTTGGCTTGGCTCGGATACATCGACAGACGAAGCTGGCGCTGCTGCCATTTACACAGTGCAACTGGATGACCTCCTTAATGGTGCACCAGTGCAACATCGTGAAGTTCAGGACCATGAATCGCAACTATTTCTCAGTTACTTTAAAAATGGTGAGTAAAACGTTATGCAAGAGTTTGTGTATATATGTATGTATAATAAATACGTATGTAGGTGGAGAAAATATTGCTTGTATGCTGTAGGTAATATTTTAAAAAGCTCGAACAACACAATCCCCAATCCCCGATGGCAAGAACTTGATTTACTACACGTTTTACAGCAAATAAAATTATGTAGAGTTTCTTTGTTAGACTCTTAAAAAAAAACATTAAACCGATTACGAGCAGAACTGAATGCCAGAATTCCCGTTAAAATACCTCGGCTTCTGATGACAACTGAACGCGAAAGGGTATGATATGACAGTACAGTAATAAAGAAGGCTAGGACTGTGCGATACCAATATACTTGTTGTTGTTGTTATAGCGATAAGGACACTTCCCGAAGGCCTTGCCGGGTGCAGATCCGGCACGTTCCGGTAACAAGTATCATTAAGGTAGCCTGACCATCTCGGGAACGATTTCGTATGACAACATAAAATCTGCTATGCCACCCCCTAGATCCATGAGGAACTTGAGCTCGCCAGAACCTCGGCTGTTAAAGAAACAGGATTCGCCATGGGTAGGTGAGGCTGACAATTGGGTTGAAAAAGCTATATATTGCGCTGGCAACCCCTTGAAAGGCTTTCCATATGCGTGAAATTGCATTGGAAAAATTTAACGGAAGTTTGACTATATTCGATGTTTGAATTGTGTCGGTGTGACACAAATTTCTGGAGGCACCTAGCGCTGGACGTTAGCTAGCCCACTCGCTTAAGGAATGATGTTGAGGAGGCATTAAATGGGAAGATCGAAAACCGTCCAATATGATGTATATTGGAACGATTTTCCGTCATCCCTTGTCAAATTTGGTTTTGAGACACGAACGAAAATCGACACTGATGATGGCAGAACGCCGAAACCGGCTTGTCTCAAAACGAAATTTGACAATGGATGACGGAAAATCGTTCCAATATACATCATTTATCCACCCTGTCGGAAAATCAACAAAACAAAATAAGACCGTCCAATATGTTAGCAGCAATGTCTTCTTGTAGAAAGTTTTGTACGGTAATGGTGATCACAGTTAATAAGTCAGGAATAAGTGAGTAAGCCCTTACATGCAAAATTGTGTAGTTTCTAATAGTATCACCGAGAGTGCACGACCCTTATATTGGAGTAATTTCCCCTCATGATTGCGGATGATATTGGTGAAAGAAAAATTGAGAAGCAGGAAGGAAACGACATGAACCTCTGGCCCAGAAGGTGCTTTTAACGGCACTTGCTTTTGGAAGAAGAGGAAGAAGCTACAGATTGGGAGGAGAAGCTACGGAGCACCGGAAGTGAGTAGACTCCCACTTTGCAGATTGGCATTTCCTCAGTCTTTCAGTGGGTTTCTGTAGCTGTTGATATAAGAACTTAGTCCAACTGTATATGAGAAAATTGAAAATGAATTTTAGGAAGAGCTGCAATTTTTGTTATACTGTCTTAACGGTTATTCACTAGTTGATAATTTGTTGTTTTTTTTTGTTTTTTTTTGTTTGTTTTTTTTTGTTTTTAATTTGTTCAGGTGTACGTTACGAGCAAGGCGGTGTTGGCACTGGCTTCAAGCACGTACAAACGAATGCAGCCGGTGAGAAACGATTATTCCAGGTGAAGGGCAAGCGTAATGTGCGTGTACGTCAAGTGAATCTGTCGGTATCATCGATGAACAAAGGCGATTGCTTCATTTTAGATGCCGGCAATCAGATACTCGTTTATGTTGGACCACAAGCAAAACGCGTAGAGAAGTTAAAAGCGATCAGTGCTGCTAATCAAATTCGTGATCAAGATCACAATGGGCGTGCCAGAGTCGATATTGTTGGTGAGTTTGAATCATAATTATAGCATGTAAAATTTTGTTTAAAGAAATCTTTAATTTCATTTTCAGATGAATTCAGTACGGATGTGGATAAACATCACTTTTTTACAACGTTAGGATCTGGTTCACCTGGTCAAGTACCTGAAGAGTCTAGCGAACAGGAAGATGGTGCATTTGAAACGGCTGATGCTAATTCCGTTACGCTCTACAAAGTATCCGACGCCAAAGGTGGTTTAAAAATTGATTCTATCTCTACTAAACCATTACGCCAAGAAATGCTTGATACCAATGATTGTTTCATTTTGGACACGGGGTCTGGCATATACGTTTGGGTTGGCCGACGCGCAACACAAGCCGAAAAAACAGATGCCATGAATAAAGCACAAGAATTTTTACGTACCAAAAAATACCCCGCCTGGACGCAGGTACATCGTGTTATCGAGGGTTCTGAACCGGCGCCGTTCAAACAATATTTTGCTACATGGCGTGATGCTGGTATGGCACACACACGTTTGGTACGCTCTGCAATGGGTTATGATTCTGATGATTCATCGGATTCTACCGAACTACCAGATGTGGAAAATTTAAAGAAGAGTGGTGGCAGTGCTATTGGTTTTATGCCAGATAATGGAGAAAATGAGATGATCGAAGTGGTGCAATATGTTAGTCGACAAGGACGTGAAGAGACAATACGTAATCTAATTAAATTAGAGTCCAACATGCCGCTACTGGGATTCGCTTCATATGTCATTACCTACAAGTATAATAACAATAAGAATGGTGAATCTGGTATTATTATTTATGTGTGGGAAGGCGCCAAGGCCACGAATGCAGCTAAAGAACGTGCATTTGAAGATGCGATGTCATTGGCTATGGAACGTGATGCTATTTTAGTGCGTACAACACAAAATCATGAACCACGCCATTTCCTAAAAATGTTCAAAGGTAAACTTGTTACTATGTACACCGCCGTGCCCATGAAACCACAATTATATCGCATACGTGGTACAGATGTCAGTGATGTGCATGCTAGCGAAGTTGTGACCGATTCATCTTCGTTGGCTTCAAAAGACGTCTTCGCTTTGGTAACGATGCCGGAACATCGTGTCTACATATGGATTGGCTTGGTAAGTTACAATAAGTAGTGCCAGTTCAGACCCGATCTCTTGCCCATCTATAAACAGCGGAATCAGTGAGAAAACCCTTAGATACCTTACCGTTTAGCCTTCTTAACGTTATATTGATATGCGCACCTTGTTTTAATCGTACGTCTCATGTTGTTGTTGTAGGTACGGGTGTGAGCAGTCCTCTGCATGACATGAATCCGGTACGCTCCAGTACTAGCCCGATTGCTTTGGCAATGATTTTTTTGCCTTGAGGGGTTTTGGACTGTCCCCAGTAGTATGAGCACGGCCGTTCTCGTTGTTGTTATTGCAGTAGCATAAAATGCACCCTTATATTCCTGGCCGGATACAAGTCCGGGTAGCTGCGGTGGTTAGACACTATTATCGAGGACACGTCAACAGTGTGGTTTTTGCGCTCACGACGTAGAAATTAGGCATACCTCGCAGTACCAGCTTATTTTTCGAAATTTTTGGAATCCAACTTCTATATCAATAGCTGTATGGAGTGGCTCAGAAATATACATGGTACAATTCCTAGCATATGCCATTGGGTTCATTAATTCCCCGTAAAGCTATAGTAAAAGGCGAGTAGCGACATACATAGTTGTTGTTCTATTGGAAGTTTATCTTGTTAAGCTCCACGATTCTTTGTGGTGTCAGATACCCAAATCGATTATCGATTCCTGGATCTTAGAACCATCTAAAACACTAAAAGCATAGTGTTTCTCCTTCGCAGCATCGCTAATCGACTGCGTGTATGGCCTCGATGTCGAGCAGCCTCAATCTCATTAAAAAGTTGTCATTGGTATTATATAATAGTAGTGATAGGACACAAATGGTTTCAACAGGAAACACACAGACAGCGTCAGTAGTTAGTCTCGATAGGAGAGAGTTTAACTTTTTACATGTCTGAAGGTTCGCCTTATCGAAAAGGATCGAAGTAGCGCGTTTGAGTCCCAACGTACCCTAATTGACTATGGCATTACGGGGTGTAGGGCCCTAGCAAAGAATTTTAGCGCAGAAGGCACGCTAAGATTTGCTCAACCATCCTTATAGTTTTTTAGATTAAAGAAAAGAATTAGAGGTTTTTCGGACCAAAATCCATAATCAGAAGTCGCCACTAAAATTCAAGAAGATCTCGTCAATTAATTTTGTCCCTCAAGTCGGTGTGATACAGCTAGCGAAATTATCTTAATAAAAGCGTCAGGTAAAACTATCGGTATCGGCTAGAAAGGTTGTCGATATGGTATCACTTTGTAAATTGAGATTCGGGTTCCTAGGTGGCGGTGATGTCAGACAATATCATCAAATGCGGCACACACAGCCGATTTATCCTTCTCCGCTTAACGCTAACTGGCAGTTTATTTGACGGACCTGCTAATGATGTGTGACGAACGAACGAACGAACTCGAATTTCGTTACAAAGCGACATGGAAAAAGCGGTCTTTAAATGTTTGGTATGGTTCAATTTGCAAATATTTTTTTGATCATGGGCGTTTTGCCTTTTTTGCAATTTCTTGAATTGAATATGTCGAAGTGGTTTTCTCAGCTAGTACTTCTCTCACTTTAACTCACTACTGTTGCTTAGAACTACGGCTTATTTCCAACTGACTTTAAATCTTTTACACATAGGGTGCCAGTGATTTCGAGAAGAACATGGCAAAAGAGCGATTCGCGCATTATTGGTCGGATGGCGTTGTCGAAGTGATAGAGGAAGGTGCTGAACCCGACGCATTTTGGGATGCTTTACATGGTGAAGGTATATATGATCGCAGCATGAGTGATGTGACGAAACCTTTGTTGGAACCAAGATTATTCCACTGCCGTTTGCATGGTAAACGCTTTCAAGTTGAGGAAATTACACATTTCGAACAAGCGGTGAGTTTTTGTGATGTCATAATCATTTGCTCAGAACGAAAATTTTTTGTACACTTTTACAGGATCTTGATACGAATGATATTATGCTGATAGATGCAGGTGATGAAATTTATATGTGGGTAGGCTCTAGCGCTACTGCAGAAGAAAATGGAAGACTACTTGAGATGGCGGAGGTATGTTTTAACACATACTACGAGGGTCAGTTGATAAGTTTGTGACAATTTAAGAACACAGTCCGGACTAATAGAGTTTAATTATTATACTACTTTTATTAGGGCGAAATGGCAGGCTTTCATAGCAGTTGCATATCTTGGGAGAACATTAATCAATTTCTAAAAAAAGAGCGCAGGAAAACTTTACTACCGTGGACTGTGTCGAAAAAACGTTGCGATTGACGCCCTCAGATTTGAACAGGGCTAATAGTATTGATCCTTCTAAATGTAAATTGTTTTGTTTTATCATAACTTCATTGTTCGATAGTCGATTTTCAAACTAAATAATAATAATAGTAATAACTCAGCGATTAAGGCAGAGCCCCATGCCGACACCAATCGGCAGATGAATTTTATTAGAGAATCTTTTTTATACATTCCTAGTGTTTGCCAAACCACTATCAACCGTTTTTGAGTGTTACTTTTCTCCTGACCCGTGTCAATAATTTTGTCTTGAGAAGCCTTAGTCAGAGTTTTAGTAGCATTTTCTGCTCTGAAGTCGTTTTCACATAGTTTTGTCGACTAAACGAGGTTAATCCCTTTGCATGTTTAATAGTACCCGTAGTTGAGTTCAGACGCTTTATCGAACCTTAAAAAACCATTTGGCATAACCTATTATTTTTTCACGGGATGCCGTAACAATTGCTAAGTGATGGCATGGTGGATAACCGGGAGGAAAAACAAAATTATTCCACATTGGTTCCAATTTGTGAAAAAGGAGTTCGAAAATAGTAATCAATTTGATTCAAAAAGTCACACACTTATCGACCATCTCTCGTACAACTCAAACAACAAAGTTTTAACTATCGATTTATTTTATAGAAATACATCAGAGATGAGCCCACTGAACGTACAATGGATACGGTCACTGTAATACGTATTGTGCAAGGCAATGAACCGCGCGTGTTCACACGTATGTTCCCATCATGGGACTCGGATTATTGGCAGGTTGGTGGAAAGTGAATAAAATTCTAACTCAACTTATAATTCGTCTTCTAAGTTGTATTTATTTTATTATTAATTTACTCATACTGTTGTTCTTGGATATAATTCTGTGGCAATTCGAAAAAACAACCTATTTCGAGTTAGGATAAAAGTGATATTCTGGCTTAATAACAGAAATCCGTTACAGATCTCCCTGTGTTACTCACTCACAGCTCTAGCGCCAAATGGCTGCTACAAAATATAGGAAGTTACAATGGTGAATTGCGCCTAGATTTTCAGATATAGGTCTATGTATCGCCATTATCCTAACTCGAAATAGGTTGTTTTTTTTTTCAAATTGCCACAGAATTAGCTAGGCAGCAAGCTGCCAGTTTTGATTTGCAGGAGACAGTTATCGTATTGGACTCTTTATACTGGCAAATTAAAACTTTGTTTAGTGGTTTACTTAACCCATTTACGATTCACTTAAGAGGCTGTCAACCAACATAGCCTACTATACAAGGTCCCAAATTTAATGGTATGACGATCTCAAAATGATAACTGAATCCCGAACTTTGTTACCTGAACTTGATCACCTTTTTAATTGTTAAAGCACAATTTTCTAAATTTACCATAAAATTTGAAGACGTGCATGGATTCAGGATGGAAACAAAACTTTCAACGTTGCAATTATGGTTATTGAAGCGAAAATCATATAACACTGTTATTCATGCTCGTCTTCATTGGAGAAAAAGAACTAATTCTTATATTATGCTAATGAAGACTTTTATTTTTTCCTATATAAAACAGGTAACACCTTCCTACGAAGAGATCGCAAAACAAGCTCTAGAAGGCAGCAATGACATCGATGTTTTAAATGAAGTTTGAATGAGCTACATCAAAAATAATCACTACTTTTAAATAAAAAAACCACAATTTATGTTGTAGAAAAATTGAAACGAATTTGTTATTATTTGGAAATAGTAAGGCACCATTTTTAACTTCGATGGCTGCATCTAAACTGTATATTCTGTTTATAATATAGTTTTTCAGTTTAGCAATGAACAGTGTGTGTAGAAGCCAACCAAGCTCAACTCAATGTTTCGCTAATTAAATACAAAAAAAAAATATCGATATAATAGTAAAACAGCGGAAGCACTACTTATAAAAGCACTGCTAAAAGTCCAATGTTACTAAGCTCTTGAGAGCGCGCCTATAAGTACTCCCCACAACTTGGATAAAAACGTAGAGAATTAGTATGTACCTAAGCGTGTATAAAGGAATAGCGACAAAAAAGGCAATTGCAAAACGGAAGTGCCTGAATTTCATATGAAAGTGCAAGGAAAAGGCACTTCCATATGAAGCCAAGGCACTTCGGTATGATATTCAAATTTACGCTAACAAATTGACAACAAACAATTTTTCAAAAATATTATAGCACTTACACTGAAAGAAAAGGACTGTTAAAACCAACCGAAATACGGATCAATTCAACCGAAATTTCTGTTAATTTTTACCCATCGCAACAAGATGTTGAATCAACTGCGCACAAATCGTTGATTCGTAATTGACGTCAAATGAACAAAAAAAGTTGTTGCGACAGCTTTGTACGAAAGTGGTGGACGGTTGGCGCAAGGGTGCGCAAATGGCGGACGAGGCGGTACACCGATGGTTCCAAAGTAGTGGAAGGAGTAGGGTCTGCGGTATACTGCGCTGATCCGGAAATAAGCAGATCCTACAGGCTGCGGGATTACTGTAGCGAACGTCAATTGGGCTTACATCAAATATGCTGGCACACATTAAACATTATATACTTTATTATTTTGTTTTATTAAACGCACTTTCACCTAATTTTATATTTTATAATTTATTTAATTTATAGGTTCGAACTTCGCTTTATAAATAGAAATGAAAATAGTAGTCACAAAACTGACTCTCAATTCTTTCAGTTGCAGCTCAGCTCATTCTCAATTTCTTCTCTCGCATGCAGTTGCCACACTTGATTGTTTCGAACAAAACTTGTATAAATGTTTGACATAACATTTTAAATAGAGTTATAGAAATGTAAATAATCAATTCGCAGGAAGGTAATTCACCACTGGAGTAACTTTACATGTAATTCGGCAAGTTTAATTTTCGTAACACTTTATGTTGAAACGATTCCAAAACAACTCAAACTTTTATTTTGTCGGAAACATCAACATTAAAAAAGGATGTGTTTTTGTTATCTTATTAAATTCGTTCGCGTGAGTGAAAATTCGTAAAAACTTGAACAAAATGTTACTAACTTTGGAAAAATTCTGTTCGTTCAAACAAAACTTTTGCAACAAGAGGGCTCAATTTTGCATTTCGCTTGGAGGAGAAGTTGCAAAATTGTACCCGATAAATAAGTGTCCCGGTATCTCATAATTTTTTGCACAGTAAATTGAAAAAAAGGGTTTTTCTTTTTGTATTGATAACTGAAAAACTAGTTTTTTGTTGTTTTCCCAATTTGTGTATTTTTTTTAATTGGTGGTTTTCTTATTTTTGTATTTTTTTTTAACAAGTGGCACCATCGTCATAAGTAAAAAGTAGAGAGCGCAGTGAGCATAAAATTCTCTTTCAAATTTTCTCATGTATTGACTGTTGATCGCTGTTGAAATGACCAGTGAGATCAGTTGTGTTAACAGAAAAATCAGTTAGATTGACCAGGAATCTGTCAATTTTACAGAATTTTGTTAACTTAAGAGCGACAATTTCTCTTCTGTTGAAATGACTAAACTAATTTGTTCGTTTGACAAAGAACTCGGTCAAATTAACCGTATTTCGATCATTTTCACCGAATCTCCGTTAAGTCAAGAACAACAGAACTGATTTGTTGATGTTACTAGCACCATTTCTTTCAGTGTAGAAAAATTTTAATTCGAAAATTTGTCATTAAGGGGATCATCGAAATTCTTTAAACATTTAAAATATATTTTTAAATATTTTTTCAGTGGACATATAATTTTGTATATGTATTGTGATATGCACTACAATATAAAATTTTTGAACAGCCCTGGTCATATCAGTGTAACCAACAAAAAAAATTGACAGGAGAAGGTGTTCAAGTGCCACGATATAGTTCCAAGTTGCATAATTCCAAGCAAAAGAGTTGACATTCTGTAACTATACAAGAGGTAAGATAAACCCAACCTTTTCTTCGAATTTAGCCCCTTGGAAACATCGTGGCACCTGAAAACATTCCCTTAAACAATTTAATTTTGTGGTTAAACTAAAGTTGCTGTTTTAATATCTGATATTGCATCTGATCTAGTTAGGGGCTGCACCTTATTAGATAATAATGTGGTTTAATCAAGCCCTTGAATTTTATATTGAAGAATTTATTTATAACTCTCGGAGATCTCTGGTTTATACTGTCAAAGTCATTGACTTGCATTTGTGAACGCATTGCTGCTGTAGAGAGATATTCGTTCAAATCACTCCATATCAAAAGGAGGACACTCGTACGGTTTCTTAAAATATTTTCTAATTTATGTTATGGGAGGACGAATGCCCATATTAAGATCCATTTTTTCAACCACTGGGCGCGAACTTAATTCCGGTGAAATGAATTGAAGTATATGAATCTTCGCTTTATACTTGCTCTTGTTATCCAGGTATAGTATTAAACTTTCCGGATATTTTTAAAATTATACAAATGAAGGACGTTAATTTTGCTTTAGATAAAAGTGTTGCGCCTTAATTCATCGCACTTTATTAAATCTGCGTAAAACTCTCATCTCACCGTTTGATCTTCTTCTATAGTTGAATTATTTCTCGCGCCAAATGACTTTTACGCAACATCAGCATTGGAAAGAAGCTCCCCAAGTCATTCGAAACCAAACTAGTCTTCAGAAAACGCGGCCCTTTGTCGTATGATTTCTTTAACATGATGCTGGAAAGATAATTCTTGCAGCATATCTTAACCGCCCTAATATGTATGATGTATATCAAGACCTTAAAAACGAATCGCAAGTTTTGCCTTTGAGAAAAAGTTTTCCGGAAAAATTATGTCCTCCATGCAATGTCAACGACATTAGTCGATGGACATTAAATGTTGGTTTCCTTATTTAAACCCGATTCGGGAAAACATGTAATTCGCCGGCCATGATTCTGACATTATTGGTAGCAGCCCACTATCGCAGAAACTATTTGTTTGCCATCTGTCTCCTACAAGATGTTTCAAGTTGGCAGTGCCACCAAACGAAAAGGAAAGAAGGACGTCAAGGGAGAATATGGAAGATGAAAACCATATACCATTAGAGCAGCCGTCTCGTTGCATGGCACTACACTTTGAGGCAAAAGCTGCGTAATATTGGGGCAGGGGCTCACATGTTTCAAAGATAGGGATTGTGGTATCATATTCAACGTATACTTCGTTATTTTACTTCGGCTAATTCAATCGCCATTATTCTTCCTGCAGGTATTTGACCCTTGAAACCTTATGTAGTGTTTGTAGAAATTTAGGACAGTACTCCTCTCAGCCAGTATGTGAAGCACATCGCACTTACGGGTTCCCTATTGTGTCGTCATTGGCATGTGCAAAATATTGTTGATGGAAAACTTTCCTCGTCTTAGGTAATGGTATTTTGTCTGGCGAGTATAAGGCCCAGCACACAGCACAGGAGTGGGATCGGGTTCGATTTTATTATTTATGGTTAAAAAACTATGAACAGCAGCAACAGAATGAAGGTAGGTAAGGAGTACATCACATCAGAGTGTTCACTCCCTTTTGATTCGAGTTATTGTAATAAATGAAAAATTCAGAATTTTTACTACTTCGAACAGCATGTCCAGTTTAATATGACGATTGCAGTACAATATTGTATTTGGGTATTTTTAAACTTTTCAAGCTTAAAAGCTACAAATCTATATGTTTGTGTGTCAAACTCTATATAGCTTTTCGATTTCTCCTTAAAGCATATGTAATACCCACATACCCATACATATTACCTCCTTTTTAACATTTCGACCATTTTGCATTTGGCATAGCATAAACCGTAATCAAAGGATATCGTTGATTACGCTGACTCATTATAGTAAGGTAAGTACTATTAAAATACGTTCCGTTTATTATTACGATATATGTACGTACATACGTTCTAGAAAAGCTTTGTTTTAATTTCTAACATTCTTATTTTTGTACATATGTACATGCAATTCTATATTAATGTAAGCCAAAAGGCTAGTCAAAGCTGTATCCAATACATATCTTGGGGCTCATATTCAGCGCGTTGCTTTGTAAAGCTTTCACAATTTTGTTCTTAAATAGCTTTTGCATGTTGAAAAGCCAGTTATTGTATTCAACTTTAGTTTATTGCCATATCATATTGTAACGAATTTAGAGAAATTCCGCTTATTTGCAACCTTCTGCTAATGTTCGTATCGGTGAACTGTCGAATAAATAACTGCAATATTCTGTATTGCAAAGTGGTCATTATGGGACTACTTTGTGAGTAGTACAATTATACTTCGCAACTGATAGCATGTTTAAATCAAACTGATTACTGATTCCTCAGATTGCGCTGCTTTTATACTCTCAGTTTTCTCGGTCATCCATTTCTCCTAAGGTATAGTCATTTCGCGAAACTGTATTCCAGAACAATTGTATCCCTTGCTTGGTTATTAGCTATATACATTAGACTGGGTCGAAAAAAAAAGTTGCTAATGTCCGCCCCTAAATTTGAAGATTATGTTGAGAGGGTTTCGGAAAATTTTTTTTAATTTTTTTTGATCCCTCGAAATACAGGTGAAAGTCAGAAGTCAGAGTCTGACTGTATTCAGAAGTCAGAGTATGACTTTTCACCTAGTATAACAGCTGTTATACTAAATTTCTCAAAAAAAGAATCCAGCCCTTCTAATAAGGGAAACGAGCGTACCACGCCCACATTTTTACTTTTTCAATTTGCTGAACGCGTTAACAAAAAAATAAAATAAAATCGAAATGTAGAATTTCGAACTTCAAACTTCGTAAGTCGATATCTATTTTTTGGAGGCTAAGTTCGAAAAACAGAGATAGTACTTTGTTTACTTAAGCCTCAGTCTCTACGAAAAAGTGGGTTTTGTCCAATACCCAGAAAAAAAGTTGATTTTGTCGCATAGTGTTATTATCATAAATACGAAACAACAGGTTTGACTCACTTATTTACTTTGACTTCCCCTATTCATAATATTTGGCATATCTTTATTAACTTATCAATGCAAACCCTGCAATCTTTCCTCCAAAAATATCATGAGTTTCAGGTCTAAGTATAATAAGAATCAGGTAAAATAACAGTTACAATAAATATTAAAAGTGCTATAACTTCTTTGTTTATTATTTTAGTAATATGGTTTCAAAGCAACATTTTCTTGAATTTTTAAGTAATTTCGTTTGGTAAGGAAAAAAACATACATCAGGGGAGAGGGGGGGGGGGTAAAATTTTGTTAGCTGACCTAATCATGTTAAAACGACTTCATAGCTTAAAAGGACATTAAAGGGAAATGTGAAGCTTATCAAGGCCAAAATAATGACATATCAATTTTAAAAATCGGACGTCAAATAACCAAGTTACAACGAAAAAATCGTTTCGGCTGTATTTCGAAGGATCAAAAAAAATTTAAAAAATTTTTCCGAAACCCTCTCAACATAATCTTCAAATTTAGGGGCGGACATTAGCAACTTTTTTTTTTGTATGGGTCTAATATACATGTATACCTGTTTGTAGTTTATGTTTCTCTTATAGCCATATGCGTGTGTATGGGTGAGTAACAACTTCTGCTGATGACTACATGTGTGTGCGTGAGTAAACTCTTCGTCGTCTTCTATATATGTGTGTAAATGATGATTAATGTGTTTATGTAGCTTGCTTTAATGTTTTTGTTGTTGTGCATTTATTTAATAACAGCTTAGTGATGTTAAAATTGGCCACAATATTGTTTCTACTCTCTTTGTTCCGCTTTTTAAGTGCGAGTAAACTCCGGTTAAAGTTGACTAGAGTTTAACCTTGCCACTATGTTCGGTAGCATACAATTTTGTTGCTCATCACAGCTTAAGCTGCCGAAGTGGCCCTTGCTACTAGTCAACTTTGACTGGCGTTTAAAATTGCACCGAAAACCCGGGCTTGGTGAGGAGGCTGTATATACAGATTCTTCTTTGACTTCGGCACCATAATATCTTCGAGGCAGGAGGTGACAAAGCGGTTACTTTAAGACTCTGTACACAATGTTTTCTTCAGGTACCTTAATCCCTAAAATCCCTCCCATTTCAAACGGACACGTTTTTCGACGTACTGAATCCAAATGTGAAGTTGCACACAACCACAATTAAGAATAACAACAGCAAGGGTGGAGGTAATGGCAAAAAACCAGAACTCATTCCAAGTTACAGATTCTGAACTCAGACTTTCTGTTATTTTACCAGTTCAAAAGTTATGTGTAAAAAACCTATGCTTTTGTAAAGTAAATTTTGTAAAGTATCCGGAAGAAACTGTTTATTTTATATAAGATTTGACATAGAATATATAATTAAATAAAAATATCTTAGAGGTATGTATATTAGACTGGGTCGATTTGTATGGACGAAAGTTAATCGATATCGCGCCATCGATTTTTCTATAGGATTTGGGCTTAGGAAAAAAGTTACACTACGCATATCAAAAAAAATAATTTTCGAGCCTGCGAAAAAAAATGGCGAAAGGGTCAATCCTTCGACCAAAACACTCCCCAATACCCAAAAAATATATATATTTTTTTTTTTCAAAAAACGGTTATCGTCAACGTTTCTACAACAGTTTTTGAAAAAAAAAAATATTTTTTGGTTTTTGGGGAGTGTTTTGGTCGAAAAATTTACCCCTTCGCCATTTTTTTTTTCGCAGGCTCGAAAATAATTTTTTTGGGTATGCGTAGTGGAACTTTTTTTCCTGAGCCCAAATCCTATCGAAAAATCGATGGCGCGATATCGGTTAATAAATCGACCCAGTCTAATGTATATACCTCCGAGGAGACTTAGGCTGAAGTTCTCTTGTAATTTGCCGCTTGCTACTTTTAAAATTTTCTACAAACTGACGGATTTGGATCTTCGTGTTTTATGCAGACTCATAACGGCGGCTGCAAGGTGAATGAAAGGTCTTTCATGGCAAAAATACACTGAAGTGTTTGCCAAACCATTGACGAGGGGTGACCCCGCTTAGAAAAAATTTGTTTAAGGTATTTTGATGTAGCTTTTCCAGGAACGCTAGCCCACACAACAGTGGTCGGCCAAATAAATAAATGCGTTAATCTTACTTCGATGTTTTTTCTAGTATGTAAGTAAACAATTAATTTTTGTAAGATTTTCTAATTTTTTAACGATACGGTCTCATGTATGTCGAGTAATCTCCCTTGATGTATTTTGCAATCGATTCTATTCCTCCATCCCTTTTAATGAGTGCGAGTATCGCGTGCAAAACGATGTGGAAACAACAGTAATTCTGAGGTAGCGATATGCAAAATCTAAAAATCATTATGTACTCATAGTTTGGTGCCGATTTGAGACTGTTAGATCTGTCGTAAGTCTAATTTCAGATTTCGCATGAGCATTCAACACCTCACCCTTACTTACTTAATTGACGTTTACCCGTTTACACGGGCTTGGGCCCTGAACAAGCCCTGCCAGTTGCTTCATCGCTATGCTAACTGGCGCGTGTTGGTAACACCAAGTGACATTAAATCGTTTTCCACCTGTTTCTTCCAGCGGATTGGGTCCGCCATCTTCCCCTGCTTTCGTAGGCGGGTTTACATAAGAATACGTGTTTGGCATCAAAATTCATGGGCATAACATGGCCTAACCTGCCTAGCCGCTGTGTTTGAATACGCTGGACTATGTTGATATCTGCTCAGACCTCCTACAGCCATCGTTAAATCTTCTGCAGTACTCGCTGTCGCCAATGCGTAGGGATCCGTAAATATTTTTCGAGGAAATTTTCTCTCGAACTGTTCCAGAGCTGACTCATCAGATGTTGTGATCGTCCATGCTTATGCACCATATAGCAGAATGGGTACGAAAAGTAACTTGTAGAGAGAGTGAGGACTTTGCTTTTCAATTGCTTATTAAGTTCAAAGTAGCATTTATTTGTAAAGAGTGAGTCTTCGCCGGACTTTTTCGCGTGACGCGGTTATTTTATAAAATTTGAATGATAAATGTTAAACCGTCTATCACAATCAGTAAATAAAACAGGACAAGGCAATAAAGGGGTTCCTGTTAGTTATGATATCGGAATGAAGCCAAAGAGAATGAAAAAGTATAACTACTTAAATTGAGACTTCGTACTGCAACTAAAGATAATGAACGTAATATTACCAGCGATAGCATTTTGATAAGAAGTTATATATGTACATATGTATGAAGGCGTGTACTGAAAGCTTTTTTAGGAGTCTTTTTTAGAAATTCGAAATAAAAAATAGTAGAAGACGGAAGGTGAGATGTTTTTTGGCATAACAAAGTTGTATTTGTTGGCCACTTTTTTCGCTAAAATTTGCGGAGTTATGCACAAAGAGGGTGCAGTTTGAAGCATGTACATTAAATATACCACCTTATTGTTGTTTACAAAAATTGTGTATTCTTAGGAACTTTATATCTTATCACCGTCTTCAGTTCCACTTCTATCTAAATAACCTTCAATTGCACTATCGATCATAATAAAATCCATATTGGTTTAAAAGTAATTTCATTTCTGAAAGTAGTCAAAACAAGTAAGGAAGGCTGAGTTCGGGTGTAACCGAACATTACATACTCAGCTGCCAAAGTACAGCTTACAAAACTTTTAAATTACCTTCTTTTAAAAGTGGGAGGTGCCACGCGCATTGACCAAAATTTTACTAATTTTCTATTCTGTGTCATAAGTTTCATCGCTTTATCCCGTCTTTGGTAATGAATTATCGCACTTTTTCGGTTTTTCAAAATTTTCGATATCGCAAAAGTGGGCGTGGTTATAGTCCGATTTCATTCATTTTAAATAGCGATCTGAGATGAGTGCCCAGGAACTTATATACCAAATTTCATTAAGATACCTCAAAAGTTACTGAAGGGTGGACGGACATAGCTAAATGAATTTCTTTTTTCGCCCAGATCATTTTGATATATATCTATATCTATCTCGATTAGTTTATGCCATTACGGGGCACCGTTATGCGAAGAAAATTAATATACTCTGTGAACTCGGCTCAGCTGAGTATAATAGAATAACGTTAACATATCAATTATCATTTTTACAAAGTTGTCGTTGAAGCTTAAGTCCGAAACACAACACCGTTGAAGGGCCAAATTTTCCTAGCGTTTATTCATAGATATAACTAATAAAAACGCGATTCTTATAAAAATCCTTTATAAAAATCAAAACAATTGCTGTGTGACATATCAAAGTATTGCATTTGCCTTTTCGAAAACGCTCTAATTAAGAAAACTTTTTCCCTCAGCGGGTTAGGGGGTCAGAATATACCCGCGATAAGTATGCCTGTCGTAAGAGACGAATAAAATACCAGATTCAAGGGGTTGTGTAGCGCAACCCCTTCAGGTTGCCAGCGCAATATATAGCTTCTCCAATCTCAATTGTCAACCTCACCTATCCGTGACGAATCTTATTTCATTAACAGCCGAGGCTCTGGCGACCCCGGACTCCTCACGGATCTAGGGGGTGGGATGGCGGGATGGCCAAGAAGTCCGCATGTGGTCATAACAAATCGTTCGCGAGACTGTCGGGCTTGGTACCGGAACATACCGGATCTGCATCCGGCAAAGGACCATCAACATCGATAACACTCCCCAAGGCCTTCGGGGAGTTTTCTTGTCGCTACAACAACAACATGAATTCTTTACAAAAACGCCTTTTTTTTAGAATTTGTTTGAAGAACGCCCTGTATCAAGGTCTGAGTATATATTCAATATTCTATTTTGACTTAGCGTTTATGAAAAAAAATTCAAAGATTGGACGTTTATGAAACCAGTCCGGGGATTCAACATGGGAAATATTATTAGATAGGTTGTTCTCGAAGTGGCTGCCGAAATGGGGTTATATTTATCAGCAGTCGAAACGTGAATGATACAAGTAGTATATTTGTAAAATTTTCAATTTATGTAATGTTTTCTCATTTTGAAAATCGGGGATTGAAATTAGTATAAAGCCACTTACATTTATTGAGCTCACAGACTGTCGGAAGGACGGACACGTCTTAATAAGCTATTGCCACGTCCTCATTATCGGTTATTCCAAAATATATCAGTGAAAATGTCTTAAAGTGCGCTGTTCTAATTAACCAGACCGTGTTTTTATTGCAGCTGATTAAAGTGACAGGTGATAAAGTTAATACCCTTGATAAGGCTCTAACATGAAATATGGGCCCCTATTATACAAAAATTGATTTGGACGAAATTTCGGATTGTTATCATTTATTTGCAATCTAAATTTAGACATACATAAGTATGTAGGTATAGTTTGTATAAATCAAAAAGAAATGTTATTTTTTTTTTTAATTTTTATTAAAGAACACTTCAAAAAGACAAATATTCAGAAACTGAAATTGAACTGAACTCATTACAAAAGTGAAAACTGCTTTTATACATTTTTTTGAAAACTTTGAAAACATTTTCTTTAAACAAAAGTTAACGGTTATTTCTCGAAATTATTTAAGAATATTTTTTTAATATTTTTCAAGGTAGATATTCATTCTATACCAACCTGTAACAGATGTACTGATCATTTATTAACTTCTCCCTCTCTTCAAATCGAAACGTTCTCGATTCGACAAATACTTAAATAATCTTAAATATTCTTAATAAATAAATTGTAAAACATCATATATATTACATACTAAATTTTAAAATGTTGTTCTATATTTAAATTGTATTATTATTAGCGAATGTTACCTTTATGAATTTTTTTTCCATTAATTAAAACTGTTGTTCCAAGATCTTTTTGTACAACATTTTCTAGATATATCTTATTCAGTTTATTACCTAAACGTATATTTCTCCGTACAAAAACTAGCTCTCCTTCCTTAGAAGTCCTTCTGCTTTTGTTTGACCGTTTTAATACTGTGCTGAACTTAATAAAGATTTTACAGAATTCAAATGCTCTTTTGAGAATGAGTTAATTACGTCAATAGGTTTCGCTTGTATTACTGAATGAACAGCGTTATTATAATGATATGTTGCTAAAAGAACTAAATCAATAATATCAGTAATATTCCTTTCTATTTTCAAACACCTAGATATTTCAATTATTGTAGAATTTACCCGTGCTATTTGTCCATTACTCTTACTATGAAGAGGTGGTATAAACAAAATTGATCTATGTCAAAGTAATTCTTTAACATGTTAGTTATTGTATTTGACTGGAACGACTTTTCGTTATCAGATACAATAATTTTAGTTTTCTTAAAATGATTTACTAATAAAAATAATGCAAATTTTATATCTACTATTGATCTAGATAAAATAGGTATTATTTGAACAAACTTCGAAAATTTATCAATGCACGTCAAAAAATGTTGTTTATCAATTGAAAATATATCAATGTGTAAAATTTCTTCTGGGTATTCAGGAATTGGAGTTTCCCTTATTTCAGCCTCTGGAGGATGCCTATTATATTTATTCTCTAAGCAAATTCTGCAATTTTTTATTAATGCTTTTAAGTATATTTTTCATATCCGGGAAGTCATATTCTTCTATTAATTGCTTGTAATTTTCTTGTAAAGAACGATGTGCTCTATTATGTTCTATTGTTGCAGTTTCTATTTGATCGTCTTTGTATATTAAATCTATTGCTAACTTTTCAGAGTGTATGAATTTTGTGCCTGGAAAACTTAATGAAAGAATAGACTGAATTTTTGCTAAAGTTTCTAATTTGCAGCACACTCCATAAACAACGTCTTTATTAACACAGTACCGAAGTGATTGCAAAAGGTATTCAGCGGTATTGATATTAATAGTATATCTTGTATAATTTTTAAAAAGAGTTTTCAATGATTTACTTTTATAACGTGAAGAAAAAAGAATAAGTTGATTTTTAAATTAATTCACTGGATTTTTTTTGACTTAATTGTTTCTGAGTAAGAAATTTCGCTATGGATAGTTCGATTACTTGAGGAATTTTCAAAACTATGAATATATTGGCATGAAAGAGCATCAGCAACTTTGTTTTCTCTACCAGGTTTGTAAACAAATTTAAGAGCATATGAATAATTTTTTATTATAATTTTTGAACTTGGATTTTTTTCAGAAAGTGCAAACGTAAGGGGTTGATGATCAGTATATATATGAATACTAGAAGACCCGCAGACGTTGTCCTGCCCTAAATTTGGCTTATCTGCATACATTTTAATAAGCTTTTTCGGTCGGAATCTGCCCTCCCCCCTCTTAACTTTTTTCTAATCCTTTTATTCACTCCTCCCTCCGTCTTTTTCGCTTCATCTATCTCCATATTCGTTTCATTCTATTTCTCTCTCAATCTCCTTCTCTCTTTTCTCTTCTCTCAATTCCTTCTCATTCTTCTGCATCCCTTATTGTCTGTCCCAGAGGGTGGTATGTATTTTATTCCAGTCCCAGTCCCAGTCTCACTCCGAGTCTCAGTCCCAGTCCTATTCCTAATCCCAGTCCCAGTCCGTCTCTGGATAATATATTACCCTCTACTAAAGCACTCGTCAACAGCTTGCATTTGTTATCCATATTCTATAAACACATTGTAGGGGTACTAGGGTCCACGTTTCGGCCTATATCTCGAGACCCTGTACGTCGATCGCAACCAAACCTATGTAGTAACCACCGCGTGAGGTTTACGCAACTTGTGTGAAATTTTGAACAAAATCGACCGACGCATCTCTCCAAACACCGGCGACCAACTAACATACATTTTCCAGTATTAATCAGAATTTTTAGAACTTGTCCATTCGAAAGGCTTATAGTAATGAATTCAAAAAAAATTTACTTCTTCAAAAGATTCATCCTCAAAATTTTGAGATTCATTTTCTGAATAATAAGGTTTATTTTCTATTGCATTAACAGTTTGAATTTTTTGAAATGGAGGTTGATTGGAAGTAGTGAATTCATGTGTTCTTTTTGAGTTATTATTAAATCTAGAAGCAGAATTCTGTTGACGGTTTGATGGCGTTAGCTGATTTTGTTCATTTTGAGATCTTTTCATAGAATTATCCTTGTAATCAGTTTCCCTTCTAAAGTTTGAGCTTTGATAATCAACCTCCATAGGGACCTGTTCTGAATACATTTGATTATTAAAGGGTCGATGGATAAGTTGATGATGATTATTACGAGATATAAAAGAAGGAAATGAAGGATTTTTGAAAGAGCTTACAGCAGCATACGTGTTTGCAAAGTCGTACCTTTGCCTATTATGTTGCAGCTCTTGAGATATAGCATGTGCTGTAGGCAAAACAGCTGGATTTACAGAAAATAACGTATCACAAAGAGGACGCCTTTTTGTTAAACCTCATTACCGTTATACGTCTTAAGATTTTTTATTTATAATTAACGTTAACTGCTTATCAACAGCATCATAATATTGATTAATTGTTCGATTTCCTTGCCTTAGTACATTTAATTAATTTTCTAAAATATGTAATGGCGTCAGCATAAAGCTGATCTAACCTCGATAATATCGCTTTAAAATTAAGTGGTGTATTAAAAGAACTCAAATTCTCATTCGCAGAAGCCGCTATTTTATTACGATGTATACCCATCCCAATATAATATGATTCTGAACGTTCATTATAATAGTTAAGTGCGAACTTTGCCGCTTCCCTCCACGCAGCGTACTCAACAATACTTCCCTTAAACACAGGCAATAATTTGACTAAACTTAAATCGCTGTGAGTATTCTGAACTCCTTGAACTATAGAGACTGGAGTATGTATTTCAATTCTCGATGGACCTAACCTTTGAAAAGCTAAAGAAAATTCCCTTATCTGGCCTCCTAACTCATCTTTAGCTGTTTTTATTGCAGCTTCTACTAAGCTTAGAACAGTACCACGGTCAACCATTTTAAAAATAAAAAAATGAAATAAAATAAAACACTCCGAAAATTAACAAACGTTTCAGAAAAACCAAATAAGTTATTACTGAAGTAGTAAAACTAACTGAAGTGTATTAAATTGAATTAAATGCAGTAAAACAGATTTTGTGAAATTGAATTAAATTAAACTATAGAGAGTTTAAATAAACTCAATTATACTAATATAAATACTTAACAGCTTGAACAGTAAATATATCCTCAGTTTTGATTTCATTAAATGTTGATTACTTACTTACTTAATTGGCGCTTAACCGTATAAACGGTTATGGCCGTACAACAAGGCGCGCCAGTCGCTCCTTCTTTCTGCCAACCGGCACCAATTGGTACACCAAGGATGTTTAAATCATTTTACACCTGGTCCTTCCAGCGGAGTGGGGGCCGCCCTTTACCTCTGCTTCCATAGGCGGGTTCCGATAGAAACTCTTTTTTGGCCGGAGCATCATCTTTCATTCGCATAACATGGCCTAGCCAGCACAGCCGCAGCGTTTTAACTCGCTGGACTATGTTGATGTGTGCGTATAGCTCGTACAGCTCATCGTTAAATCTTCTTCGGTACTCGCCATCGCCAACGCGTAGAGGTCCATAAACCTTTCGAAGAACTTTTCTCTCGAACACTCCCAGAGCCGCTTCATCTGCTGTTGTCATGGTCCATGCTTCTGCCCCATATAGCAGGACGGGTATGATAAGTGACTTGTAGGGTATGATTTTCGTTTGCCGAGAGAGGACTTTACTTTTCAATTGCCTACCTAGTCCAAAGTAGCATTTATTGGCAAGAGTGATTCTTCGCTGTATTTCAGAGCTGATGTTGTTGCTAGTGTTGATGCTGGTTCTCATATAAACGAAGTCTTTTACTATTTCGAAATTATGGCTGCCAACAGTAGCGTGGCTGCCAAGGCGCATATGCGCTGACTCTTTGTTCGATGACAGCAGGTACTTCGTTTTGTCCTCATTCACCTTCAAACCCATCTTAACCGCTTCTTTTTCCAGTTTGGAGTAAGCAGAACTAACAGTGCGGGTGTTTAGGCCAATGAAATAAATGTCATCAGCATACGCCAGTAATTTCGCGCTTTTATAGAATATTATTCCAGCACGGTTAAGTTATGCAGCTAGTATATTTTTATCCAGCATCAAAGTAAAGAAATCACCCTGTCTGTTTAGTTTCGAACGGCTCGGAGAGGTCTTCCCAATTCTGACTGAGCTGATGGTGTTGCTTAACGTCATTTTGTACAAATGTTGATTGATTTGAATTAATTGATTGATGATTATTTACATTAAACAGTTAACCATCTCAATTGTGTTTGCCTCTTGTTTCTGATTAAATTGTACTCGTTGATTGATGATTAATTAGCAATAAACAGTTGATGATTTCAATTGATTTTTGTATTGTCTTGTAGCTTGAACAGTTGCATCTGCTTTCGGTTAATTTTTGGCCTGGTTATGAAAATTACGTGGTTTTTTTTTGCCATTTCATTAGATCAAGTTCTTTTCTTCAGTCTTTAGTTATTTATTGATACAAAAATTTCACACAACTTATTTTTGTATTATTTTTCAAAGAAAAGATCAACAGTTGTCACTTATTTTCACACTGACGATGAATCAAAATGTCAAGTTCGAAACTTAAATTTTTCGTTGTTCTTTTATTTATTTTTATATAACTTATTTTACCATTTGCTAGTCCTTATTGAGCAAGAACTTTTGGTTACGAATTTTTGCGCAAATTACTTTTCCTTTTATAAGGATTTCGATTGGTTTAAAATTTTTTTTTAGTTTTATCCTATTATAAGGACATTTTAAATTCCAATAAAGATAAACTATCCTCTTATGAAGACTTTTATTTTATCCTTTTATATGGATTATTTTTTCCATTGGGCGCCAATCAAAAAGAAATGTTATTATACTCAGCTGAGCAGAGCTCACAGAGTATATTAACTTTGTTCGCATAACGGTAATCCGTAACGGCATAAACCAGGGTGCGAAGAACGCTCAAAATACGATCTCTCAAACAACTTATCGCTCAATTAAAATTGAGTGCTTGACATTTCTCGCGAGTGAGAAATCGAATTTGCCTACGAATGAATAAACAATCTCTCACAAGATACAACAATTTTCACAAACTAATACGAGCGACAAAACTTCTTTTCAAGCGTGGTGATTCGATTTTTCGGTATCGATCGTTATTTGCGAGCGTCCACTGCAAAACTCAAATATTTTCTCGTTTTAAAAAGACCGATCGCGTGATCGATCGCGATCGTTCGTTTGAAAATCAATATGATGTTGTAAAATAAACAATCTTTTAAATAATGGTGATGCAATATATTTGAGTTTTCCCTTGATAAGTTGAATGAAAATAATATCTTTTTTTATAAGTAATATGTGAAAAATTGAATTAATTAATTTTTAGATAAATTGTAAATAAATTAAAAATTTTTTTTTTAAATGTTCTCATACATTAAGCCATAAAGGGTTATCCCCTCTTAACACAAAGAAAAGTTACTATTTTTGTAATAAGCATTTAACAAAACTGAACAATTTACTTGAATTTATTTCTTATTTATATGTATTGCGATCGTCTAGAGAAGGTCCCAAGTACATACAAAATTATCAGTAATGAGAAATTATACAAATGCATATACATATGTACATTGGGGTGAGTGTTGTTATAATGAACAAGTTTTTCAAGGCACCTAAAAATATAGCCGTATAAAATTTCAAATTTTTATTTGTTGTTTTATGTTCAGAAGAGTCTCATACGGACCTTAATTTTTTCTATACAAATATAAAAAGTGTGGGTTAGTCCCGGGCAAAGCAATATCAAAAAGAGTTTTCTCAATTATACCTACATAGTTAGTTAGGGTAGTTTCGCAAACAATGTGAGGGTATTTCTGCGATGAAAAACTTAGGCCATGGGCCAATCGCATGAAGGAGTAAAATTTTGACAAACCGAAGGAACATTTTGATATTTATCGTGGTGAATACGAACGTCAGAATTTTCCCTAGCCAATGAGCCAATGAGGCTATGTAAAATATTGATAATCGCTAGGTAAAATTTGACAATTACTTTTGTGTGGTCGTGCATATATTTTGTTTCAGAAACATACGAAAAGAAGAAATGCATGTCTTTACACGTGGATTAGCACATTTAAATCGAAAATTTTTCACCAAATGGAAAATTTTTACACCTCATTTTTCCATTGAGTAAAATTTTATCGATTGACACACAGCCTTATCAGCGAAAATTCATCTGCTATGCAGATCCCGTTCGGAGTCCCGCCAATTTGTAGGTAAAATTGAAAAGAAGCACGACGCAAATTGAAAGAGAAGCTCAATATAAATCTCCTCGGAGGTAAATCGAGCCAGGTATTTATTTTTTTTAGCTATTCGGATGTCCTGAACTATTTTTCACTATATGAAAATTAAAATAAAATTTGTTTGGCACACCCTAATATACATAATCCGCTCTCAACGGACTTGACTTGACGGAACAGCTAAAATGATGTCAGCCAGCTTATACAAATCCTTTTCTTTTGTAGACAGATTTTTCCAATAATCAAGTATATCAGCCGCAAAAGGCTTCCTT
Source organism: Eurosta solidaginis (assembly GCF_040869045.1). Taxonomy (NCBI): domain Eukaryota; kingdom Metazoa; phylum Arthropoda; class Insecta; order Diptera; family Tephritidae; genus Eurosta; species Eurosta solidaginis. The sequence goes on along the minus strand of NC_090319.1, from coordinate 302,589,224 downwards.
TCGCCGTATGCTAAATTATCGAGCTTTTGGCGGATACTATCATTGCTTTCGGTTGTCAATGTACACCTGGTCATGATGTTGAACTCCTCTTATAAAATACTGTAGGGATCATTAAGCAAACCTAGCGCAATATCTTCTGATTAATTTCTTTCGTTAGGCGAATTGCATTCTCCATTCAAGGAATTAAGGCTTGCGTTTGTTCGTAATATTTGCACCTGAGGAAGCACATAGTTAGGTTTTTTATACATACCACTGCACTTTTCTTCTGCTCATCAGTCATATACGGTGAATCTAAGAAGTTAAATCTTGGATCGAGGTATATACCAGCAAGGAATGCGTCGTTGTTCATCAATATTTCTTTTCTCTTTTCCATAGATTCTAACAGTTTGGCAGCAAAAGCATTTCCAGTCATTCCTTTTAATTTGACTTCACATATTAGCCAATCTCTGCAGAAATCACCAATGATGTATTGCTCAGTTTGAAGTTGCTTTGTACATTCCGCCATTGGTTTGAATGCATCGACAAAGCTTTCTACAAAGCTCCAATCAATTTCAGTATCAATAGGAAACTCGATCTCGTTCCTATTTATGTGATCTTTTAAACTCAACAGGGACTCCATAATTTGGTTGAGTTCCAGCGGGTGATGTTGTCCAGAGGTGTCATACGTATGTCCACAGTGTTACGACCACGCCTAATGCTCGCCCTTAGGAGTTTCACAATTTTTCTTCTAATTTTCCTTGCATATGCTTGAAGGAATCATAAGCTGCAAGTTGAATTGTATGCGCAGCACATCTAACTATAGCCAGCACTGAATTTAAGCGATCGTGTACTGATTCGCAGTCGTCATCCCCGTTTTCTGAAGGAATCTCCAACTCATCATTTTGCAAGTCTGACATTTCCTGCTGGATTAGTTGGGAGGCTTTTATCATGTTTCTCCCGTTGTCTGATGTAGTTGAATAAATTTGTGTCAGTTCAATTTGATATTCCCGTAGGCATTTTAATATTTACTCTTTTAAGAAATGTGCCGTATGCCTCTTTTTCAGTTGTATCATACCAATAGTGTTTATCACAATTTTAAAATCTCTGATGTATTGAATATTTATACCCAATATACTTTTTCCCATTCTTGTAGCAATATAAATCTTTAAACATAACATTTTCTTGGAAAAGTTTAGTTTCAATATATTTTTTATGTTATCAGCGATAAGGTTCACGTGTTCAACGGTATTTTTAGAATTCAAATTAAAGTTAAACTTTTTTTCATAGGGTGCAATAATTTGCTTAAAATATAGTTCGTCGTCGAAAATTCGAAAGGGTATGTTTTTTGCAGTTACCAGTCCAACACAACATTTTATAAACTCGGTTTTATTTAATTTTACACGATTTGAGTCCTTACTTGCACTTGTGGATGGTTCCACTTCACCAAAGCTATGTTTATGTATGGTCTCGTAGTGTCTTTTAATGTTTCCTAATATATGCCCTTTAAGCTCTTTTTCGCATAAAAGGTATTTTGACAAATTGGTATCTTTATTAAAGGCCACAAGTTTTGCCTTGTCAATATTCGATGTTTTCCCCATTTTTTTTTTTTTTTATTAATATAATACTAATAAGATTAAAAGCAATCTACCAGGTATATATAACTTTTTTTTCGACTGATTAAACTCAACTTTTTGCATTCTCACCGTAGGAAGAACAATCGCGATTGCTCGAAAATTCGATCTCTCACGATAAATGCCAAGTTCAACGAACGTTCGTTAAAATAGTTTTCGTAGTTGGGGGACCGCAGGCAATAATTTTGTGTATACACATCGAAAATGAACGAGCGTACAAAGCGATCGATCGCGGCGGAAAGGCTGCTGTGAAAAGTTGTTTATCTATTTTTCACTTTTTTCTATCACTTAAACGCTTCAACGACTGCAAAATGGCTGTAGAAAGACAATCGATCAAAAGAGTATTCACAGTCGATAAATGAGCGAGCGATCGACATTCGCAATGGGGGTGATAATCGATAATCGCTTAATAGTCGATTATCTATTCTCAATCGACACTCGCAATAGGGGTTATATTGTTTTGCAATCGTTCGTCCTTATAAGTATTTATCGCGAGAAATCGCGAACGTAAAATGAGATAATACGAGAAAATCATGTTTTTGAGCAATCGCGATCGAATATTTGCGCACCCTGGCATAAACTAATCCGAGATAGGTATAGACTTCTATATATCAAAATGATCTGGGTGAAAAAAGAAATTCATTTAGCCATGTCTGTCCGTCCGTATGTAAACACGTTAACTTGAGTAAATTTTGAGGTATCTTAATGAAATTTGGTATGTAGGTTCCTGGGCGCTACAACCACGCCCACTATTTCGATATCGAAAATTTCGAAAAACAGAAAAAGTGCGATAATTCATTACCAAAGACGGGTAAAGCGATGAAACTTGGTAGGTGCGTTGTCAATAAAATATGACACTATGGTAGCATTGCCATCAAACAAGTCCAATTTTCACATTCATTTTGCAACAGATGTCGCAGTGTTGTGAATATCAATTGGCAAGAACCAGAATAGAAGTAGGATTAATGAAGACAAACAAAAAACCGCTGCGATGGCTGAATGGTTATAGCAGCGGCGCCTAAACGTTGCCGATGAGATTTGGCTGTTGTCTAAATTTTTTATTTCTTCTATTCTAATTTAATAATTTTTTCAATTAAGAAACAATTTATCATAACAATAATAATGATAAAATAATTATTGTTAAGCCTTGAGCTCGATTCGAACCCGCGATCTTACAAATCAGTAGGCCGATATAACAACAAATAATATGGACGATATTTTTCAGGCTTACTCCTTAAAATGGCAATACCACGATCAAACATATAACATATAAGTTTTAATTTCGTTTGGGTATGATAAATGTCGCAAAGAGTTGAAAGTTTCGATTGCACTACGCGAACGCGGCTTAAGTTAGAGCCTATGCATGTAAAATTTTAAGCTTGGAGTTGCTTCCATGGCTTCCAATAAAAAATTTGTTTGTAGCATACCACATGCGGTTAATAAGAGACCTTGTGAATTGTATTAGAATTTCCTACTACATTTTTTAAATTTTATTTGGTTTAAAATATAAGCTTAACTGAGCAGCCAATCTAAATTTTTTAAATGGTTTTAATACAAAAGCCCAAAAAATTTATAAAATACAAAATTAGAGACTTGCAGAAATTTCCGGTTTTGAAAGGAAACAAAACATTTTCAAATATCTAAAATTAAAAAACAATTGTTTTTGTTTTATTGACCTATTGATAAGTGATTCAAGGCATACATGTTAAATTCCAATTAGAATTAGCAATTGGTTTATATTCTCTAATTCATTAAACAATTAGAAATAGTTCAACTAATTCCCATTATATAATTGAAATTTTTATTCGAATGGTAAATCTAATTGCAATTAGTTGCATTAGCAAAAAAAATTGGGTTACCTTAGAAATCTAATTGACTTCTGCTAATGCAAATAGATATTCAATTAGCTCGAACTAGAATCAATTATTTATATTTATTTACATCATTATTCGTTCCCTTCAATAATTCTTTAAAAAAAATTTATTTTTATCAAAATAATTGATTCTAATTCGAGCTAATTGAATATCTAATTGCATTAGCAGAAGTCAATTAGATTTCTAATTGTAAAGGTAAACCAATTATTTTTGCTAATGGCAACTAACTGCAATTAGATTTACCATTTCAATAAAAATTTCAATTATCTAATGAGAATTAGTTGAACTAATTCTAATTATTTAATGAATTAGAGAATTTCGCAAATGAAGGTTAATTAGCAATCATTAGCATTATCTAATCATTACTTAACACCTATGATTCAAGGTTCGATTCGAGCACAAGACCAGAACAATAATTATTATGATAGTTATTGTTTTTTTAATTTTTCCATAATTGAAACATTTTATTTTGCTTTTGGAATAGTAAGTAGAAAATTTTTCAGACAACCTGCCATATCTGTCATAGAAAGATCCATTTCGAAGGGTGCTAAGCCTTCGTCATCAGTACGCTTTAGGTAAAGTAAAAAAAAATGTTTACAATTCTCGTTTTAAAACAAAATCCGAAACTTTTAACTTACAGCGGAAAACCTAAAAGCGAAAAATCTTATATGTGAAAATTGTTGCAAGTCAGAGAGTCACCTTATTTTGTTTTGCTATTTTTTGAAACTCAGATGTGATAGGTCAGTGGGTAGAGCAAACTACTGTAATCCAGAGCATGCCGGTTCGAAACCTGAACACCGACCATTAGTTTTGTTTTTTTATAACTGCAAGTCGAAACATGGCTGGTTTGAAATTGAAACCCAGCTCTGCGCGCTTATTTTATATAATTTAATTTTAAACCAAATTTGTTTTGGTCATATATGCACCACAAAGCAAATTCAGATTTAGGATAAAACTTTTCGAAAACTGTTTTTTGCCAAAAATTTATAGTGGCATAGTTGAAGATATCACATTTTAATTTGGGTCTCTTGGGTCTCTTGAAGACAGTTAAGATGACTCCTACAGCGATTAAAGTTCTGCTTAACTTATGAAAACACACCCAAACCATCTCCAATATGGACCATGATTTACAAGTGACAGATTAAACTATAGTATTATCGATTTCGGGTAAAATAGTAAAAAAAACAATAGATACACATTTAATTGGTTTGGTCACCACTGTTCGACACGCCTTAACCGCCTCCAATCGGATCAGAACCTAGTATCGTTGACCGTGTTATTACCATTTGAAGGGGTGTGGCTGAAAAAAATAAGCAGTTAATTTTAAAGGGCCTCCCTAAAGTTCACACAGTAAAGTGATATTGACCTCTCATCATAATGCACTTTACGGTTAATTTCCTGACTGTAACAAAACTAATTCCCCAGTGCATAAAAAACTGCTGTCAAATGAGGGCACAAGCTTGGGACCTATATGCGAGATCAAATAAAGGTATGTATTCCTAACGCTAAGATTCTATACATGGGGGAGTTGAAGTGGGAGATTGAGAGTGGGTGTGGGACAGAGACTTAGATTGGGACAGGGACTGAGTTTGAGAATGGGACTGGAAGCAGGAGCTGAAGTGCGTGTAAGAGTAGGAGAATTCCAAACACAAAATACCTACCAAATATGAATAATATTTTAGCTAATTCCTTTAGTTTTCACCCTTCGCTATACTATGTTCTTTTAATACAGATTTTCGTCTGGATTGTGTCTTGTGGTGATTTAGAGTTGTGGTTTGTCACGTTTTATGAAACTTGTGGAGATTCTTAAAGTCAGGATTATGAAGTTTCAACTAAACCTAAATACTTGCATACAATATGGGTATCACAGCCTCCTTAGGCATAATTTTATGTTGGATTGGTTTTCGTTTCTTTAGATATCTTAAGTTTGATGTGAGTTATAATTCAAAATTTCAGAAGTAAGTTTTTGCAAAAGTGACACTTTCTTTTATCTTGTTTGCTCTACTTCATCCTATTTTCATATTCATTTACCGAATGTAAGGATCTGGACAGTCACGTCCTTACTTGCTGTAATCAAAGTTCAAATTTCCGTATGTTAAACTCCTTTTTTTTCTCTAGCAGCCCAATTTAAATATCCTATCATAAGAGATTACATACTGTTTCGAAACGAACTAGTTCTACTTAGTTCGGGGTCTGTTTATTTTACTGTAGGGTATTTACATATGGCAAATGTATTCACATTTGCAAGCCTCTGTAATAAGAAACATGAACTCAGATCAACTGTGACATTCTAGCTTGATGGTCGCTCAAAATTTAGTTGCTTGTTGAATTAAAATTAAATTAGTTTTATGTGAACAATTTAATTGTTTGTTTTTATACTCAGATGAGCAGAGCTCACAGAGTATATTAATGTTGTTCACATAACGGTACTCCGTAACGGCATAAACTAATCGAGATAGATATAGAGTTCTATATATCAAAATGATCTGGGCGAAAAAGAAAAGCATTTAGCCATATCCGTCCGTCCGTCTGTCTGTCCGTGAAAACGTACTCATCTCAGATCGCTATTTAAAATGAACGAAATCTGACTATAACCACGTTCACTTTTTCGATATCGAAAATTTCGAAAAATCGAAAAAGTGCGATAATTCATTACCAAAGACGGATAAAGCGATGAAACTTGGTAGGTGGGTTGACCTTATGACGCAGAATAGAAAATAAGTAAAATTTTGGACAATGGGCGTGGCACCGCCCACTTTTAAAAGAAGGTAATTTAAAAGTTTTGCAAGCTGTAATTTGGCAGCTGAGTATGTAATGTTCGGTTACACCCGAACTTAACCTTCCTTACTTGTTATAAGTGCCTATTTATGTACATATATACATCTATTTTTTTTAGTTCATTAAGTATAATAAAAAAATGAAAACAAAAGACTTAGAAACACGTGCCAAATGATAATAAATAATAATAAATGATTTACTAATTTACAATAAATAGTTAACGAAGTATCAATAAATAATAAATTGAAACAAAGAAATAATGGCAGCTATAAGAAGTTCTTTAGGGGTGCCGGTTGAAAAAGAATCATCACTAATATTTTTTGTGAATGGAAAAAAGGTGTGTGTTATCTTTTATTTTTAGAATTTTGTTGAAAATTGTACTTAAGTAACGGCAACAAAAGTAAAAGTGATCTTAGAGGGTGTAAAGTGAAGAGCTCAATCAACCACCAAATAATCAAGATGTTTTATACAAATTCATAAGCCATATATTATGTTTCTCATTCTCAATTCGATAAACATTTGAGAAATAACGTAATGCTCAAATCTCAAAAGTTTGATCTCAAACACTTCCCATGTTATTGAACAAAGTGGCAAGGTTAAACTCTAGTCAACTTTAACTAGAGTTTAAACTCGCACTGAGGAATCAGGCATTCATTTTAAGCCCAGTATTTTTGCATGGCGTGGGGGAACAATGCGTCTGTATGTCTGAAAGTATGCATTGACTTTTTAAGCCCACGTTTAGGCAAAAATTGATACGACCGCGTAAGCTTTTATCGGAAAGCAAAGGTCACCTCATATAAGATCAAGCAAGAATATTTTGATGTCAAGTATTCTTCATTTATAAAATATTTATTTTGGGCCAATTTTTTGTTACAATTGTAATTATTTGGAGCTTTTCGGCCGATAAAATAAAGACAAAACAGAAGGTTTCTCTTTTCCTCCTACGCGTTTCGATGAAATTTTTTCATCTTCATCAGGGAGAATGTATATTTATAATAAAATATGATATAAAACAAAACAAACATTAACACATTACTTAGTATTACACAATTTACATCACTCTGTTGTTAACATAATACTTTCATTCAATCTACAACATTGAAACTGTTAACATCTAACACATAAATAAACAAAACTTTACATTTAATTTACTGCCACCATTCATGTTTCCTGCTTCATCCATTGGCTGATAATGCCGTCATATAAGCGCAGTTTATATTGTTGACGTCTTCTTTGAAATTCATTCCAGTATTGATTTTTTGTTGTAGCGATCGCTAAGTGTACGAATAAACGAACATAGACTAGACGCCAAAAATAGAAAAACAACAACAGCACTATGCGAACATTTGACCAACAAAGGACACACAGCGGACTTCGAAAACGCGAAAATATTAGACGTTGAGGGGAAAGAATGAACACGAATGACGCTGGAAGCTCTACGAGTATAACAAAAAATCAATACTGCAATGAATTACAAAGAAGACGTCAACAATACTAACTGCGCTTATATGACGGCATTATCAGCCAATGGATGAAGCAGGAAACATGAATGGTGGCAGTAAATTAAATGTAAAGTTTTGTTTATTTATGTGTTAGATGTTAACAGTTTCAATGTTATAGATTGGATGTAAGTATTATGTTAACAACAGAGTGATGTAAATTGTGTAATACTAAGTAATGTGTTAATGTTTGTTTTGTTTTATATCATATTTTATTATAAATATACAGTCTCCCTGATGAAGATGAAAAAATTTCATCGAAACGCGTAGGAGGAAAAGAGAAACCTTGTGTTTTGTCTTTATTTTATCGGCCGAAAAGCTCCAAATAATTACATTCTTCATTTCATTTGATTGATCCTCATATATAGCTTTGCTAATTTTCATTTCCAGGTCACTGACCCATCACCAGATCCAGAATGTATGCTGCTAACATATTTACGACAAAAGTTACGTCTTTGCGGCACGAAACTCGGTTGCGGCGAAGGAGGCTGTGGCGCATGTACAGTTATGCTTTCACGCTTTGATCGAGCCACCAACAGCTTCAAACATTTGGCGGTGAATGCCTGCCTGATGCCAGTGTGCGCCATGCACGGTTGCGCAGTTACCACCATAGAAGGAATTGGCAGCACACGCACCCGCTTACATCCAGTGCAGGAACGTCTTGCAAAAGCACATGGAAGTCAATGCGGTTTCTGTACGCCCGGCATTGTCATGTCTATGTACGCACTATTGAGAAGTATGCCATTACCGTCGATGAAAGATCTAGAAATTGCTTTTCAAGGTAATCTATGCCGCTGTACAGGCTATCGTTCCATTTTGGAAGGTTACAAGACATTCACTAAAGAATTTAGCTGCGGTATGGGTGATAAATGTTGTAAGTTGAAATCGAAAGAAAATGGTAATGGATGCGGAGCTGACATAAATGTTGATGATCAACTATTTGAAAGAAGTAAATTTCTGCCTTTCTATCCAAGTCAGGAACCCATTTTTCCGCCAGAGTTGCATTTAAATTCACAAAATGATGTTGATAATTTGGTTTTTATTGGGCCGCGCTCCATATGGTATCGACCGGTAGACTTGGTAGATTTGTTAAAATTAAAATCCGAACATCCTCATGGTAAAATTATTGTCGGGAATACAGAAGTTGGCGTTGAAATGAAATTTAAGCAGTTCTTATATACCGTACACATAAACCCCATTAAAGTTCCTGAATTGAATGAGATACGCGAATTGAAGGATAGCATATTATTTGGTTCGGCTGTTACCTTAATGGATATTGAAGACTATTTACGCGAACGCATAGAAAAATTACCCGAGCAGGAGACACGTTTCTTTCGCTGTGCTGTGAAAATGCTTCACTATTTCGCTGGCAAACAAATACGAAATGTTGCTTCATTGGGTGGCAACATCATGACCGGCAGTCCGATTTCCGATATGAATCCTATATTGACAGCAGCTTGTGCTAAACTCAAAGTGTGTAGTCTGATTGATGGGCAAATCCAAACGCGTGAAGTGCAAATGGGTCCGGGCTTCTTTATCAGCTATCGCAAGAATATCATCGCGCCACACGAGGTATTGGTGGGAATTTACTTCCCGAAGAGTACGAAAGATCAACATTTTGTGGCATTTAAGCAGGCACGCAGAAGAGATGATGATATAGCAATCGTGAATACAGCCATAAATGTGATCTTTGAACCGAAGACGAATGTAATTGAAAATATTTACATGGCATTTGGTGGAATGGCGCCCATAACTGTAATGACACCAAAAACATCGCAAATAATGTTGAAACAGAAATGGAACCGCATCTTGGTTGAGCGTGTGGCAGAAAGTTTATACACCGAATTGCCCCTAGAGCCATCCGCTCCGGGTGGCATGATAGCCTATCGTCGGTCACTGGTAGTTAGTCCATTCTATAAAGCTTACCTTGCTATAAGTCAAGAATTGATAAAATATGGTATTATGCAATTTGATGACATACCTGAGCGGGAGTTGAGTGGGGCCAATACTTTTCATACACCAATATTAAAGAGTGCACAACTCTTCGAGAAAGTATGGAGTGAACAATCGATTTGCGATCCCATTGGTAGACCACAAGTACATGCATCAGCTTTGAAACAAGCAACGGGTGAAGCAATTTATTGTGACGATATACCACCACAAGTGAATGAACTTTATTTAGCACTCGTTCTAAGTACTAAAGCGCATGCTAATATCATATCTATTGATGCATCAGAGGCGCTACGGCAACAAGGTGTTCACGCCTTCTTCTCTAGCAAAGATTTAAGTGAGCATGAAAACGCAGTTGGTTCGTTTCTACATGATGAAGAAGTTTTTGCTGCTGGCAAAGTTAATTGCCAAGGAAAAGTGATTGGTGCCATTGTTGCGGACAGTCAAGTTTTGGCACAACGTGCAGCTCGTCTAGTGCATATCAAGTATGAGGAGTTATCTCCCGTTATTATAACAATTGAACAAGCCATCGAGCATAAATCATATTTTGACCACTATCCACAATTCATTGAGAAAGGTAATTTAGAACAAGCGTTTAGCGTGTCTGATCACATTTATGAAGGTAGCTGTCGCATGGGTGGGCAAGAGCATTTCTATTTGGAGACTAATGTTTGTATAGCGACCCCACGTGATTCTGGTGAAATTGAATTGTTTTGTTCTACACAAAATCCTTCGGAAATACAAAACTTGGTTGCGCACGTTTTAGCGCTGCCCTGCCATAAGGTCGTTTGTCGTGCGAAACGTTTGGGTGGCGGTTTCGGTGGTAAACAGTCACGCGCTCTTATTCTAGCACTTCCAGTTGCTCTAGCTTGCCATCGTCTGCGGAGACCAGTGCGTTACATGTTGGATCGTGAGGAAGATATGATGTCAACTGGAACGCGGCATCCATCCCTATTCAAATATAAACTGGGTTTCACAAAAGAGGGACTCATAACAGCATGTGATATTGAATGTTATGCTAATGCTGGCTTGTCAATGGATATGTCATTTGCGGTAAGTCTTAAATCGACGACTGCTGGAAATATCACCCTATCTCAGCTGCCAGTTCAAAAATGATCTATATTAGAATATTTTTAAAAAACTTCCTGGGCCTATGCATTAGCCTAGAGAACGTTTTTTACACAACAATCATTTGAAGTTCCAATATAGTTTTTAGGTTATTACAATCAAAAATAGATTTCACTACTTTTATGCATATGGCCCCCTATCTCAGGATAAGTATTAAAAACGCTCTATTTCAAAAGTATCCGCTTTTAAAAAATTAGCCGATTCCAAAAAAATAACCGTTTTCAAAAAATAAACCGGGTAAAAACGGAACTGGTGCCAAAGAGGAACCCGTTCCAACAAATTTACTGATCTCAAAAAAGTAGTAGGTACTAAAAAAGTGAAAGGTTTCAAGCAAGTAACCGATTCCAAAAAAGTAGTCGGTTTCAAGTACGTAACCGGTTCCAAAAAAGTAATAGGCATCAGAAAAGGACCTGATTTCAAAAATGTGACTGGTTTCAGAAAATTTATATATTAAATACCGTCCTATTTCACGTAAAAGTGTATTGAATAAGTGCTTAAATAGCTAGTTTTCGAAAAGAATGCTGAAGGAGGTTTTTCAAAAGTGTTTCTTGTGATAGAACGTTTTCGAAATGGTACCAGAGATAGGGTGATAGTATTCCACTCAGCAGTCAAAATGGTATACACATTTAAAGCCAACTCACATTAAAACTAAATTCTGTTTAATTGCAAAGTCTTTAGATCGCACTATGAAACATTTTGAAAATTGTTATCGCATTCCAAATGTTAAAGTCGGTGGTTGGCTTTGTAAAACGAATTTACCATCCAATACTGCATTTAGAGCTTTTGGTGGTCCACAAGGCATGTTTGCTGCGGAGCATATAATAAGGGATGTCGCACATATTGTCGGAAAGATTTAGTGGATGTGATGAAATTGAATTTTTATAAAACTGGTGATCGCACACATTATAATCAACAATTGGAATACTTTCCCATTGAGAGGTAAGACATTGCTTACATAAGCTCTTATTCATAGTAAATCCGTAATGCCTGATTAATTACGTGGCGTGGCTTTTGCTTCTTTTCGTACCCCGGCACAACTATGTGACGCTGCTTGTGGCCTTACCCTACCAAAATTTCAAAAATTAGAAAAAAAATAAGTTATTATGCAAAAAATTTTGATTCAAAATCATGGGCTTAATTATATTGTTGGATCATCTCATCAGCTGATTTTATTTCTTTCATTTCACTGGTATAGGGATTGTCAAAAGGCGATGACAAAGGTAAAATAGAGCCAACACATTGACAATTATTTACTGCCGAGGTTGTAAATTAAAAAAAAAAAAATAGTTTCACATCACTTTAAGTTATTTTTTTAGTAAATGTATCTAATTTAGCGCATTAAAAAAGAATCGATGACTGGAGAGTGTCAGACCTTCTCCGACCACAGTAGGATACTCTTCAACATCGATCTTGAAGTGGCCATATAGAAATCCAAGAAAAACAGACTGGAACAAATATTTTGAAGTAGTATCTCACAAACTGGCATCCACAGAAATGGAAGTCAATATAGAAAGAGCGGTAAACCGACTGATAACGATATTGACAAGCACTTTTGTACTCTGTTGTCCCCTTACTAGACCACGGGTAAGACCTAGAACTACGTGGTGGAACACAGAGCTAAGCCAACTTAGGTAAAGCCAAATATAGCCGGCTTGAAGAGGACTGGGATGCCTACAGATGTAGCTTTAACAAATACAAAAGCTGCATCAAGAAGGCAAAAAGGATATCATGGGAGCAATACTGTGAGAACTTGGCGACGACAAATGAGGCATCAAGACTTCGCAAAATACTATCAGGATCTAGTTCAGGCTCTAGTAGCATAAGGAATTCTGATGGCTCATGGACCGTCTCCAGTCAGGAAACTCTAGAGGTCTTGATGGAGATACACTTTCCTGGATGCACGGATACGACAGGCACGACGATACCAGAAAACCGCGCATACCCTCCGGAAACCGACGTCACGGATATCGTTGACCGGGATAAAATATCATGGGCTATAAAATCATTCGAACCCTACAAATCGGCGGGACCGGATGGTGTGATACCGGCTATGTTACAAGCCGTTTGTGACGAACTGATACCATATCTACACGGCATCCTCTCAAGATGCCTACAAGATGGTGAAATGTACGGGTGGTTTTCATTCCCAAAGCAGGAAAACTTAACCACTCGGAAGCCAAAGACTACAGACCAATAAGCCTCTCCTCCGTTATCCTCAAAACACTGGAGATACTTATCGATCTACACATTAGGAACAATGCTAATCTCTGGCAGATAGATGCAGCACAGCATGCATACCAAAAAGGCAAATCAGTTGAAAGTGCCCTTCATGAGGCAGTCAGTGCCATCGAGAACTCACAAAGCTGCAAGGAATACACGTTGGAAGCTTTCCTCGACATTGAGGGCGCTTTCAACAACATGCAGACGGAGGCCATCTGCAAGGCTCTTACACGATATGGAACCCAAAGCTCTATAGTTGCATGGATCGATTCTATGCTTAGGAGTAGAGTTGTCAAAGCGATTTTAGGGACTGGTTCTATTGGCAAAATGACCACCAGAGGCACCCCCCAAGGCGGGGTGCTATCGCCTCTTCTCTGGATAGTGGTGGTCAACGAAATTCCTGAAATCTGTAGGAGAAAAGGAAGAAAGGTAGTTGCATACGCCGATGACTTATTAATTCTGATCACAGGCAAATTCTTGCCAACCATCAGCGAACTCATGGAGTCGGCACTTTGCGACATTTCGCGATGGGCAGGGCAAAATGGGCTGGGGGAAAACCCAATAAAAACCGAACTTGTCCTGTTCACGACAAAGACAAAGATACCCTTCTTTAATTTACCGAGGCTAAACGGCACAATGTTAAACCTATCTTCGGATGCGAAATATCTTGGAATTATACTCGATTCCAAGTTAAGCTGGAGAAGGAACGTTGAGATGAGATCAAAGACAGCTCTAGCAGCATACTACGCGTGCAAAAGAGCTTTTGGGCGGAACTGGCGACTGGCACCACATGTCATTCATGGCATGTACAGCACAGTCATTCGACCGATACTAACATATGGAGTTCTAGTCTGGTGGAAGGCGGTAGACAAAAAGAGTAATCAGCAGAGGATCGGGAAGGTACAAAGGCCGGCATGCCTGGGAATGTCAGGCGCCGTGAGCAGCGCACCTCAGGAAGCGCTAAATGTTAACTTTCACTTGACGCCTCTACAAGTGTTCGTGCAGGGATTAGCCGCTAGAGGAGCTCAACGACTAAGAGAATCCAACATGTGGAAAACAGCTAAGCACGGACACGCGACGATTCTGGACGATATGACGAAGGGGCAATTAAACGGAATAATAACTGACCCAACATCAAAAACAGACCACATCACAGGGCTTTTGGACTTCCAGGTTCAGAAAATATGATATCCTTCAAGGGAGGAATGGGAAGTAGGCCTAGACAACGGCAGAGGCATCACAATATACACCGGCGGCTCGAAAATGGAAAAGGGAATTGGAGCTGGGATGTACTCGACACATCTACAGCTAAGCCAATCATTCTGACTTCCTGACGCATGCAGTGTATTCCAAGCCGAGGTCTATGCCATAGACAGAGCGGCAAAGCTGCTCCAAGATAGCGCGGTCTCCAACACCGACGTAACAATCTTTGTTGACAGCCAAGCCGCCTTAAGGTCATTAGAGTCCAACATGATAAAATCGGACATCGTGCGGAGGTGTAGAGCCTCTCTGGCTTTTATAAGTCATCTCAATGTCTCCCTTTGCTGGGTCCCTGGCCACAGCGGCATTGAAGGGAATGAACTCGCGGATGAGATGGCTAGGAAAGGTTCCGACTTAGACATAAGTGAGGTGGACAGCTCCGTCCGACCGCCGCTGAGTTGTCTCCTAGGGAGAATCGACGAATATGAGAACAGGGCAACGGACTTTCTATAGACCAATAGGGTTGACTGCGAAGTCTCAAGGTCCTTATGGCCATGCTTTGATAGGAAGGGCAGCAGCTACCTTCTCAAACTGAACAAATCTGTGGTGAGGGTGCTTACGGGTGTCATCACAGGTCATTGTGCTATCGTACCAATGTTCCGACGGTGGCGAATACCAACAAGCTCCCTCTGCAGAAGCTGTCAGGATGAGGAGGAAGAGGAGTAGATCTACCACTTTCTCTGCCGATGCCCGGCGCTTCAAAGGCTCAGATTTCTGGGCTCACGCTTCTTCGACAGCCTGGCAGAGGTTGGGAGGGTCGACGTCTCGCTTCTTCCTGGGTTCAACAGGGAAAGCAAGTGGTTCATTGAGGACCGCTAGGAGGTAATGGGGCTAAACGAATTTGCCGCCACCCTGTACTTACTGAGGACACTCACAATGGACAAAAATGTCTCCGAGTGGAAGTGTGGGTATCGCCCACGCACGCCCTCTTAACCTAACCTAACCTAACCCAACTTAGCGCATTATTTTCACAAAAGACTTGCAAAGTTTTCTGTTTTATCTACATTACAACACTCAGATTTTGACAATCTGAACAAAGGTATGTTGTAGCTGTAGACATGAGCCAACCATATAGTTGAACCATGCGCGGTTCCAGGGGGGGGGGGACTTTTTTTGTATTGACTGTAATGAAGTATATAATACTAATCTACATAGTAGTTTCTTATCACACAACGGATTTTTACTAATTTTTAATTTTTCTTGCTTTTTTACGTTATTATTATATATATTTAAAAACAATGCCCCCCCCCCCCCCCCCTAGAACGTAAAAAAGAAGAAAAATTAAAAATTAGTAAAAATCCGTTTTGTGATAAGAAACTACTAAGTATGTAGATTAGTATTATATATTTCATTACAGTCAATACAAAATACAGTTGCCCCCCTGGAACAGCACATGGTTGAACCATGATCAAAATTAAAGCAAAAGGAGGTAAAAATCATTGTAGATAAGTACACATGGTACAATGGTAAACGTTTTAAGATTTTTCATGACCTTCACAGACGACCTAGAAGGTTCAAAGTGGCCTTATCAAATCATTTCCGACATTGTCGAGCTGCGACATTATTGGTACTCGTTCCAAAATACGGCAAAGGACTATCAACACCGAAAGGAATGCTTGTTATCGTTGTTATTTTGACGACATAGGCTCTTCCCATTAGCTTTGGTGTCTCTCTTCCAATCATTCTTAATGAATAATGTGTCAGGCTAAAATCTTCAGGTATAGACAACAACATTTTGCTTAATACCGTCAACGGGGAGGCTCAATTTTTGTTTGGAGCGATCATTGGTCACACCAGGGAGCTTCCATAATTGGGTTCCGATACGAATTCTTCTTTCGCATAACATGACCTAGCCAGCATAGCCGCTCTCAATGTGAATTAAGACCCGAAATTATAAGGTACCTATTAAGTTGACCTCGTGATTTTATAGTTCGCTGTAACCCTTACATAAGGGGCTAGAATGATGTTGTGCTGTTCCTTTAGTACATATGTCAACTAGTAGCAAATATAGTCTGCTTGCACAGGGTTCATGAACTCTACCTTCAAACCCTAAACTCTTTTTCGATCCCTCTTTTGTGATCTCATCAAGATTCTTTCATTCACCAGTTATGCTTAATTATTATACTAGGTCTTTAGGATTTAATTTGAGAAATTACATAGTAGCTGGTACACATTGGACCTCATATATGTAGAGGGGTGGCCAAATGGCTGAACGAACCGGCTAAGTCATCGTGATACAGGCTACGCGCTGGCTTCGTGAGATATGAAGTATGCTCCAGCTATTAAATGGGGAACAACTATCAAATGCAAGTATGATAGGTCTCAAAAAGCGTTTCAGTAGTTGCTATGAGGGCAGAGTTGTTTGACAATATACATTCAAGTCCTTGAAACCGTTTTTCAGTTTTTAAG
This sequence comes from Eurosta solidaginis, assembly GCF_040869045.1. NCBI lineage: Eukaryota > Metazoa > Arthropoda > Insecta > Diptera > Tephritidae > Eurosta > Eurosta solidaginis. Next base: position 302,572,496 of record NC_090319.1, on the reverse strand, counting down.
TTGAACAGACTACTGAGAAAAATATGGATAGATACTTTCAGTCAACAAAAGGCCAGGTGCTTACGAACCAGACAGATCAGTCTCACCAATACCTTGTCCCATTTCGTGCATCATAGTAGTCCATTTTTTCTGAAGTTAAATCCAAACCTATTCTTGTAACTAATTTGTTAGTTGCTTACACGAATGCTTGGATCAATCCAAATTCTATGAAAAACGTAAAGCGATTCAATTGTTCAAAAGAAACAATCGATGGCGTAAGCGGGGCATCTCCTTAGTGCCGACCAAATATGGTATTGCGTTTGAAACTATGCACTTAAATCAATCCGGTGCCCTTGTTAATATCTACCTCGATGGTTCAGTGTTGCTCACACATGGAGGTGTTGAAATGGGACAAGGTCTTCATACCAAAATGATCCAATGTTGTGCGCGCACATTAAATATTCCACCAGAACTGGTACATATATCCGAAACACCTACCGATAGAGTACCTAACACATCACCAACAGCAGCTAGTGTGGGCCCAGATTTGAATGGTATGGCTGTGCTAAATGCCTGTGAAAAATTAAATCAACGTCTGAAACCCATCAAAGAGGCTAATCCGCAGTGTACTTGGAAAGAATGGATCAATAAAGCATATTTTGAGCGAATAAGTCTTTCTGCAGCAGGCTCTTATAAAATACCCGATCTCGGTTACCATCCCATAACGAATCCATATGCACGCCAATATAATTAATATACAAATGGTGTTGGTGTTTCGGTAGTTGAAATTGATTGCCTTACTGGAGATCATCAAGTTTTGAGTACAGACATTGTTATGGATATTGGAGTTTGAATCCAGCAATCGATATTGGCCAAATTGAAGGCGCATTTTTGCAAGGTTATGGGTTGTTTGTGTTGGAAGAGCTTATTTACTCACCACAAGGCGCACTCTACTCCCGAGGACCTGGAATGTATAAAATACCAGGATTTGCAGATATACCGGGAGAGTTTAATGTTAGTATACTGACCGGTGCACCTAATCCCAGAACTGTTTATTCCTCAAAGGTAGGTATACTTAAATATTTTCTGTAATAACCTCGTATTTGTGAGTCAAAACTCCTGAAGAACTCTTGTATGTTTACTTCCTCTCTATATCGCTCATTTTACTTCTCAGGCAGTTGGAGAACCGCCGTTATTCATTGGTAGTGCCGTCTTTTTTGCTATTAAAGAAGTGATAGCTGCTGCTTGTGCCGAACGTGGTTTGAGCTCTAATTTCAAACTGGAAGCTCCGGCAACGGCTGCAAGAATCCGCATGGCATGTGAAGATGAATTTACAGAATTGGTAATAGTCATTAGTACTTTATTGCAATTATTATAATATTAATAATAATTATTAAATGAATTGACATATTATTTCAGATCGATCAACCACCGCCTCATACTTTTACTCCCTGGAACGTTGTGCCATGATTGTACCAGAATGTATTGGAAAAATTAAACTCAGAATTTTTGTTAAGATCTTAACAGCTCATTTTCTTCATTAATTAGCTCTAAGTTTAATTAGGCTTATGGAATCTCCACAGCAATAAATTGTAGAAGTCCGACCATAGATTAGGCTGGCTGAAACCTCACATAAACTGTATGAGCTCATAGCGTTACCGGACGTATGCTCAACGACAATACAAAAAAACCAGGACCTATGAAATAATTGCTTCCTCTTGACAAATACTAAACGCGTTCTAGGCTCTATGCTACTTACTAATTCTAATAGGCGAGTCACTCCAAATAGCTGGAGTCTTATCCTGGCGAGCGCAGGACACGAGCACAGAACGTGTTCGACCGGTTCGTCCTGCAGCCCGCATTTCCTGCATCTTATATCACTGACAAAGTTTAATTTAAAAGCATGTGATGCAAGAACCCAGTGTCCACTCAGAGTACTCATCATGAAAAGGTTGTGCACACATCCCCATTCTCATTGCTGTTCTTGTAATAAGCAGTGGAAACGATCTGGATAGTCCGTTGCCGGATTTAGATCCGAACTCTTCGGTACAAGCCCGACTATCTTGATTTAATGTTTCAAAACACACAGTGCATTAAAATTTAAATACCACAACCTGCAAATGTTTAGTGGTGCTCAGCTATGCTAGGAAAATGCCATTGCCGAGTTGAAATAAAGTTTTGAAAATTAAGTACGCTGTTCCCAGCTACGCCAACGAGTTGTATAGGTAGGTGAGGTTAGGTTAGGTTGAAGTGGCTGCCTCCACTGTCCAAGCGGAGACTCACGTAGGCCGTTGTGGCCCGTTGTGCTACCACGCGGAGGGCCCCTATTTGAGTTGTATAGTTATGTCTAAGATTGCTTTTGAGTGCAACTTCTTATTTTTTGCACTGAGGCGAGTGCGCAGTTCCCATTAGGAGCTCTAAAGATATGGGCGTGTTCGGACATTCACCACGCTCGGTGGTCCAGAAAAAGACAGCCATTATTATCTATCCGACTGTCGTAGTAGCGTGCTCCGGGAAAACTACATAACAATTTAGAAAACAAGTTGTTTTCAATTATTAAACAGTTTTTCTAAAGGGGGTGATTTGGTAAACACTCCCAGTGTATTTCTGCGATGAAAAGCTTCACAGTGTCTATAAACAGTTAGGTACCCCAGCGGGTTATGGGGCTTAGTATATACCCACGGTAGGTATGCCTGCCGTAAGAGGAGACTAAAATACCAAATTGATTCAAGGGGTTGCTAGCGCAATATATAGCTTCTCCAACCCAATTGTCAATCTTACCTACCCGTGGCGAATCCCGTTTCTTTAACAGGTGAGGCTTTGGCAACCCCAAACTCCTCATGGATCTAGGGGGTGGGAGGGCGTTATAGCCTAGAAGGTTTCATGTGTCATATCAAATCGTTCCCGAGATGGTCGTGCTAGTACAGTAATTGTGGCTCCCTAACGTACCGGATCTGCATCGGGCAAACGACTATCAACATCGATAACACTCCCCAAGATCTTCGGGGAGTGTCCTTATCGCTACAACAACAACAACATTAAACATGTGGGTCCAATCTCGTGGGAAAAATTAAAAAGAAGCACCACGTGAATTGAAAGCTCTTTGACCTAAATATCCTAGGAGGTAAAACACCCCAAGTATTTCTTTTTATAATTTTTTTTAAGTTTATATCAGCTTCCAGATGTTTCAGAGGCACATTCGTTGTGGACTTTAACTTAAAGTCACCTAGAACAATATTGTCCTCAAAAGGTCTCTATCACTGCTGATTTCCCTAAGGACAAGGGATAAGAGATTTGTAAGGGAGGCCTAGAAGGATCAATGCTGTTACATAGAAACTTAATAAAGTGGAATACCAAATGCACCCTACCTTACTTAGTAAGGATTTTACGGAAGTACATACATAAGTAATATCATTCCCAGCATGCCACGCACATAATTGGACTTGTTCGGAGCCTCAATCACTGCAGAAATACTGCCAAAAAAAAGTGTTATTCCTGAGTCGAATAGGATGAAACATTTGAGTCATATCAAAACGCTCTCGAGATGGTCGGGCTAGTATCTTACTGGTGCTTGTTACCGCAACATATCGGTCGATAACACTGCCTAGCAGCTCGCAAAATTTACCTATTTTCTGCCAACACGTAAAAATTTCCAGAGTTTAGTTCAGCACTAGCGAAATTAAAGCGAAATGTTTTTTTTCAAATATTTAAATAGAGACCAGCTTTTTATTTTCATCAATTCCTTAAGTTCAAGCAACTAAAGAAATATTTAATCCGATTAAACGATTTTCCGTCATCCCTTGTCAAATTTGGTTTCGAGACAATCCGGTTTCGGCGTTGTGCCATCATCAGTGTCGATTTTCGTTCTGATATGTTGTTGGCGTTTTTCCTGTATTTATAGTTCGTAAGTACATGGACAGGTATTGTCAAAATTGATGCTTGTGTATATTTAGGTATGTGTATGTGCTGTGTGCTCATTCACAACCGAGGGTGGGTTATACTGATCGATTTGTGTGGCTGACTGAGGCAGGTAAAAGTCCGTGATTTTAGTCATTTGACCTTCTTCAACAACAAATAAACACAAAACAATAAACACTTAAAAACAACAAACCCACAAAGAATACTCACACATACACACGCATATAACTCAATTACCAAGGCCTCAATTACGAGGCCACAGAGAGAATAAAAGCAGCGCAAGCTAAGGAATGACTATTCAGTTTGATTTTAACACGCTATCAGTTGCGAAGTGAAGTATAATTGTACTACTTCCGAAGTAGTCTAATGAAGACCATTTTGCAATACAGAATAATGGAGTGATTTATTCAACAGATTAGCGATTCGAACGTTAGCAGAAGGTTTGAAATAAGCGAAATTTCGCTAAATTCCTTACAATATTGACACATCGAAGGTTCCTCGCCCAAATCGATGATAAGCACATTGCGTTCTCCTTTCAAATTCTTGTCTAAACCGTACCCTAGTGCTGCCGCTGTTGGTTCATTTATAATACGTAGAACATTTAAACCAGCTATGGCACCAGCATTTATGATTAAAGTGGCAGGTGATACAGTTAATACCCTTTATAAGGTTCCAACATGAAATAAGGGCACCTTTTATACAAAAATTTACTTGTAGTGTTTCTACAGAACATCGAGGAGCTCAATGAATAAATCGCAAAGAGACTACATTTGAACGGAATTTCGTATTATTATCCAGGCATGCTTAACCAACGAACCGATATCATTTCGTTACGATAATTAACGTTAATAAACGAAACAAAGTCATTTCGTTTCGTTTATTAACGTTAAGAACGTCAAATTAACCAAATGATTTCGTTTCGTTTTCTACCATATCAAAACGAAATCAAATCGTTTATGTTGATTATTAATTTCAAACTATGCTGGCAAAGCTGATTGATGGCGGAGTCATTAAAGCTGAAAGCATTAGCCAAGCTGATTGCAACTTTTCTCATGAATTTTGACAGTACGAACATTTCTCAGAGTATTTTTGACATTACCACCAACGAATTACACAAACAAACTACATGGAGTTTGTGTGTGTATGTCTGCTCGCTGTTAGCACCTTACGGCTTCACCACGGCTATAGCATTGCCAGCACAATTCAAACATAAAGTATCACGTTTTTGTTAACGTTTTTAACGTTAACGAAAGCTTTTCGTTTCGGTTAAAAACGAGATACAATTTATCTTGGTAATTTTTTTATCGATAATATTTCGAAGTGTTTCAACGGAAACGGTGGAAATTTTTTGATAAACGATTAGCTTAACGTTAAGGTGCATCCCTGTTATTATCATTTATTTGCAATCTAAATTTAAACATACATATGTAGGTATGTAGGTATAGTTTGTATATCGAAGTCTAGAAGCCTACGTCATACTTATAAAGTACACAAGTAGACGATTTGAAATTCACTGACACAGATGACTTCACTGAGATAATAAGAGAGTGCTTGCAGCAGTGTTTGGCAAGCGCTCCGAGTGTATTTCTGCCATGAAAAGCTCTCAGTGAAAACCACTAATGACCTGATATGAAACTTCTCGCTCTCTGAGAGCGCGTGAAAATGTGCATTTTTTATAACGTTGGCCATAGATGCCATCATGCTCAAAATCAAATTTGGGCATTTCAGAAAAACTTTGGGGTATTTTAGATGGTAAAGGTTTAATTTATGATTTTCACCGAAAATTTACTCAAGATTGTCAAATGGAATATCAAAAAACTTGAATTTTTGTCAGTATTACAAATCTGAAGAAAAAAATAACTCTTTTTCATCCAGGGAAAATTTATCAGTGACAACACCTTTCAGCGAAGGGCTGCACACGAAACGGGTTTTGGTAGCAACTTTCGATTGGTGAAAAAGTCAGCTTCTTAGTCTTCGCATTGATGTAAATGGATGCATAAAGGCCATGTTTTTGAGGAGCGTTGCGACATTCCATTTTTGACAGCTGAGATAAATTGCAGGTATACGTATAGGTTAACGCAACATGTTTAATTAACAGTCTTTTGCGGACGACAACGCAGATACTTCATCAAGTGATATAATTTCGTAATTTCTTATACATTTTTTGCGTTTTTTATTGTATGTGGATATACATATGTATGTACATAAACGTTTTGGTCGCATCAAAGTGAAAAAAGGGACTAGCCGCTTATTGTTATCTTATGGCGGTGCCAGAGCAACAAAGCAAAGCAACGCAATTGAAATATATAATTTCATATTTTTTCACTTATCTACCACAAATTATTTCTACAAAACATATATTTTAAAATTTTTGAGCTGAAGGCCAATTTAAATAAAAACACAACTTTTTGTATTATAGTTGTATAATTTATTCTTGTCGATCGACCATATTTATATGATCCCGAAGATGGCTTTAGAATAAAGCCGAAATATCGACAAGAATAAATTATACAACTATAATACAAAAAGTTGTGTTTTTATTTAAATTGGCCTTCAGCTCAAAAATTTAAAAATATATTATTTAATATAAAGGCTATTAATTCTTATCAAAATTTCTACAAAACTTTACCTTTTTTATAAATTTTAATAAGTTTTTATCAGCTTACTTGCTGATTTATTTGAAAATAATGAAACCGAACGGATTTCTTGGAGAATTTTTTTTGCGGATTTAAGACAACTCTATAGCCATCTGACTTCAGACCCCATTCTTGGAAACGAATGAACTTTTGTTTACAAATGAATGAACAGACAGCTGATTTCAAGCCCCTTTCCTGGAAACAAATTGAGAGAGAATGAAAGTTTCGTATCAGGTCATCAGTGGCAATGATGACATGATACGAAACATTAATTCTCTCTCAATTCGTTTCCAGGAATGGGTCTTAAAGTTCATTCAATTGTAAACATTGGTTCATTCGATTGTAAACAAACTTCATTCGTTTCCAAGAATGGGTCTTGAAGATCAGAGTTTCGTAAACCGCGCAAAAAAAATTCCAAGAAAATCGGTGCGTTTTCATTATTTTTCATTTTAAGTGTATTCAACTACATAAGCGGATCAAAAATTTGTAAAAAAGGGACAAGAAATAACAAAATTAAATGAGCTGTTATATTAACGCACGAAAAGAGATAAGTACATTTTATCTTAGCTATCAAAAAATTAAATTTCACGTGTTGTCACGGAAAAATTTTTAACGGGTAAAATAAGCTTTTTTTTGTATTTGTGATCCTGAAAAAGTTCGAGTTTTTTGATATCCCATTTGACAATCTTGAGTAAGTTTTCGGTGAAAATCATAAATTAAACCTTTACCATGTAAAATACCCCAAAGTTATTCCGAAATGCCCAAATTTGATTTTAGGGTTATGGCATCTATGGTCAATGTTATAAAAAATGCACATTTTCACGCGCTCTCAGAGAGCGAGAAGTTTCATATCATGTCATCATTGATCAGTGATGAAAACTCATCTGCCTTGAAGATGCCGTTCAGAGTCGGCATAAAATATGTAGGTCCAGTCCGGCCAATTTGTAGGGAAAATCAAGAGGAGCACGACGCAAATTGGAAGAGAAGCTCGGCCATAGATCTCTTCGGAGGTTATCGCGCCTTACATTTATGTATTTATTTATTATGAGAGTTGGGTTCATTTAATGCTCTCATCTGTCAGCATCGGCAATTCAAAAGATGTCGGGATAGCAATGTGAAATGTTTCAAGTTTCTACATATATACCTACATTAGGACAGTTCTTACAAATAGTATGGACGATATTTTTCAGGCTTACTCCTTAAAACGGCAATACCACGTTCAAAGATATAACATATAAGTTTTAATTTCGTTTGGGTATGATAAATGCCGCACAGGGCTAGAAGCTTAGATTACAGTACGCGAACGCGGTTTAAAGTTAGAGCCTATGCATGTAAAATTTTAAGCTTGAAGTTGTTTTCATGGTTTCAAATATAAAATTTGATTGTAGCATACGACATACGTTGAATAGGAGACCTTGTGAATTGTATTAGAATTTACTACTACATTTTTAAACTCAGAGTGCTTTGCACACAGAGTATATTAACTTTGATTGGATAACAGTTGGTTGTACAGGTATAAAGGAATCGAGATAGATATAGGCTTCCATATATTAAAATCATCAGTATCGAAAAAAAATTTGATTGAGCCATGTCCGTCCGTCCGTCTGTCCGTTAACACGATAACTTGAGTAAATATTAAGGTATCTTCACCAAATTTGGTACACGAACTTATGTATATGGACCCAGAACAAATTGGTATTGAAAATGAGCGAAATCGGATGATAACCACGCCCACTTTTTATATATATAACATTTCGGAAAACACAAAAAAGCTGATTATTTCATGAATAATTCACCTAGAATGTTGAAATTTGACGTGTGGACTTAATATTGAGACTCTTGATAAAATTGTGAAAACATTTTTTAAAATGGGCGTGGCACCACCCACTTGTGATTAAATCAATTTTACAAATATTATTATTCATAAATCAAAAATCGTTAAACCTATCGTAACGACATTCGGCAGAGAGGTTGCCTTTACTATAAGGAATGCTTTGAAGAAAAATTAACGAAATCGGTTAAGGACCACGCCCTCTTTTGTATAAAAGATTTTTAAAAGGGTCGTGGACGAATAAAGTAAGCTACATCTTTGCAAAAAAGAGCTTTATATCAAATTCAAATTTAAAAAATGGGCGTGGCACCGCCGCTTTTATGACTAAGCAATTTTCTATGTTTCGGGAGCCATAACTCGAAGGAACATTAACATATCGTAATGAAATTGTGTACACATATTTTCCTTATAGCAGAAAATATTTCTAGTAAAAATGGACGGGATCGGTTAAAGACCATGGCAACTTAGTAGATATAAAGCAAGTTTAAAAGGGTCGTAGGCTAGAATAATAAGCTATAACTTAGCAAAAAATAGTTTTGAATCAATGATATTTCACTTATCAAGTTTTATTGTAAGAGGAAATGGGGAGAGATTTTTCTTCTAAACGGGCGGTGCCACGTGTTATGTAGAAAAGTAATTTATCTGAAATGAAATGTACACTTGAAGCTCACGCTGGGTATATAATGTTCGGTTACATCCGAACTTAGACACCTTTACTTGTTTTAAATTTTATTCGGTTTAAAATATAAGCTTAACTGAGCAGTTAGTATAAATTTTTAAAATGGTTTTAATAAAAAAACCCAAAAAAATTAAAATAGACAAAAATAGAAACTTGAAGAAATTTCCGGTTTTGAAAGGAAACCAAACCTTTTCAAATATCTTAAGTTAAAAAACAATTGTTTTTATTTCATTTGCCTATTGATAAATGATTCAAGGTTCGATTCAAGCTCAACACCTGAACAATAATTTTTATGATAATTATGGTTTTTTTAATTTTTCTATAATTGTATTTTGTTTTTGGAATAGTAGGTAGACAATTTTTCAGACAACCTGACATAACTATGCAGATAGATCCATTTCGAAGGGTGCTAAGCTTTCATCATCAGTGCGCTTTAGGTAAAGTAAAGAAATTGTATACAGTTCACGTTTTAAAACAAAACCCGAAAGTTCTAGCTTACAGCGGAAAATCTAAAAACGAAAAATCTCCTATGTGAAAATTGTTCCAAGTCAGAAATTCTATTTCACCTTTCTTAAGTTAAAAAACAATTGTTTTTATTTCATTTGCCTATTGATAAATGATTCAAGGTTCGATTCGAGCTCAACACCTGAACAATAATTTTTATGATAATTATGGTTTTTTTAATTTTTCTATAATTGTATTTTGTTTTTGGAATAGTAGGTAGACAATTTTTCAGACAACCTGACATAACTACGCAGATAGATCCATTTCGAAGGGTGCTAAGCTTTCATCATCAGTGCGCTTTAGGTAAAGTAAAGGAATTGTATACAGTTCACGTTTTAAAACAAAACCCGAAAGTTCTAGCTTACAGCGGAAAATCTAAAAGCGAAAATCTCCTATGTGAAAATTGTTGCAAGTCAGAAATTCTATTTCACCTTTTTTTGTTTAGATACGGACTGCTACATATGCTATATTTTGTAACACAGATGTAATAGCTCAGTGGGTAGAGCAAAGTACTAGAGCACCGCCCACTACTCTTTTTTTTTTATAACTGCAAGTCGAAACTTGGCTGGTTTAGAATTGAAACGCAGCTCTGTGCACTTATTAAACGGTTTTATTTAGCTTGAGTTGACAGGCCTCATGGCCGCATGCACTGCTACACGGCCCTTGTGAACGAATCTTGTAATTGAAATTTAAGTAACTTCCCGATAAGCTACAAACATGAAACTTGGAATATAGTTCAGAACCCGATGACATTGCAATAATAAGAAAAAAATCGCCGCTAGGTGGCGCATGGATCTAGATATTCACAACAATCGTATTTGTGGCCCGATTTGGCTCATATTTGGAACAAATATTGCATACAGTCCGGTAAAGTGGCATCAAGATATGTTGGAGTTGGAGGAGGGACAAGCACACGTGGCGCAGAGTCGAGTAAAGTCTTTGGAAGGATTATGTATTGAGGACTTAGGTTGTAATAAATTGTCAGGAAAGAGTCCTTGTAATAATGAGTCACTAAATGAACTAAATAGAATGAGAAATAATAGGCAGTTAAATAAAGACTAAAAACTTGAAAATAAAATAATTAAAAAAAATTTTTTAACTTAAACGGTTTTATTGAAAACAATACTTACATGAAGTAATAATAATACAAACAGCTAGAAAATAATTAGGTAGGTCCTAGGTAATAGTCATCACACTCCTTATCAATCTATGGCGTTGATCAGACAATTAAATAAAAGCGTTGGACGCGTCATATTTCTACTGATAGTCATAAGTAAAACTAACTGAACCTTAATCAGTCACATTTTTAGAAATTTCACGCACCCAACGCTTTTATTTAATTGTCTGATCAACGTCATAGATTGAGAAGGAGTGTGATGACTAGTACCTAGGACCTACCTAATTATTTTCTAGCTTTTCGTATTATTATTACTTCATGTAAGTATTGTTTTCAATAAAACCGTTTAACTTAAAAAATTTTTTTTAATTATTTTATTTTATATAATTTAATTTTAAACCAAATTTGGTTTGGTCATATACATATGTACCACAAAGCAAATTCAGATTTAGGCTAAAACTTTTAGCCGTGTATCTTTCTAGAAAGCAAAATGGTATATAGAGTTTCGTCCGATTCTCGAAAACTATTTGTTTTTAATTTAATCTTTTGCCAAAAATTGATAATGGCATAGTTGAAGATATCACATATTAATTTGGATCTCTATTGAAGACAGTTAAGATGACTTCTACAGCGATTCAAGTTCTGACTAACTTATGAAAACACACCTAAACCGTCTCCATATGGACCATGATTTACAAGTGACCGATTAATCTATAGTATTATTAATTTCGTATAAAATTGTAAAAAAAAAACAGTCCTCACTATTCGACACGCTTTAACCGCCTCCAATCGGATCAGAACCTAGTATATTTGACCGTGTTATTACCATTTGAAGGGGTGCGAATGAAAAAAATAAGCAGTTGATTTTAAAGGACCTCCCTAAAGTTCACACAGTAAAGTGATATTGACCACGCATCATAATTCACTTTACGGTTAATTTCCTGACTGTAACAAAACTAGTGCCCCATTGCATATAAAAAAACTGCTGTCAAATGATAGCACAATGTTGGATCCTATTTGCGGGATCAAATAAAGGTATGTATTCCTAACGTTAAGATTCTATACATGAGGGAGTTAAAGCGGGAGACTGAGTGGGTGTGGAACAGAGACTGGAATTGGGACTGGTTCTGAGTTTGAGACTGGGACTGTGAGTAGGAGTTGAAGTGCGTGTGAGACTTGGAGAAATCCAAACACAAAATACCTACCAAATATGAATATTATTTTAGGAAATTCCTTTAGATTTCATCCTTCGCTATGCTATGTTTTTTTAATTCAGAATTTCGTCTGGATTGTGTCTTGTGGTGATTTAAAGTTGTGGTTTGTCGAGTTTTACGAAAGTTGTGGAGATTATTAGCCAGGATTATAAAGTTGCAATTAAATCTAAATGCGTGCAGACAATATGGGTATCACCGCCTCCTTAGGCATAATTTTATGTTGGATTGGTTTTCGTTTCTTTAGATATCTTAAGTTTGATGTGAGTTATAATTCAAAATTTCAGAAGTAAGTTTTTGCAAAAGTGAAACTTTCCTTTATCTTATTTGCTCTACTTCATCCTATTTTCGTATTCATTTACCGAATGTAAGGACCTGGACAGTCTCGTCCTCACTTGCTGTGATCAAAGTTCAAATGTCCGTATATTAAACTCCTTTTTTTTCTCTAGCAGCCCAATTTAAATATTCCATCATAAGAGATTACATACTGCTTCCAAACGAACTAGTTCTACTTAGTTCGGAGTCTGTTTATGTTACTGTAGGGTATTTACATATGGCAAATGTATTCACATTGGCGAGCCCCTGTAATCAGAAACATGAACTCAGATCAACTGTGACATTCTAGCTTGATGGTCGCTCGAAATTTTGTTGCTTGTTGAATTTAAAGTTGACTTAGTTATATGTGAACAATTTAATTGTTTGTTTTTATAAGGGCCTATGTGTGTACATACATATGTATATATGTACATCTATTTTTTTAAGTTTATTAAGTGCAATAAAAAAAACGAAAACAAAAGACTTAGAAACACGTGCCAAATGATAATACATAATAATAAATGCTTTACAAATTTACAATAAATAGTTAACGAAGTGTCAATAAATGATAAATTGAAACAAAGAAATAATGGCAGCTGATAGAAGTTCATTAGAGATGCCGGTTGAAAAAGAATCATCACTAATATTTTTTGTGAATGGAAAAAAGGTGTGTGTTTTCTTTTGTTTTTAGAAATTTTGTTGAAAAGTGTACTTAAGTAACGGCAACAAAAGCAAAAGTGATCTTAGAGGGTGTAAAGTGAAGAGCTCAATCAACCACCAACTAATCAAGGTGTTTTACACAAACTGATAAGCCATATATTATGTTGCTCATTCTCAATTGGATAAAGATTTGAGAAATAACGTAATGTTCAAATCTCAAAGGTTTGATCTCAAACACTTCACATAAGTATAACCTCTGATCGCATTTACAAGCATTTTTAAAATGTAATTTCCGCTAAAAATATCTCACCGAAACGGAATGGAATCAAAATGGAATTTTCAAATGCATCTCAACTCAAACGCAAGTTGGAAAAAATGTTTGCAAAAATTTTGAGAAAACGTTAAGGACCAAACTTCAGAAAAGCTCTTTAATCCAAATTGAAAATTAACATTCTCTCAAACCTTTTTAGCTTTTTTTTCAAATGTTTATTGGTTATACATACAATTACACATGCAATGTTGGTATTATATAGAAATGATGTATGTATCTCGTATTTTTCAAAGTTCAAAGGGAGCGAAAGAACTTTATATAATTGTAAAGTGTTTACGTAAACGACTTTTTTTAATTTAATTGTCAATCACTTCGCAATTGTTTATCAATTGTTACTGGAGAGTGTATTCGAGTGAAAGCACCGAAATGGCGCAAAAAAATGAACTTATATGTGTACATAATATCACCGTTTGCCGTAGTATAGAGCCAGTGTGCTTTCCCCACATACACACGCTTCCAGATGCAAATCCAAGGGCAGGTATCAAAATACTTCGTAAAAATGTTCATAAACGGGGTCGCTTATCGGTAGTGATCGGTAAATGTGTGCGCTATGAAAAGCTTCTAAGTAAAAATTTGTCGGCATTAACAGATACCCTAGGTTGTTGTTGATGTTGTTGTTGTAGCGATAAAGACACTCCTCGAAGATTTTGAGAAGTGTTTTCAATGAAGATGGTCCATTGCCGGATATAGATCCGGTACGTTCCGGTAACAAGCACCGTAAAGGTACAAGCCCGACCACCTTGGGAACGATTTAATCTGACCACATTGATCCTTCTAGGCCAACCCGCCCCTAACAGCTAGATCCCACCACCCAGATTGTATTTACTATAAGAAATACTTCGAAGAAGAATTTACGAAATCGGTTAAGGGCCACGCACACTTTTATATAAAAGTATTTAAAAGGGTCGTGGGCGAATAAGAAAAAAGCTATATCTTTGCAAAGGTGAGCTTAATATGAATAGTATTTCTTTTCCCAAGTGGAATTATAACAAGAAATAGAAAAAAATGAAATTTTTGAAAATGGGTGTGGCATCGCCCGTTTTATAACTAAGCAATTTTTTTAAGTTTCGGGAGCCATAACTTGAAGAAAAATTACGCACAGATTTATATAAAAGATTTTTAGACGTAGACGATTATAATATGCTATACCTTTGCGAAAAAGAGCTTAATATACGTTTTTAATAGAAAAATTTTCTGCTATAAAGAAAGTATGTATTCCCAATTTTATTACGATATGTTAATTTTTCCTCGACTTACGGCTCCCGAAACCTAGAAAATTGCTTAGTCAAAAAAGGGGCAGCGCCACGCCCATTTTCAAAATTTTTTATATTTTCTAACTTTTTGGTTATAGTTGCATTAAGAGAGTAAAATGCAATTATAACAAAAAGTTAGAAAATTTAAAAATTTTTAACAATGGTCGTGGCGCTGCCCCTTTTTTGAAAGAAAATTTTCTATGTTTCGGGAGCCGTAACTCGAGCAAAAGTTAACATATCGTAATAAAATTGGGAATACATACTTTCTTTATAGCAGACAATTTTCTATTAAAAACGGAAGGGGTCGGTTAAGGACCACGCCCACTTTTATATACAAGTGAAATGAACTGTACAATTGAAAATCACGCTGAGTATTTAATGTTCAGTTACACCCGAGCTTACTTGTTAAAAACAATATTGTCTGCCGTTTTTTCATTCAACTGCAAAATTTTCCTAAAAAGTATTATTTTGCCTCTTTATTTGTTATGATGTCTTATTGCTGCATATTTGTTTTGACGTCGTACTATCAAATTAAAAAAAATGAGTACTTCAAAACATGATAATGAAATTTGTTTGACTGTTGACGTATGTGAACGGTCCATATTCATTATCAGTAGAATAATTTGATATAAATTTATAAATTTATACATTACACATCTATTCAACTGTGTAAAGCGCAAGTACTCAAAAATGAAAACAACTATTACTCAAGGAAGGGAGAGAGAGGAGAAGGACTGCTAACACCGTTTTAACTCTTATTTTCTATCTCTCGTTATACCGAAATTTTAACGCCAAGCATATTTTTGGAGAACGGAAAGAAATAGGTGAAACCATTAAGAAACTTTTTCCATTACCATATGGGAATTTTTTGACTATTGAAACAACAACCTCCGAGGAGATTTGGGCCGAGTTTCTCTTTGAATTTGCGTTGTTTTTGTAGCGATAAGGACACTCCCCGAAGATCTTGGGGAGTGTTATAGATGTTGATGGTCCGTTGCCGGATATTGATCCGTTACGTTCCGGTAACAAGCAACATTAAGGTGCTAGCCCAACCATCTCGGGAACGATTTAATTGGACCACATTGAACCATCTGGCTTTCTATGGCGGGATATGCACTTGGAATGTTTGCCACTTGTTTGTTACTTGAACCCAGGGCCATCGCATGCGTTGCGACTATTTTCGGAAAGTAATGTCAGATTATTAAAATAAAAGCCCAGAGTTAGGTATATAATGTTCGGTTTTACCCGAACTATATTTCCTTACTTATTCGAATTTGTGCATTGCGTTTGCCAGAATCCGAAAAGGTAAAGTAAAGACGTCGCGACGCGTCGGTACTCAATACCGATAGTCAATGGTATACAACGAAAAGTCACTACACCAGTGAATATTTTATTAGTATGTACCAAGAAAATATTTATTTTTGATAGATTCAGTGCGGCCTTGAATATAAAATAAATTTACATACATAAAACGATATCTACAACTGATACACGTTTTAACTCAGCAAGCTGATTATGTTTGTGAATTCGTATGGCTTCTGATAGATATTTAATAATAATTACACTAAATAAAATAATTAAAAAAAAATTGTTAAGTTAAACAGTTTTATTGAAAACAATACTTATAGTAGGAGAGCTGGTAAGCATTTTTGAGCAGGTATTTGATGCACAATGAAAATTATGTACAACGCTTTTTTAATGGTATCTAAGTATAGAAATGCAGAACTGGCTAAGGGGTGGCGGGGCTGAGACTGCCCTTGAATTTAACAAAAAAATTAATTTTTGCATTCTAAAAATGTTTTTGAGGCACTTTGAAAATTAGATATGTTAAAATTTAATATTTGAAAAATATAAAAAGAAATAAGCCAGATTATTAGGCTGGGTCTAAAACTTTGCCAGGTCATTGCGAAATAATTTTTTTTTAATTGAAAAAATATTCTTGAGGCACTTTGGAAATTAAATATGTTAAAGTTTTATATCTGAAAAATATAAAAAGAAATAAGCCAGATTATGAGGTTGGGTCTAAAATTTTGCCAGGTCATTTCAAAATATTTTTTTATTTTTAAATTGGAAAAAATATTCTTGAGGCACTTTGAAAATTAAATATGTTAAAATTTAATAGCTGAAAATATAAAAAGAAATAAGCTAGATTATTAGGTGGGGTCTAAAACTTTGCCAGGTCATTGCAAAATATTTTTTTATTTTTAAATTGGAAAAAATATTCTTGAGGCACTTTGAAAATTAAATATGTTAAAATTTAATATTTGAAAAATATAAAAAGAAATAAGCCAGAATATTAGGTTGGGTCTAAAACTTTCCCAGGTCACTGCAAAATATTTTTTTTTTTTTTTATTGAAAAAATGTATAATCTAAGTATTTGTAAAAGTAAAAAACATATTGATTTTTTTATTCAGAATCTGAATTTGTATCTTCATCGTTCTGTTCGTCACAGCTTGAATACTCGTCTTCTTCGAAGTCATCGGAATTATCTGTGAATAATAATAAATGTATATTTAATATTTATTAACTGATAAACTATATAAATTATGTTATAAAAAAATTCTTGCTGCTCACCTGCTTTGCTGTTTTCATCGACAGTATTCGCTTCGTCTATAATAGCATTAATTACTGAATTTGGAGCACAATCTCCATCAAACCAATGAAATTCCAGTGAATCAGCACTCTGTTCCCATCCGTTTCTGTCTGGTGTTAAAGAAGTAGGAAAACGTAAATACGCATTACGCCAAATACTAATTATGTATTGTGATCTTAATAGGTGTTCGTATAATTCGGATTTACACGGAGGCAATCCAGAAGGGTCACAGTTTTTTAATAATTTTTTGAACGGCTCGTCTTTTTTATTGGCTTTGAAAACAGCACAAAATTTTCTTCTGGAAGCCGTAAATTTCACAAACGTATTTTTCTAGAGATTCAAATATTTCCTCTCGCGAACCGGATATGTGGGCAACTCCAAGATTTATTAATGCTGTTTGATAATCCTGATTTTTCTGTAAGATTTTCAACGGTTTTATCTTTTTTTTTGCAATGACCTGGCAAAGTTTTAGACCCAGCCTAATAATCTGGCTTATTTCTTTTTATATTTTTCAAATATTAAATTTTAACATATCTAATTTTCAAAGTGCCTCAAAAACATTTTTTCAATTAAAAAAAAATTATTTTGCAGTGACCTGGGAAAGTTTTAGACCCGACCTAATATTGTGGCTTATTTCTTTTTATATTTTTCAAATATTAGATTTTAACATATTTAATTTTCAAAGTGCCTCAAGATTATTTTTTCCAATTTAAAAAAAAAAATTAATTTGCAATGACCTGGCAAAGTTTTAGGCCCAACTTAATAATCTGGCTTATTTCTTTTTATATTTTTCAAATATTAAATTTTAACATATTTAATTTTCAAAGTGCCTTAAGAATATTTTTTCCAATTTAAAAATAAAAAAATATTTTGCAATGTCCTGGCAAAGTTTTAGACCCAACTTAATAATCTGGCTTATTTCTTTTTATATTTTTTAAATATTAAATTTTAACATATTTAATTTTCAAATTGCCTCAAGAATATTTTTTCCAATTTAAAAATAAAAAAATATTTTGCAATGACCTGGCAAAGTTTTAGACCCAACTTAATAATCTGGCTTATTTCTTTTTATATTTTTCAAATATTAGATTTTAACATATTTAATTTTCAAAGTGCCTCAAGAATACTTTTTCCAATTTAAAAAAAAATTATTTTGCAATGACCTGGCAAAGTTTTAGACCCAGCCTAATAATCTAGCTTATTTCTTTTTATATTTTTCAAATATTCAATTTTAACATATCTAATTTTCAAAGTGCCTCAAACACATTTTTAGAATGCAAAAATTAATTTTTTTGTTAAATTCAAGGGCAGTCTTAGCCCCACCACCCCTTAGCCGGTTCTGCATTTCTATACTTAGATACCATTAAAAAAGCATTGTACATAATTTTCATTGTGCCTCAAATACCTGCTCAAAAATGCTTACCAGCTCTTAGACTATTACATTAAGTAATAATATTACTAAAAGCTAGATAATAATTAGGTAGGTCCTAGGTACTAGTCATCACACTCCTCATCAATGTAGGACGTTGATCAGACAACTAAATAAAAGCGTTGTGCGCATGAAATTCCTAAAAATGTGAGGCGTAGCATAACCTGATTAAAATTCAGTTGGTCTTATATATGACTATCAATAGAAATTTGACGCGTCCAACGCTTTTATTTAATTGTCTGATCAACGACCTAGATTGATGAGGAGTGTGATGACTAGTACCTAGGGCCTACCTAATTATTTTCTAGCTTTTAGTAATATTATTACTTAATGTAAGTATTGTTTTCATTAAAACCGTTTAACTTAAAATTTTTTTTTTTTTATTATTTTATTTTCAAGTTTTTAGTCTTTATTTAATTGCCTATTATTTCTTATTCTATTTAGTTCATTTAGTGACTCATTGTTACAAGGACTCTTTCCTGATAATTTGTTACAATATAAGTCCTCAATACATAATCCTTCCAAATACTTTACTCGACTTTGCGCCACGTATGCTTGTCCCTCCTCCAACTCCAAAATATTTTGATGTCACTTCTACCGGACTGTATGTAATATATGTTCCAAATATGAGTCAAATCGGACATCATAGGTCGCTTTCTATTCATGTATGTATTATGTGTTCTAAATATGAGCCAAATCGGACCACAAATACGATTTTTGTGAATATCTCGATCCTTGCGCCACCTAGCGGCGATTTTTTTCATAGGTCGATTTCTATTCTTGTATGTATTATGTTCCGAATTGAGCCAGATCGGATCACAAATACGATTTTTGTGAATATCTCGATCCTTGCGCCACCTAGCGGCGATTTTTTTCATAGGTCGCTTTCTATTCTTGTATGTATTATGTTCCGAATTGAGCCAGATCGGATCACAAATACGATTTTTGTGAATATCTCGATCCATGCGCCACCTATCGGCAATTGTTTTCTTATTATTGCATTGTCATCGGATTCTGAACTATATTCCAAGTTTCAACCTTGTAGCTTAGTTGTAGGTCGCTTTCTATTCTTGTATGTATCATGTGTTCCAAATATGAGCCAGATCGGTCACAAATACGATTTTTGTGAATATCTCGATCCTTGCGCAACCTGGCGGCGATTTTTTTCTTATTATTGCATTGTCATCGGATTCTGAACTATATTCCAAGTTTCAACCTTGTAGCTTATCGGGAAGTTACTTAAATTTCAATTACAAAATTCGTGCCACCCAGCCAACCAGCCTGTCAAGTCAAGCTAAATAAAACCGTTTAAAAAACAACCAAAACTAGGTACGTGCTCCACCTATGCATGAAAAAACTACTCCAAAATTAACTATAACTCATGCAAAAAAATTGTGTTTCAATTAATATAGAAATTCTTTAGAGCAATAATTATAAACAAGGATTCTGGTTTGTACCAAAACAAAAAGTATCAAGATTTCAGGGGAAATGGAAGGAAGTGGCTATTCGTCAGGAAAATCACAAAAATTGGTATAGACGAAAAAGAAGTATAATGAAGAAATAGGTCGAAAAATCGCTTACGAAAAAAATTCGAAAATTTGTGTACTAAAATTTCCGGGCCGAATGTGGACAGCCAAGTTTTAAATCACGAGAGTTTTACCTTGCCGCTATGGCCGCTTAAACTTAGAGGAGCAGTAAAATTTTACGTTATTGATCGAAGTGGCAGGGTTACACTGCAGTCAACTTTGACTGAAATTTTAACTAGCACTTAAAACCGGGCCTAAGTCGCTAGGATTAGATTATGGAGGGAACACTTCTCTGTTCTCCTAAATGGAGGCAGCAATTCACCGCGCAGAGATGAAGAACCCGATCCCGCAATCGATGATGATGGAATATATGTCCCCCCGCCCGATTATGACGAAGTTAGAATAGCAATAACCAGATTGAAAAACAACAAGGCCGTGGGCGCTGATGGATTTCCTGCGAAGCTATTCAAGTTCGGCGGCGAGGAGTTGGTAAGGCGCATGCAGCAGCTTCTTAGCAAAATATGGGCGGACGAAAGCATGCCCGACGGTTGGAATCTAAGTGTTCTTTGCCCAGTCCACAAGAAGGGGGATACTGCAAAATGCACCAACTATCGTGGAATCAGCCTTCTTAATATCGCATATAAGGTCCTTTCAAGTGTATTGTGCGAAAGATTGAAGCCCACCGTGAACCGGCTGATTGGACCTTATCAGTGCGGCTTCAGACCTGGTAAATCTACCATCGACCAGATTTTCACAATGCGCCAAATCTTGGAAAAAACCCGTGAAAAGAGAATCGACACACACCACCTCTTCGTCGACTTTAAAGCCGCCTTCGACAGCACGAAAAGGAGCTGCCTATATGCCGCTATGTCTGAATTTGGTTTCCCCGCAAAACTTATACGGCTGTGCAAAATGACGTTGAGCAACGCCATCAGCTCAGTCAGAATTGGGAAGGACCTCTCTGAGCCGTTCGAAACTAAACGAGGTTTCAGACAGGGTGACCCCCTATCGTGCGATTTCTTTAATTTGATGCTGGAGAAAATTATACTAGCTGCAGAACTTAACCGCACTGGAACAATATACTATAAAAGCGTGCAATTAGTGGCATATGCTGATGACATTGATATCATCGGCCTAAACACCCGCGCTGTTAGTTCTGCTTACTTCAAGCTGGAAAAAGAAGCGGTAAAGATGGGTTTGATGGTGAATGAGGACAAAACGAAGTACCTGCTGTCATCGAGCAAAGAGTCAGCGTATATGCGCCTTGGCAACCACGCTACTGTTGGCAGCCATAATTTCGAAATAGTAAAAGACTTCGTTTATTTGGGAACCAGCATCAACATTAGCAACAACATCAGCACTGAAATCCAACGAAGAATCAATCTTGCCAATAAATGCTACTTTGGACTAGGTAGGCAATTGAAAAGTAAAGTCCTCTCTCGGCGAACGAAAATCATACTCTACAAGTCACTTATCGTACCCGTCCTGCTATATGGGGCAGAAGCATGGACCATGACAACAGCAGATGAAGCGGCTTTGGGAGTGTTCGAGAGAAAAGTTCTTCGAAAGATTTATGGACCTCTACGCGTTGGCGATGGCGAGTACCGAAGAAGATTTAATGATGAGCTGTACGAGCTATACGCAGACATCAACATAGTCCAGCGAATTAAAACGCAGCGGCTGCGCTGGCTAGGCCATGTTATGCGAATGAAAGATGATGCTCCGGCCAAGAAAGTGTTTCTATCGGAACCCGCCTATGGAAGCAGAGGTAGAGGGCGGCCCCCACTCCGTTGGAAGGACCAGGTGGAAAACGATTTAAACTCCCTTGGTGTGACCAATTGGCGCCGGTTGGCGGAGCGAAGGAGCGACTGGCGCGCCTTGTTGGACGGCCATAACCGTTTAGACGGTTAAGCGCCAATTAAGTAAGTAAGTAAGTAAGTCGCTAGGTTATTCGATTTAATACATACGGATGTGTAGCACTTTGGTCAAATTAATCTTTTTTCAAGTCAAATGAAAATTTCCTTAAATTAAATGAAAGTTTTTTCAAGTCAAATTAAACTATTTCATTATGAGATCTACCGGTTTTGAATATTGCTTTTACGCCCCAAAGCTATTGTGCTTTTAAAAGTATACTGTGGTAGCTTCATATCTCGATTAAATAAAAAATAAATGTAAGACGCGATAACCTCCGAAGAGATTTTAGGCTGAGCTTCTCACTTCCAATTTGCGTCGTGCTCCTTTTAATTTTTCCTACAAATTGGCTTGTTTTATTATGCAGACTTCGAATGGCATCTGCAAGGCAGATGAGTTTTCACTGAGAAGCTTTTCATGACAGAAATACACCCGGAGTGCTTGCCAAACATTGCCGAGGAGCAACCCCGCTTAGAAAAATTTTCTTCTAATTGAAAAAACGTGTTTATAAAATTGTGATGTTAGTTTGTCCGGTTTGGTAGGCGGAGCACGCCACCATCACACCATGGCGGCCGATTGCTGAGTGGAATATCCCCTTATCTCGGGGACTGATTCGAAAACACCCTATCTCAGTTAATTTATGAAAAACGACTTATTTCGTGTTTTGTTTGAAGATGAAGATTTGAAGAACTTACTTAAAACTTTTATAAAAAAATTCTTAACTCAATATATTTTCAAAATCCCTCGATCTGAGCACAAATTGAATACATTTGAAGTGAGATAAGGCGGTTATTACATACATACATTCGTTAGCTTAATGTGAAAATGTGCTAAGTCACTCTGTTTTTTAAATTGTATTTTAATGCAGTTTTAAAACTGAATTCAAAATACATCGATCACAAAAAAAAAAATATGTATATTTTTCATTTTTACGTGCTGCGGGCAATGATGTGTAAATGTGCTAAGTCATCAGATGTTAAAAGGAATGTGCTAAGTCAAGCTATCAATAATATCAATCTGAATTACTAGTCATTTCATTGTGCGTTCATTTTATTTATTTATTTAATTCATTCAGTCTAAAAGTACTTGTTTTGTTGTTGTTGTTGTTGTATTAACGATAAAGACACTCCCCGAAGGCTTTGATTGATGTTGATGGTACTTTGCCGGATAAAGCACTATTAAGGTACTAGCCCGACCATCTCGGGAACGATTTATATGACCACATTAAACTCTAGACCATCCCGCCCTACCCAACCCCTAGTTCCATTAGGAACTTGGGGACGCCAGAGCCTCGGCTGTCAATGAAACAGGATTCGCCACGGGTAGGTGAGGTTGACAATTGGGTTGGAAAAGCTATATATTGCGCTGACAACCCCTTGAGAGGGTTGCGCAACACAACCCCTTGAAATTGGATTCACCCAATTGAGACATGCCTTTGGTGTTTGATAAATGCTTTGCGCTGACCATAATCTACTTCAATTCTTACATGTCGATAACTACATGCTTTCTTACAGACTAGTTAAAAATAGAAAACAATTCAAGCTAAAACTTATATAAGCTGTTATTAAAATTAATAACACTACTGAATCGATTTGCTAGATGTATACCCTGCAAAAATCGCGAGTACTCCATGCATGCATGTATGGAGTACTCGCTATGGACCAACCGAGTGCTTCAAAATTAACCAGAATTCATACAAAAAATATGGTCCAATTAACATTGCGATGTCCTAGGACTGGACCATATACTCCAGCTCCGCATTACATCAGAGTAATCCATGGAGTACCCACAGTCCAATAAACATCCCTGCAAAAATCGTTGGATCATGTGGTCCACTGGAGTACTTACCATTATACTCCACTGTAATGCATCAATGGACGCACTCATGTTTCTACACGAACACATTGTAAGCCGATCATTGCTCGTTTTTAACGATTGTAATGACAACACGATGTTTATTGGACTGTGGGTACTCCATGGATTGCTCTGATATAATGCGGAGCTGGAGTATATGGTCCAGTCCTAGGACATCGCAATGTTAATTGGACCATATTTTTTGTATGAATTGTGGTTAAATTTGAAGTACTCGGTTGGTCAATACCGAGTACTCCATACATGCATGCATGTCCTAGTTTTAGGTTCATTCATAGCATAATTCGTTTTATGAGTTATTTCGATAAATAATTTGTTATGCCGAAGATTACGCAGTGGAGTATATGGAATGAACAAATTAGATAAATCAGAGCAATTCCCGCTAAAGTTTAATACATTATAGGCAAGCATGAGTGAGATAAAAGTTCTTCTGTCATGCAAAGCCTGAAGGCCAAGTAATTTGTACTTGCTGGTATATGATGGGAGGCCGTCTGGCCAGTTAAGCATACGTAAAGCAATTTTTGTAAAAATTGTTTGAAGTTTCTCAATTTTATAGGAGTTAGATTCATAGAAAGGATTCCATATTATTGAGCAATATTCAAGACCCTTTCTGACCAAGGATATATAAAGTGCCTTCAACGTCATAGGGTCCTTAAATTCCCTGGTGTTACGTCTACTGAACCCAACCATTGCAACAAATTTTGAAACAAAGAAGTCAATGTGACTAGAAAAGAGACTTTGCAGTCAAAAATTACACCCAAGTCTTTACTCTTTCGGCAACGATTAAGAGATTTAGCATTTAATTTGTAGATAAAGCATGTGGCAGTTGTCTTTGTGGAATAAGACACAAAACAGCATTTGTTTGAATTTAAAAATAAATTATTGTCTGCACACCATCCGGCAAAAGAGTCCAAATCAGAACCGTTAGAAATAGTTTGACAAATAAATAGTATTTTTTGTGAAATATATAGTTTTAATGTTATATTTCAATCATTAAAGGTGAGGAGTGATGGGGAAACATTCTGAGTAAAAAGTGCTAAGGCAGGAGAAAAATTTTGTTTTGAGCCTTTACTTGTTATTTATTTTTAGAGATTTTTTTTAAAGATTATTTTTCAAAGATTCTACATTCAAAAGTATTGTAACTAAGGTATCCTCATTCACAGTTTTGAAAAAGAAGTTATTTCAAATTTTATTCATTTTTTTTTCGTCTCCTGTAAAATTCGTAAAAGTTGACTTAGCACATTTTCACATTAAGCTAACGATGTGTAATACTCCTTATATTGCTAATAGAAAATGCTCGCAATGTGCATGGTGGAATAACCAGGTGAAGTAAGCCGTCAATTGTCTCGCTCTAAATTCTTCTTTGATCTGTCATTCGGCTATCTGAAAATTTTGCTTTTTGCACTTTTAGTACTTTTTTCACATAAACTATTAGGTGAACATCGATGGACCTTTACTGGATTTAATTTCAGAGATTCTTCATTTGGTGCTGGCTTCCATTAGTAAGGCCGTGCTAAACTAATATGTCCATATTTTTGATGTTTTCATTATATATGTTTAATTTGTTCCCAAAAAAATCGAAACAGGTCTTTGTTTAAACACACTAACAACAAGGATCTTCAGCTGTGCAGCGCTACTGAAGAAAAATGCTTCTGTCATTCCTACATCAAGAACACCAAAACTGTCGTATTATACCTTATTTTGAAAATACTTCGCTAAAACAGTATTATTCTAAATATACAAAAAATTGTAACTCACTGTTGCTGGTTTGTCCTAAAACTCAGACAACTAAGATAGGATTGTAAATTAGAATATATGAATCCAGATCGCTTCGGATCAGCATCTTCTGCGGCGAAATGGCCTAGAAGGATTAATGTGGTCATATTTGTTAATCGTTCCTGAGATGGTCGGGTTAGTACTTTAATGGTGCTTTGTTACTGGAACGTGCCGGATATATATCAGGCAAAGGCCATCAACATCGATAACACTCCCCAAAATCTTCGGGGAGTGTCTTTATCTTTAATGCAACAACAACAACAACAACATCTTCTGGTTCTAGGCAGACTGCCGCTGGGCTAGTATATGCCCTGACATATTTTGGTAAACAATAACTTGGTAACATAACTAATACATCATGAATACAACTGTCAAGAAATTTTGGGGCATCTTTTGATTAACTTTGTTATTTTTATTTGGAAGAGCATATGTTTTTCTCCCGACTCTCAACGACAAATCAACAAAGCAGATGAACATGTCAATGAATTTTAAGGGATGAAAACACATTTAAGAGTATCACGATCACTTCCAAGTGTGACTGTAAAACCGAAACCGGAAAAGTTCAACTAAATATCTGACGTATATACCTACAATATATGACTAACACATGTTTCTTTTATGCCCGGTTTTTCAATGAAAGTTTCAACTGCAGTTGAAGTTGCGGTCAGTTTACTTTGGCCGCATTCATCGAATTTTACTGCTCATTACAGCTAAAGTGGCCAAATTGAATTCTTTACTTTTATTCGATCCTAAAAGTAATGTAAACTCGCACTGGTCCTTTGTATTAAATTTTACATTTACGGTAGGTTGCACTGATATGCTGAAAAAAGCAGTTTCTGTAATGGCTTTCGTAGCAAGGTATTTATTTTTCTACACCTATTTTTTCAAAGCGGGTAAAAATTTTACCCTCTTCTCACCGTTTCAGATAGCATACATCTTCGGTTCTTTTTTATTTACTTCACCTGGTGATTCCACCATGGCAATGTGTTTTCGAAATTAAAAAAAGACAGCCTATAAAATGTTTTTGATTGTAGCAGAATAAGTGTGACAAGAAAAAATTAAAATTTAGGTACATTCGATTATTGAATACAAAAACAAAAACGTTTAAACAGCAATATATCGGCACTCTGATGTTTGGGTATGTACTAAGCCTTTTGCAGCAATATAGGAGTATTACATATATGGGTTATTATAAAAATTCTGAGGCCAAATTCGGCAACCGAATTCTCAGATAGGACGTTTTTTAAACAACTCCTGAGATGGGCCTTTTTGAAAAAATTTCTATCTGAGAACTGCCATCCAGCGTAGGGTGATATTCCACTCAGCAGTCGATACGTAAATGTACAGGTGTGGGCCGAATAAAAAATCGCTTTGATGTTGTGAAAATATTAGGGGGATTCATGAAAGCATATAAACTTATAAGGTGTAAAATTATATCCATTTACACACGCGGTTATATGAACGCACCTAGTAATACTCTTGATAAACTTGATTGTTTATCAGCTGTATTATTGCCAAACAAAATTTTTTTGATTGTTATACAAATTAAAAAATGCCAAGATTAAGTGAAAAATCAAAACTAAAACGCCTTAAATTGCTGATGTTGGAGATTTCTGATGAAATTGCCTGCTGTAATGTCTGCAAGGTTGCATTCCTTTGAGTTTATTGCGTTTACACAATGAAATATGCGCGTAAATTTATACAAATTAGGGGGACTCATGTAACCGTATAAATGCCTTATAAAGTGTGTAAACGTATAAATTTATCTAGTGCGTAAACGAGCTGCCAAATTTTGTATGAAAAATCATTTACACAATTTGTATAAATTTACGCGCATATTTCATTAGGGGGACTCATGAAAGCATATAAACTTATAAGGTGTAAAATTATATCCATTTACACACGCTGTTATATGAACGCACCTAGAAATACTCTTGATAAACTTGATTGTTCATCAGCTGCATTATTGCCAAGCAAAAATTTTTTGATTGTTATACAAATTAAAAAATGCTAAGATTAAGTGAAAAATCAAAACTAAAACGTCTTTACTAAGATATTCTTGTAAATGACTTGCTGATGTTGGATATTACTGACGAAAATGCCTGATGTAATGTCTGCAAGGTTGCATTCCTTTTGAGGTTACCGCGTTTACACAATGAAATGTGCGCGTAAATTTACACAAATTTATACGTTTACACACTTTATAAGGCATTTATACGGTTACATGAGTCCCCCTATTGTGTAAACGCAATAAACTCAAAGGAATGCAACCTTGCAGACATTACAGCAGGCATTATCAGAAATCTCCAACATCAGCAAGTAAAGGCGTTCTAGTTTTGATTTTTCAATTAATCTTGGCATTTTTTTAATTTGTATAACAATCAAAAAATTTTGTTTGGCAATAATACAGCTGATGAACAATCAAGTTTATCAAGAGTATTACTAGGTGCGTTCATATAACAGCGTGTGTAAATGGATATAATTTTACACCTTTTAAGTTTATATGCTTTCATGAGTCCCCTATTGTGTGAATGATTTTTCATACAAAATTTGACAGCTCGTTTACGCACTAGATAAATTTATACGTTTACACACTTTATAAGGCATTTATACGGTTACATGAGTCCCCCTATTGTTCACGTTATGTTAAAAGTTGTTTCATGACGATTTTCGTTTTCCCATGCAAAGTAGCGGGTGTAATTTTGTATAAGTACTTTAAATAATATTACCAGAATGAAGAAATTACAAATGCTTATAAGAAATTGAGGAATATCCAGAAAAAATCTAAAATGATGCTCTGCTCTGCTCACTCGTTCTTAGGTAATCTATGCATCGCTCGTTTTATTGTCAACAGAAGTAATCCAAAATTTGAATTTTTTGGAAAAACGCATATGAAGTTTTATTATACTCAATTGAGCAGAGCTCACAGAGTATATTAACTTTGAGTGGATAACGGTTGGTTGTACAGGTATAAAGGAATCGAGATAGATATAGACTTCCATATATCAAAATCATCAGTATCGAAAAAAAATTGAATCAAGCCATGTCCGCCCGTCCGTCCGTCTGTCCGTTAACACGATAACTTGAGTAAATTTTGAGATATCTTGACGAAATTTTGTATGTAGATTCCTGGGCGCTCGTCTCAGATCGCTATTTAAAACGAACGATATCGAAAATTTCGAAAAATCGAAAAATTACAATAATTCATTACCAAAGAGGGATAAAGCGATGAAACTTGGTAGGTGCGATGAGCTTATGACGCAGAATAAAAAATAAGTAAAATTTTGGACAATGGGCGTGGCACCGCCCACTTTTAAAAGAAGGTAATTTAGAAGTTTTTCAAGCTGTAATTTGGCAGTCGTTGAAGATATCTTGATGAAATTTGGCAGGAACGTTACTCCTATTACTATATGTATGCTTAATAAAAATTAGCAAAATCGGAGAACGACCACGCCCACTTTTAAAAAAATTTTTTTTTAAAGTGAAATTTTTACAAAAAATTTAATATCTTTACAGTATATAAGTAAATTATGTCAACATTCAACTCCAGTAATGATATGGTGCAACAAAATACAAAAATAAAAGAAAATTTCAAAATGGGCGTGGCTCCGCCCTTTTAATTTGATTGGTCTAGGATACATTTAATGCCATAAGTCGAACAAAAATTTACCAATCCTTGTGAAATTTGGTAGCGGCTTAGACCCTAAGACGATAACTGTTTTGTGTGAAAAAGGGCGAAATCGGTTGAAGCCACGCCCAGTTTTTATACACAGTCGACCGTCTGTCCTTCCGCTCGGCCATTAACACGATAACTTGAGCAAAAATCGATATATCTTTACTAAACGCAGTTCACATAATTATCTGAACTCACTTTCTATTGGTAAAAAAAATGGCCGAAATCTGACTATGACCACGCCCACTTTTTCGATATCGAAAATTACGAAAAATGAAAAAAGTGCCATAATTCTATACCAAATACGAAAAAATGGTTGAAACATGGTAATTGGATTGGTTTATTGACGCAAAATATAACTTTAGAAAAAAACTTTGTAAAATAGGTGTGACACCTACGATATTAAGTAAAAGAAAATGAAAAAGTTCTGCAGGGCGAAATCAAAAGCCCTTGGAATCATGGCAGGAATACTGTTCGTGGTATTACATATATAAATAAATTAGCGGTACCCGACAGATGATGTTCTGGGTCACCCTGGTCCACATTTTGGTCGATATCTCGAAAACGCCTTCACATATACAACTACCACCACTCCCTTTTAAAATTCTTATTAATACCTTTAATTTGACACCCATATTGTACAAACATATTATAGAGTCACCCCTGGTCCACCTTTTTGGCGATATATCGAAAAGGCGTCCACCTATAGAATTAAGGCCCACTCCCTTTTAAAATACTCGTTAACACCTTTCATTTGATACCCATATCGTAAAAAAATTCTAAATCACCCCTGGTCCACCTTTATGGCGATATCTCGAAAAGGCGTCCACGTATAGAACTAAAGCCCACTCCCTTTCAAAATACTCATTAACACCTTTCATTTGATACCCATATCGTACAAACAAATTCTAGAGTCATCCCTGGTCCACCTTTATGGCGATATCTCGAAAAGGCGTCCACCCATAGAACTAAGACCCACCCACTTTTAAAATACTCATTGACACCTTTCATTTGATACCCATATCGTACAAATTAATTCTAGAGTCCCCCCTGGTCCACCTTTATGGCGATATCTCGAAAAGGCGTCCACCCATAGAACTAAGCCCACTCCCTTTTAAAATACTCATTAACACCTTTTATTTGGTACCCATATCGTACAAACTAATTCTAGAGTCACCCCTGGTCCACCTTTATAACGATATCCCGAAAAGGCGTCCACCTATAGAACTAAGGCCCACTCCCTTTTAAAATACTCATTAACACCTTTCATTTGATACCCATATCGTACAAACAAATTCTAGAGTCACCCCTGGTCCACCTTTATGGCGATATGTCGAAAAGGCGTCCACCTATAGAACTAAGCCCCACTCCCTTTTAAAATACTCATTAACACCTTTCATTTGATACCCATATCGTACAAACAAATTCTAGAGTCATCCCTGGTCCACCTTTATGGCGATATCTCGAAAAGGCGTCCACCCATAGAACTAAGACCCACCCACTTTTAAAATACTCATTGACACCTTTCATTTGATACCCATATCGTACAAATTAATTCTAGAGTCCCCCCTGGTCCACCTTTATGGCGATATCTCGAAAAGGCGTCCACCCATAGAACTAAGCCCACTCCCTTTTAAAATACTCATTAACACCTTTTATTTGGTACCCATATCGTACAAACTAATTCTAGAGTCACCCCTGGTCCACCTTTATAACGATATCCCGAAAAGGCGTCCACCTATAGAACTAAGGCCCACTCCCTTTTAAAATACTCATTAACACCTTTCATTTGATACCCATATCGTACAAACAAATTCTAGAGTCAGCCCTGGTCCACCTTTATGGCGATATCTCGAAAAGGTGTCCACCTATAGAACACTCCCTCTTTAAATACTCTTTAATACCTTCCATTTGATACACATGTCATAAAAACACATTCCAGGGTTACACTAGGTTCATTTTCCTACGTGGTGATTTTCCCTTATTTTGTCTCCATAGCTCTCAACTGAGTATGTAATGTTCGGTTACACCCGAACTTAGCCTTCCTTACTTGTTTTTTCATACAGTTTCATTCAAAAATTTAATTCAAAGAAAGGAATGGCGGTATATTTTGGCCTTTCAAGTACTCTTTATATATGACAAAAATCTCCCTAGACGGCTATTTGACTTAACCAACCAAATGATCCGACTAGTGAGTGACAGGACAACTACAATCAAAATACAGTGGCTTGGCAAGTTCTATAATTAAAAAAACTTTTATTAGGGTTATAGTTGCGTCCCCTACTTTTAACTGTGCATATTAATTTGTAGATGAGCTTTGTGTCTATTTGAATTCCTTGATGCTTGAAATAAGAGGATCATTCTTTACATAAAGAGATTATAAAACCGATTTTAAACCGATTTTGGCAAGCTCACATTTTCACTTTTATAACATGATACTAATAATATCGATCTAGAGTAAAAAAACTTTAGTATACTATCGGTGGCATTGTTGACGCTTTGATGTAAGCCAAAAATTAATATTTTTTCCGGGTTCGATTAAAAGATGAACACAGTTGGTTTTGCAGTGAAATAGGCGATTTAAAGTCCTCTTCATCCACTCGCATAACGAGACCCCGACAACGAAACCTTCAAGCTTATGTTCCTTAAACTAATTTTAGCTACGGCCATCATTAACCTTTCATCAAAACACGGCTTTGGTAAGACGGGAAATAGCATAAATCTTCTTGACACTTTCCTCCCGAATACTTCTTTCGAAACAATCCGTGTTTCTGAGCAATACATCAGCACGGGTATGATGGGAGACTTATAAAGTGTAATTTTAGTTAGTTGAAATAGATCCTAACTTTTCGATTACCTGCTAACTCCAATGGGAGTACTTACTGATAACCGAAAGTATATCGTCGGCCATTTTATGCAAAACAAACTTTAGCTGCCGTTTTATCCAGGCCAGTGAAGGCAAAACTTGCTTAAGTTCTACTGCGCGAATAATAATCTGCAGCGTCAACTAAAGAAAATCGATTAATAAGAAGTCGTTTTGTCTGGTTCGTCAAAGAGATGGTATGTGTCGTCTTTTATCTTGGGTAACCCCCAGGATATTTCAAGTCGTATAGATCTGACCGATGGTGTGCTTAATTATTTAGAACGAAACGCTAGACAGAAGATTAAACGAGATATGAAGTGAGCTAATTCCGCCGAAATTGAAGCGATTTGTGGGTTCGACTACTAAGTAGGCAATGATAGATACAACCAAAACAATTTGACAGTACGAAAAATATGGTGAAATCACATTTCGCTGTTGTTGTAGTAATAAATATTTAATATGAAAACATTGAACCTTCTAGGTGATCCCCCCACATTCTAGTTCCATAAGAAACTTGGAGTCGCCAGTGTATCGACTCTTAAATATAGGTATGATACATTTATATTTGTTACGGGCTTTCCCTCGCGTAGGCGAGGTTGACAATTGGGTTTCGGAAGTTGTGAAACGATAAAGCTTTGAATTGAGCTTTTCAACCCCTTGAATCCCTGGAGAAGTCACATCGATTGTTGTATTGTAGGCACTATAAGTATGACTTCATGTAATCAAGAAGTTCCCGGACACCGCATTTCTCCGCTAGCCAAGTGGGTTGGGTCTTATACCAAATCCATTAGTATTCGTTGAAGTTAAAACAGGAAAATATTGCTGTAAATATATATGAGTTAATCTTTCATTTATTTCTTTAATTTTAAACCCAGTGCTTTTGCGGTGCGTAACAATGCGTCTGTAAATCTGGTTAAAGAAAATACGCATTTAATTTTTAAGCCCACATTTAGGTAAGAATTGATACGACCGCGTAAACTTTTATCGGAAAGCAAAGTCAACTTCATATAAGTTCAAGCAAGAATAATCTTCATTTCATTTGATTAATTCTCATATAAAGCTTTGCTTATTTTCATTTCCAGGTCACTGAGCCATCACCAGATCCAGAATGTACGCTGCTAACATATTTACGACAAAAGTTGCGCCTTTGCGGCACGAAACTCGGTTGCGGCGAAGGAGGCTGTGGCGCATGTACAGTTATGCTTTCACGCTTTGATCGAGCCACCAACAGCTTCAAACATTTGGCGGTGAATGCCTGCCTGATGCCAGTGTGCGCCATGCACGGTTGCGCAGTTACCACCATAGAAGGAATTGGCAGCACACGCACCCGCTTACATCCAGTGCAGGAACGTCTTGCAAAAGCACATGGAAGTCAATGCGGTTTCTGTACGCCCGGCATTGTCATGTCTATGTACGCACTATTGAGAAGTATGCCATTACCGTCGATGAAAGATCTAGAAATTGCTTTTCAAGGTAATCTATGCCGCTGTACAGGCTATCGTCCCATTTTGGAAGGTTACAAGACATTCACTAAAGAATTTAGCTGCGGTATGGGTGATAAATGTTGTAAGTTGAAATCGAAAGAAAATGGTAATGGATGCGGAGCTGACATAAATGTTGATGATCAACTATTTGAAAGAAGTAAATTTCTGCCTTTCGATCCAAGTCAGGAACCCATTTTTCCGCCAGAGTTGCATTTAAATTCACAATATGATGTTGATAATTTGGTTTTTATTGGGCCGCGCTCCATATGGTATCGACCGGTAGACTTGGTAGATTTGTTAAAATTAAAATCCGAACATCCTCATGGTAAAATTATTGTCGGGAATACCGAAGTTGGCGTTGAAATGAAATTTAAGCAGTTCTTATATACCGTACACATAAACCCCATTAAAGTTCCTGAATTGAATGAGATACGCGAATTGAAGGATAGCATATTATTTGGTTCGGCTGTTACCTTAATGGATATTGAAGACTATTTACGCGAACGCATAGAAAAATTACCCGAGCAGGAGACACGTTTCTTTCGCTGTGCTGTGAAAATGCTTCACTATTTCGCTGGCAAACAAATACGAAATGTTGCTTCATTGGGTGGCAACATCATGACAGGCAGTCCGATTTCCGATATGAATCCTATATTGACAGCAGCTTGTGCTCAACTCAAAGTATGTAGCCTGATTGATGGGCAAATCCAAACGCGTGAAGTGCAAATGGGACCGGGCTTCTTTATCAGCTATCGTAAGAATATCATCGCGCCACACGAGGTATTGGTGGGAATTTACTTCCCGAAGAGTATGAAAGATCAATATTTTGTGGCATTCAAGCAAGCACGCAGAAGAGATGATGATATAGCAATCGTGAATACAGCCATAAATGTGACCTTTGAACCGCACACGAATGTGATTGGAA
This sequence comes from Eurosta solidaginis, assembly GCF_040869045.1. NCBI lineage: Eukaryota > Metazoa > Arthropoda > Insecta > Diptera > Tephritidae > Eurosta > Eurosta solidaginis. The sequence continues at coordinate 302,538,010 of NC_090319.1, read as the reverse complement.
ATATATACATGGCATTTGGCGGAATGGCGCCCATAACTGTAATGACACCAAAAACATCGCAAATAATGTTGAAACAGAAATGGAACCGCATCTTGGTTGAGCGTGTGGCAGAAAGTTTATGCGCCGAATTACCCTTAGAGCCATCCGCTCCGGGCGGCATGATAGCCTATCGTCGTTCACTGGTAATTAGTCTATTCTATAAAGCTTACCTAGCTATAAGTCAGGAATTGATAAAATCTGGTATTATGCAATTTGATGACATACCAGAGCGGGAGTTGAGTGGGGCCAATACTTTTCATACACCAATTTTAAAGAGTGCACAACTCTTCGAGAAAGTATGCAGTGAACAATCGATTTGCGATCCCATTGGTAGACCACAAGTACATGCCTCAGCTTTGAAACAAGCAACGGGTGAAGCAATTTATTGTGACGATATACCACCACAAGTGAATGAACTTTATTTAGCACTCGTTCTAAGTACTAAAGCGCATGCTAATATCATATCTATTGATGCATCAGAGGCGCTACGGCAACAAGGTGTTCACGCCTTCTTCTCTAGCAAAGATTTAAGTGAGCATGAAAACGCAGTTGGTTCGTTTCTACATGATGAAGAAGTTTTTGCTGCTGGCAAAGTTAATTGCCAAGGACAAGTGATTGGTGCCATTGTTGCGGACAGTCAAGTTTTGGCACAACGTGCAGCTCGTCTAGTGCATATCAAGTATGAGGAGTTATCTCCCGTTATTATAACAATTGAACAAGCCATCGAGCATAAATCATATTTTGACCACTATCCACAATTCATTGAGAAAGGTAATTTAGAACAAGCGTTTAGCGTGTCTGATCACGTTTATGAAGGTAGCTGTCGCATGGGTGGGCAAGAGCATTTCTATTTAGAGACTAATGTTTGTGTAGCGACCCCACGTGATTCTGATGAAATTGAATTGTTTTGTTCTACACAAAATCCTTCGGAAATACAAAGGTTGGCTGCGCACGTTTTAGCGCTGCCCTGCCATAAGGTCGTTTGTCGTGCGAAACGTTTGGGTGGCGGTTTCGGTGGTAAAGAGTCACGCTCTCTTATTCTAGCACTTCCAGTTGCTCTAGCTTGCCATCGTCTGCGGAGACCAGTGCGTTGCATGTTGGATCGTGATGAAGATATGATGTCAACTGGAACACGGCATCCATCCCTATTCAAATATAAACTGGGTTTCACAAAAGAGGGACTCATAACCGCATGTGATATTGAATGTTATGCTAATGCTGGCTTGTCAATGGATTTGTCATTTTCGGTAAGTCTTAAATCGACGACTGCTAGAAATATCACCCTATCTCGGCTGCCAGTTCAGAAATGCTCTATATCAGAATAATGTAACGAATTTAGTGTAATTCCTCTTATTTGCAACCTTCTACTAACGTTCGTATCGCTAAACTGTTGAATAAATAATTCTAATATTCAATAATTCACAATAACACTGATGCTTCACAACTTATAGCTTGCTTAAATCAAACTGATTGATCGTGCCTCAGCTGGTGCTGCGTTTATACTCTTAGGTTTCCTCGTTGGCATATTTCTAGGCGTTTCTATTTCTAGAATTTACTACTTGTTTACCAGCTATAAATTTCTCAGCTATAACCACAGATGCACGATTATAGCTTCTCGCATAGCCATATGCCCGTATATATGTGAGTGATACTTCCACCGATGATTGCCTACTTTTGGAAGTATCTCAGATATATGCATGTGTTTGCGCGTTTCTCTCCGCTGCTTGTATGGACATATATGCAGACATAATGATTAATTTGTTTACGTACATACAAGTGTGGCAGCTCGCTTTATTGTTGTTGTGGCTTTATTTACTGAGTATCAGATTAGTGATGTGAGTATCACTTAGTATCACTAATATTCGTCACAATATAATCCCTGGGTCATATGCAATAATCCAGTAAACGCATTTTACACAGCAATCACTTGAAGTTCCAATATAATTTTTAGGTGATTACTATTAAAAATAGACTTCACTACTTTTATGCATATGGCCCCCTATATCAGGATTAGTTTTAAAAACGCTCTATTCCAAAAGTAACCTGTTCCAAAAAAATTACCAATTCTAAAAAATAACCGTTTCCAAAAAAGGAACTTGGTAAAAAGAAGGAATTGGTGCCGAAAAAGGAACCGGTTCCAAGAAGCTTACTGGTTTCAAAATAGTAATAGGTACTAAAAAGTCAAAGGTTTCATGCAAGTAACCGATTACAAAAAAATTGCCGGTTTTCAGTAACTGATTCCAAAAAAGTAACTGGTGCCAACAAAGTAGCCTGTTCTAAAAAAGTAATAGGCATCAAAAAAGGACCTGATTTCAAAAATATAAATGGTTCCAGAATAGTAACCGGTTTCCAGAAAAGTAACCCGTTGAATCTAGTTCCAAAATAGAAGCCCAAATAACCAAACAACTAATCAGTTCCCAATTTGAGTTCCCAAAAGATAACTGGTTTTAAAAAACTAGCCGGTTTAGAATTTTTTAATTACCGTTATATTTCACGTCAAAGTGTATTAAATAAGTTCTCAAATGGCGCGTTTTTGAAACAAATGCTCAAGAAGGGGGTTTTTCAAAAGCTTTTCTTGTGATAGGACGTTTTCGAAATGGCATCAGAGATAGGGTGATAGTATTCCACTCAGCAGTCAAAACGTTATACACATTTCAAGCCAACTCACATTAAAACTAAATCCTGTTTTACTTGCAAAGTCTTTAGATCGCACTATGAAACATTTTGAAAATTGTTATCGCATTCCAAATGTCAAAGTCGGTGGTTGGCTTTGTAAAACGAATTTACCATCCAATACAGCATTTAGAGGTTTTGGTGGTCCACAGGGCATGTTTGCTGCGGAGCATATAATAAGAGATGTCGCACATATTGTCGGAAAAGATTTAGTGGATGTGATGAAATTGAATTTTTATAAAACTGGTGATCGCACACATTATAATCAACAATTGGAATACTTTCCCATTGAGAGGTAAGACATTGTTTACATGAGCTCTTATCCGATCCTCTTCTTAATTATGTGACACTGCTTGTGGCCTTACCCTACCAAATTTCAAAAATTTTAGAAAAAAATTAAGTGGTCATGTAAAATTTTGATTCAAAATTAAAGTCATTGTGAATTCATACAAGTGAAAAATCTTTCTATTCATTCATTCCCATACCTACCTGTCAAATAATAGTTGACAGCGAGAACGGCTGTTGCGAATGGCCAGAGGATGGAAGAAAGGTTTGTTTTTTGAGCGCGATAAATAAATTGAAGCGTCCTGAACTGCGTATTTGTGTTTCAAACCAGCTTTTCTTTTAAATGTATCTGCAGAAAATCAGACTACATATTATTGTTAATTTTTGAAATTTAGTTAATAGAGAAAATATGGGCAGGCAGTTAAGCAAACATTTTAAAATATGTAAATAATGCAATATACCAGTCGTCTAAAAAACTGTTTGAAAAACTTTATTGAACAAATGATTTAAGTAATCGAACAGCGATTTAACAGGTGATCCAGGCTGTTTACTATTGTGAAGGTTTTTTTTTTTCAAATATTCGCCACTTGTATGAATTCACAATGATTAAAGCAAATGGAGGTATACATTTAAAGATTTTTCTTATTCTTCACGGACGACCTAGAAGGTTGAAAGTGGCCATATTAAATCGTTTCCGACATTGTCGAGCTAGGACCTTATTGGTACTCATAACTGAAAAGTACCGAATCTACATATATCCGGCAAAAGACTATCAACACCGGGGTTTTTTTTTTTTAAATATTCGCCACTTGTATGAATTCACAATGATTAAAGCAAATGGAGGTATACATTTAAAGATTTTTCTTATTCTTCACGGACGACCTAGAAGGTTGAAAGTGGCCATATTAAATCGTTTCCGACATTGTCGAGCTAGGACCTTATTGGTACTCATAACTGAAAAGTACCGAATCTACATATATCCGGCAAAAGACTATCAACACCGAAGGAATGATTGGAAGAGAGACATCTTTGTTATCATTGTTACTTTAACGATGTAGGCTCTTTGGTGTCTCTCTTCCAATTATTCTTATTGAATAATGTCTCAGGCTAAAATATTCAGGTATAGACAACCAGATTAATACCGTTAACGGAGAGGCTCAATTTTTTTTGGAGGCATTGTGGTCATCGCTCCTTTGTTTGGGATTTCAGCCAGTAATTGTTTCTCCCAATAACTGATGTGTTTTGAACAAAGTTCACATCAAGATACTTTATACGTGAAAATGCAAGACAAAACAACAAGGGAAACGTATAGCAGACCGTTATTTTTATACTCAGTTGAGCCGAGCTCACAGAGTATATTAACTTTGATTGGATAACGGTTGGTTGTACAGGTGTAAAGGAATCGAGATAGATATAGACTTCCATATATCAAAATCATCAGGATCGAAAAAAATTGTGATTGAGCCATGTCCGTCCGTCCTTTAACACGATAACTTGAGTAAATTTTGAGGTATCTTAATGAAATTTGGTACGTAGGTTCCTGGGCTATTTAAAATGAACAATATCGGACTATAACGACGCCCACTTTTTCGATATCGAAAATTTAGAAAAACCGAAAAAGTGCGATAATTCATTACCAAAGACGGATAAAGCAATGAAGCTTGGTAGGTGGGTTGAACTTATGAGGCACAATAGAAAATTAGTAAAATTTTGGACAAGGGACGTGGCACCGCCCACTTTTAAAAGAAGGTAATTTAAAATTTTGCAAGCTGTAATTTGGCAGTCGTTGAAGATATCATAATGAAATTTGACAGGAACGTTACTACTATTACTATATGTATGCTTAATGAAAATTAGCAAAATCGGAGAACGACCACGCCCACTATTAAAAAAATTTTTTTTTAAGTCAAATTTTAACAAAAATTTAATATATTTACAGTATATAAGTAACTTATGTCAACATTCAACTCCAGTAATGATATGGTGCAACAAAATACAAAAATAAAAGAAAATTTCAAAATGGGCGTGGCTCCGCCCTTTTTCATTTCATTTGTCTAGGATACTTTTAATGCCATAAGTCGAACAAAAATTTACCAATCCTTGTGAAATTGGTAGGGCTTAGATTCTAGGACGATAACTGTTTTCTGTGAAAAAGGCCGAAATCGGTTGAAGCCACGCCCAGTTTTTATACACAGTCGACGTCTGTCCTTCCGCTCGGCCGTTAACACGATAACTTGAGCAAAAACTGATATATCTTTACTAACTCAGTTCCCGTACTTATCTGAACTCACTTTGTATTGGTATAAAAAATTGCCGAAATTCGACTGTGACCTCGCCCACTTTTTCGATATCTAAAATTACGAAAAATGAAAAAAAAAATGTCATAATTCTATACGAAATACGAAAAAAGGGATGAAACATAGTAATTGGATTGGTTTATTGACGTAAAATATAACTTTAGAAAAAACTTTCTAAAATGGTTGTGACACCTACCATATTAAGTAGAAGAAAATGAAAAATTTCTGCAGGGCGAAATCAAAAGCCCTTGGAATTTTGGCAGGAATACTATTCGTGGTATTATATATATAAATAAATTAGCGGTACCCGACCGATGATGTTCTGGGTCACCCTGGTCCACATTTTGGTCTATATCTCGTAAACGCCTTCACATATACAACTACCACCACTACCTTTTAAAACCCTTTATTCCTTTAATTTGATACCCATGTCGTACAAACGCATTCCAGAGTCACCCCTGGTCCACCTTTATGGCGATATCTCGAAAAGGCTTCCACCTATAGAACTAAGGTCCACTCCCTTTTAAAATACTCATTAACACCTTTCATTTGATACCCATATCGTACAAAAAAATTCTAGAGTCAGCCCTGGTCAACCTTTATGGCGATATCCCTAAATGGCGTCCACCTATAGAACTATGGTCCACTCCCTCTTTAAATACTCTTTAATACCTTCCATTTGATACACATGTCATACAAACACATTCCAGGGTTACACTAGGTTCATTTTCCTACGTGGTGATTTTCCCTTATTTTGTCTCCATAGCTCTCAACTGAGTATGTAATGTTCGGTTACACCCGATCTTAGCCTTCCTAAATTGTTTAGGGGTAAATTTATTAGTATTTTTTTTACATTGTTTAGTAATTTCATAAACATATTTGGTTTCATTTAGTTATTCAAATTAACAATAGTACATCCAATTTTTTGACATCATTTTTATCTTCTGCATAGTTCATATTCTGGGACATTGTGGACCGTAACCACGTTTTCAACCGGCGAAGTGTCGAAAAACTCCTTTCAGCACAAGCATTGCTAGCTGGAAGCGTGGCCAGAATTTTGATAAGAGCATTTATTGATGGAAACGCATATTCATTGCAATCATTTAAAACTTTTTCAGCTGATAGTGGAATTGATTTTTTGTGTTGCTTGTCAGACCAGCGTTCTAACCACACTTCGTACTCTCCATCTAGATTAATTTTATTTCCTCCAATAAGAGATGCGTATCGTTTACCAAGATCTTGGACAAGCTCTTTAGACAAATTATTTTTTTGCAGTGTATTATCTTTGAGGATTCGCGATGGGAGTAGCAAATTAATATTAAAAACTTGCAATGTATCTTCAGGTAATCTACCTTGTAAATCAAGAATGATATGATTAAGAAAAGGTTTATAAATTGCTTTTCGATAATACTCTTCAGCGTCTGATGAAGTGTAATTCGCTCGATGTATTTGCTTTTTAGCAATTCGTGGGAGGACAATATCAAACTTCAACGCATCTGCTAAAGCGAATATTTTTGTGTAAAGTCCCGAAAATCGACTTCCTGCTTCAAGTCAATGGTTTTTTAATGTTCGCAAAAGTAAGCTTAGTGGTCGTGTAACAGAAATACATTGCTCAAACAAATCAACTATGTCTCGCAAATAGATTTCAACATAGAACGGGCCTCAGAACTTGTTGTTGAATCTTGCCAAGTAGAAATTTCTTGAAACGAAGCAACAATTTTTGTGATGTTTTCTTCAAACTGCATTATACCATCATGTGTTTCAGACCCCCCCCCCCCCCCCCCCCCCCCCAAACCCTCTACTGCGACATGTGCCGCATCATGGATCGAAATATTTCAAAAAATCGTTTTTTATGGTCCGACTTGGCTCATATTTGGAACACATACTACATACATACATAAATAGAAAGCGACCTATGAAAAAATCGCGGCTAGGTGGCACAGGTACCGAGATATTCAAAAAAATCGTATTTGTTCTCCGATTAGGCTCATATTTGGAACACATATTACATACGTGAATAGAAAACGACATATGAAAAGAAAATCGCCGTCAGGTGGCGTAAGGATCGAGATATTAAATAAACTCGTATCTGTGGTCCGATTTGGCTCATATTTGGAACAAATATTACATACAGTCCGGTAGAAGTGACGTCAAAATATTTTGGAAATGAACTAAATAGAATGAAAAATAATAGGCAATTAAGACTAAAAACCTGAAAATAAAATAATTAAAACAAAATGTTTAAGTTAAACGGTTTTATTGAAAACAATACTTACATTAAGTAATAATAATACTAAAAGCTAAAAAATAATTAGGTACGTCCTAGGTACTAGTCATCACACTCCTCATCAATATAGGGCGTTGATCAGACAATAACAGCGTTAGGAGCGTGAAATTTCTATTGACAGTCATATATATGGAAATCCGCCAAACTTTGGTTTTTTTGGAGAAAAAAAATTTGTTTGAAACATGGTAGCACGCAAATATCTTTTTGTTAGGAACATCGAGGGGTAAATTGGAGCTATAGTGCATCGCCGTTACTCGTCTTACATAATGCCTCAAAAAGATATAGTCAAAAGATCGAGCAAAATATATATAAATTTGGGTCGCAATGTTAAATATACATTTATTTCAACACTTCTGTACCGATTATATCGAAATTTTAACAAAATATGGAGATATATGCAACTGTTAGTTATGTAAAATTTTTTTTAAACGCGAGACCCGGTTTTGTAGATATCGGTAAAAATGTAAAACCGAATAACGCCAAATATTTTTTACTGAAAAATTGCAACACATTTATTTTAACACCTTTCTACCGATTCTTTTGAAACTTTAAAAACATATAGATATGTGAACGAAGTAAGTTTAGGTAAAAAAGTTTTAATATCCGAGATCCGGTTTTGGAGATATTGATAAAAATATAAACCCGGAAAACCTTAATTTTTTTTTACTTGTTTAAACACTTCTTAACAGATTCTGTTGAAATTTTATCAGCATATACATATCTATGTGGGGTATATTTAGGTAAAATGTTGTTGATACCCGAAACCCGGTTTTAGAGATATCGGCAAAAACATGAAACCGGGTAACCGTCAAAAATTTTTTTACCTGCAATATTGATATCCATAGGTATCAGGAGGTATTTTAAAGACATTTAACTTACTGTAGTTGTCATATCGATATTCCCACATCTTAAGAGGTGTCATCCGATTTATAGACCCAGGGACCCATAAAACATGTTTGAAATATATGGGTATTAAACGAGAGGTAGATGCGATAAACATAATATAGGTGGAGTATATGATGGAAAAATTACTATGAAAAATTAAACGAAGGTTTTTATATTTTAAACAAACAAGTTATTTTTTAAAAAATCTACATTATATTCATATAACAATTAATGTATGTACATAAGTGTATTTAATATATTCATTCAATGACCAGCAAAATATCTTTTAGAATGTTTATAGTCAATATTGTATCAAACTACAATTTTGCATAAACAAAAAAATTGATATATATTGCTAAAAATATTATGCTTATCGTCGAAATTTTATAAAATTTACAATATGGAAAAACAAAAACAAAAAAATAAATAAAAGAAACTACTAATCCTGCAAAGACTTTTTAATGATATCAATATTTTTGCTACTACTACAATAGTTATACATAACCATTATTTTTTCTTTTTACTAGCATAACTTTTTTTATCAATGCTTTTGCAAATTTTTCTTTTGGTAGCTACTTTTTCATAACCCCAACTTTTTGGTTCTAAAGAAAAATGTAGACAAGGCTGGTGAAAAAAACTACCTGATATGCAATATGAGCATAACAACTGGGCTCGAATCGTAACATACGATCACGGATCGGCAACCATACGAAAGAAAATTACGTGATACGTCAAACGTATAAACAAAATGGGATTATAACATACGATAGCAAACGGAACGTAATTTCTTTTCAATTCACAATAAATTTTACGATCCACATTAGATTGAATTGTGTTTTAGCTCACAATAGATTTTGAACTGACAAATTGGTTGTCAAAATTATAAAAAAAGTTAATAATTGCGATGGACCCAATTTTATTGTTTTGTTTGAGCTCCAGTATTAGCGAACGCGATGAAGAGATAGTCCAAAGGCGGTTAAGGCGGAGTGTAGTAACTCTTTGGACTTATGAACAAAGCATAAGCATATGAACAAAGCGTAAGCATATCATTTATGTATTATTTCTTTTGTAATAAAAAATTGTTGCAATTTCTTGAAGAGATTTCGCTTAACTTAAGAAGCTTTATGTTACTTTCTGAAGAAGCTAAATTTGAAGCAATCCGATACCAAAGCGGGTGTCTCGGCATGAATTCCGCCAATATTTCCTTTTGGCTTGGGTTAAGCTTGTTTGAATTTGACCTTTATTAATTATAAGAGTTTGAAATTTTTTTTTTTTATTCATCTATTTTAAAATTTTCTTACATTTTCAATGAAATTTTTGTGTATACGATCGCCAGTTTGTGTTCGAAAGAAAGTGGAACGTAAAGTGTACGTTCAGTCACTCGTCACGTATGTTGCTTTCCAAAATTACGATCGAAGTAGTACGTTCACGTATGTCATAATCCGAAAATCATGTTTTTACGTGACGAGTTATACGATCACGGATGTTACCATTTGGTCCCTGGTTCAAAAATAACTTATCCATGTTTTTATTTGACCATGTTATTTGGAACATTTTTTGCGTGTCTGGAATTGGCTTTAATGAAGCGGGAATATTAGATTCAATGTTATCAATAGCTGTGTGAAGTATTAGAAATGCTTTTATTTTCGAGCTACTCGAATTAATAACATTGACCATGTAATATCGGATCCTTGTGCTACCAATCGATCGCATAATCCTTTCGTTGTTCCGCCTAAACCATCTGCTACACTTTTCCCGTGCCCTGGAGATGTAAAATTCCAAGTTGCTTGATGCAGACCTTCACTGCAGCAATATTTTTGATAATATTTTTCCTTTCTAAAAAACTGTATGCAAAGAACACCTTTCAATGACGTCTATAGACTGACTGTGACGGCGGCGAAGGTGGGAATCATGTACAAATAATTTTTTCTGGCTCAATTGCTCAATTAGAGTTACGAGATAGTCGGAAGTATTATACTCACGTGACCTCTATTCTCCGACTCTTTGTTAAGTTTTTGTATAAAGAAAAGAACAGAACACTTGGAATCTCTTCAGTAAAGGCCCAATTATAAAAACTTTAGTTAACTTTGTTAACTTATTCATTAAAAATATGAACTGCTTATAAAGCTTTTTAAAATGACGTTTCCATACAAATTTCCAATTATAAGAGCTTAATAAAATTATTTTATTTTTTATGAGTAAGGGGGTAAGGCTATTACATGAAAAAAGTAATGTAAGCACAGAACTTCATTAAAAGATTAATATTGTACACAGAACAAAGTTAATTGATTGTTTTTTTTTTTTGAATTCTTGTACCAAATTTGTGTTTGTTTTCATTTACTTTCAACTAAAACCTGGTTAAAAAAAAAAAAAAAATTCTACACTTTCTGCCGATTGTCAATTTTTGTCGAAAATTTCGTAAATTTGCCCCATGTACAAACTTTCCTTGTGTGAATATTCCAAGATGAGGCAATTGGTGGTATACTACTGTGGTGTAGAGAAAAAATTAACAAACGGGTATGAAGTGATAAAAGTAAAATTGTAGCTGTGCCCACAAAAAACATGCTCCTGAAAAAAATTTACGCAACCAAGCGCTTCCACTTTTCTGCCTCTACTTTCAAAACTGAAAGGGGCACATCGAATTTGATGCCCTAGGTATTTTTAGTCCCTGATAGGCTATTATCGTGCATAATCCAAATTTCAATACTCAGTTGCCTCAAAAAGCTATAAGCAAAAAACTTTCAATATTGAAAGTGACAAAAAAAAGTATAGCTACTTTGATTGATGATAGTTTTGACTATTTGAGGGGCATATTAATTTTGCTCATATTTAGAATCTCCGTCTCAAAAACAACATTCAGTTTAAATTTCATAGCGTTTCAACGATGCCTCAAAATTTTATCGAAAAAATTCAAAAAAAAAAAAAAAAAAAACAATTGTATCGATTGAAGAAGTGCAAAAATCGACGTTTTTACGTTGTGAAGTTCTGTAAAAACATACTATCAACTTTCTTGATTTTTAAAATCATCAGATCGGATAGTCAAAAGGTCAAACTTAATGTCCTTTTACTTTTTTCTGGCCTTCAGTTATTTGGCCGTGTGTAAAACCCGAGTATCCAAAAAAGGAAAAGTTTTTGGGATTTGCCCATATAAGACCAACTGAACCTTAATAAGGTTATGCTACGCCTCACATTTTTAGAAATTTCACGCGCCCAACGCTTATATTTAATTGTCTGATCAACGCCCTCGATTGATGAGGAGGGTGATGACTAGTACCTAGGACGTACTTAATTATTTTCTAGCTTTTAGTATTATTATTACTTAATGTAAGTATTGTTTTCAAAAAAACCGTTTAACTAAAAAAATTTTTTTTTAATTATTTTATTCTGAAGTTACCTTCAAACCTATTCTTGTAACTAATTTTTTAGATGCTTACATGAGTGCTTGGATCAATCCAAATTCTATGAAAAACGTAAAGAAATTCAAGTGTTCAACGGAAACAACCGATGGGCGTAAGCGGGGCATCTCCTTAGTGCCGACCAAATATGGCATTGCCTTTGGAGGTATGCACTTAAATCAATCCGGTGCCCTTGTTAATATCTACCTCGATGGTTCAGTGTTGCTCACACATGGAGGTGTCGAAATTGGACAAGGTCTGCATACTAAAATGATTCAATGTTGTGCGCGCGCATTAAATATTCCACCAGAACTGGTACATATATCCGAAACAGCTACCGATAGAGTACCTAACACATCACCAACAGCAGCTAGTGTAGGCTCAGATTTGAATGGTATGGCTGTGCTAAATGCCTGTGAAAAATTAAATCACCGTCTGAAACCCATCAAAGAGGCTAATCCGCAGTGTACTTGGAAAGAATGGATCAAAAAAGCATATTTTGAGCGAATAAGTCTCTCTGCAACAGGCTTTTATAAAATACCCGATCTCGGTTACCATCCCATCACGGATCCTTATGCACGCCAATATAATTACTATACAAATGGTGTTGGTGTTTCGGTAGTTGAAATTGATTGCCTTACTGGAGATCATCAAGTTTTGAGTACAGACATTGTTATGGATATTGGATCTAGTTTGAATCCAGCAATCGATATTGGCCAAATTGAAGGCGCATTTATGCAAGGTTATGGGTTGTTTGTGTTGGAAGAGCTTATTTACTCACCACAAGGCGCACTCTACTCCCGAGGACCTGGAATGTATAAAATACCAGGATTTGCAGATATACCGGGAGAGTTTAATGTTAGTCTACTGACCGGTGCACCTAATCCCAGAGCTGTTTATTCCTCAAAGGTAGGTATACTTAAATATTTTCTGTGATAACCTCGTTTTTGTGAGTCAAAACACCTGAGGTACTCTTGTATGTTTACTTCCTCTCTATATCTCTCTCTTTGTTTCTCAGGCAGTTGGAGAACCGCCGTTATTCATTGGTAGTGCCGTCTTTTTTGCTATTAAAGAAGCGATAGCTGCTGCTCGTGCCGAACGTGGTTTGAGCTCTAATTTCAGACTGGAAGCTCCGGCAGCGGCTGCAAGAATCCGCATGGCATGTGAAGATGAATTTACAGAATTGGTAATAGTCATGAGTATTTTATTGCCATTATTATAATTATTATTATTAAATGAATTGACACATTGTTTCAGATCGATCAACCACCGCCTCATACTTTTACTCCCTGGAACGTTGTGCCATAATTGTACCAGAATGTTTTGGGAAAACTATAAATCTATTTTGAAATAAACAACTCATACATATACAACAGAACCAAGAATTGTTGTTAAGATCTTACAAGCTCATTATCTTCATTAATTAGCTCTACGCTTAATTAGGCTTATGGGATCTCTACTTCTATAGATTGTAGAAAATCAGACTTAATTTCAATGTTGGGTATATGTACGTACGTCCGACCATAGATTAGGCTGGCTGAAACCTCACATAAACTGAATGAGTTCAGAGCGTTACCGGAAGTTTGCTCAACGACAATACAAAAAAATCAGGACCCGATATGGTCCCCAAGCCTAAAGGTTACTCACTAGAAGAAAATACAGGCCTGCTAAAATACTGCCCTCAGAACCGCTACGGGGTGTCTTCTTATGTCCCCAGAACACCACCTACACAATGAGGCCAGAGTACTCCCCTTTAGGGAGTGAAATGAAGTGCTGAACAAGCAGTTTCTGTTGAATACTCTGAAACCTGGACATCTCAACAGTCATCTGATTGATGAGGGAGACTTCCCAGGGGCCTAAGGGGTAATATCCGTAAGCATTATGAGGAAATATGGCACCTGTGAACACAGCTGTATGAAACAAAAAAGCAAAAGCAGGTCCTCAGTGATATCCACAAACAGGCGTCGGACCTCTATGTCGGGAATTGCCTGGGAATCCAATTCATAAAAAAAAATGCCCAGAACTCGCAAAAGGGGAACGCATTCTCCCTAGGGAAACGCGCGTCACTCTAGCTCAACTTCGGTCTGGGCACTGTAACAGGTTAAACTCTTACCTATCCAGAATCAACCCCGACATACAAAATGTATATCCTGCTTGCAATCTGTTCCCAGATTACACCAACCAATTGGTATGTGGAACCAACGCCTCTAACACCCCTCTCACTATAGTTCACCCCTGTTTAAAGTGCAAGTTTCCTTGGACTCCCGTTAGAGGACATTGATGACAATTTGTGATCGGTCGCACCTATTGTATGGGGCGAAGCACTGCTACATCAACAACAATAACAGGACCTATACAATAACTGGGCTGTTGTTGATGTAGCGATAAGGTTGCTCCCCGAAGGCTTTGGGGAGTGTTATCGATGTGATGATCCTTTGCCGGATACAGATCCGGTAGGCTCCGATAACACAGCACCATTAAGGTGCTAGCCCGACCATCTCGGGAACGATTTATATGGCCACATTAAACCTTCAGGCCATCCCTCCCTCCCCACCCCAAGTTCCATAAGGAGCTTATACAAATACTTTTTAAGAATAAATAATGTGCGAGACAGAGACTCAAAAAGCGGAATCAGAAGTTGGTTTCAAGAATATTATACCAACGTTAAAATGGAAAATCCGTGTACTATATCACTCACCAAGTAGCAGTGACTCCACCTTTATTACTTATATAAATGAAATCATCACTGAACATCTCAAGGAGGCGGATAATAATTTAATAATTGGTGATTTTAATATCAATGTAAATGTATCGCCAACATACTCAAACCAGCTAACAAGTTTATTTGCACAAATGGCAATGATACAAAGGATAAACTTCGACACGAGGATAACAGAGTACTCGTCTACAAGAATTGATTTGCTATTAAGTAACAATGATAATGTTAAAGCAGTGAATATAGGTGAACATCGCATTTCTGACCATGAGACAATCCACATCGAAGTGCCAACAACAAAGCTTTGTAAAATGAGAAGATATGCTACTGTTATATGTTGGGAATACTATAGTGCTGAAAATCTTTTAACTTTGATACGAACATGCGATTTCAGCTCTATGTCAATTTCCGGAGTAGAAACTAAAACTAAAGCCCTGAACGAAGTTTTAACTAAGGCTATGCAAGCACTGACTTATATAAAGAGGACCCAAATACGGATAAGAAATAAGTGGTACTGTGTCTTCACATGACACCAACCATCTATTTAATTGTAATGTGGAACCAACGCCTCTAACACCCCTTTCCTTATGGTCCACCCCTGTTGAAACGGCAAGTTTCCTTGGACTCCCGTTAGAGGATATTGATGACAATTTGTGATCGGTCGCGGCTATTAGGTGGGGCGAGCATTGCTACAACAACAACAACAACAAGTGGTACGACCGAGAATTAACAAACCTGCATAAAAGAAAAATAGAATCTTATAAAACTGCTCGAAATACTGGATTTTGGGACGAATATAACTTCATTAAGGAAATATATAAAAGAACCACAATTTATAAAAAAAAAGAAATACATGGAAGATAGAGTAATAACAATGGCGATATGAAACGTATGTGGAAGTGTCTAAAAGACCTCGTCGAGCTTAATGATGTTAAAAAACATATCACTAAAATTGTAATTAACGGCGAATGCCTGGAAAATGAATATGATATGGCTAATGCCCTAAATAACTTTTTTATACAAAGTATTGTTGAAATTAATGATAGCATCGAAGAAATTGTATATTGGGATGAAATAAGCGCAAATCACAGTAATCCATTTGGGACATTTAAATTTACTGATATTGTAGTGGACGATATTATCATTATCACAAAATCAATTTAAAACAAATATGGCAGCGACAAGCTTTTATCGGAGGGTGTCTTTAAAGATGCCATGATATATACTGCTAATTTCTACAAAAATATAATTAACGAGTCCTTAAACAGCGGTATTGTACCTAGTTACTGGAAAGTTTCAACAATAATATGTATCTGTGGAAAAAGTAAAAAATACAATGAAACCTGAGGAACTACGCCCAATTAACACGTTACCTACAGATGAAAAAATTATAGAGACAGTGGTGAAGAATCAACTTGTGGCATACTTAGAGAAGCACAATGTGATTATCCCAGAACAATCGGGATTCAGGAAGAGCAACATAGCGGACAAAAAATTTACGGTGTCTGTCTTCTTTGACTTAAAACTGTCGATACATCTGAGTTATTGAACGTTATGTTTAAAATTGGTATAAGAGGAAAGGCGTTGGAATGGTTCCGGAGTTATTTAAGCGAGAAAAAACAGAGAACGATAATTGGAAAGGAAGTTTATTCAGTGATGGATGTTAACATTGGTTTGCCACAAGGCTCGGTCTTGGCGCCAATATTGTTTGCATTGTATATCCATGATATCAAAATATGCTTAAAATAATGTAAAATACGTCTATTTGCGGATGATTCATTGCTTATCATAAGTGAAAAATATACAGAATGTGCCATGCTGAAATTACAAGAAGACCTGGACTCGCTATACAAATGGTTATGCCTTAGAAAACTCAAATTAAATTTCGAAAAAACTAAGTTCATGTTATTTTGTAAAAACACTAATACCATAGGTAACAATAGTTTAAATAATATTACGCTGAAGGTAAAAAACATGGAAATCCAAAGAGGAGACAAAATTAAGTATTTAGGAGTTCCGATTGATGATAATCTAAATTTTGGAGAGCATGTAACTTATCTGGAAAGGAAAATTGCACAGAAAATAGGCTTCATGTATAGAACATGTAAACATATCAGTGAAAGTCATAAAATATTGGTTTATCGTTCAATTATTGAACCAAAATTTATTTATTGTTTATTGTCCTACTATTCTGCTATTAAGTAATGATATATGTATATATTAAGAAACTTCAAATACAGCAAAACAAGGCAATGCGATTTATTTTAAAATGTCCTCCAAGAACGCCAAAAATTGTAATGGTCAATAGATTAAACTGGCTTAGTATTAAACAGTCAGTTAGTTAGTATGATTTTAATAATCGGGGATTGCCCATATTGCTTTTCTAAATGTATGAAAACATTTATTTGAAGCAATTTTTTAATTTTATAATTTATTTAATAATTTGGGAAAAATTTAAACAACGTGACATCAGGACGGACAAGGCGACAGCTGTTTCGATTATACCTTGTAAATCTCTTCAAAGCCTTTTCTCCCGGGAGTGGGAGTCGAACTCGCACTCCTACTATAGTTGAAATGGTTGTAAACGCATTCAGCTACGTCATGCCTGTTGTAAAATCATACAAACAGACAAAATTGGTTAATTCGTTGTAGTTCTATAAATAGAACGAAAACAGCAACAAAAGCCAAAGTTTCTTTGAAAACCGCCGTACCAAGCATAGCTTTAACACATAATTGCATACGAAGTATGCAATGTGTAAAAGATTAAAATATGCAAAAAAGAAGGCAATTGGGAAGAACTTTACAACAGGCATGACGTAGCTGAATGCGTTTACAACCATTTCAACTATCGTAGGAGTGCGAGTTCGACTCCCACTCCCGGGAGAAAAGGCTTTGAAGAGATTTACAAGGTATAATCGAAACAGCTGTCGCCTTGTCCGTCCTGATGTCACGTTGTTTAAATTTTTCCCAAATTATTAAAAAAAAAGTCAGTTATTTCACATTGAAATTTATACACCAACTTAGGTTAGGATTGTTACCGAATTAGGGTAGAGGGGGGAGGCTTCGACAGGTTAAGAGAAAATGATTTTTTTAGAGAAACTAGAATGAGAAATAGATAACTCCTTTCATAATTACTGATGCCATGTATGTTTATGACACTTTGGATTTGTAGTTAATATTCCACATGTTTTTTTTTTTTAAGTTATAATCAAATAACCAGAAACAAAAAATATGACGAAACCTCCCTTTCTCAGGGAGGCTTCGTCAGTCATCTGGGTGGCTTCGACATTGGGTGGGAGGTTTCGACATTTATCAAATAGAGCAATTTAACCAGCAAAATAAAAAAAGGATGTTGGAAAAAACTCTAAATACGATTTTTAATTCATATTTGATTTTATTTATTTCAATACAGTAACAAATTTTTCGAACAAAAACATAAAAAATGTAAGCATAAAATAAAGTATAACTGTACTCTTAACGAACATCTAAATTTGAAAAATCAAAGTTAAAAATAAACTTGCTTTGCGTGCGGGCAATATGCGTATTATATCCTTCTTTGAAACCAAGTGTATGTCTTCTACAATCGGAGGAATTTCGCGACGCACGTTGAATTTTCAACTTCCACGACTACACCAGTGTAAAAGAAATGTCCTTTGTCAGTTAACATAAAAACAAAACAAAAACGAATCGTCTAGCCAAGTCATACGTCAATTCATGATGGAGATTTGAACATTTCTTGAAGTAAACCGTTAATTCTTTTTCTTGGGCAGCTGTAAGTACTTGATTGGAAGAAAACTTCGACTGAAAATCTTTAACAGTTCCAAGATTTGTTTGCTATTTTGAAATTCGAAATATTAGTGTTGTCCGCTTCAAGTTATATTTCCGAGCAGCGCTTGATGGTGTTTCTTTTTTTTTCTCCTCGAAGGCTTTTTTCATTTTGTCTTCGTTGATGATCTTTTCAGGGAACTTTCTTTTGTAGATATTTGGCATCTTGATGGCTGTAAAATATTACTTGCTAAGTAAAAAAACTAGAAGGGAGGCTTCGACAATTTGTCGAACCCTCCCCCGTGCACTTATTTCAGATTTTTCGCTCCAAAAAATATATTTTAGTGTTATTGAAAAAGTCTTTAAAAGCAATAAATCTTAATTTTATTGCAATATTAAGGGGTAGAAAACTCATGTTGTATATTCTATATTGTACACTTTACACGCGAATACTTACCAGCAATTTTTACATCAACACTTTTCAAAAATAAAAAATCTCGTCTACATACTATCGCCGTTGAACAAGCACTGAATAAAGCTGGAGTCATTGGTGCCGTTTGTCGTATCGCTGTATTCGTATCCCTAACGTAATCAGCTGTTTATCGTTACGACGGTAAACCAAAACCCAATTGGTTGGCTGGCTGGTTGGCTGCGATACGATTACGACCTTAGCGGCACCAATAATCGATTGCATTGATTCTCATAAGGTTGGTCGAATCAGCTGTTAAAAGGTTACCGATACGGTTACCGATAAAGCACCAATGTCTCCAGCTTAACTTTCATGACAGCGTCACACTCAATTTGGTTACTGTTTATTGGTGGAATAAGAACAATGGCAGTAATAACGGCGGCCAAATTTGAAAAAGTCGAAGCCTCCCTCATGTCGAAGCCTCCCCCTTCTACCCTACCTGAGAAGTAAAATACATTATAATCATGATATCCACAATTATGGAACTAGAAATTGCAATAATATAAGGCTGCCTAGAATAAGAACTGAGTTCGCCAAAAGGTCCCTAGAATATTTAGGGTATAAAATGTACAATGAGTTACCTTCTGAGTTAAAAGACTGTGAAAATATTAGTATGTTCAAAGAAAAACTGTTTTTATATTGTACGTCACTAGATGTGACATGAGTATTTATGTTAATCTTTTAATTTTAACCTAAACTAAGTTTTAAAGACCGTAATAATAAATAAATAAATAAATAATAGCTGGAGTCTCATCCTGGCGAACTCAGGACACGAGCACAGAACGTGTTCGACCGCAGCCCGCATTTCCTGCATCTGATTTCACTGACAATGCTTAATTTAAAAGCATGTGATGCAATAACAGTGTCGACTCAGAGTACTCATCCCCATTGCTGTTCTTGTAATAAGTAGTGGAAACGATCTTGATAGTCTTTTGCCGAATTTAGGTGTGAATTCTTCGGTACAAGCCCGACTATCTTGATTTAATGTTTCAAAATACACCTTTGTTTTTCCTGGCGTTGAGGTCGACAATCACAATTTGTATGTTGTTGTTGTTGTAGCGACAAGGTTACTCCCCGAAGGCTTTGGGGAGTGTTATCGATGTGATGGTCCTTTGCCGGATACAGATCCGGTACGCTCCGGTAACACAGCTCCATTAAGGTGATAGCCCGACCATCTCGGGAACGATTTATATGGCCACATTAAACCTTCAGGTCATCCCTCCCTCCCCACCCCCAAGTTCCAAGAGGAGCTTGGGGTCGCCAGAGCCTCGTCTGTTAGTAAAACGGTATTCGCCGCTCGAAGGTGGAGCTATATATTGCGCTGGCAACCTGTAAAGGTTGCGCTACACAACCCCTTGAATCTGGTATCTTTGTCGCCTCTTACGACAGGCATACCTACCGCGGGTATATTCTAACCCCCTAAACCGCTGGGTAAACAATTTGTATGTCATGGCAGGGAGCACTGGCATGCCTTTCTGGTATTTATGCTTAAGTTGTTACAACAACAATAATCGTTACTATTCCAAAATTATCGATATTGATATAGCAAGTGCAAAATAGGCGAACTACCTTCCTGCGAGGAATGCTCCCGCGGTTACAACAAAAGTGAGCTCATAAGAATCATTGGCAAGATTCATCACGCGGCTATGCAAAACGAATATTCGTTATATAAGCGCAAAATACACAAGTTAAATACACAGATGACTAGGGTTACCAGATGCCTGATATATGAATCGGGGACACTTCCAACAAAAAAGATAATCATTACTACATCATTTTTTCTTACTTCTAATTTCAAGAATCTGGTGCTCTTTTTCTCTCAGCACTTCCCGACATATTTCCGGGAATTGCTGATTTTTTTCAAAAGTTCAGCATTCTCAGGAAGGGTTAAAATTTTTTGGAACTCGAGACATGTAAAATCTGAAGAATTAAACTTCACTGGAAGGATGTGCCCAACATTTTCAACAGTCAAACGATTTCTTTCTTTTGTCCATTCCGAGCTCATTAAGAAGAAAATTCTTTCGCAGTTCGCATTGTGACATGGTATTGAATAGAAAAATTTAGCAATTTTGAGCACTTCTGATTATCCTTCGAGATCTTTATTAGCCGAACAAAACGCAGCCATTTTGGCACTTGCAGATTTTTGTGCACAAAAATCTTGATGATCGGCTTTGGATTCCAAAATTTTCTCAAATTTACTATTGGATCATGTAACAAAGAATCATTGATGGTCACTTTTTTTCAAGCAAATAAAAGAGGCATGGTTCTACTTCACTATATTGCAAGTTTTGATCTGTTTTGAAATCCAACCATTTGAAAACTCTGAATTCCAAAAATCCTGACGTCGAAAGTTTCAGATATTCTAATGTTTCACAATAAACAATATCGATTTTTGCCAAAAATTCGTCGCAAGCATGGTCCTTTCCATCTTTTCTTAATTGTGCCCAATTCGTTGTTGTTGTTGTTGTAGCAATGCTCGCCCCACCTAATAGCCGCGACCGATCACAAATTGACATCAATATCCTCTAACGGGAGTCCAAGGAAACTTGCCGTTTCAACAGGGGTGGACCATAAGGAAAGGGGTGTTAGAGGCGTTGGTTCCACATTACAATTAAAGAGATGGTTGGTGTCATGTGGGGACACATTGCAAGCCGGGCATACAAATTGTATGTCGGGGTTGATTCTGGATAGGTAAGAGTTTAACCTGTTACAGTATCCAGAACGAAGTTGAGCAAGAGTGACACGCGTTTCCCTGGGGAGTATGCGTTCCTCTTCCGCGAGTTCTGGATATTTTTCTTCAAGTACTGGATTCACCGGGCAATTCCCGACATAAAGGTCCGACGCCTGTCTATGGAGTTCACCAAGGACCTGCTTGTGTTTTTTCGCTTTATAGGGCTGGGTTCTCAGGTGCCGTATTTCCTCAAAATGCTTACGGAGATGACTCCTTAGGCCCCTAGGCGGTGCTGGTTCGTCAATCAGATGTCTGTTGGGATGCTCAGGTTTCTGGGTATTCAACAGAAACTGTTTGGTCAGCCAAATTCGTCCTTACAGCTAATGGAATAAAATTCGCAGAAAGGTGTTCTGCATAAAAATACTATGGATACCACCCCGGTTTCGGAGGGACCCGCGGGTCATTTTTCGGATTTTCGCTAATACCTTTTGAACGAGTTAAATTTTTTATTTTCCGCCTTCGGATTATTAATACTGATGTCAAGACGCGTCGTTTGACACCTCTCTCGATATTTTTGGTAGCGTATTAGCAGTCGACCCCTCAAATAGACTTTTACCGTCTTTCACTGAGGCGGGTGCGCAGTTCACATTCCGTGCTCTAAAGATATGGGCGTGTTCGGACATTCAGCACGATCGGTGATCCAGAAAAAGAAAGCCGTATTTATTATCTATCCGACTGTCGTAGTAGCCTGCTCCGCCTACACACCAAAGGTCCTGGGTTCAAATCACGGACAAGCTACATAAAAATTTAGAAACAAGTTGTTTTCAATTAGAAAACAATTTTTGTAAGTGGCGTGATTTGGCAAACACTCCCAGTGTATTTCTGTAAAAGCAGTGTATTTTTGAAGAAAAGCTACAGGGTGTCATTAAACACGTAGGTCCAATCTCGTGGGAAAAATTAAAAAGGAGCACCGGGCGAATTAAAAGATATTTTTTTAACTTTCTATCAGCATCTAGATGTTTCAAAGGCACCTTCGTTGTGGACCGTGCTTTAAAGTTCCCTAGAACAATATTGTCATCCAAAGGTCTCTATCACTGCTGCTTTCCCTAAGGAGAAGGGATAAGCAAAGTGAGATCTAGAAGGATCAACATAAAAACTTAATGAAGTCGAATACCAAATGCACCCTACCTTGCTTAGTAAGGATTTTCCGCAAGTACATACATGGGTAATTTCATTCGCAGCATGTCACGCTCACCATTGGATTTGTTCGGAGCTGCAATCAATGCCGAAATACTGCCAAAAAAGTTGTATCCTGAGTCGAAAAGGCTGAAAATTTTGAGATCAAAACGTTCCCGAGATGGTAGGGCTAGTACCTTACAGGCACTTGTTACCGGAACGTGCCGGATCTATGTATATACAGACCAGCAACATCGATAACACTGCCCAAAACCTTCGGGAGTGCCCTTACCACTACAACAACATATCCAAAAAATCGAAAACAAACTTTCAGCTCGCAAAATTTACCATCTTCTGCCAATACGTAAAACTTTCCAGATGCTTTTTTTTCAAATATTTACAGGCCGGCTTTTTATTTGCAACAATTCTTAAAGTACAAGCAACTAAACAATTCTTATTTGTACATTTTAAACTAAAACTACAAATTAATTAAGCAGTCTTCAATATTTATAATTATATTTCTATTTTATACTTAACATTTCCCTTAGTCAACTTCTTCTACAGTTGGTCCACCATAATTGCCACCACCAAAACCACCAGATTGCTGACCACAATTACTACCAGTTTGTGGTCCACTGCCGCCCGCTTGCTGATGCATCTTTGTCATGATCGGACTGCAGATCTTTGTTATTTCTTCTAATTTGTATTCAAACTCTTCCTTTTCAGCTGTGGTATTAGCATCTAGCCATTTAATTGCCTCGCTACACTTCTCCAATACTTTGTCCTTATCCGACTGACTTATTTTAGTACCAGCTTCCTCGGCTGCTTGCTTTACGCCAAACACATAACTCTCGAATTGATTACGAGCAGCTATACGTTGACGATGCTTCTCATCTTCGTCAGCATATTTTTCAGCTTCATTTACCATACGATCGATATCGGCCTGAGATAGACGTCCTTTGTCATTTTTTATGGTAATATTCTTGGCATTACCAGTGCTCATCTCCTTCGCAGTTACATTCAAAATACCATTTGCATCCAAATCGAATGTGACATCTACCTTGGGCACACCTCTAGGTGCTGGTGGAATGCCGGTCAAATTGAATGTACCCAATAGATTGTTGTCTTTGGTCATGGCACGTTCACCCTCAAATACTTGAATAGTAACAGCTGGTTGGTTGTCCGCATAGGTTGTGAACGTTTTCGACTGTTTGCATGGAATTCGACTATTTCTCTCAATCAATTTGGTCATAACTCCACCAGCTGTTTCAATACCAAGTGACAAAGGCGCCACATCAACTAAAAGCACATCCTGGATTTCGCTACTCGTATCACCGCTTAATATAGCTGCCTGAATTGCTGCACCATATGCCACTGCTTCGTCTGGATTTATAGAAAGATTCAAACTCTTTCCATTAAAGAATGATTGCAACAAGCTTTGTACTTTGGGAATGCGAGTTGAACCACCAACGAGCACAATATCGTGTATCTGACCTTTATCCATTTTGGCATCGTTCAGAGCTTTTTCCACTGGATCCAAAGTGCTTCTAAATAAATCATTGCACAGCTCCTCAAATCTCGCTCGACTTATTTTCGTGTAAAAATCGATACCTTCATATAATGCATCAATTTCGATGCTGGCTTCTGTGCTCGATGACAATGTGCGTTTTGCTCGCTCAGCTGCTGTTCGTAAACGACGCAACGCTCTGGGATTCACACGCAAATCTTTTTTATACTTTCGTTTAAATTCTTCAGCAAAATGATTAACTAGACGGTTATCGAAGTCCTCTCCACCCAAATGTGTATCACCAGCAGTTGCACGCACTTCGAATAACGAACCTTGATCGATAGTTAATATTGACACATCGAAGGTTCCTCCGCCCAAATCGAATATAAGCACATTGCGTTCACCTTTCAAATTCTTGTCCAAGCCGTACGCTAGAGCTGCGGCTGTTGGTTCATTTATAATACGTAGAACATTTAAGCCAGCTATGGCACCAGCATCTTTTGTGGCTTGCCGTTGGGAATCGTTGAAGTAAGCAGGAACTGTGATGACAGCATCTCTTATCGATTTACCCAAATATGCTTCAGCGGTTTCTTTCATTTTTGTCAGCACCATTGAACTGATTTCTTCGGGAGCAAACCGCTTCTGTTCGCCTTTGAATTCGACACTAATCTTTGGTTTGCCACAATCGTTGACAACAGTGAATGGCCAATGCTTCATATCAGCCTGTATTTTTTGATCATCAAACTTTCGTCCAATCAATCGTTTTGCATCAAAGACTGTGTTCTTTGGATTCATGGCCACTTGGTTCTTCGCTGCATCGCCAATTAGCCGCTCAGAATCGGTGAATGCTACATAGCTGGGCGTTGTCCGATTGCCTTGGTCATTTGCAATAATTTCCACTTTGCCATGTTGGAAAACTCCAACGCATGAGTATGTTGTACCCAAGTCAATTCCAATTGCTACCATTTTAATTTGTAATATTGTCCAACTTTAATCAAAATATTTATTTTTGTTATTATTTGCACTTTTGTTTTGCTAAACAACTTTAGCCAACTCTTCTCACTTATTCGCTTTGATTTTCAAAATTCAACTATGCGGAGGAGAAATTTGCTGCCGCTATTTATACAGAAATCAAGAATGGGAGAAAAACCGAGAACACATTTCTTGACGTTTCTTGAACTTTCCATAACTCGCTCGTTCATAAAAACACTAGTATACGAAATAGAGAGCAAAGAATTTTTTTTAGAGAAGAAGTCGTAAAATTGTTGGGAGAGATAAGTGATGCCATATTGGAAATAGGTAAGGAATTTTGGTGGAATTCAAATGTTGGTAAGTAATTGTGCAATTGAAGAGAATTTGAGTAAAAATATCTCGATAGAAAACTTTAGCCACAAAAAGAGTTGCATATTATTGTTGTAATGCATTATCAAGTGACGAGGATTGCTCGAAATTTACCCACTAGTTATTGAAACAACGGAAGTTAGGCCGTGCTATACTAACTTCAATGAATTGGTTTACTGCGCCAAACTTTATGCAAATACCATTTCTTGGAACAAATGCAAACTTAGCTGAATATAAATCTAGCATAATTTTGATGCATTTAGTTGGTGTGCCTGTATTACTTCCTAACCACAGAAAAATCTGGGCCCGTATTACGTGTTACTATCCGTGATCGAAGCTCATTTTTTAAATCCCAATAGCTCTGAAATCGTGGATCGGATTAATGGCATGTTTGAACTAGTGACAAATAGTACTCGTTAGATCCATAACTTATTATTATTTTTAAGAAAAGGTTGACAGTTGCATAGTTATGGCTTCAGTGAAAATGGTTTTCAGTCAGTGATCGTAACACGTAATACGGGCCCTGGTTTAGTTTCTGCATTACTCACGTTATTTCAATTTGTACTAGAACACTCGGTGGCCAACTAACTAGCTGAAGGATACTATCTTAAGAGCAAGACAGCCGATGTCAAAATATTTTAGAAAATTAATCTTACAGCGTGGTCACCTCATTGCTGTGGTTGGGCAATACCTCCAAGTATATTTTCTATATGAAAAGTGTCCCTTTAAAGTTAATATTGTAGAAAAAATTAAAAGCACCAGACCTTAAACTAAAGGAGATCCCCTGATTTAATCTTCGGAGGTATATCGTGCCAAGTTATTATAACTAATATTTGCATATTCTAAATACACTCGCTATATATTTATTTGCGACATGAATATTTGCAGAATTCCCCCATCTATATTATAGCGTTTTCTTTTCTGAAATAAATTGTTGCCTAAGTAAAATTGTCAACATTTATAGCGCATACAAAGAACATTTAATCTCACCATATTCACTCATATCACAAATCACACAAGAAGATTGCGCATTGCGCATGTAAACATTAGATCATCTCTTTTTTATGGGCAATTCTTACGTCATTTTCCTTTAGCTCTTGTTTTTTTCTCTCTCTTTCATTCGCTCAAACAGTCAACTGTGACGTAGATGCGCAGAACGAAGCAATTTTGAACTCGTGAACGCGCAATCTAGTAGGTGATCTATGCACTCATATTAACAGAGTATATGTGGAACTGAAGAGCGAATTGAGAGTTTCACAGAGTTGCTCTGCCACACCGCCATTTTATACAGGGTAAAAGTGTAACACTTTTGCGTTGCGAGCAGGCAACAATTTTCACAAAAGAACGAAATACCCCGTAAAGGCGTTGCCTGCTTTTTAGAATAGAACAACAACCCTTGCGCGGCGTACGAAAATCATAACACTATAGCCAGAAAAGATAACGCTATTACAGTTTTTGAACGTTTTAATGGAATCCATTATAAAATTAGGTAAATTTGCAGTTATTTTTAGGAGCTGAATTTATTGGTGCTGGCATCATTCGAAGAGAGCAAGCGGGAGTAGGGGTAAAACTAAGAATATCTGTTCCCAAGAGATACAGTTGTTATACGTATCATTCGAAAAGAGCAAGCTGGAGTAGGGGTAAAGCTCAGTATATCTGTTCCCAAGATATACAGCTGTTATACGCAGTGCTACCAGTGTATTCAATTCAAACTTCAAACTTAATGTCGAAACACAATTGCTACTAACGACGAATTCCGAAGTAATCGGAGCAATTATTTGAGATATTTGTCAAGTATGTTCATATACTTTCTCAAACTAAATTTAATAAAAAAATATTAATTTGAAAACTTCTTTAATATATGTAAGCTCTATAGGCCTTTTGTATTTCTTATTAGTGTAAGGGTTATTTATTAGTGTTGATTTCTTAATTACTTCTTTTAAGGACTGTGTTTTGAAATTTCAGTGCAAGTTTAATGATCATGTCAAAGGTCAAAACACTGAATTGCGTAAATTTTTTATATTTAACCTTTGCAAAAGGATGCCGCTAATGCCCAGGTAAAGTGCAATTAAAGTTGACGTGAGTATAAACACGTTCTGAAAACCCGGGCCTTATACTGTTTTCACACAGAAACTTAATGATCTCATTTCACCTGCTAATGAAATCGTAAGTTTTTTGCTTTCACACAGAAGTAACTGCTCGATTAGTATGAAGGATGAGACAGACAATCATGGCGGAACGATACAAGGTGGGAGCATGTTGACATACCTACAAACAAAAAAAATTCCATGTACTTGTAAATTCGATGGACAAATGTCAAAATCGTACTGCGCCGGTAGTTAATGTATCAAATCAAATAAAAAAGGTTATAATCAGCTGTTCGATGCGGCCACCTTGTATCGTTCCGCCATGCAGACAATGACATTTGCTTTGAAAACTAAGAAACGGAAACGGAAGCGGAACGCTGCCAACAGAGTTGCATTGTGCTTTTGACTTCATTAGGCATTCGATTAGCTACTAATGAAATAATAATAGATTCGAATTTTGTAGGGAAGATTGAGCTCAATAAGCGTCTTAATGTAGAAAATTGCCTTTATTATTCAATAAGCCGTCTGTGTGAAATTAGTATTAAGTTTCAAGGTATCATGTTGCGTGAACTCGCTAGCTATAGCATCTTAAACTGATACTGAAGCTTCTATACTACTTAGCTATGAAAGTTTTTAGTTTCCCGCATTTTTAAACGTATATTCGTAATTAGTGCTTTTCTGGACATATGTAAGTGGCACAGGAAAAAACTCACTTTTGGCCGCCATGTAGCAAATTACGTCAGACATCGCTGTTTCACGATAACTGCCGCCAGTCAACAAGGAAGATCAAGTTTTTTTTTTTTTGAACCGGCCTAATGTGCATACATTTATCTATCTTAAGTAATATTTTGCTCTTACCATGACATAAATAATGCACTTACTTCCTCACATGATATTTATTTGCACCCTCTATTTTTAGGCACACATCCGAGCTTTCCGTCTCCACGCTTACAAATGTTACTGCAGTTACAAATTCCACGGAAGTAGCACGGGAAAAAGATGAAGAGCAGCACTATTCATTTTATTTATATAGTACAGTAGAATCGCGAAAAAGTGACCAAAATGTCCCAAGGGTAGTTAACTTTTCCGAAATATTAACTTTTCCAAGCGGTTTTCAAATTTGAAAAAAATGCAGTAATAAACATAGTTTTTGGGATATAACACATTGAGTTTATTTAAATAACTTAGTTTAAATCATTACAGAGCATAAAATTAGATTTAATTTGTACTGGCTGATTTCAAGTTCACAGAACATACATATTAATTTATTCACATTGTAAATATCGACGTGCCATATGAAAAGTAACACTTTAAAATTTTTTTACAAAAAAATCCTATGAAAAAAATTTTGTAAGTGTTACTTTTGGTAAAAGTCTAGTTGAGGGGCCGACTGCTAATACGCTACCAAACATATCGAGAGATGTGTCAAAAGACGCGTATTAATCCCGCCAACAATAATCTGAAGGCGGAAGAGAAAAATTTTATCTCTGGGTTTAAAGAAGCAGTCGAGACTTGTTTGTTTTTTTTTTTTTTTGTGAAATAGCTTTTGACAATTTTCGCCCACATATTAATAAAATCTGATATCTGATTTGTATCATTATTGTTCTGTTGTTGTTGTAGCAGTGCTTCGCCCCACCTAACAGACGCGACCGATCACAAACTGTCATCAATATCCTCTAACGGGAGTCCAAGGAAACTTGCTGTTTCAACAGGGGTGAACCATAGGGAAAGGGGTGTTAGAGAAGTTGGTTCCACATTACAATTAAAGAGATGGTTGGTGTCATGTGGGGACATATTGCAAGCGGGGCATACATTTTGTATGTCGGGGTTGATTCTGGATAGGTAAGAGTTTAACCTGTTACAGTATCCAGAACGAAGTTGAGCCAGAGTGACACGCGTTTCCCTGGGGAGTATGCGTTCCTCCTCCGCAAGTTTTGGAAACTTTACTTTGAGTACTGGATTCACCGGGCAATTCCCGGCATAAAGGTCCGACGCCTGTTTGTGGAGTTCACCAAGGACCTGCTTGTGTTTTTTCGCTTCATACGGCAGGGTTCTCAGGTGCCGTATTTCCTCAAAATGCTTACGGAGATGACTCCTTAAGCCCCTAGGCGGTGCTGGCTCGTCAATCAGATGTCTGTTGGGATGCCCAGGTTTCTGGGTATTCAACAGGAACGGTTTGGTCAGCATCTCGTTTCTTTCCCTGATGGGGAGTATTCTCGCCTCATTATGCAGATGGTGTTCTGGGGACATAAGAAGACAGCCCGTGGCAATTCTGAGAGCAGTATTTTGGCAGGCCTGTAGCTTCTTCCAGTGGGTAATTTTTAGGCTTGGCGACCATATGGGTGACGCGTAGCTCGTAATCGGCTGGCTAATTGCTTTGTATGTAGTCATGAGCGTTTCTTTATCTTTTCCCCAGGTACTGCCAGCAAGGGATTTGAGGATTTTTTTACGGCTCTGAATTCTCGGAACAATTGCGGCTGCGTGCTCACCAAAATGTAGATCCTGATCAAACGTCACACCCAAGATTTTGGGGTGTAGGACAGTCGGTAGCGTAGAGCCATCGACGTGGATGTTCAAAATGGTCGACATTTGGGACGTCCATGTTGTAAATAAGGTCGCGGAAGATTTAGTCGGTGATAATTCCAGGTTTCGCGAGGCGAAAAAACTGGAGAGATCAGGGAGGTAGCCATTTATTTTATTGCATAGCTCATCTATCTGTGGGCCTGGGCTGTAGCCATTACTGTGCAGTCATCGGCGTAGGAAACGGTTGTGATTCCTTCCGGTGGTGAAGGTAGCTTAGATATGTAGAAATTAAACAAAAGTGGGGATAGGACACCACCCTGTGGCACCCCTTGTTTAATTCTCCTTGGCTTTGATGTTTCGTTTCTAAATTGCACCGATGCCTGCCGACCACCCAGATAATTTGCGGTCCACCTTTTAAGACATGGGGGAAGGGTAGACCCTTCCAGGTCTTGCAGTTACGAGCCATGGTTGACCGTATCAAAAGCTTTTGATAGGTCTAGCGCTACGAGTACTGTTCTATGGTGGGGGTTTTGATTTAAACCGCAATTTCTCTGGGTGTTAATGGCATTTAGCGCGGAGGTAGTGCTATGGAGTTTTCTGAAGCCATGTTGATGGGAGGCTAGCTGCAAATTTGCTTGGAAATAAGGGAGCAAAATGGCTTCGAGCGTCTTTGCTACTGGTGATAGGAGAGATATCGGACGATACGGCTCTCCTATTTTAGCTGGATTACCAGACTTTAGTAGCGGGACCACCTTGGCCATTTTCCATTTCTCGGGTATGACAAAGGTGGAAAGAGACAGGTTGAAGACCTACGCTAAATATTTGAAACCCTCTCTCCCTAGGCTTTTAAGCATCGGCATGGCTATGCCGTCTGGGCCCACTGCTTTGGATGGTTTAGCGCGACCAATGGCGTCCTCAACCTCTTTAGCGGTGATGGTGATTGGTGACGCGCTGAATTTGTGTTTATGTGCGTGTCTGTTGGCCCTCCTTCTATCTTTGTCGACCGTAGAATGCATTATATTGTCGGCAGAAAGCGCTCGCGCATTTTTTCGCATCCGACAGCACTTTGTCGCCAAAGGCGATGGAAACTTTGTCTTTGTGCTTAGTCGGATTCGATAGGGACTTTACGGTGGACCAAAGTTTACCCACACCGGTAGAGAGGTTACAACCTCTTAGGTGCTTCTCCCATTTCGCCCGCTTGTGTTCATCCACAAGTAATCTGATGCGTTGGTTTATATCCCTTATTTGGGGGTCGCCTGGATCAAGCTGCCTTATAAGGTCACGTTCTCTCGCTAAGTTTGCGGCCTCCGCCGGGAAGTGGGGCCGTATTTCGGGAATTCTCCCGGCGGGGATGAAACGTGCCGAGACGGATTCAATGACCTTGCGGAAGGCACGCTCCCCTTGGCGGGCATCAGTCGGGATAGGGAGGGCAGCAAAGAGGTTGTCTGTAAAAGATTTATATTCTTCCCACTTTCCTTTTTTAAAGTTTATGAAAGTGCGTTTTTCGGTGACGATGAAGTCGGCGGTACGCTCGAGCGAAATAAGTATAGGCAGGTGGTCGGATGGCAATGATACCATCGGCTGCCAGTTGACGTTCGATATCTGACGATTGAGATATCTGGCGAACTGTGACAGCTTCCTACCATACGTGTGGGGGCGTCTCCGTTTATTGAGCAGAGCGTCGTTTCTTCTATTTGATCCGCCAACATCTCACCCCTACTGTCCGCCCGCAAATTTGAATGCCAAAGATCATGATGGGCATTGAAATCGCCTAAGATAATGCGATTGTTGCCAGTGAGTAAGGCTCTGATATTAGGGCGGTATCCACTGGGGCAACAGGTGGCAGGGGGGATGTAGATGTTGATGATTTCTAGGTTTGCATCGCCTGACCGGACAGATAGGCCTTGACGTTCTAAGACATTGTCCCTGCGGTCGATGCCAGGATCAAATATGTGATATTCCACAGAGTGGTGTATTATAAACGCGAGGCCGCCTCCATTTCCGCTCTCGCGATCTTTTCTGTGGACATTATACCCAGAGCAGGTCTGCAATGCAGATCGTGCTGTGAGTTTAGTCTCTTGAATCGCAGCAATGCGGATGTTGTGCCGCTTCATGAAATTGACTATCTCCGTAACCTCCCCAGTTAGTCCATTACAGTTTAACTGCAGAATTCTGAAGTGCATGGGGGAGACGTCGCCACTCTGGGGGTAAGTGACGGGTGACTACGCCTGGGTTGAGGAAGGCCAGGACGCAATTGCTATTGTGGCCCTGGGACTGGGTGTCCTTGGGCAAGCATTTGGGTACCCGGATGATTTGGGTTTGCGACCTGGCAACATGGCGCGATGAAACCCGTCGGGGGGTTGCCGTCGAGGAGACCAGAACGTCTAGGAAAGTGGCATCACCCAAGGCAGGAGCTGCATTGGGCGGATGTCGCAAACATATATATTCTGTGCTGGCAAACGGTGCAAACGGAGGTAGGGAATAAGAGTCTGTTTCCCTGACCTATACCATTGCTGCCGGAAAATAGGGGGGGAGAAGACGGAGGCAGGGGCTGTTGCTCAGCATAGCTTCCGACTCTACTACGAAGATTGTAGTTATGAGTGGTAGCAGCTGTTTGAGTTGTTGGCGCCGTGGGGCGCGAGCAGCAGCGGGTACTTGTTGTGGCTTGCTGAGCAGCGGGGCTGCTGGAAGGTAGTGGGGGGGGGGGGCGCTTAGACGTAGACTACGTGACGCCCTTGGGCGTGAACAGCAAGGAGCCACAAAAGATTTATAAAAGTTACGTGGACGTCGGGTTTTGGGATCAAGCCCAGAACAACCTGTCCGATGCAACCATCCCTTACACGAGACACACTGAACAGAGTATGACCGTCCTAAAAAGATTCTTTTCCGGCAGATGCAGCAAAACCATTTCTCAGGACCGGGGTCAGGAGACGGACCCGGATTGGATTCGATACCTTCCCGGAGCAAGAGAATATGGAGCAGTCCTGCTGCAAAGAGCTGCTGGGAGGATGACAATTTGTGGGAGGGACGCAACAAATTAAATGGGGTTACACTGAAATGACAGTCCTTGGTCGGGAAAAATACCGAGTCGCTCCGGTACATAGAACCGACTGCCTTGGGATGCGTCATTATTGTTCTCATATCACTTTATCACTGTATTGATGCATCCAACTGCTTCCGAAAAACTCACTTTCTGTTGTTGCATATCTTGCTCGATAGCTGATTCTTCGTTATCGTTATCGAACACTTTGCAATCTTCGTCATCTTCCGTAATTTGAACGTCGTTCCAATTTTCAATGTCTTCAACACCACCAACCTTTGAAAATAACACAGAAATAGAGGAATACCCGCATTTATTTTTATTGCCAAACAAACGGTAACTTTTTAGAGCCCTACGTGGACGCTCAAGCTCGGTAAACTTAGCCGAGCGTTTAACTTTCTCAAGAGTTAATCTTTTCGCGATTCTACTGTACCAACATTTTTGCCATCATCCGGTGGCAAAATCCTGAGCCAGATAAATAATTTTACATGTAAATGCAACAACAACGATTTGAGCCAGATAAATTCAGATAGAAGTCTGGTTCAATTTGTGAGCCAGATAATTTGTTAATTACTTCTTTTTAGTTTGGCAACGCTGCCTTTAAAAAACCTACTTTTTCAAAAATAGATGTCGCTGCTTAGCCTTTCGCCGTATGAGTTAAATGAAAAACAGCGGCGGCATCTGCCTATCGCATATCACGTGTGCTAAATTTCACGACATCTGCTTCTCAAGTCTCTCAATGATCCAGAGCATTCGAATCGCAAAACTGTTGAATAAATAACTCCACTATTCAATAATGCAAAAATAGTTTTTATTAGACTACTTGAAAGTACTTCACAATAACACTTAACTTCACAAACAATAGCGTGCTTAAATCAAACTGATTCCCCATGCATCAGCTGGTGCTGGTCTTATACTCTTCGTTCCCATACTTCTAGGCGTTTCTCCTTCTAGAATTTACTACTTGTTTACCAGCTATAAACTACAAATGCACGTTTATAGCTTCTCATATGCGCGTGTATATGTGAGTGATACTTTGACCCATAGCGGAACGATTCCGCCATGCTTTTACCGATGATTGCATACTTTTGTGAGTATCTCAGATATATGCATGTGTTTGTGCATATCTCTCCGCTTCTTGTATGTACATATATGTAGACATAATGATTGATTTGTTTATGTAGATACAAGTGACTGCTTAGGATCGGCTTAGAGATGATAGTATGCCTAAGTGTTGCTAATATTCGTCACAATAGCCGTGTTTTTTAACACGCGTATATCCGTTTATGCTTAAACTTTATATGGACTGCTAAGCGACAAACTTTAAATACACCTCTGAAATTGCTGCGCATAAATTTTGTCCTACTAAATTTCAATACGCATTATACTCAGATGTAACTGAAGTATGTCTTTGTTTCACGTGTCCACAATTCATCGCAACTGATTCAGCTATATGTTATACCCTATGGCCATCAGAGCGTTGTGTCTCCGCTTTTCGGTACAACCTGTTGCTGTAGCTAGTCGTTTAACCACAGCCGCTAGATGGGTCTCCTAAGCATTATCTAAGCGAGGATAGGCGTTTTTTTCACGCGCAAACGAAACGTGTACGCGTGTAAAAAAACACGGCTAATATATTATAAGTAATTTCGTTTTTGTATATTCACCCCTTTTTTCTGCTATTTGGTACCACACTGCCAAGGGAAAGTTTAGTAGTTACAAACCCAAACCAAACTATAAAAAATCTTGAATTCATTCCGGAAATAATCCCGAAGTTATCCTGTAACTCTCTTGAAATAAACTGCCACGAAACGATCCAGAAGTTGCCCCTAAATTATCCTGAAATGGTTCTAATTGGGTCCCGAAACAGTATCGAAATTTTTCCGGAAATAGTTCACAAGTGATCCTAAATTGTCCCAAATTGGTTTCAAAAGATCGTTAAAAGAGTCCCGAAATGTTCACCAAACGGCACCGTCGTAGGTCCGAAATGGTCCCAAATTATAAAATATAATTCGGTCCTCTTTAAAAATTTAATCGAAGTCCGTCAACCCTTTACTGAATAACATGATATGGACAAATTTTTATTGTATTAGTCGATGTGTCCTCATTTCAAACGATTAGTCCCGTTTTACTGCCCTTTTTTTTAACCGCGCCTTTACGAATATGTTTAATTTAAATCCCGTTTGGAGGTCAAGGGTTGATAGGCGCAATACAAACCTTTATAGCTTCAGAGCTTCCGCAACCGAATTATCAACCTCATCTACGCGAGAGGAATCCTGTTACAAATATGAATACTATATCATACACATATTTAGCAGGCGAGGCTCCAAGTTCGTCATGGAACTAGGGATGAGGTGGGAAGGTTTATTGTGGTCATGTTAATCGTTCCCGAGATGTTACTGAAATGTACCGCATCTATATCAGGAAATGGACCATCAGCCTCGATAACACTCCTCAAAACCTTCGGGGAGTGTCTTAATCGTTAATACAACAATAATATAAATCACGTTTTATCTTAACGTATTTTCAAATCTTTTTTGGCGAATTGGCTAGATTGGCAAAAAACGGCTGAAATAGGCTCAGTTAAATTTCTAGACTAAACTTATTGGCAAAGAAAAAATCGCCAAAGTTCGGCCAAATAATTAACATATTTTATTGAAATGTATCAAAACTATCGGCTAAGTAATTTCATGATTTGTTTTTAAGCTCTTCCAGGAATTTTGCTTTTTTGTAGAATGTATAGTGCTAATCTTTTATAAAATAACAAAACCTTAGAATAGTAATTTCAGTGCAAAGGAAGTTGAGATTTGGTAGATACGATTTTTTTCACATCTGCTAGGATGCGTTTCCTGCAAATAGTAGACTCTTCTAAAAAGCTATGTAACCGAAATGTTACTTTTGTCGTACAAAATCGTACTAACTACATTAATTAATAATTATCAAACTTTTTTATCCTTCAGATCACAAAAATGCAGTTATCAAATCGAAAATGGATGCATCTTTATACGAATTTATCAGATAAGATCATAAGTTATAATATTAAAGCTGCTTTAATAAAGCGACATATCGATATACAAATCATAAATATAAATGAATATTTAGTTTGATAAGAGTGAAGTTATTAATCTAGTTTAAATTGGATTGAAGCTTTACCTACATATTGTAACGAATTTACTGCAAATCCTCTTATTTGCAACCTTCTGCTAAGTTCGAATCACTAAACTGTTGAATAAATAATTCCAATACTTAATAATGCAAAATGGCCTTTATTCAAGTACTTTCAAAATAACACTTCTATTGCTCGACAGATAGCGTGTTTAATCGAAGCTGATTTTAGCGCCTCTACTGTCGCTGCCTTTTATACTCTTTCCTACTATTTCCTCGTTGCATCTTCTAGGCGCTTCTGTTCTAGAATCTACTAGTTGGTAATCTGTTATAATTATAACTACAGATGTACGTGTATAGCTCTCATATGCGTGTGTGTTTGTGAGCGACACTTCCACAATTATAATTGCATATCTCAGATAAGATATCTGCATGTGTTTGTTGCTTCTCCGCTGCGTGTACGTACATATGTGTAGACATAATGATTGAATTATTGATGTGCATTTACGTCACTGCTTAGCATCGGCTTAGAGATGACAGTACCCCTTAGTGTTGCTAATATTCGTTACACTGCCCTCCACCTAAGTCTGATCGTCCTGATCAGACAAATCTCTCCATCTAAACGCTGCCAGCCTTTCCAAATAGACCACTTTCATTTTGGTTCGTGGTTTACCGATGGTTTGTATGCGGTACACTACATCGTTGATTCGTTTTACAACTTTGTATGGGCCTTCCCAATTACACTTCAATTTCGGGGACAAACCTTTTTTTCGTTGTGAGTTGTATAACAGCACCAAATCTCCTTCCTGATCGTATCTGGCTTTCATCTTGTCACTCATAATCTTTGTTCGTTGCCTTTTCAGATCGGATATTTCTCTCAGCTCTTCTTCCAAATCACCAGTGGATTTCTTGACATTTCTCTCCGCATCGGCATCTATCCCAAACTTCAAATCAGCTCACAGTCTAAGGTCATTGCCAAAAATTACTTTTGCAGGGGTTTGACCCGTTGTCTCATGCACTGCTGATCGGTAAGCCATCAAGAATAATGGTATGCGGGTATCCCACTCTTTATGGGACTTGTCCACTACTTTCCTTAAGTGCTTCTCCAATTTTCTATTGAATCGTTCCACCATACCATCGGACTGAGGATGCAATGCAGTTGCTCGTGTTTTTCGAATGCCCAATGATTTACACATTTCCTGGAATACAGCTGATTCGAAATTCCTGCCTTGGTCACAATGTAACTCCATTGGTACACCATAACTTGCAACCCAATTGTTTATAAACACTTCTGCTACAGTTTCCGCTTCTTGTTTTGGGATTGGGTATACCTCTGGCCATTTGCTGAAATAATCCATAACAACCAGTACATATTTGTTTCCGCAGTTGCTAGTAGGAAATGGACCTGCAACATCCATAGGAATCCATTCAAATGGCACACCTGAGTTATATTGCTTCACCTGGCCATGACTTCGGGTTTTGGGCCCTTTCGGTCTGCTGCAAACCTCGCAGTTCGCAATCCACTCAGTGACCGACTGACGGCAACCAACCCAATAGAATCTCTGTTTAGTCTTCTCTATCGTCTTCGTGATTCCAAGATGACCTCCGCTTGGACCATTATGCAGCTCGCCGAGCACGTCAGGAATCCTCTTTCTGGGAACAACTACCAGTTTCTTTTTTCTTTGACCATCCTCACTCTCCCATACTCGATGCAAGCAACCGGATATCAATTCTAAACTGTTCCACTGTGCCCAATAGGACTTCGCAATGGGATTCTCTGCTGACATCTCCTCTCTGCTTGGTCTTTCGTTTCGTTCGAGCCCTTGCATATCATGTGACAGATCTGTATCTTCTAGCTGACACTTCCTTAGTTGTTCCTTGTCCCATTCATCCGTACACGTTATAGTCATTAGCCGGACATCTATAATGTCTTCTTTAGCCTCGGCCTTTTAACAGTGCTTGCATTCCAAACTACATGGTCTTCGTGACGTTGCATCGGCATTTCCATGGGTACTACCTTTCCAATGCTCAATGGAAAAGTCATAGCTTTGTAGTCGCTCGATCCACCGTGCCAATTGTCCTTCCGGATAACGGAACTGCAGAAGCCATTTTAACGCTGTGTGATCTGTCCTGACACGGAATCGCTGGTTGTAGAGGTAATGTTTAATGCACTCTACCAATGCCAACAGCTCTCTCCGCGTAACGCAGTAGTTCCTCTCTGGTTTTCCAATCGAACGGCTGTAATATGCAACTACCTTCTCCTGTCCATCGACCAGTTGTGATAAAACGCCTCCTATAGCATATCCACTCGCATCTGTATCTAGAATAAATATTGCTCCTGGAATCGGATATGCTAACATTGGGGCAGTGCACAACCGCTCCTTCAATGTTTGGAAAGCCACTTCTTGCTCCTTCTTCCAGCTTTAAGCTTTATTATACTCAGTTGAGCAGAGCTCACAGAGTATATTAACTTTGATTGGATAACGGTTGGTTGTACAGGTATAAAGGAATCGAGATAGATATAGACTTCCATATATCAAAATCATCAGTATCGAAAAAAAATTCGATTGAGCCATGTCCGTCCGTCCGTCTGTCCGTTAACACGATAACTTGAGTAAATTTTGAGGTATCTTGATGAAATTTGGTACGTAGCTTCCTGGGTACTCATCTCAGATCGCTATTTAAAATGAACGATATCGGACAATAACCACGCCCACTTTTTCGATATCGAAAATTTCGAAAAATCGAAAAAGTGCGATAATTCCTTACCAAATACGGATAAAGCGATGAAACTTGGTAGGTGAGTTGAACTTATGACGCAGAATAGAAAAATAGTAAAATTTTGGACAATGGGCGTGGCACCGCCCACTTTTAAAAGAAGGTAATTTAGAAGTTTTGCAAGCTTTAATTTGGCAGTCGTTGAAGATATCATGATGAAATTTGGCAGGAACGTTACACTTATTACTATATGCCTGCTCAATAAAAATTAGCAAAATCGGAGAACTACCACGCCCACTTTTAAAAATTTTTTTTTTTTAAATTCAAATTTAAAAAAAGAAAAGTTAATATCTTTACAGTATATAAGTAAATTAAGTCAACATTCAACTCCAGTAATGATATGGTGCAACAAAATACAAAAATAAAAGAAAATTTCAAAATGGGCGTGGCTCCGCCGTTTTTCATTTAACTTGTCTAGGATACTTTTAATGCCATAAGTCGAACAAAAATTTACCAATCCTTGTGAAATTTGGTAGAGGCTTAGATTCTAGGACGATAACTGTTTTCTGTGAAAAAGGGCGAAATCAGTTGAAGCCACGCCCAGTTTTTATACACAGTCGACCGTCTGTCCTTCCGCTCGGCCGTTAACACGATAACTTGAGCAAAAATCGATATATCTTTACTAAACTCAGTTGACGTACTTATCTGAACTCACTTTGTATTGGTGTAAAAAGTGGCCGAAATCCGACTATGACCACGCCCACTTTTTCGATATCGAAAATTACGAAAAATGAAAAAAAAATGCCATAATTATATACCAAATACGAAAAAAGGGATGAAACATGGTAATTGTATTGATCTATTGACGCAAAATATAACTTTAGAAAAAAACTTGGTAAAAATGTTGTGACACCTACCATATTAAGTAGAAGAAAATGAAAAAGTTTTGCAGGGCGAAATCAAAAGCCCTTGGAATCTTGGAAGGAATACTGTTCGTGGTATTACATATATAAATAAATTAGCGGTACCCGACAGATGATGTTCTGGATCACCCTGGTCCACATTTTTGTCGATATCTCGGAAACGCCTTTACATATACAACTAAGGGCCACTCCCTTTTAAAACCCTCATTAATACCTTAAATTTGATACCCATATCGTACAAACACATTCTAGAGTCACCCCTGGTCCACGTTTATGGCGATATCTCGAAAAGGCGTCCACATATAGAACTAAGGCCCACTCCTTTTTAAAATACTCATTAACACCTTTCATTTGATACCCATATCGTACAAACAAATTCTAGAGTCGCCCCTGGTCCACCTTTATGGCGATATTTCGAAAAGGCGTCCACCTTAAGAACTAAGGCCCACGCCCTTTTAAAATACTCATTAACACCTTTTATTTGATACCCATATCGTACAAACAAATTCTAGAGTCACCCCTGGTCCACGTTTATGGCGATATCTCGAAAAGGCATCCACCTATAGAACTAAGGCCCACGCCCTTTTAAAATACTCATTAACACCTTTCATTTGTTACCCATATAGTACAAACAAATTCTAGAGTCAGCCCTGGTCCACGTTTATGGTGATATCTCGAAAAGGCGTCCACATATAGAACTAAGGCCCACTCCTTTTAAAATACTCATTAACACCTTTCATTTGATACCCGTATCATACAAACAAATTCTAGAGTCACCCCTGGTCCACCTTTATGGCGATATTTCGAAAAGGCGTCCACCTATAGAACTAAGGCGCACGCCCTTTTAAAATACTCATTAACACCTTTCATTTGATACCCATATCGTACAAACAAATTCTAGAGTCACCCCTGGTCCACCTTTATGGCGATATCTCGAAAAGGCGTCCACCTATAGAACTAAGGCCCACGCCCTTTTAAAATGATACCCGACAGATGATGTTCTGGATCATCCTGGTCCACATTTTGGTCGATATCTCGAAAACGCCTTCACATATACAACTAACTCCCCTTTAAAACCCTCATTAATACCTTTAATTTGATACCCACATCGTACAAACACATTCTAGAGTCACCCCTGGTCCACGTTTATGGCGATATCTCGAAAAGGCGTCCACAAATAGAACTAAGGCCCACTCCTTTTTAAAATACTCATTAACACCTTTCATTTGATACCCATATCTTACAAACAAATTCTAGAGTCGCCGCTGGTCCACCTTTATGGCGTTATTTCGAAAAGGCGTCCACCTTAAGAACTAAGGCCCACTCCCTTTTAAAATACTCATTAACACCTTTCATTTGATACCCATATCGTACAAAAAATTCTAGAGTCACCCCTGGTCCACGTTTATGGCGATATCTCGAAAAGGCATCCACCT
Source organism: Eurosta solidaginis (assembly GCF_040869045.1). Classification (NCBI taxonomy): domain Eukaryota; kingdom Metazoa; phylum Arthropoda; class Insecta; order Diptera; family Tephritidae; genus Eurosta; species Eurosta solidaginis. Next base: position 302,496,675 of record NC_090319.1, on the reverse strand, counting down.
ATAGAACTAAGGCCCACGCCCTTTTAAAATACTCATTAACACATTTCATTTGATACCCATATAGTACAAACAAATTCTAGAGTCAGCCCTGGTCCACGTTTATGGCGATATCTCGAAAAGGCGTCCACATATAGAACTAAGGCCCACTCCTTTTTAAAATACTCATTAACACCTTTCATTTGATACCCATATCATACAAACAAATTCTAGAGTCACCCCTGGTCCACCTTTATGGCGATATTTCGAAAAGGCGTCCACCTATAGAACTAAGGCGCACGCCCTTTTAAAATACTCATTAACACCTTTCATTTGATACCCATATCGTACAAACAAATTCTAGAGTCACCCCTGGTCCACCTTTATGGCGATATCTCGAAAAGGCGTCCACCTATAGAACTAAGGCCCACGCCCTTTTAAAATACTCATTAACACTTTTCATTTGATACCCATATTGTACAAACGCATTCTAGAGTCAACCCTGGTCCACTTTTATAACGATATTCCGAAAAGGCGTCCACCTATAGAACTAAGGCCCACTCCCTTTTAAAACACTTATTAACACCTTTCGTTTGATACCCATATTGTACAAACGCATTCTAAAGTCAACCCTGGTCCACTTTTATAACGATATTCCGAAAAGGCGTCCACCTATAGAACTAAGGCCCACTCCCTTTTAAAACACTTATTAACACCTTTCGTTTGATACCCATATTGTACAAACGCATTCCAGAGTCAACCCTGGTCCACTTTTATAACGATATTCCGAAAAGGCGTCCACCTATAGAACTAAGGCCCACTCCGTTTTAAAACACTTATTAACACCTTTCGTTTGATACCCATATTGTACAAACGCATTCTAGAGTCAACCCTGGTCCACTTTTATAACGATATTCCGAAAAGGCGTCCACCTATAGAACTAAGGCCCACTCCGTTTTAAAACACTTATTAACACCTTTCGTTTGATACCCATATTGTACAAACGCATTCTAGAGTCAACCCTGGTCCACTTTTATAACGATATTCCGAAAAGGCGTCCACCTATAGAACTAAGGCCCACTCCCTTTTAAAACACTTATTAACACCTTTCGTTTGATACCCATATTGTACAAAAGCATTCTAAAGTCAACCCTGGTCCACTTTTATAACGATATTCCGAAAAGGCGTCCACCTATAGAACTAAGGCCCACTCCGTTTTAAAACACTTATTAACACCTTTCGTTTGATACCCATATTGTACAAACGCATTCTAGAGTCAACCCTGGTCCACTTTTATAACGATATTCCGAAAAGGCGTCCACCTATAGAACTAAGGCCCACTTCCTTTTAAAACACTTATTAACACCTTTCGTTTGATACCCATATTGTACAAACGGATTCTAAAGTCAACCCTGGTCCACTTTTATAACGATATTCCGAAAAGGCGTCCACCTATAGAACTAAGGCCCACTCCGTTTTAAAACACTTATTAACACCTTTCGTTTGATACCCATATTGTACAAACGCATTCTAAAGTCAACCCTGGTCCACTTTTATAACGATATTCAGAAAAGGCGTCCACCTATAGAACTAAGGCCCACTCCGTTTTAAAACACTTATTAACACCTTTCGTTTGATACCCATATTGTACAAACGCATTCTAGAGTCAACCCTGGTCCACTTTTATAACGATATTCCGAAAAGGCGTCCACCTATAGACCTAAGGCCCACTCCCTTTTAAAACACTTATTAACACCCTTCGTTTGATACCCATATTGTACAAAAGCATTCTAAAGTCAACCCTGGTCCACTTTTATAACGATATTCCGAAAAGGCGTCCACCTATAGAACTAAGGTCCACTCCGTTTTAAAACACTTATTAACACCTTTCGTTTGATACCCATATTATACAAACGCATTCTAGAGTCAACCCTGGTCCACTTTTATAACGATATTCCGAAAAGGCGTCCACCTATAGAACTAAGGCCCACTCCGTTTTAAAACACTTATTAACACCTTTCGTTTGATACCCATATTGTACAAACGCATTCTAGAGTCAACCCTGGTCCACTTTTATAAAGATATTCCGAAAAGGCGTCCACCTATAGAACTAAGGCCCACTCCGTTTTAAAACACTTATTAACACCTTTCGCTTGATACCCATATTGTACAAACGCATTCTAGAGTCAACCCTGGTCCACTTTTATAACGATATTCCGAAAAGGCGTCCACCTATAGAACTAAGGCCCACTCCGTTTTAAAACACTTATTAACACCTTTCGTTTGATACCCATATTGTACAAACGCATTCTAAAGTCAACCCTGGTCCACTTTTATAACGATATTCCGAAAAGGCGTCCACCTATAGAACTAAGGCCCAATCCGTTTTAAAACACTTATTAACACCTTTCGTTTGATACCCATATTGTACAAACGCATTCTAGAGTCAACCCTGGTCCACTTTTATAACGATATTCTAACGAACTAAGGCCCACTCCGTTTTAAAACACTTATTAACACCTTTCGTTTGATACCCATATTGTACAAACGCATTCTAAAGTCAACCCTGGTCCACTTTTATAACGATATTCCGAAAAGGCGTCCACCTATAGAACTAAGGCCCACTCCGTTTTAAAACACTTATTAACACCTTTCGTTTGATACCCATATTGTACAAACGCATTCTAGAGTCAACCCTGGTCCACTTTTATAACGATATTCTAACGAACTAAGGCCCACTCCGTTTTAAAACACTTATTAACACCTTTCGTTTGATACCCATATTGTACAAACGCATTCTAAAGTCAACCCTGGTCCACTTTTATAACGATATTCCGAAAAGGCGTCCACTTATAGAACTAAGGCCCACTCCGTTTTAAAACACTTATTAACACCTTTCGTTTGATACCCATATTGTACAAACGCATTCTAGGGTCAACCCTGGTCCACTTTTATAACGATATTCCGAAAAGGCGTCCACCTATAGAACTAAGGCCCACTCCGTTTTAAAACACTTATTAACACCTTTCGCTTGATACCTATATTGTACAAACGCATTCTAGAGTCAACCCTGGTCCACTTTTATAACGATATTCCGAAAAGGCGTCCACCTATAGAACTAAGGCCCACTCCGTTTTAAAACACTTATTAACACCTTTCGCTTGATACCTATATTGTACAAACGCATTCTAAAGTCAACCCTGGTCCACTTTTATAACGATATTCCGAAAAGGCGTCCACCTATAGAACTAAGGCCCACTCCGTTTTAAAACACTTATTAACACCTTTCGTTTGATACCCATATTGTACAAACGCATTCTAGAGTCAACCCTGGTCCACTTTTATAACGATATTCCGAAAAGGCGTCCACCTATAGAACTAAGGCCCACTCCGTTTTAAAACACTTATTAACACCTTTCGTTTGATACCCATATTGTACAAACGCATTCTAGAGTCAACCCTGGTCCACTTTTATAACGATATTCCGAAAAGGCGTCCACCTATAGAACTAAGGCCCACTCCGTTTTAAAACACTTATTAACACCTTTCGCTTGATACCTATATTGTACAAACGCATTCTAAAGTCAACCCTGGTCCACTTTTATAACGATATTCCGAAAAGGCGTCCACCTATAGAACTAAGGCCCACTCCGTTTTAAAACACTTATTAACACCTTTCGTTTGATACCCATATTGTACAAACGCATTCTAGAGTCAACCCTGGTCCACTTTTATAACGATATTCCGAAAAGGCGTCCACCTATAGAACTAAGGCCCACTCCGTTTTAAAACACTTATTAACACCTTTCGCTTGATACCTATATTGTACAAACGCATTCTAAAGTCAACCCTGGTCCACTTTTATAACGATATTCCGAAAAGGCGTCCACCTATAGAACTAAGGCCCACTCCGTTTTAAAACACTTATTAACACCTTTCGTTTGATACCCATATTGTACAAACGCATTCTAGAGTCAACCCTGGTCCACTTTTATAACGATATTCCGAAAAGGCGTCCACCTATAGAACTAAGGCCCACTCCGTTTTAAAACACTTATTAACACCTTTCGTTTGATACCCATATTGTACAAACGCATTCTAAAGTCAACCCTGGTCCACTTTTATAACGATATTCCGAAAAGGCGTCCACCTATAGAACTAAGGCCCAATCCATTTTAAAACACTTATTAACACCTTTCGTTTGATACCCATATTGTACAAACGCATTCTAGAGTCAACCCTGGTCCACTTTTATAACGATATTCTAACGAACTAAGGCCCACTCCGTTTTAAAACACTTATTAACACCTTTCGTTTGATACCCATATTATACAAACGCATTCTAAAGTCAACCCTGGTCCACTTTTATAACGATATTCCGAAAAGGCGTCCACCTATAGAACTAAGGCCCACTCCGTTTTAAAACACTTATTAACACCTTTCGTTTGATACCCATATTGTACAAACGCATTCTAGAGTCAACCCTGGTCCACTTTTATAACGATATTCCGAAAAGGCGTCCACCTATAGAACTAAGGCCCACTCCCTTTTAAAACACTTATTGACACCTTTCGTTTGATACCCATATTGTACAAACGCATTCTAAAGTCAACCCTGGTCCACTTTTATAACGATATTCCGAAAAGGCGTCCACCTATAGAACCAAGGCCCACTCCGTTTTAAAACACTTATTAACACCTTTCGTTTGATACCCATATTGTACAAACGCATTCTAAAGTCAACCCTGGTCCACTTTTATAACGATATTCCGAAAAGGCGTCCACCTATAGAACTAAGGCCCACTCCGTTTTAAAACACTTATTAACACCTTTCGTTTGATACCCATATTGTACAAACGCATTCTAGAGTCAACCCTGGTCCACTTTTATAACGATATTCCGAAAAGGCGTCCACCTATAGAACTAAGGCCCACTCCCTTTTAAAACACTTATTAACACCTTTCGTTTGATACCCATATTGTACAAACGCATTCTAAAGTCAACCCTGGTCCACTTTTATAACGATATTCCGAAAAGGCGTCCACCTATAGAACTAAGGCCCACTCCGTTTTAAAACACTTATTAACACCTTTCGTTTGATACCCATATTGTACAAACGCATTCTAAAGTCAACCCTGGTCCACTTTTATAACGATATTCCGAAAAGGCGTCCACCTATAGAACTAAGGCCCACTCCGTTTTAAAACACTTATTAACACCTTTCGTTTGATACCCATATTGTACAAACGCATTCTAAAGTCACCCCTGGTCCACTTTTATAACGATATTCCGAAAAGGCGTCCACCTATAGAACTAAGGCCCACTCCCTTTCAAAATACTCATTAACACCTTTCATTTGATACCCATATAGTACAAACAAATTCTAGAGTCACCCCTGGTCCACCTTTATGGCGATATCTCGAAACGGCGTCCATCTATAGAACTTAGGCCCACGCCCTTTTAAAATACTCATTAATACCTTTCATTTGATACCCATATCGTACAAAATAAATTCTAGAGTCACCCCTGGTCCACCTTTATGGCGATATCTCGAAAAGGCGTCCACCTATAGAACTTAGGCCCACTCCCTTTTAAAATTATCATTAACACATTTCATTTGATACCCATATCGTACAAACAAATTCTAGAGTCAGGCCTGGTCCACCTTTATGGCGATATCCCTAATTGGCGTCCATCTATAGAACTATGGTCCACTTCCTCTTAAAATACTCTTTAATACCTTCCATTTGATACACATGTCATACAAACACATTCCAGGGTTACCCTAGGTTCTTTTTACAATATGGTGATTTTCCCCTACTTTGTCTCCACAGCTCTCAACTGAGTATGTAATGTTCGGTTACACCCGAACTTAACCTTCCTTACTTGTTTCTTGTAAGCTCATGGAGGCTATGGGCTACGCTGGAAAAATTTGGTACAAATCGGCGGTAATATGTGCACAGCCCAAGGAAACTTCTTAATTCATGTAGGTTCTGTGGTCTTGGCCAATCCTTTACATCCTTTATCTTTTCGTTCGCAGTGCAGATGCCCTCTGTCGTTACCTTGTGACCCAAATAATTTACTTCCTTTTTAAACAGCGCACACTTTTTGGGAGTTAACTTCAGACCAGCGCCAGCTATTCTCTGGAAAACTTCCTCCAAGTTCTTAAAATGTTCATCAAAGTTCTTGCCCAATACGATGATGTCGTCCAGGTACACCAAGCATGTTTTCCAATGTAGACCTTTCAGTACCTGGTCCATGAGTCTCTTAAAAGTAGCTCGTGCATTACAAAGTCCAAAAGGCATCACTGTAAATTGCCAAAGACCATCACCGACACTGAAGGCTGTTTTCTCTTTATCTTCCTCCTTTACCTCAACTTGTCAGTAGCCGCTTTTCAAGTCCAGTGTGGAAAACCATTTCGTACCAGATAGCAAGTCCAGAGTGTCGTCAATTCTTGGCAATGGGTAGCTATCCTTTTTCGTAACGTCATTCAACTTCCCGTAGTCCACGCAAAACCTCATTTTTCCATCCTTCTTCTTTACAGGTACTACAGGTGAGCTCCATAGGCTAGCTGATGGTTCGATGACGCCACTGTCGCTAATTTCTTGTATGATTTGACTGAAAGCTTCCCGCTTCGCCAGTGGAACACTACGTGGAGCTTGACGGATCGGCCTCGCATCTCCAGTGTCAATTTGATGTTTCACAACGTTGGTGCGGCCTGGTTTGGAACCATCCTGTTCAAATATGTTCGCGTTATTTAGGAGCAGCTGGAGAAGATGAGTGATGTGGCAAAGCAGTCACTGACTGTGGCGCTGATTGATCGTAGCAGTCCTTTCGGACAAATGACTACTGAATGGTGGAAATCTGTGGAAAGGGAGCTTATTAGCTTAATGCTTAAGATGATGCGGGAACAACCAAGTAAGCCCCTTCCAACCTTTGATTCGGGGGGATGGTATAATGGTGTGAAGATGATAGCGTGCGACAATATCGCGAGCTTGCGGTGGCTGGAGGAAGTGGTTCCAAACCTCTAAAGGCAAGGCACGAACGCGCGGTTTGAGGTGGTGGATAAAGCGCAAATCTCCACGGTACCAAAAGTTAAGGTATGGATACCATGCGTGATGAAGTCGGTGGATACACTGCGACTTCTGCAGAACTAGAATCCGAACATACCGACACAGGATTGGAAGGTACTTACTGTATCTCAGCCTACCGAGGATGGTCAGTTCTACATCTTCCAAATAAACAAGCAGGCGGAGGATATTTTGTAAACGCAGCTTGGCAAAATGTCCTTGGGCACTTGCAAAATTTACATGCGACTCAGGAAAAGAAGTCCCGAGGATAGAAACCCTAACATGCTAGAGGTGGGCGAAGTCGAAAATGACCTCAAAATCCTAAGGGAAAAAAGACAGTTGGAGGTCCCCGACGTCACCACGAACGTGCTAGAAGAGGACCAACCGCAAAATGGTGCTCTGACTCGACCAGAGGAACACCCGGCACAACAGTCACGAGAGGGTGAAGGGAGCCTCGAATACTCTAAACCAAAAGGGCAAGGGGAGGACGGCGACGTCAAGACGAAGGTGCTGGAGGGGGACAAACAGCCCAATGGTGCTGCGAGTCCTCCTAACCCTTGAGGAGGGTTCGTTTGACGTGGCGTTGATCCAGGAGCCGTGGCTTTCATCGGGAGGAAAGGTTTCTGGACTTAGCGCGCGCGGGTTTGGCTACGCGCAAACGAAAGGACGGGTGCGAGCTGTAGTAATGGTAAGGAAACAGCTGCATTCATATATGCTGCCTAATTACACCACTGAGGATATCGTAGCGGTGGCCGTTGAGTAAAAGAATAAGCAGGCATTTATCCGGGCGTCCTGCTGCATGGCCCATGCTGCGGAGGCTCCACTGATGGAGTGTAAAATGCTAGTACAGGAGGAAGGGCGCAAAGGGCGGTTGGTCATAGGCGCAGATGCAAATGCGCACCACAATGCGTGGGGAGGTGCAGGTTCGAACGAGAGAGGCGAATCTCTATTTTGTTACATCCTGCAAACCAATTTTCAGATAGCCAACAGGGGAAATGTCCCTACATACATTGGTCCAACATCCAGTAATGTTCTGGATATTACATCGAGCTCCGAGCGTGATATATCAAGGTATGATTGGATGGTTCTTGATAGACCATCCTTCTCCGACCATGCGTATATCAGCTTCAGCATCCTCCTAAAGAGGGTAGAGAAGGGAGGAACCTTTAGAAAACCTAGGTCAACGAACCGGACTAAATTCCACAAACATGTAGAAACAAAACTGGGACCACCCAAAGAGGTTGCTAATGTAGAGGGACTGAAGGAGTCGAATGAATTCCTAACAAGGACGCTTATGACTGCGTATAACAAAGCTTGCCCTCTAAGAAGATTCAGAGGAAAAGCAAAGCCGCCATGGTGGAGCATTGAGCTGAGTCTTCTAAGAAGACAGGTAAAAGAAATGTTTAAGCTCGCAAAGACCAAGGAAGGGAAGCGTGTCGGGACGAGTACAGGGATCTACTGAGGATCTACAAGCGTGAAATTACCAGGGCGAAGAGAAACTCATGGAAAAGTGTCTGTACGGACATAGAGTACTCCAGCGAAACAGCAAATGGGTGCAAATGGCGGACGATACATGTGTACACCGATGGTTCTAAAATAGTGGAAGGAGTAGGGTCTGCGGTATTCTGCGCTGATCCGGAAATAAGCAGATCCTACAGGCTGCCGGATTACTGTAGTGTTTTCCAAGCGGAAATATTAGCCGTAACCAAAGCAGTAGAAACCCTGGAAGAGAATAGCTTAAGTTGCAAACGTGTTAACTTTTATATTGACAGTCAAGCAGCAATTAAGGCAATAAACTCGCATAGCACAGCATCTAAATGCGTGTTAGAGTGTAAGCAGTCTCTGGGGAGAATCGGGACAGGGAGAAGCATACATCTGTATTGGGTCCCAGGGCATATGGGAATAGATGGGAATGAAAAAGCGGACGAACTAGCTAAAAAGGGCGCATCCCTTGAAGCTTGCTCCGTAGACGTCCCAATTAGATTGGGCGAGATTAAGCGAAGCCGAGAGGTGCACATGATCGACCAAGCGGGAAGGGCGTGGGTTCAAGCGCGGGGCTGTAAAGTGTCAAAGATTCTGTGTAGGTCTTACAACCTTAGACTAACACAGTTGCTTCTATCATTAAAAAGAGAGGACTGTATACTCATGACGGGTATTTTGACTGGACACTGCCTTCTGGCGTCACATGCCTTTAAATTAGACTTGGTAAGTGATAGCAGATGTAAGAAGTGCGGGTTGGAGGAGGAAACGTTCGAGCACGTTCTGTGCTCGTGCCCTGCACCTGTCAGGCTAAGACTCCAGCTATTAGGAGTGATACAGCTGTCCGCAGCAAGTGACTTAAGTCCGTGGAAGCTTCTAGTATTTGCCAAGAGGACGGAGTTATTTTATAACACAGGTCCTGGTTTTTGATAGGGTTTTTCAGTTTGGTCGTTAAAACAAACTTTTGTCAACACTACGGACTCAATCAGTCTATGGTCCTCATGGACCGGCCAGTTCAACCTAACCAAACCTAGGAGCAGCTGTTTTGCCTTACCCTGATAGGCTTCGTCTAGCCCCTGCGTCCATGCCGTGATGTCTTTTGAAAGATCAGTATTACAAGATGAAATGTGTTCCTGGAGCTGTTCACAGTTAATAGCTACTTCAGCCTCTTGGCATCTTCCCAAAATAAACCCTCTGGTCAAATTGAGTGGTGACTTGAACTCATTGAGTCCTCTTACCGGAACACGTCCATCTTGTTTTGTCATAGCCAGGGTTTTTCCTACAAGTATGCTCAGTGCTGATTTGTTTGCTGCTTCGACAACCCACAATTTCTTTGTCCCACAATCTCCATCAACCTTTGCCCAGATGACTGCTTCGGATTTTGGTGGTATTTGCTGACTCTCTTCCACCAGCACTCGTTTACTGCTGTAGCCTCTCTCGTAGTCGAAATTAAGTGGCACATCCATGTTCTTATATCGCATCGTCTTGCTTTGCATATCGATCTTGATGCCTTGGTCGATTAAAATGTCCACTCCAATTATGATCTCATCAACAATCTCTGCCACTATAAAATTGTGTAGTACCGTGACGTTCCCAATTGCTACTTCACATGCTACTTCTCCAATTACCTGGTGTCCTCTCCCGTGGCTGGACGTAATCTCGCTCCAAGCAATGGTCTTATCTTCTTGTTGACTAAACTGATCGAATGATAGAATGGGATGCACCCGTATCTACAGTCAGTAAACGTTCCTTTCCATCCACCTCCGACAGCAAGATTGCTTGACCTTCTTCCAATTTGCGAGATAGAGATTATGGGGCATTCAATTGAGGGAGCCAGCTGTCGCCCCTTGCGTCTGACTCCCTTTTAGTTTAACGATTGAGTGGACTTGGAGATTTGCTCATCTCTTTCAGCTCTGCGTTTACGACCACCCACATTGTTGGAACTGTTAGGGTTGGTGTTGCAATAACGCGCAATGTGCCCTGGATTTCCAAACTTAAAACATTTAACTGCGTACCCTTCAATGCTTCCAAAATTGTGTCTACCCAGTCTGGCCTTTCCACTTCCACTCGATGAGCTTTGTATGCGGGCTTACTCAAAACCGACGCTGTTTCTTGAGTCAGTGCATGGGATACCGTTTCTGCGAATGTGGGTTTTGGGTTTGCATATGTCGCTCGCTTCGTTTATACGTCCCGTATGCCATTTATAAAACTCTGGATTTTTACCCTCTCGGTGTACTCTACGGGTGCGTCCGCATTTGAGCCAACTTTTCAACATCCGAAGCAAACTCTTGCAAAGTCTCATTAGCTTTTTGGTAACGGTTTTGCAATTCTATTTGATATATCTGTTTCCTGTGTTCGCTTCCGTACCGTCGTTCTACAGCAACCATCAATGCGTCATAACTGTTCAGTTCGTACTCTGGAATAGTCTGTAAGATTTCGGCAGCTGGTCCTTTCAATGCTACGAAGAGTGCAGCAACTTTATGTTCAGCATTCCAGCTGTTCACTGTTGCGGTCTTCTCAAATTGTAGCTTAAAGACCTGGAAAGGAACAGAACCGTCAAAGGATGGTGTTTTTACCTATGGATTAATCGTTAAAACTGCTGGGCGATTTAGTTGAAACTGCTCGATACGTCGTCTCAAAGCATCCACCTCGGCCTCGATTTTTTCCTCAAACAGAAAAATTTTGTATCCTGGGCCTCCAGCTTCGATGTTACCCTTATCTCCTGTGCTTCCAGCTGCGAGGATATGCGGGCCTCCTGTGCTTTCAACTGCCCAGCCAACTGAGATGTCATATATGTCTTTTGCTCTTCCAGTTGAGATGCCATATATGTTTTCTGTTCTTCCAGTTGAGTTTCCATCTAGGATGTAATCTGTGTCGACATTTCTGACACACGCGTTTCTTGTGCTTCAATCTTCGATGTAATCTGTGTCGACATTTCTGACATACGCGTTTCTTATGCTTCAATCTTCGATGTTATTTCTGACAACATTTCTGACATTTGTGGCGACATTGATGTTCTGTCGATGTTTGTGCAGATATTGCAGCCAAAATCATGTTCAAGTCTGTGCTCGTAACTGTCTACGATGTTTCGTTTTTCTCTTCAATTTTTGTTGTTATTTCGTCCCCATCAGGATAAAAGACGTACTCGTCCACATCAATTCCTTGCGACTCCATTACCTCTCGTAGCCGTGCTTGAAGTTCGATCTTATTGCCGGTTGTATTCAATCCACAGCCGGTTGTTTTCTCCAACTCCTTTTTCAGTTGCTGGATCCTCAATTCACTCAACTTTGCCATGTCCAAGGTGTATTCCCAATCTTCGGAAATCAACAATTCCTCTTCTGACACCAATTGTAATGAATTTACTGCAAATCCTCTTATTTGCAACCTTCTGCTAAGTTCGAATCACTAAACTGTTGAATAAATAATTCCAATATTTACTAATGCAAAATGGCCTTTATTCAAGTACTTTCAAAATAACACTTCTATTGCTCGACAGATAGCGTGCTTAATCGAAACTGATTTTAGCGCCTCTACTGTCGCTGCCTTTTATACTCTTTGATATCCTCGTTGCATCTTCTAGGGTCTTCTGTTCTAGAATCTACTAGTTATAATAAATAAATCGTCTAGTCTACTAGTTGGTTATCTGTTATAATTATAACTACAGATGTACGTGTATAGCTCTCATATGCTCACTTCCACAATTATAATTGCATATCTCAGAAAAGATATCTGCATGTGTTTGTGCGTTGCTTCTCCGCTGCGTGTACGTACATATGTGTAGACATAATGATTGAATTATTGATGTGCATTCACGTCACTGCTTAGCATCGGCTTAGAGATGACAGTACCCCTTAGTGTTGCTATATTCGTTACAATATTGTAACGAATTTACTGAAATTCCGCTTATTCCAAATCTTCTGCTAACGTTCGAATAACTAAACTGTTGAATAAATAACTCCACTTTTCAATAATGCAAAATGGCCTTTATTAAAGTACTTCACAATAACACTTATACTTCGCAACTGATAGCTTGCTTAAATCAAACTGATTTTCGTGCCTCAACTGTTGCTGCTTTTTATACTGTTTGGTTTCCTCGTTGACATATTTCTAGGCGCTTCTATTTCTAGAATTTACTAGTTAGTTATCAGCTATAAAATTACCAACTACAACTACGTTTATAGCTTCTCATATCCGCGTGTATATGTGAGTGATACTTGCACAAATGATTGCATACTTTCGGGAGTATCTCAGATAAGATATATGCATGTGTTTGTGCATCTCTCTCCGCTGCGTGTACGTACATATGTGATTGATTCGTTTATTTAGATACAAGTGACTGCCTGTTTTATTGTTGTTGTGGCTTCATTTACTTAGCATCAGACTAGTGATGTGAGTATCACTTAAATAAAATAAAAAAAGAGTCACTTAGTGTCACTAATATTCGTCACAATATATTGACCATAGCCGAGCGGGTAGGGGAGTATAATACTGCCGCGTTAGCATGCCTGTCACGAGAGGCGGTAATTCTTTACGAAAGCATGACACTGCTAATACGCGTCCAAAAATACCGAGATAAGTATCAAACGACGCGTCTTGACATCAGTATTAATAATCTGAAAGCGGAAAATAAAACTTTTATTTCGTTCAAAAGATATTAACGAAAAACCGAAAAAGACCTGCGGGACCTCCGAAACCGGGGGTGGTATCCATAGTATTTCTGCGCAGAACACCTTTCTGCGTTGGCGGCCTTCGGCCGCGCTTATAAAAAATTACCCTGGCTGGGTCCAACACCGGTTTGGAGACCAAAACTATATCCGCACAAAACACTTATGTTCACAATTTTTTTTGTGGGTACAACAACATTACAACAACCACATGAAAATCGCCAACTTCAACTGAAAATATCTCCGGACAGAAATAAAATTTTCCGCCTTCGGATTATTGTTCTCGAAATTAATACCCGAGAGGCGATTAAATTCCACAGACCAATAATGTTCGTTCTAGTATGAATTACCAAGACTTTAGTTGAGCAAGGGCTATTGTTTCAGTATTAAGACGTGAGTGAATTCAGTCAGGTCCGGCAAATGATTTTTAAAACAAAACGGACTGTTTCAGGATCCATGGTATGCATGCACAAGAACGTCCCTCGGATCGCCCATTGTTGTTGTTGTTGTTGTTGTTGTAGCAGTGCTTCGCCCCACCTAATAGCTGCAACCGATTACAAATTGTCATCAATATCCTCTAACGGGAGTCCAGGAAAAACTTGCTGTTTCAACAGGAGTGGACCATAATGAAAGGGGTGTTAGAGACGTTGGTTCCACATTACAATTAAAGAGATGGTTGGTGTCATGTGGGGACACATTGCAAGCGGGGCATACATTTTATATGTCGGGGTTGATTCTCGATAGGTAAGAGTTTAACCTGTTACAGTATCCAGAACGAAGTTGAGCTAGAGTAACTCGCGCTTCCCTGGGGAGTATGCGTTCCTCTTCTGCAAGTTTTGGGTACTGCTCTTTGAGTACTGGATTCACCGGGCAATTCCTGGCATAAAGGTCCGACGCCTGTTTGTGGAGTTCACCAAGGACCTGCTTGTGTTTTTTTGCTTCATACGGCTGAGTTCTCAGGTGCCGTATTTCCTCAAAATGCTTACGTAGATGACTCCTTAAGCCCCTAGGCGGTGTTGGCTTATCAATCAGATGTCTGTTGGGATGCCAAGGTTTCTGGGTATTCAACAGGAACTGTTTGGTTGGTTGTTTCTCACCCTGATGTGGAGTTTTCTCGCCTCATTATGTAGATGGTGTTCTGGGGACATAAGAAGACAACTCGTGGCGGTTCTGAGAGCAGTGTTTTGGCAGCCCTGTAGCTTCTTCCAGTGGGTAATTTTTAGCCTTGGCGACCATATAGGCGACGCGTAGCATGCAATCGAGGCAAGGGATTTGAGGATTTTATTACGGCTCTGGATTTTCAGTACAATTGCGGCTGCATGCTCACCAAAATGTAGATCCTGATCAAACGTCACACCCAAGATTTTGGGGTTTGAACAGTCGGTAGCGTAGTACCATCGACGTGGATGTTCAAAATGGTCGACATTTGGGACAGTAACGTGCCATGGTTGACCGTATCAAAAGCTGTTGATAGGTCTAGCGCAACGAGTACTGTTCTATAGTGGGGGTTTTGATTTAAACCGCAATTTATCTCGGTGCTGATGGCATTTAGCGCGGTGGTGGTGCTATGGAGTTTTCTGAAGCCATGCTGATGACAGGCTAGCTGCAAATTTGCTTTGAAGTAGGGGAGCAAAATGGCTTCAAGCGTCTTGGCTACTGGCGATAGGAGAGATATCGGGCGATATGACTTTCCTATGCTAGCTGGCTTCCCAGGCTTTAGTAGCGGGACCATCTTGGCCACTTTCAATTTTTCGGGTATGACAAAGGTGGAAAGAGACAGCTTGAAGACATGTGCAAAATATTTGAGATCCTCTTTCCCTAGGCTTTTAAGCATCGGCATGGCTATGCCGTCTGGGCCCACTGCTTTGGATGATTTAGCATGACCGATGGAATCCTCAACCTCTTTGGCGGTGATGGTAATTGGTGACGCGCTGAATTTATGTTTATGTGCGTGTCTGTTGGCCCTCCGTCTATCTTTGTTGACCGTAGAATGCATTATAAATTGCCGGCAGGAAGCGCTCGCGCATTTTTTCGCATCCGACAGCACTTTGACGCCAATGGCGTTGGAAACTTTATCATTGTGCCTACATGGATTCGATAGGGACTTTACGGTGGATCAAAGTTTAACCACACCGGCAGAGAGGTTACAACCGCTTAGGTGCTCCTCCCATTTCGCCCGCTTGTGTTCATCCACAAGCAATCTGATGCGTTGGTTTATATCTCTTATTTGGGGGTCGCCGGGATCGAGCTGACTAATAAGGTCACGTTCTCTCGCTAATCTTGCGGCCTCCGCCGGGAAGTGGGCCGAATTTCGGGAATGCCACTGGCGGGAATGAAACGAGCCGAGGCGGATTCAATGACCTTGCGGAAAGCACGCTCCCCTTGGCGGGCATCAGTCGGGATAGGGAGGACAGCAAAGCGGTTGTCTGTAAAGGATTTGTATTCATCCCACTTTCCTATTTTAAAGTTTATGAAATTGCGTTTTTCTGTGACGATGAATTCGGCGGTATCCTCGAGCGAAATAAGTATAGGCAGGTGGTCGGATGCCAATGTTACCATCGGCTGCCAGTTGACGCAGTTTACGAGTTCTGCGCTCACGATTGAAATATCCGACGAACTGTGACAGCTTCCTACCATACGTGTGGGGGCGTCACCGTTTATTGTGCAGAACGTCGTTTCTTCTATTTGATCTGCCAACATCTCACCCCTACTGTCAGCCCGCAAGTTTGAATGCCATAGGTCGTGATGGGCATTGAAATCGCCTAAGATAATGCGATTGTTGCCAGTGAGTAAGGTGCTGATATTAGGGCGGTATCCACGGGGGCAACAGGTGGCAGGAGGGATGTATATGTTGATGATTTCTAGGTTTGCATAGCCTGACCGGACAGATAAGCCTTGACGTTCTAAGAGACTGTCCCTGCGGCCGATGTCAGGATCAAATATATGTTATTGCACAGAGTGGTGTATGATAAACGCGAGGACGCCTCGATTTCCGCTCTCCCGATCTTTTCTGTGGACATTATACCCAGAACACGTCTGCAGAGCAGATCTTGCTGTGAGTTTAGTCTCTTGAATCGCAGAAATGCGGATGTTGTGCCGCTCGACTATCTCCGCGATCTTCCCAGTTAATCCATTACAGTTTAACTGCAGAATTCTGAAGTGCATAAGGGGAGACGTCGTCACTCTGGGAGTAAGTGACGGGTGACTACGCCTGAGTTGTGGAAGGCTAGGACGCAACTGCTGTTGTGGCCCTGGGACTGGAGGTCCTTGGGTAAGCATTGAGGTACCCGGTGTAATTGGGCATGCGCCCTGGCAACATGGCGCGATGAAACCCGTCGGGGGGTTGCCGTCGCGGAGGCCAGAACATCTAGGAAAGTGGCACCGTCCATGGCAGGAGCTGCATTGGGCGGATGTCGCAAACATATATATTCTGTGCTGGAAAACGGTGCACAGGGAGGTAGGGACTAAGTCTGTTTCCCTGACCTACACAATTGCTGCCGGAAAAGAGGGAGAAGACGGGGCCAGGGGCTGATGCTCGGCATTGCTCCCGACTCTACTACGGAGATTGTAGGTATGAGTGGGAGCAGCCGTATGAGTTGGTGGCGCCGTGGGGCGCGAGTAGAAGCGGGTACTTGTTGTGGCTTGCTGAGCAGCGGGGCTGCTGAAAAGAGGGGGGGGGGGCACTAAGGAGCAGACTACGGGACGTCCTAGGGCGTGAACAGCAAGGAGCCACACAAATTTATGGAAGTTACGTGCACGTCTGGTTTTGGGATCTAGCCCAGAATAACCTGTCCGATGCAACCATCCCTTACACAAGACACACTGACAAGAGTATGACCGTCCTAAAAAGATTCTTTTCCGGCAGATGCAGCAAAGCCATTTCTCAGGGCCGGGGTCAGGAGACGGACCTGGATTGGGTTCGATACCTTTCCGGAGCAAGAGAATATGGAGCAGCCCCGCTGCAAGAAGCTGCTTGGAGGATGACAATTGGGAGGGACGCAACAAATTAAATGAGGTTATACTGAAATTACAGTCCTTGGTCGGGAAAAATCCCGAGTCGCTCCGGTACATAGAACCGACTGCCTTGGGTCAGCATCTGAACCATATTAACTTAGCATATTAACCAAATATTAGGCGCAACAGTGCTCGGCAAAGTTCGTCAAAGGATCATATCATATTATTGGATTGGTTATCTACAACATTTGGTGAATTGTTTCCTTTATGTTAGGTAGCATTGTTGACCCCATTCCACTGGTATTGCCGGCCTGCCGTAAATTGCAAATTAAAGAAATCATTCCCATGAAGGTTGGACTAGTATCAGGCCCCAAGCTCCGCATGGAACTTGGAGGGTGCGGAGGGAGGGATGGCCTGAAGGTTTTACGTGGCCATATAAATCGTTCCCGAGATGGCCGGGCTAGCACCTTAATGGTGTGTTACCGGAGCGTACCGGATCTGTATCCGGCAAAGCACCATCACTCGGTGAGTAAACTTATCGCTACAACAAGAACAACAACCAGCGATGCTAAAGGAGCTCATATCCATTAAAGCATTGCCCGTTTCCTTAGCGCTACAACGCACCACCGCTGTTCGCCCTCGCCTTTTAGTCACTAAATCGCAATATTACAAGGAACAAGCAATGTGATACCTAAATAAAGTTGGACATGCCCTACGGCGACTATGGAGATCATTCCTGAGGCAATGCACAATTAACCAAACTTCACAAAACCATGAAAAGTTCAGCACAAGTTCCTAAAACAAAGTTAATGAAAATACGAATGTTTTTGTATATAAATACTCAAATATAGGCCGGCTTTTATTTTCAACAATTTTACCAAAGCTCTAGAAACAAAACAAATATTTAACCTTTATTTGTACCCTTACATATAACCACTAACTAAATGTTAATAAAAAAGCTAAAACAGTCAATATTAAATTCACTTTTATATCAATTTTGTGATTTTAGTACTGAGCATCTCCTTTAGTCTACTTCTTCCACAGTTGGTCCACCATAATTTCCACCACCAGACCGTTGACCACAATTACTACCAGTTTGTGGACCACCGCAAACTCGTCTTTTCAGCTGTGGTATTAGCATCTAGCCATTTAATTGCCTCGCTACACTTCTCCAATACTTTGTCCTTATCCGACTGACTTATTTTAGTACCAGCTTCCTCGGCTGTTTGCTTTACGCCAAATATATAACTCTCCAATTGATTACGTGCAGCTATACGTTGACGATGCTTCTCATCTTCGTCAGCATATTTTTCAGCTTCATTTACCATACGATCGATATCGGCCTGAGATAGACGTCCTTTGTCATTTTTTATGGTAATATTATTGGCATTACCAGTGCTCATCTCTTTCGCAGTTACATTCAAAATACCATTTGCATCCAAATCGAATGTGACATCTATATTTTGAGAGAATACGTCTCTCTGCAGCAGGCTTTTATAAAATACCCGACCTCGGTTACCATCCCATAACGGATCCTTATGCACGCCAATATAATTACTATACAAATGGTGTTGGTGTTTCGGTAGTTGAAATTGATTGCGTTACTGGAGATCATCGAGTTTTGAGTACAGACATTGTTATGGATATTGGATCTAGTTTGAATCCAGCAATCGATATTGGCCAAATTGAAGGCGCATTTATGCAAGGTTATGGGTTGTTTGTGTTGGAAGAGCTTATTTACTCACCACAAGGCGCACTCTACTCCCGAGGACCTGGAATGTATGAAATACCAGGATTTGCAGATATACCGGGAGAGTTTAATGTTTACTGACCGGTGCACCTAATCCCAGAGCTTTTTATTCCTCAAAGGTAGGTATACTTAAATATTTTCTGTGATAACCTCGTTTTTGTGAGTCAAAAGACCTGAGGTACTCTTGTATGTTTACTTCCTCTCTATATCTCTCTCTTTGTTTCTCAGGCAGTTGGAGAACCGCCGTTATTCATTGGTAGTGCCGTCTTTTTTGCTATTAAAGAAGCGATAGCTGCTGCGTGTGCCGAACGTGGTTTAAGCTCTAATTTCAAACTGGAAGCTCCCGCAACGACTGCAATATCGGCCGCGGCTGTTAGGTGGGGCGAAGCATTGCTACAACAACAACAACAACTGCAAAAATCCGCATGGCATGTGAAGATGAATTTACAGAATTGGTAACAGTCATGAGTATTTTATTGGCATTATTATAATTATTATTATTAAATGAATTGACATATTGTTTCAGATCGATCAACCACCACCGCCTCATACTTTTACTCCCTGGAACGTTGTGCCATAATTGTACCAAAATGTATTGGAAAAACTATAAATCTATTTTGAAATAAACAACTCATACATATATGTACAACAGAACCAAGAATTGTTGTTAAGATCTTAAAAGCTCATTATCTTCATTAATTAGCTTTAAGCTTAATTAGGCTTATGTGATCTCTACTTCTATAGATTGTAGAAAATCAGACTTAATTTCAATGTTGGGTATATGTAGATTAGGCTGGCTGAAACCTCACATAAACTGAATGAGTTCAGAGCGTTACCGGAAGTTTGCTCAAAGACAATACAAAAAATGAGGACCCAATATGGACCCGAAGACTAAAGCGTACTCACTAGAAGAAAATACAGGCTTGCCAAAATATTGCCCTCAGAACCGCTACGGAGTGTCTTCTTATGTCCCCAGTACACCACCTACACAATGAGGCGAGAGTACTCCCCATTAGGGAGTGAAATGAATTGCTGAACAAACAGTTTCTGTTGAATACTCTGAAACCTGGGCATCCCAACAGACATCTGATTGATGAGGTACACCTCCCAGGGGTCTAAGGGTTCATCTCCGTAAGCATTATGAGGAAATACGGCACCTGAGAACAAAGCCGTATGAAACAAAAAAGCACAAGCAGGTCCTCAGTGATATCCACAAACAGGCGTCGGACCTCTATGTCGGGAATTTCCTGGGAATCCAATTCATACAAAAAAAAAAAAGTCCAGAACTCGCAGAAGAGGAACGCATTCTCCCTAACTGTAACAGGTTACATTCTTACCTATCCAGAATCAACCCCGACATACAAAATGTATATCCTGCTTGTGTTCCCAGATTACACCAACCAAATGGGATGTAGATTGAACGCCTCTAACATCCCTCTCACTATAGTTCACCCCTGTTGAAAGTGCAAGTTTCCTTGGACTCCCGTTAGAGGACATTGATGACAATTTGTGATCGGTCGCACCTATTGGATGGAGCGAAGCACTGCTACATCAACAACAATAACAGGACCTATAAAATAACTGGGTTGTTGTTGTTGTTGTAGCGATAAGGTTGCTCCCCGAAGGTTTTGGGGAGTGTTATCGATGTGATGGTCCTTTGCCGGATACAGATCCGGTACGCTCCGGTAACACAGCACCATTAAGGTGCTAGCCCGACCATCTCGGGAACAATTTATATGGCCACGTTAAACCTTCAGGCCATCCCTCCCTCCCCACCCCCAAGTTCCATAAGCAGCTTGGGGTCGCCACAGCCTCGTCTGTTAGTGAAACAGGATACGCCGCGGATATGTGAGGTTGACAATTGGGTTTGGAGAAGCTGTATATTGCGCTGGCAACCTGAAGGGTTGCGCTACACAGCCCCTTGAATCTGGTATTTTAGTCGCCTCTTACGACAGGCATACCTACTGCGGGTATATTCCGACCCCCTAACCCGCTGGGTCCTCTTGCCGAATACTAAACATTTTCTAGGACCTATGCTACTTGCTGATTCGAATAGGTGAGTCACTCCAAATAGCTGGAGTCTCATCCTGGCTATTACATAATTTTTTCTTACTTCTAATTTCAAGAATCTGGTGCTCTTTTTCTGTCAGTACTTCCCGACATATTTCTGGGAATTACTGATTTTTTTCGAAAGTTCAGCATTCTCAGGAAGGGTTAAAAATTTTTGGAACTCGAGACATGTAAAATCTGAAGAATTAAACTTCACTCGAAGGATGTGCCCAACATTTTCAACAGTCAAACGATTTCTTTCTTTTGTCCAATCCGAGCTCATTAAGAAGAAAATTCTTTCGCAGTTCGCATTGTGACATGGTATTGAATAGAAAAATTGAGCAATTTTGAGCGCTTCTGTATATCCTTCGAGATCTTTATTAGCTGAACAAAACGCAGCTATTTTGGCGCTTGCAGATTTTTGTGCAAAAAAATCGTGATGATCGGCCTTGGATTCCAAAATTTTCTCAAATTTACTATTTGATCATGTAACAAAGAATCATTGATGGTCACTTTTTTTCAAGCAAATAGAAGAGGCATGGTTCTACTTCACTATATTGCAAGTTTTGATCTGTTTTGAAATCCAACCATTTGAAAACTCTGAATTCCAAAAATCCTGACGTCCAAAGTTTCAGATATTCTGATAATGTTTCACAATAAACAATATCGATTTTTGCCAAAAATTCGTCGCAAGCATGGTCCTTTCCATTTTCGTAATTGTGCCAAATTCGTCCTTACAGCTAATGGAATAAACTCCGATTTTTGTCGTTCATCCACTTTTGATAGGAAATCATCGTAAACTGAAATTACATATACATACATATCTAAAATGCTATCGTAAAAGCGGGGACGCTGGGACAAATCGTCGAAATCGGGGACAAATCCCCGAAAGTGGGGACGTCTGGCAACCATACAAATGACGGGCCCTGTTTGAAGTTTCGGTGGATATGAACTTGGGGTCTTTCAGGTAAAAGTCTAGTTGAGGGGTCGACTGCTAATACGCTACCAAAAATATCGAGAGGGGTGTCAAAAGACGCGTATTGACGTCGAAAACAATAATCCGGAAAATAAAAATTGTCTCTGTCCGGAGAAGTTTGCAGTTGAAGTTGATGATTTTGATGTGGTTGTTGTAATGTTGTTTACCCACAAAAAAAATGTGTGAACATAAGTGTTTTGCGCGGATATAGTTTTGGTCTCCGAACGAGTATTGGACCACCCAGGGTAATTGTTTATAAGCGTGGCCGAAGGCCGCCAATGCAAAAAGGTGTTCTGCGCAAAAATTCTATGGATTCACCCCCAGTTTCGGAGCGCTCCGGGGCAATTTTTCGGGTTTTTGGAAATAACTTTTGACAGAAATAAAATTTTGAATTTCCGCTCTCGGATTCGTGGTCCTGGGATCAAACGCGTCTTTTTACACCTCTCCCGATATTTTTGGTCGGATTTTATCAGTTGTGACCTAAAGTAAACAATTAGCATTTTTTATAATCGCGGCCGAAGGCCACCAACGCAGAAAGGTTTTCTGCACAAAAATTCTGTGGATACCACCCCGGTTTCGGAGGGACCCGCGAGTAATTTTTCGGGTTTTCGTTAATACCTTTTGAACGAGTTAAATTTTTTATTTTCCGCCTTCGGATTACTAATACTGATGTCAAGACGCGTCGATTGGCACCACTCCCGATATTGTTGGTAGCGTATTAACAGTCGACCCCTCAAATAGACTTTTACCGTCGGGTACGCACATTCCGAGCTCTAAAGATATGGGTGTGTTCGGACATTCAGCACGATCGGTGATCCAGAAAAAAAAGCCGTAACTATTATCTATCCGACTGTCGTAGTAGCCTGCTCCGCCTACACACCAAAGGTCCTGGGTTCAAATCACGGACAAGCTACATAAAAATTTAGAAACATGTTGTTTTCAATTAGAAAACAATTTTTGTAAGTGGCGTGATTTGGCAAACACTCCCAGTGTATTTCTGATGAAAAGCTACAGAGTGTCATTAAACATGTAGGTCCAATTTCGTGGGAAAAATTAAAAAGGATCACCAGGCGAATTAAAAGATGTTTGGCCTAAATATCCTAGGAGGTAAAACACACCAAATATTTTTTTAACTTTCTATCAGCATCCAGATGTTTCAAAGGCACCTTCGTTGTGGACCGTGCCTTAAAGTTCCCTAGAACAATATTGTCATCCAAAGGTCTCTATCACTGCTGCTTTCCCTAAGGAGAAGGGATAAGCAAAGTGAGACATAGAAGGATCAATGCTATTACATAAAAACTTAATGAAGTGGAATACCAAATGCACCCTACCTTGCTTAGTAAGAATTTTCCGCAAGTACATACATGGGTAATTTCATTCGCAGCATGTCACGCTCATCATTGGATTTGTTCGGAGCTACAATCAATGGTTGGGCTAGTACCTTTCTGGCGCTTGTTACCGGAACGTGCCGCATCTATGTATATACAGACCAGCAACATCGATAACACTGCCCAAAACCTTCGAAAGTGCCCTTACCGCTACAACAACATATCCAAAAAATCCAAAACAAACTTTCAGCTCGCAAAATTTACCTATCTTCTGCCAATATGTAAAACTTTCCAGAGTTTAGTTCTGCACCAGCCAAAATAAAATCACATGCTTTTTTTTCAAATATTTACAGGCCGGCTTTTTATTTGCAACAATTCTTAAAGTACAAGCAACTAAAGAATTATTTAATCCTTATTTGTACATTTTAAACTAAAACTACAAATTAAATAAGCAGTCTTCAATATTTATAATTATGTTATATTTCTATTTTATACTGAACATTTCCCTTAGTCAACTTCTTCTACAGTTGGTCCACCATAATTACCACCACCAAAACCACCAGATTGCTGACCACAATTACTACCAGTTTGTGGACCACTGCCGCCCGCTTGCTGATGCATCTTTGTCATGATCGGACTGCAGATCTTTGTTATTTCTTCTAATTTGTATTCAAACTCTTCCTTTTCAGCTGTGGTATTAGCATCTAGCCATTTAATTGCCTCACTACACTTCTCCAATACTTTGTCCTTATCCGACTGACTTATTTTAGTACCAGCTTCCTCGGCTGCTTGCTTTACGCCAAACACATAACTCTCGAATTGATTACGAGCAGCTATACGTTGACGATGCTTCTCATCTTCGTCAGCATATTTTTCAGCTTCATTTACCATACGATCGATATCGGCCTGAGATAGACGTCCTTTGTCATTTTTTATGGTAATATTCTTGGCATTACCAGTGCTCATCTCCTTCGCAGTTACATTCAAAATACCATTTGCATCCAAATCGAATGTGACATCTACCTTGGGCACACCTCTAGGCGCTGGTGGAATGCCGGTCAAATTGAATGTACCCAATAGATTGTTGTCTTTGGTCATGGCACGTTCACCCTCAAATACTTGAATAGTAACAGCTGGTTGGTTGTCCGCATAGGTTGTGAACGTTTTCGACTGTTTGCATGGAATTCGACTATTTCTCTCAATCAATTTAGTCATAACTCCACCAGCTGTTTCAATACCAAGTGACAAAGGCGCCACATCAACTAAAAGCACATCCTGGATTTCGCTACTCGTATCACCGCTTAATATAGCTGCCTGAATTGCTGCACCATATGCCACTGCTTCGTCTGGATTTATAGAAAGATTCAAACTCTTTCCATTAAAGAATGATTGCAACAAGCTTTGTACTTTGGGAATGCGAGTTGAACCACCAACGAGCACAATATCGTGTATCTGACCTTTATCCATTTTGGCATCGTTCAGAGCTTTCTCCACTGGATCCAAAGTGCTTCTAAATAAATCATTGCACAGCTCCTCAAATCTCGCTCGACTTATTTTCGTGTAAAAATCGATACCTTCATATAATGCATCAATTTCGATGCTGGCTTCTGTGCTCGATGACAATGTGCGTTTTGCTCGCTCAGCTGCTGTTCGTAAACGACGCAACGCTCTGGGATTCACACGCAAATCTTTTTTATACTTTCGTTTAAATTCTTCAGCAAAATGATTAACTAGACGGTTATCGAAGTCCTCTCCACCCAAATGTGTATCACCAGCAGTTGCACGCACTTCGAATAACGAACCTTGATCGATAGTTAATATTGACACATCGAAGGTTCCTCCGCCCAAATCGAATATAAGCACATTGCGTTCACCTTTCAAATTCTTGTCCAAGCCGTACGCTAGAGCTGCGGCTGTTGGTTCATTTATAATACGTAGAACATTTAAGCCAGCTATGGCACCAGCATCTTTTGTGGCTTGCCGTTGGGAATCGTTGAAGTAAGCAGGAACTGTGATGACAGCATCTCTTATCGATTTACCCAAATATGCTTCAGCGGTTTCTTTCATTTTTGTCAGCACCATTGAACTGATTTCTTCGGGAGCAAACCGCTTCTGTTCGCCTTTGAATTCGACACTAATCTTTGGTTTTCCACAATCGTTGACAACACTGAATGGCCAATGCTTCATATCAGCCTGTATTTTTTGATCATCAAACTTTCGTCCAATCAATCGTTTTGCATCAAAGACTGTGTTCTTTGGATTCATGGCCACTTGGTTCTTCGCTGCATCGCCAATTAGCCGCTCAGAATCGGTGAATGCTACATAGCTGGGCGTTGTCCGATTGCCTTGGTCATTTGCAATAATTTCCACTTTGCCATGCTGGAAAACTCCAACGCAGGAGTATGTTGTACCCAAGTCAATTCCAATTGCTACCATTTTAGTTTGTAATATTGTCCAACTTTAATCAAAATATTTATTTTTGTTATTATTTGCACTTTTGTTTTGCTAAACAACTTTAGCCAACTCTTCTCACTTATTCGCTTTGATTTTCAAAATTCAACTATGCGGAGGAGAAATTTGCTGCCGCTATTTATACAAAAATCAAGAATGGGAGAAAAACCGAGAACACATTTCTTGACGTTTCATGAACTTTCCACAACTCGCTATAAAAACACTAGTATACGAAATAGAGAGCAAAGAATTTTTTTTTAGAAAAGAAATTGTAAAATTGTGGGGAGTTGAGTGATGCCATATTGAAAATATGTAGGGAATTTTGGTGGAATTCAAATGTTGCTAATTGTGCGGTTGAAAGAGAATTTGAGTAAAAACATCTGCATAGAAAACTTTCTCCCCAAAAAAAGTTGCATTTAATGTTATAATGCATTACTGCCAACCTAATATAAATACACGCAAGTCATTTGCTGTCAAAAATGTCTCATGCACATACAACTTGTATGAGAGCAACCGAAATTGAATTTGCTGCGTGAAAACCTAACCCGATTTCCAATTTTTGTTCTGCGTGACATTTAGATTTCACGTTTACTGCCAGCTGACATTTAATTTTTATACAGATATGACAGCTCAGTTACGCACGCACGCATACTTATTTCGGTTAAGGCAAAAAACGCCGGTTGTTTGCGTGAGCTAAAAAACGCAGTGCGGTTTTATTAGGTTGGCTTGTTAAAAAATAAAAATTTATTAAGGGAACAGCAAGGCTTTAAAATTTAAATGAATTAATTTAAGCTGCGCAAACTTTTTTGTTAAAGGTTACTGCATAGCATTTACATTTTATTAGAAAATACCATTTCGAGGCACGTATGTATGTAAACGAAACCTGCTACCAAGTTGGCATACTTTTGGTACATTTATTTGTTCCATCTGCATTCGGTTTTACTATAACAAATATTTGTTTGGGTTTTTGCATTACAAGCCAACCTAATATAAACGCACGCAAGTCATTTTCTGTCAAAAATGTCTCATGCACTTACAACTTGTATGAGAGCAACCCAAATTGAATTTTCTGCGTGAAAACCTAACTCGATTCCCAAATTTTTGTTCTGCGTGACGTTTAGATTTGACGCTTGCACACATGCTTTACCTTGTGGCAACGCATGCATATTTGGGTTAGGGCAAAAAACGCCGGTTGTTTGCGTGCATTAAAAAAAACGCAGTGCGGTTTTATTAGGTTGGCTTGTTACTCGCGTTATTTCTTCCATATTTCTCTCTCTCAGGTAGCAGGACAACCAATAAAATATTTTAAGAGCGGGGTCACGTGTTTGCAGTAGTTTGGTAGGGAGTAAATTTGCAACATGAAAAGCTTCCTAAGAAAGAAAGTTCATATTGTAGGAAAAATTAAAAGCACCAAACCTTTGAAGGTGCATCGTGCCATGTTATTAATATTATTGTTTTCACGTTTTAATTGCACTCGATACATACGTAGCTAGCAGGATGAAAATTTGCATTATTTTCACATCTCTTAATTTGAACATTTTAAAGTAGTCTACCACAAAATTTGGTAAATTTGAAGGTGTTCTGAGGAACTGCACTTATCTGGTAACATTCGGAGAGAGCAAATAAAAATATGGGTAAAGGAAAGTATAATTGTTCTCAAAAGAGGTAGGTGTTATACGCAGTGCTGCCAGTGTATACATTTTATACTTCAGGCTTAAGGCGAAACGCAATTGCTACTAACGACGATTCCGAAGGAATTAAAGTATTTTGTCAGGTAAACTATCTCAAACTAAATTAAAAAAAATTCTGAAAACTTCTTTAATTTAATAACTTCTTTGAAAGATTAAGTTTTGATATTTCAGTGCAAGTTTAAGGATCATGTCAAAGGTAAAAAAATTGAGTTGCGTACATTTCTACACTAACTCATTAAAAGCCACCTTCAAATAAGTCGTCATCATAATGACGAAGGATGGCTACCCAGGGTTAAAATAAAAACTATAAACCCTAAATATTGATACTGAGGTAGCTCGCATGCAAAAATGTATCATTTTTATCACTAGCATATGTCACAAGATTGCAATTTGAATGTGTGATTGAAAAGAGCGATGTGATCGGCCTTCATATTAACAAAAAGTCTCAACCCTTAAGAGGCATACTTTTATCAACTTGACCCACATTTTTACTTGCTTCCAAATATCAAAACTTACTCTTTATTGGAGGTTATGGCCAATGAACATATTATTTACTATACCAAGAAGCCTCGGAATGAATATATTAAGACTAGGAAATAACTCTTATACTAATAAGAGTTACAAAAGGTTTATAAAGCTTTTATATAGGAAGTTTTCATATTTTATTTTAAGTTTAATTTGAGAAAGTTCAGTCTACACATATTTTCATAATTGTCCCGATTACATCGCAAGGCGTCGTTAGTAGCGATTGTGTTTCGCCATTCAGGTTAAAGTTTTAACTGAATACTCTGGCAGCAGCCTGCGTATAACAGCTGTCTATCTTGGGAACAGATATACTGAGCTTTACCCCTACTACAGCTTGCTCTTTTCGAATGATGCGTATAACAGCTGTATCTCTTGAGAACAGCTATACTTAGTTTACCCCTACTCCCGCTTGCTCTCTTCGAATGCTGCCAGCACCAATAAATGCAGCTCCTAAAAATAACTGCAATTTTACCTAATTTTATAATGGATTCCATTAAAACGTTCAAAAACTATAATAGCGTTTTCTTTTCTGGCTATAGTGTAATGCGGCAGTTACTCACGAACGTACGTACCAAAAACGTGTCAGCTGACAAGACCTATCTTAGGAGTGTGCAATGTAAACGAAAACTCACCGACGTGCAACGCCCGTACGTACGTAGCCCGGAACGTAGAAATCAAAACAATTTTGATTTTTTCCGTAAGAACGTGTCAGCTGATCGCTCTCTCACTAGACAGAGTTGCCTAGTAAACTTTTGTGCGCTAATTTTTGCCCGTTTGCAATTTTATGCAAAAATACCTAATTAAAGTTTGAAAAATTGTGAAAATAATTCAAAATAATTATGTAAAAGTGCTGACTATAAATATGTAATCTATTAATACTTATTTACTATTTTACAATATCAAAAATTAAATTGGAAAAAGTTGATGTTTCCATAAGCATACATGCAAAATGGTCAATGGCAACAATGCTTATCTGTAAACAATACACACACAAATATGTTATGTACATGTACACAGCCGCACACATTGATTTCTACGGGTTTGAGAGTTCGGTCAAACGTGCTTCGTACGACAAACGTCTGTACGTACGGCAACACGTCGGTGGGTAACTGCTGCATTACGCTTTTCGTACGCCGCGCAAGGGTTGTTGTTCTATTCTAAAAAACAGGCAACGCTTTTATGGGGTATTTCGTTCTTTTGTGAAAATTGTTGCCTGCTCGCAACGCAAAAGCGTTACACTTTTACCCTGTATAAAATAGCGGTGTGGCAGTGCAACTCTGTGAAACTCTCAATTCGCTCTTCAGTTTCACATATACCCTGTTAATATGAGTGCATAGATCACCTACTAGATTGCGCATTCACGAGTTCAAAATTGCTTCATTCTGCGCATCTACGTCACAGTTGACTGTTTGAGCGAGATGAAAGAGAGAGAGAAAAAAACAAGAGCTAAAGGAAAATGACGTAAGAATTTGCCCATGAAAAAAGAGATGATCTAATGTTTACATGCGCAATGCGCAATCTTCTTGTGTGATTTTGTGATATGAGTGAATATGGTGAGATTAAATGTTCTTTGTATGCACTATAAATGTTGACAATTTTTACTTAGACAACAATTTATTTCAGAAAAGAAAACGCTGTAATATAGATGGGGGAATTCTGCAAATATTCATGTCGCAAATAAATATATAGCGAGTGTATTTAGAATATGCAAATAGTAGTTATAATAACTTGGCACGATATACCACCGAAGAGATTAAATCAGGGGATCTCCTTTAGTGTAAGGTCGGGTGCTTTTAAATTTTTCCTACAATATTAACTTTACAGGGACACTTTTCATATACAAAAAAAAATACACTGGAGGTATTGCCCAACCACAGCAAAGAGGTGACCACGCTGTAAGATAAATTTTCTAAAATATTTTGACATCGGCTGTTAAGAGCAAAGATAGTAACCTTCAGCTAGTTAGTCGGCCACCGAGTGTTCTAGTACAAATTGAAATAACGTGAGTAATGCAAACACTAAACCAGAGCCCGTATTACGTGTTACGATCACTGACTGAAAACCATTTTCACTGAAGCCATAAACTATGCAACTGTCAACCTTTTCTTAAAAATAATAATAAGTTATGGATCTAACGAGTACTATTTGTCACTAGTTCAAATATGCCATTAATCCGATCCACGATTTCAGAGCTATTGGGATTTAAAAAATGAGCTTCGATCACGGATAGTAACACGTAATACGGGCCCAGATTTTTCTGTGATTAGGAACTAATACAGGCACACCAACTAAATGCATCAAAATTATGCTAGATTTATATTCAGCTAAGCTTGCATTTCTTCCAAGAATTGGTATTTGCATAAAGTTTGGCGCAGTAAACCAATTCATTGAAAGTTAGTATAGCTCGACCTAACTTCCGTTGTTTCAATAACTAGTGGGTAAATTTCGAGCAATTCCCCGTCACTTGATAATGCATTACAACATTAATATGCAACTTTTTTTGTGGATAAAAATTTTCTATCGAGATATGTTTACTCAAATTCTCTTCAATTGCACAATTACTTACCAACATTTGAATTCACCACCAAAATTCTTACCTATTTTCCAATATGGCATCACATTATCTCTCCCAACAATTTTACGACTTCTTCTCTAAAAAAAATTCTTTGCTCTCTATTTCGTATACTAGTGTTTTTATGAACGAGCGAGTTATGGAAAGTTTCAAGAAACGTCAAGAAATGTGTTCTCGGGTTTTTCTCCCATTCTTGATTTTTGTATAAATAGCGGCAGCAAATTTCTCCTCCGCATAGTTGAATTTTGAAATCAAAGTGAATAAGTGAGAAGAGTTGGCTAAAGTTGTTTAGCAAAACAAAAGTGCAAATAATAACAAAGATAAATATATTTTGATTAAAATTGGACAATATTACAAACTAAAATGGTAGCAATTGGAATTGACTTGGGTACAACATACTCCTGCGTTGGAGTTTTCCAGCATGGCAAAGTGGAAATTATTGCAAATGACCAAGGCAATCGGACAACGCCCAGCTATGTAGCATTCACCGATTCTGAGCGGCTAATTGGCGATGCAGCGAAGAACCAAGTGGCCATGAATCCAAAGAACACAGTCTTTGATGCAAAACGATTGATTGGACGAAAGTTTGATGATCAAAAAATACAGGCTGATATGAAACATTGGCCATTCACTGTAGTCAACGATTGTGGCAAACCAAAGATTAGTGTCGAATTCAAAGGCGAACAGAAGCGGTTTGCTCCCGAAGAAATCAGTTCAATGGTGCTGACAAAAAATGAAAGAAACCGCTGAAGCATATTTGGGTAAATCGATAAGAGATGCAGTCATCACAGTTCCTGCTTACTTCAACGATTCCCAACGGCAAGCCACAAAAGATGCTGGTGCCATAGCTGGCTTAAATGTTCTACGTATTATAAATGAACCAACAGCCGCAGCTCTAGCGTACGGCTTGGACAAGAATTTGAAAGGTGAACGCAATGTGCTTATATTCGATTTGGGCGGAGGAACCTTCGATGTGTCAATATTAACTATCGATCAAGGTTCGTTATTCGAAGTGCGTGCAACTGCTGGTGATACACATTTGGGTGGAGAGGACTTCGATAACCGTCTAGTTAATCATTTTGCTGAAGAATTTAAACGAAAGTATAAAAAAGATTTGCGTGTGAATCCCAGAGCGTTGCGTCGTTTACGAACAGCAGCTGAGCGAGCAAAACGCACATTGTCATCGAGCACAGAAGCCAGCATTGAAATTGATGCATTATATGAAGGTATCGATTTTTACACGAAAATAAGTCGAGCGAGATTTGAGGAGCTGTGCAATGATTTATTTAGAAGCACTTTGGATCCAGTGGAGAAAGCTCTGAACGATGCCAAAATGGATAAAGGTCAGATACACGATATTGTGCTCGTTGGTGGTTCAACTCGCATTCCCAAAGTACAAAGCTTGTTGCAATCATTCTTTAATGGAAAGAGTTTGAATCTTTCTATAAATCCAGACGAAGCAGTGGCATATGGTGCAGCAATTCAGGCAGCTATATTAAGCGGTGATACGAGTAGCGAAATCCAGGATGTGCTTTTAGTTGATGTGGCGCCTTTGTCACTTGGTATTGAAACAGCTGGTGGAGTTATGACCAAATTGATTGAGAGAAATAGTCGAATTCCATGCAAACAGTCGAAAACGTTCACAACCTATGCGGACAACCAACCAGCTGTTACTATTCAAGTATTTGAGGGTGAACGTGCCATGACCAAAGACAACAATCTATTGGGTACATTCAATTTGACCGGCATTCCACCAGCACCTAGAGGTGTGCCCAAGGTAGATGTCACATTCGATTTGGATGCAAATGGTATTTTGAATGTAACTGCGAAGGAGATGAGCACTGGTAATGCCAAGAATATTACCATAAAAAATGACAAAGGACGTCTATCTCAGGCCGATATCGATCGTATGGTAAATGAAGCTGAAAAATATGCTGACGAAGATGAGAAGCATCGTCAACGTATAGCTGCTCGTAATCAATTCGAGAGTTATGTGTTTGGCGTAAAGCAAGCAGCCGAGGAAGCTAGTACTAAAATAAGTCAGTCGGATAAGGACAAAGTATTGGAGAAGTGTAGCGAGGCAATTAAATGGCTAGATGCTAATACCACAGCTGAAAAGGAAGAGTTTGAATACAAATTAGAAGAAATAACAAAGATCTGCAGTCCGATCATGACAAAGATGCATCAGCAAGCGGGCGGCAGTGGTCCACAAACTGGTAGTAATTGTGGTCAGCAATCTGGTGGTTTTGGTGGTGGCAATTATGGTGGACCAACTGTAGAAGAAGTTGACTAAGAGAAATGTTCAGTATAAAATAGAAATATAACATAATTATAAATATTGAAGACTGCTTAATTAATTTGTAGTTTTAGTTTAAAGTGTACAAATAAGGATTAAATAATTGTTTAGTTGCTTGTACTTTAAGAATTGTTGCAAATAAAAAGCCGGCCTGTAAATATTTGAAAAAAAAGCATGTGATTTTATTTTGGCTGGTGCAGAACTAAACTCTGGAAAGTTTTACGTATTGGCAGAAGATGGTAAATTTTGCGAGCTGAAAGTTTGTTTTGGATTTTTTGGATATGTTGTTGTAGCGGTAAGGGCACTCCCGAAGGTTTTGGGCAGTGTTATCGATGTTGCTGGTCTGTATATACATAGATCCGGCACGTTCCGGTACCAAGTGCCAGTAAGGTACTAGCCCTACCATCTCGGAAACGTTTTGATCTCAAAATTTTCAGCCTATTCCACTCAGGATACAACTTTTTTGGCAGTATTTCGGCATTGATTGCAGCTCCGAACAAATCCAATGATGAGCGTGACATGCTGCGAATGAAATTACCCATGTATGTACTTGCCGAAAATCCTTACTAAGCAAGGTAGGGTGCATTTGGTATTCGACTTCATTAAAGGGCCTATTACGGTACACAACTCAACTTGGTTGGGTTGTAATTAAAACAACTCAACTTTCAGACAACTCAACTCCTGTTTGGTATTACGAATTACAACTTATTTCAGTTGAAGTTGAATTGGTGCTGCCAAGCTAAGAAAGTGATGATTTGACAGATAAATGAACAGCTGATCAATTTGTGGCAGAAATTTAAGCATTTTCAAATGTGATTTTTTTATTAATGTTATATGAAATCTATTTTAAACTGGCGAAAATGTTGGTGATTGGCATGTCGCGAATACGGAAACATTCGCGTGATCATTCCAATCCCTTGGAACTACCAAGCACCAAGTAAGAAAATGTTTAAGTGACAAATAATGAGCTTCATATGAAGTTATTTTGCAGATTGGAAAGGAAGCATTTTACTCAGTACTAAACAAAATTAAGAACCATTTCCGCATACGCGTTCGTATTTTAAAATTATGCGCCACACTCCGATTCCTTGCTGACGGCAGCTATCAAATATGCTGTGGAAATGATTTTGGTGTTGGACTGGTATTAGATATAATTGAGGAGCGTATTTGTGCGAAGTAGATTAAAACCCTAACAGAAAAAACTGTATTTTACTCAAATAGGATTCCCAGGAGTAGTGATTAGTATCAATGGGACTCGCATAATTTCACCTATTTTGCCTGCATAAAACTGCGACCAGCCTCGTCCAACTATGGAATGTCACTACATAAAGTCAAAAAGTTATTCAATGTAATTCGTTTAAACGTTGGTTTTTCTAGAAATGTGTACAAAATTGTTTATTATTGTTTGATTAAAAAAGGTTTAACTACCGGCTTTAAATTTTTTGTTTTTTTTTGGTAACGTTTTATAAGCCCGTGCACCATCTAACTCTTATCAAAGGTGGTATCAAAAGACGGGTTTCCATCTCCGTTTTTAGGATTCGAAAGCGAAAATTAAAAATTTTATTTCTTTCGAAAGATATTTACAAAGACCCACAAAATGGCCCGAGAGGGTCCGAAATATGAGGCCCGGTCCACAGTTTTTTTGCACAGAACATCTTTCTGCGTTGGCAGCCTTTGGCCGCGATTCGTAAAAATAATCCTGGTTGGGTCCAACACCTTTCTGCATTGCTGTATACAAAAAATCTGGCAAAATACAACAACCACATGAAATTAGATTTTATTAGAATTAATGTTTGTGGTAATTCTTTACGACAGCATGACACTGCTAATACGTGTCCAAAAATATCGAGAGAGGTATTAAACGACGCGTCTTGACATCAGTATTAATAATCCGAAGGCGGAAAATACAAATTTTAACTCGTTCAAAAGATATTAAACACAAACCGAAAAAAGACAACAACATTACAACAACCACATGAAAATCGCCAACTTCAACTGAAAATATCTCCGGACAGAGATAAAATGTTTATTTTCCGCTTTCGGATTATTGTTCTCGAGATTAATAGCGTCTTTTGGCACCTCTCTCGATATTTTTGGACGCGTATTAGCAGTGTCATGCTGTCGTAAAGAATTACAATTTTTGTTTTCGGATTCTTAAATCGGAGGTCGAAACGTGTCTTTTGATACCAACTTTGAAAATTTTTGTTAAAAATTAGGTGGTGAACCGTCTTCTAAAACGTAACATTTTTTCAAAACAACTGCAAAATTGTATGAGACAACTGCTAGTAAGCAGTTGTAAGATTTTGACGTCTTTGACAACTACACCAACACAAGGTTGTAAACGGCAATGCCACAAAAAGTTGTAAGGCTAGACAACTCAACCGAAATTTTTTTTGACAGGTTGAGTTGTAATCTGTAATACCAAATTGCGAAATTTCAACCCAACCAGAGTTGAGTTGTAAACGGTAATAGGGGCATAAGTTTTTATGTAATAGCATTGATCCTTCTAGGTCTCACTTTGCTTATCCCTTCTCCTTAGGGAAAGCAGCAGTGATATAGACCTTTGGATGACAATATTGTTCTAGGGAACTTTAAAGCACGGTCCACAACGAAGGTGCCTTTGAAACATCTAGATGCTGATAGAAAGTTAAAAAAATATTTGGGGTGTTTTACCTCCTATTTTATTTCGCCCGGTGCTCCTTTTTAATTTTTCCCACGAGATTGGACCTACATGTTTAATGACACCCTGTAGCTTTTCTTCAAAAATACACTGCTTTTACAGAAATACACTGGGAGTGTTTGCCAAATCACGCCACTTACAAAAATTGTTTTCTAATTGAAAACAACTTGTTTCTAAATTTTTATGTAGCTTGTCCGTGATTTGAACCCAGGACCTTTGGTGTGTAGGCGGAGCAGGCTACTACGACAGTCGGATAGATAATAAATACGGCTTTCTTTTTCTGGATCACCGATCGTGCTGAATGTCCGAACACGCCCATATCTTTAGAGCACGGAATGTGAACTGCGCACCCGCCTCAGTGAAAGACGGTAAAAGTCTATTTGAGGGGTCGACTGCTAATGCGCTACCAAAAATATCGAGAGAGGTGTCAAACGACGCGTCTTGACATCAGTATTAATAATCCGAAGGCGGAAAATAAAAAAATTAACTCGTTCAAAAGGTATTAACGAAAAACCGAAAAATGACCCGCGGGTCCCTCCGAAATCGGGGTGGTATCCATAGTATTTTTGTGCAGAACACCTTTCTGCGTTGGCGGCCTTCGGCCGCGCCTATAAAAAATGCTAATTGTTTACTTTAGGTCACAACTGCTAAAACCCGACCAAAAATATCGGGAAAGGTGTCAAAAGACGCGTTTTGATCCCAGGACCGAATCCGAGAGCGGAAATTCAAAATTTTATTTCTGTCAAAAGTTATTTCCAAAAACCCGAAAAATTGTCCCCGGAGCGCTCCGAAACCGGGGGTAAGATCCATAGTATTTTTGCGCAAAACACCTTTTTGCATTGGCGGCCTTCGGCCGCGCTTATAAAAAATTATTCGTTTGGAGACCAAAACTATATCCGCGCAAAACACTTATGTTCACAATTTTTTTTGTGGGTACAACAACATTACAACAACCACATCAAAATCACCAACTTCAACTGCAAATATCTCCGGGCAGAGATACAATTTTTATTTTCCGGATTATTGTTGTCGAATTCAATACGCGTCTTTTGACACCTCTCTCAATATTTTTGGTATCGTATTAGCAGTCGACCCCTCAACTAGACTTTTACCTGAAAGACCCCAAGTTCATATCCACCGAAGCTTCAAACAGGGCCTGTCATTTGTATGGTTGCCAGACGTCCCCACTTTCTGGGATTTGTCCCCGATTTCGACGATTTGTCCCAGCGTCCCCGCTTTTACGATAGCATTTTAGATATATGTAATTTCAGTTTACGATGATTTCCTATCAAAAGTGGATGAACGACAAAAATCGAAGTTTATTCCATTAGCTGTAAGGACGAATTTGGCACAATTACGAAAATGGAAAGGACCATGCTTGCGACGAATTTTTGGCAAAAATCGATATTGTTTATTGTGAAACATTAGAATATCTGAAACTTTGGACGTCAGGATTTTTGGAATTCAGAGTTTTCAAATGGTTGGATTTCAAAACAGATCAAAACTTGCAATATAGTGAAGTAGACCCATGCCTCTTTTATTTGCTTGAAAAAAAGTGACCATCAATGATTCTTTGTTACATGATCAAATAGTAAATTTGAGAAAATTTTGGAATCCAAGGCCGATCATCACGATTTTTTTGCACAAAAATCTGCAAGCGCCAAAATGGCTGCGTTTTGTTCAGCTAATAAAGATCTCGAAGGATATACAGAAGTGCTCAAAATTGCTCAATTTTTCTATTCAATACCATGTCACAATGCGAACTGCGAAAGAATTTTCTCCTTAATGAGCTCGGAATGGACAAAAGAAAGAAATCGTTTGACTGTTGAAAATGTTGGGCACATCCTTCGAGTGAAGTTTAATTCTTCAGATTTTACATGTCTCGAGTTCCAAAAATTTTTAACCATTCCTGAGAATGCTGAACTTTTGAATAAAATCAGCAATTCCCAGAAATATGTCGGGAAGTGCTGACAGAAAATGAGCACCAGATTCTTGAAATTAGAAGTAAGAAAAAATGATGTAATAATGATTATCTTTTTTGTTGGAAGTGTCCTCGATTCATATATCAGGCATCTGGTAACCCTAGCCATCTGTGTATTTAACTTGTGTATTTTGCGCTTTTATATCTTGCCAATGATTCTTATGAGCTCACTTCTGTTGTAACCGCGGGAGCATTCCTCGCAGGAAGGAAGTTCGCCTATTTTGCACTTGCTATATCAATATCGATAATTTTGGAATAGTAACGATTATTGTTGTTGTAACAACTTAAGCATAAATACCAGAAAGACATGCCAGTACTCCCTTCCATGATATACAAATTGTGATTGTCGACCTCAACGCCAGGAAAAACAAAGGTGTATTTTGAAACATTAAATCAAGATAGTCGGGCTTGTACCGAAGAATTCACATCTAAATCCGGCAAAAGAATATCAAGATCGTTTCCACTGCTTATTACAAGAACAGCAATGGGGATGAGTATTCTGAGTCGACACTGTTCTTG
This sequence comes from Eurosta solidaginis, assembly GCF_040869045.1. Classification (NCBI taxonomy): domain Eukaryota; kingdom Metazoa; phylum Arthropoda; class Insecta; order Diptera; family Tephritidae; genus Eurosta; species Eurosta solidaginis. The sequence continues at coordinate 302,458,715 of NC_090319.1, read as the reverse complement.
CATCACATGCTTTTAAATTAAACCTTGTCAGAGATATCAGATGCAGGAAATGCGGGCTGCGGTCGAACACGTTCTGTGCTCGTGTCCTGCGCTCGTCAGGATGAGACTCCAGCTATTTGGAGTGACTCACCTATTAGAATCAGCAAGTAGCATAGGTCCTAGAAAGCGTTTAGTATTCGGCAGGAGGACCCAGCGGGTTAGGGGGTCGGAATATACTCGCAGTAGGTATGCCTGTCGTAAGAGGCAACTAAAATACCAGATTCAAGAGGCTGTGTAGCGCAACCCTTTAAGTTGCCAGCGTAATATACAGCTTCTCCAAACCCAATTGTCAACCTCACCTATCCGCGGCGAATCCTGTTTCACTAACAGACGAGGCTGTGGCGACCCCAAGCTCCTTATGGAACTTGGGGGTGGGGAGGGAGGGATGGCCTGAAGGTTTAATGTGGCCATATAAATCGTTCCTGAGATGGTCGGGCTAGCACCTTAATGGTGCTGTGTTACCGGAGCGTACCGTACATCGATAACACTCCCCAAAGCCTTCGGGGAGCAACCTTATCGCTACAACAACAACAACCCAGTTATTTTATAGGTCCTGTTATTGTTGTTGATGTAGCAGTGGCAGTGCCTGCCAAAATATTTCCCTCAGAACCGCTACGGGGTGTCTTCTTAAGTCCCCAGAACACCACCTACACAATGAGGCGAGAGTACTCCCCATTAGGGAGTGAAATGAAGTGCTGAACAAGCAGTTTCTGTTGAATACTCTGAAACCTGGGCATCCAACAGACATCTGATTGATGAGATACACCTCCCAGGGGCCTAAGGGGTCATCTCCGTAAGCATTATGAGGAAATACGGCACCTGAGAACAGAGCCGTATGGAACAAAAAAGCACAACCAGGTCCTCAGTGATATCAACAAACAGGCGCCGGACCTCTATGTCGGGAATTGCCTGGGAATCCAATTCATACAAAAAAAAAAAATGCCTAGAACTCGCAGAAGAGTAACGCATTCTCCCTAGGGAAACGTGCGTCACTCTAGCTCAACTTCGGTCTGGGTACTGTAACAGGTTAAACTCTTACCTATCCAGAATCAACCCCGACATACAAAATGTATATCCTGCTTGCAATGTGTTCCCAGATTACACCAACCAATTGGGATGTGGAGCCGACGCCTCTAACACCCCTCTCTCTATAGTTCACCCCTGTTGTATATGTATGAGTTGTTTATTTCAAAATAGATTTATAGTTTTTCCAATACATTCTGGCACAATTATGGCACAACGTTCCAGGGAGTAAAAGTATGAGGCGGTGGTTGATCGATCTGAAACAATATGTCAATTCATTTAATAATAATAATTATAATAATGGCAATAAAATACTCATAACTATTACCAATTCTGTAAATTCATCTTCACATGCCATGCGGATTCTTGCAGTCGTTGCGGGAGCTTCCAGTCTGAAATTAGAGCTCAAACCACGTTCGGTACGAGCAGCAGCTATCGCTTCTTTAATAGCAAAAAACACGGCACTACCAATGAATAACGGCGGTTCTCCAATTGCCTGAGAAACAAAGAGAGAGATATAGAGAGGAAGTAAACATACAAGAGTACCTCAGGTGTTTTGACTCACAAAAACGAGGTTATCACAGAAAATATTTAAGTATACCTACCTTTGAGGAAGAAACAGCTGTGGGATTAGGTGCACCGGTCAGTAGACTAACATTAAACTCTCCTGGTATATCTGCAAATCCTGGTATTTTATACATTCCAGGTCCTCGGGAGTAGAGTGCGCCTTGTGTTGAGTAAATAAGCTCTTCCAACACAAACAACCCATAACTTTGCATAAATGCGCCTCCAATTTGGCCAATATCGATTGCTGGATTCGAACTAGATTCAATATCCATAACAATGTCTGTACTCAAAACTTGATGATCTCCAGTAAGGCAATCAATTTCAACTACCGAAACACCAACACCATTTGTATAGTAATTATATTGGCGTGCATAAGGATCCGTGATTGGATGGTAACCGAGGTCGGGTATTTTATAAAAGCCTGCTGCATAGAGACGTATTCTCTCAAAATATAGATGTCACATTCGATTTGGATGCAAATGGTAATTTGAATGTAACTGCGAAAGAGATGAGCACTGGTAATGCCAAGAATATTACCATAAAAAATGACAAAGGACGTCTATCTCAGGCCGATATCGATCGTATGGTAAATGAAGCTGAAAAATATGCTGACGAAGATGAGAAGCATCGTCAACGTATAGCTGCACGTAATCAATTGGAGAGTTATATATTTGGCGTAAAGCAAACAGCCGAGGAAGCTGGTACTAAAATAAGTCAATCGGATAAGGACAAAGTATTGGAGAAGTGTAGCGAGGCAATTAAATGGCTAGATGCTAATACCACAGCTGAAAAGGAAGAGTTTGAATACAAATTAGAAGAAATAACAAAGATCTGCAGTCCGATCATGATAAAGATGCATCAGCAAGGGAGCGGCGGCGGTCCACAAACTGGTAGTAATTGTTGTCAACAGTCTGGTGGTGGAAATTATGGTGGACCAACTGTGGAAGAAGTAGACTAAAGAAGATGCTCAGTACTAAAATCACAAAATTGATATAAATGTGAATTTAATATTGACTGTTTTAGCTTTTTAGTTAACATTTAGTTAGTGGTTATATGTCAGGGTACAAATAAAGGTTAAATATTTGTTTTGTTTCTAGAGCTTTGTTAAAATTGTTGAAAATAAAAGCCGGCCTATATTTGAGTATTTATATACAAAAACATTTGTGTTTTCATTAACTTTGTTTTAGGAACTTGTGCTGAACTTTTCATGGTTTTGTGAAGTTTGGTTAATTTTGCATTGCCTCAGGCATGATATCCATAGTAGCCGTAGGGCAGGTCCAACTTTATTTAGGTGTCCCATTGCTTGTTCCTTGTAATATTGTGATTTAGTGACTAAAAGGCGAGGGCGAACAGCGGTGGTGCGTTGTAGCGCTACGGAAACGGGCAATGCTTTAATGGATATGAGCTCCTTTAGCATCGCTGCTTGTTGTCCTTGTTGTAGCGATAAGGTTACTCCCCGAGTGATGGTCCTTTGCCGGATACAGATCCGGCAACACAGCACCATTGGGATGCTAGCCCGACCATCTCGGGAACGATTTATATGGCCACGTTAAAAAACTTCAGGCCATCCCTCTCTCCGCACCCCCAAGTTCCATGAGGAGCTTGGGGTCTGATACTAGTCCAACCTTCATGGGAATGATTTCTTTAATCTTACGGCAGGCTGGCAATACCAGTGGAATGGGGTCAATAATGCTACCTAACATAAAGGAAACAATTCACCAAAGGTTGTAGATAAACAATCCAATAATATGATATGATGCTTTGACGACTTTTCTGAGCACTGTTGCGCCTAATAGTTGGTTAAGATGCTGACCGAAGTAAGGGGGCGATCCGAGGGACGTTCTGGTGCAAGCATACCATGGATCCCGAAACAGTCCGTTTTGTTTTAAGAATCATTTATGATTGTGAACTTTTAGAGCGCATGCCCAAAGAAGGTGAATACGATATTGCGCCGAGGACGGCAATTTCAGAGTCGTACCTGACAGAATTCACGTCTTGATACTGAAACAACAGCCCTTGCCCATTGCTTGTCTTGGTAATTCATACTAGACCGATCATTATTGGAACGATATGATGATGTAACCACGTCGAGCCTTCTAGGTCTGTGGAATTTAATCGCCTCTTGTGACAGGCATGCCTAACGCGGCAGTATTATACTCCCCTACCCACTCGGCTATTGTCAATATATGTAGGTAAAACTTCAATCCAACTTAAACTACATTGATGACTTCACTCTTATCAAACTAAATATTCGTTTATATTTATGATTTGTATCTCGATATGTTGCTTTAATATTATAACTTATGATCTTATCTGATAAATTTTTATAAAGATGCATCCATTCTCGATTTGATAACTGCATTTTTGTGATCTGAAGGTTAAAAAAGTTTGATAATTATTAATTTATGATATTTAGTACGATTTTGTACGACAAAAGTAATTACATAGCTTTTTAGAAGAGTCTACCATTTGCAGAAAATCGTATCTACCAAATCTCAACTTCAACTGAAATTATTATTCTAAGGTTTTGTTATTTTATAAAAGATTAGCACTATACATTCTACAAAAAAAGCAAAACTCCTGGAAGAGCTTAAAAACAAATCATGAAATTACTTAGCCGATAGTTTTGATACATTTCAATAAAATATTGTAACGAATTTAGTGCAATTCCGCTTATTTGCAACATTCTACTAACGTTCGTATCGCTAAACTGTTGAATAAATAACTCCAATATCCAATAATACAAAATGGTCTTTGTTAGACTACTTTGAAAATACTTCACAATAACACTTATACTTCGCAACTGATAGCGTGCTTAAATCAAACTGATTGCTCATGCCTCAGCTGGTGCTGATTTTATACACTTCGGTTTCCTCGTTCGCATATTTCTTGAATTTACTAGTTCGCTGAAGATTGCCTACTTTGGTGATTATCTCAGAAATATGCATGTGTATGTGTGAGAACTACTTTGCTGATGATTGCATACTTTTGTGAGTATCTCTCCGCTGCTGTATGTACATAGGTGTAGACATAATTATTGATTTGTTTATCTAGATACAAGTGACAGCTTAGTATCGGCTTAGAGATGATAGTATCCCTTAGTGTTGCTAATATTCGTCACTAGGGGTAGGACTATTCGAATAAAAATTATTCGAATAATAAACTCTTTTATTCGCCAGGTATTCTTAATCCGAATAATATTTATTCGAATTTTTTATACGTTTATTCGGATAGTACTATCCGGATAGTGCGCACTATCCGGATACTTCGAATACCCTGCAAAAATTGTTGGATTACGTGTTCCATTTTCTTCATGTTGGAGTACTCTAACAATACTCCTTTGCAATGCGTTTGCGGACCACCATCAGCCGATCATTGCTCGTTTTTTAACGACAGTGATCACGACACGATGACGATCGAACAGAGTTGCCAAAAGTAAAATATTGCATGCAAATAACTAATAATAAAATTTTACTTTGGCAACTCAGAAAAAATGCAACAGCGCACTGGCTTTATGTATACATACTAAAGTATGTATAGAGAAATATTAGTTTCTTTATTCGCGCAAATGCTAAATAACATAAGAATATTCGTAGTATAAAATATAAAAGTTGTATTGCCCCTCTTCATTTACTTTCATTTTAAATTAAATTCACTTCGATACTTATTTCCGACACAATTCCTCTTTAGTACTTTGGCATATGATCCTCTGTGGGTGCTCCATGGAGTACTACAGTGAAAGTACTTTGAAAAGTACTCTCACGTATGTACTCTATGGAATACTCACAAACAAAGCGAGAGTGGGATCACCTACTCCTCTCCTAGGACATCGCAATGTTAATTGGAGCACATTTTTTGTATGAATACAGAAAGGAGTATTCCTTACATTATTTAAAGAGTACTCGCGTTTTTTGAAGGGTCCATGCATGCATGTATGGAGTACTCGCTATGGACCAACCGAGTGCTCCAAAATTAACCACAATTCATATAAAAAATATGGTCCAGTTAACATTGCGATGTCCTAGGACAGGACCATATACTCCAGCTCCGCATTACATCAGAGTAATCCATGGAGTACCCACAGTCAAATAAACCTCGTGTAGTGATTACAATCGCTAAAAACGAGCAATGATCGGCTTACAATATGATCGTGTAGAAACATGAGTTGGTCCATTGCTGCGTTACAGTGGAGTATACTGGTAAGTACTCCAGTGGACCACATGATCCAACAATTTTTGCAGGGTACATATATTTGAGCCGTTTATTTTGAAAGTGGCATAAGTCATTTCCAACTCATGGTCTTAAATGCATTGTTATTTTTTAACGAATGCATATATAGATGGTTCTACAATTATAAAATAATAATAAGAATTGCATCTTTTGGATATTGGACTCTAACAAACTGGAGGCGAGGAGAGATACAAATAGAGTTGGGTCGTTTCGTTCTGAACTTGTTCAATTGACCGGGTCTCTCAACCAGGGATGCACCTTAACGTTAAGCTAATCGTTTATCAAAAAATTTCCACCGTTTCCGTTGAAATACTTCGAAATATTATCGATAAAGAAATTATCAAGATAAAATGTATCTCGTTTTTAACCGAAACGAAAAGCTTTCGTTAACGTTAAAAACGTTAACAAAAACGTGATACTTTATGTTTGAATTGTGCTGGCAATGCTATAGCCATGGTGAAGCCGTAAGATGGTAACAACGAGCGCACATACACACACAAACTCCACGTAATTTGTTTGTGTAATTCGTTGGTGGTAATGTCAAAAATACTCTGAGAAATGTTCGTACTGTCAAAATTCATGAGAAAAGTTGCAATCAGCTTGGCTAATGCTTTCACCTTTAATGACTCCGCCATCAATCAGCTTTGCCAGCATAGTTTGAAATTAATAACCAACATAACCGATTTGATTTCGTTTTTATATGGCAGAAAACGAAACGAAATCATTTCGTTAATTTGACGTTCTTAACGTTAATAAACGAAACGAAATTACTTTGTTTCGTTTATTAACGTTAATTATCGTAACGAAATGATATCGGTTCGTTGGTTAAGCATGCCTGCTCTCAACTGAACAAGTGAACTAGATCTTCGATTTCGGTTCTTTTTGTTCTTTTAGTTCATTTGTCTTTTAGTCCGTTTTATCTAATGTTATTCTTTCTCTCTTCTCGTTCGCGAACATTGTAAATTCACACATACATACGCAGAAATTCTGAGCACGAATGTCGATGATGCCACTTACACTAAAGATATGTGTAGTCATCTTTGTGTGTGGCACTGCTACAACAATATATGTATGTATGGACTATTTATGAAAAACACGCTTTGTAAGAAACTTATTTTTACATTTATTAAACTTGAAAACTTGAAATAAGGTTTTTCAATTAGAAGAAAATTTTTCTAAGCGGGGTCGCCCCTCGGCAGTGTTTGGCAAGCGCTCCGGGTGTATTTCTGCCATGAAAAGCTCTCAGTGAAAACTCATCTGCCTTGCAGATGCCGTTCGGAGTCGGCATAAAATCATGTAGGTCCCGTCCGGCCAATTTGTAGGGAAAATCAAGAGGAGCACGACGCAAATTGGAAGAGAAGCTCGGCCTTAGATCTCTTCGGAGGTTATCGCGCCTTATATTTATTTTATTTATAAACTTGAAAAGTTCATATTTACAATTTGTGTCTGTACTCTTTCAATTTCCTGGACCTTCCGAAATTTGTAACTTTTTTTGAAGTTAATTATACTTATATATTAACTTATTTATTCATTACTCATTTAAATATACCTAAACAAAGCATTGCTACATACACACCCTCATCTATACTTGTTGGCTTTTTTCGCGGGTGCGAGGAGCAGTGATCAAATTTGCTTGAAAAAAAAAGAACAGATGAACAAAAAGAACAACTTGTTCGTTCATCAGAAAAAGAACTAAAGATTCGAATCTCTGAAATGAACGAAAAAGCACAACTCTAGATACAAACAAATTATCACTGAACCTAAACGACATGAAATGACTTATGCCACTTTCAACATAAACGGCTCATTTATGTGTGTATAGATGCATATATGTATGCATATATTTTTGTTTGTTTGGGGTTGCTTTGTTAATATTCATTTATTTAGTTACATATATTTACGTAACCAAAGTTGTGCTTGAGTCTTAAGCTAGAAATAGTTATCGGGGTCCTTTACCACTGCACTGATAACATATATATATAACACTTCTATATCAATACCTTCCTATCTTCCTAATGTGCAAATTTTCTGTAAATCATTATTTACTGAAACTATGCAAATGTATGTTCTGCGCATGCGCGGGCTTTGTTAGTGTTAGTAAATTGTTGTAGCGTGTGTAAAAAAAGTATTAAAGGGGTACCAATGGGTCACTATCCCCTTTACACAACTTTTGCATACTAATTGTTATAAAATCTCAGTTTAGCCGATTAAACAATGAAAACGCCAACAAATACAATACAAGGCTTGATGTCTTTATTATTTAAGCATGGACTGCAGCCATACAAAGTACATTATTTACATAAATAGTACTAAAAAAAAAAAACAAAACAAGGCGAAGAATTCATATTTTTGAAATGAAAAAAATTCAAATATACATATATGAAAATACACATATACATACATCCCAACAAGCATTTCTTTAAACGTTTTAAAAAATAATTTAAAGTGAATTTGCTTGAACATACGATATATAAACGTTTTAAAAATTTTACTTATTTTGAGTTTTTTAATGAAATAAATTTTTGATGAAGTAAACAAAATATGAGTAATGGGCTGGCTGCTATTGATGTTGAAATAATATCAATTTTGTAAATTTTACTTATTCCAGCTGAAAATCTTACGACCGCTAACTAGATTTGTTTTCAATTTATGCCATTTGTTGCGCCTACGCATATTTTGTAACTGTTAATTCTGTGCATGAGAAATTCGTAGTTGTCAGTTGGCATTATTTGCTTTTTTTGTCGCTTTTTGGTCACTAAGGGCTCATTTACATACGTATATCTGCGCACTCAGCACAAATCGGTAATGCTAATCTGCGAAATTCTTAAAACAATCAAACATTTTACAATACTAATGGAAAACTTACTTTTTCATTTGGAGAACGAAATAGCCTAATGTACAATATTGATAGAAGCAAGACGGCTTGTTGAAATATACATACATATATTTAAGCCCCCTTTTTAAAAAAATTTAACGACAGCCTTGAGATTTTGTCTCCTTCTCTCGTTGTATATCTGTACTGTAATGTTTGACAGGCTGCACAGTTCAGTAGTAGTGATATAGAAGTATTACATATATGACTGATAATAGAACTTCGTTTATTAGTAAACAGGTGTGGAAATGTTCATACATAATGGTACATGTAAAATATGTACCTAATTTTAATAATATTAATATGGTAGGGATTTTTGTTTCCCATATACATACATACATATTGTATGGAAAATTTTTGTTTTGATATCTTTTGGTTTGTAAAAACATCAATTTGGTCACCATTAAAAAAATATTTTTACATGTTCCGAGCGAGTTTTCTCAAGTGCTGGTAATATTGTTAAGCCTTCAAGAAGTAAACTTAACCCATATCTTGTATCAGCTTTAATATTTTTACAGCAAAATAAAAAAAAATTAAATAGGTATTTACACAGATTTTAGAACTAAGTCATCATTTACATATATATAAATAAGAAAATCAGCTTTATATGACACTGAAATGAGTAATTAAGCTAAGATTGTTTTTATTGTATGTATGTATGTATATCAAAGAAACAAATAAAAGAAATTTTATCATGAAATAAAAAAAAATTGTTCACATTGAAGGGCAAAGGTAAGGGTTTTTTGCTTTTTGAATGTCTTATAACTCGAAATGAACCTCAAAATACTACCGATCATTTGTGATAAGTGATTTGTCTTCTCTTCAATACGGAGTATAGGTACCCACTCGATCAACAAAAAGAAGATGGTATCCTCATTTTATACTTTCCATTGAGTCGTTTTTTAATTATGAATAAGTTACGCGATGCAGGATATATGTAAAAGGACATTGCTTGTTCAATATATATGGTTAACGAAATTTTCAAGCTCGGAATTTAAAGAAAGACAAAGAACATATACATAATCGATTAAAAACCCACAACTAAAAACCGAAGAAAAAGTTTGCCTGAATATTTCCATCTATGTATATGCAGCTTTAGGTCTTGGAATTACCTGCGCGTATGTATTTATGGTTGTAGGACTGTGATCAGTCAGTAGCAGTAGTTAGGTCAGTCAGTAGCAGGTAGAATACACGAGTATGCACACATAAAATTATTGCAAAAACCAAAAGATTTAAAAGAAAAGAATTTCATCCGCAAGCAAGAATACTCAGCTAGTCCAAGCATCAACAAAATGAAAAAAACAAAAAAAAAAAAATAAACAATACCCACACTAACCATAAACGTAGGTGGGATTCTTATTTCATATCACCCTTTGCGCATTTTCTGGAATACATATACATACACATAGAGATACCCACATGCACTTGTATATGAATCTAATTTCAAAGGAATCTGCAAGAATACAACATGTACATATGTTAGAATATGCTTATATGCACATTTGGGTATTTATATTACAGCGTTTAACGGGTTCAAGGACAATCAAAATTTTAAGAAGCGGCAAAAACAGACAGACAGCGGTTTTTAAAACTAGTCACTAATTCCACTAGAATTTTGTTACGTTTAAAATGGATTGCTGCAAACTTTATTTTAGGAAATTTTTCTCCAAAATTTTCATTAAGTTAACATTGACCTTAAATAACTTTTGATTCATCAGACTTCGCAAAAAATGTTGACAATGACATGTAAAAATATTTTTCTTAATGGTGACCAATTAGATGCTTATACAAACCAAAAGATATGAAAAGAAAAATTTTCCATACAACTTACATACATACATATATACGTATGTTTATGGGAAACAAAACTCCCTACCATGATAGATAGATGTTGTGAGGTTAAGCACAGCGACCTATTGGTCTATTGTGCCCTCATTCTCTTTACAACACTTCATCCAAGCCGAGTTCTCTGATAAAATCCAGAATGGTTCTTGGCTTCAGAGAATGTATGTGACTATTTTCTAATTTGGATGATCCTAGGATCCTAAGCCTTCGTCTCGCGACTGCATCACATTCCTTCAGGATGTGTTCTGCAGACTCACAGAATCGACAGAGGCTACTAGCCGATATACCCAATTTATGCATATGGCTCTTTAGCCTACAGTGACCTGTGAGTATACCTGTTAAAATCCTAAGGCTAATTTTTGGGAGATTAATCATAGCCTTATATCGCTTTGAATTGTACCCTCCTATTAGTGCCTTTGCCTGCCGAAGTCCTGGACTTTCACGCCAGTGTTGTTCTCTGAGGCACGCCTCCTTTTGTCTAAATTCCTCCCTTATTGTATGTGACCCTATTGGGACCATGGGCTCGGGACCTATTGGCTTTCCGGCCGCTGCCAACCTGGCAAGCTCGTCCGCTCGCTCGTTACCATCCACTCCCCTGTGTCCAGGTACCCATGCTAGACGGATGGTGTTATTAACTCCTAGACTGTTTAACCTCTCTACGCACTCAAGGACTGTTGATGATTTAATCTCAACTGATGATAATGCCTTGAGTGCAGCTTGACTGTCGCTGAGTATAGCGATTTTCTCGTTGGTATATCCCCGCTGTAAGTTTATCTCTGCACACCGGCTTATGGCAACAACTTCGGCTTGGAAGATGCTCGAATATTTTCCGAGTGGTAGGGATATTTTGGTTCGGGGGCCGACGATCCCCGCTCCTATGCCCTCCGGTGTCTTCGAGCCATCGGTGTACCATATTATGGTGTGTTCCTGGTGAAGCGCTTCAATCCTGGAAGTGTCCCACGTACATTTGTTCCCCAGCTCTATTTTGAAGCGCTTCTCAAACTTAATTATCTTCCTCGTATCATCTCTGGGAAGTTGGATAAGTGGAATCTGCTCCTGCAGCTTCGCCATGCTCCGTGACTGTATCACTTTGCCTCTTCCATATCCCTCTTTAGCTATGTTTACTAAAGTTCTCCTGGCTGCCTGCTCAATTATTATATGTAGAGGCGTTAACTCAATCAGCACCTCTATTGCTGCCGTCGGGCATGTTCGCATAGCTCCCGTAATGCAGACACACGCTAAGCGTTGAAGCTTCGTGAGTGATTTTTGTGCGGTCACCATGGTTGTCCTTGATGCCCACGCAACTGCTCCGTACACTATGATAGGTCTCACTATCATAGTGTACATCCATCTTAGGATCTTTGTGCTGCATCCCCAGGATCTTCCTGCAATACGTCTGCACACCATTATTGCTCTTGTAGCCTTTGATATGGTATTGTCGACGTGTTTCCTCCATAAGAGCTTAGAGTCAAACGTGACTCCCAAGTATTTCACCTCAGTCGTGTACTCCATCTGTACTCCCTCCATTGTGATTTGCCTAATCCCTTCCAGTTTTCTTTTCCTGGTGAAGGGCACAATAAATGTCTTGTTAGGGTTGATACTTAGCCCTACCTCATTACACCATTCTTTCGTTAGCCTCAATGCCCTTTGCATTATGTCGCAAAGGGTGTTCTCAAATTTGCCCCTTACAATGATAACAATATCATCCGCGTACCCCTGACATCGGATTCCGTTTTCTGAGAGCCTCTGTAGAAGTTCATCTACTACCAGGCTCCACAGCAGGGGTGACAGGACGCCCCCTTGCGGACATCCTTTCGTTGTTTTGATCTCTACTGTACCGTCCCCACTTGAGGTTTCGGCAGTCCTCGTACGCAATAAGGCGTTTATCCACATACGGATTGGACGTTGTATCTCTCTTCTCTCGAGTGCCCGATTCACACTTTCGTGTGTCGTGTTGTCGAAAGCCCCCTCTATGTCCAAAAATGCGCATAGCGTTATCTCCCCGCACTCGAACGCACTTTGGATTTCTGTGGACAGTTGATACAATGCAGTTTCTGTCGACCTGCCTGTCCTATATGCATGCTTATCTCGATGTAGTGGCATTCTATCGAGAACCTTTGATCTGATCTCGTGGTCTACAATTTTCTCCATTGCTTTCAGAGCAAAGGACGTCAGGCTTATAGGCCTAAAGGACTTTGGGCTAGAGTAGTCCTTTTTTGCCACTTTAGGTATAAAAACCACTTTTGCTCTTCTCCACACTGTTGGGATGTATGCCAGTGCGAGGCTATCCCTCATAATCCTGGCCAGGTGTGGGATCAATTCCTCTCCCTACTGCAGAAAGGCTGGATATATGCCATCCACTCCCGGAGATTTGTAGCTCTGGAAAGACCTTACTGCCCACTTAACTGTGCTGTCGCTGAAGAGTTCTTTGGCGAGGTTCCAATCTGTGGGTGTCGGTCTTACCTCTCGAACCTCCTCCGGCGAGGTTTCCGAGGATGCGTCCGGGAAGTGCGCTGCAAGCAGGGCATGTGCTCTTTCCTCCTCTGTCCTTGTATAGGTTCCATCGGGGAGTTTCATCGATAATCGCGTCTCCCTTTGGTCCTTGGCAAGGGCTTTATGAAGCCTTGCTGCCTCTGGAACTTCTGTTATGCCCTCGCAAAATTTCCTGAAGCTCTCTCTTTTAGCTTTCCTAATCTCTTTGTTATATGTTGTTAGATTTGCTGTGTACTGCTCCCAGTTTCCCGTGCGTCTCGCTTGGTTGAAGAGTTTGCACACGGTTTTCCTCATTTCCGAGAGCTTCCTCGACCACCAGGGGGTTTTACTCCCTGGGCCCTTTGATTCACGACAGCTAGAGTTATACGCTTCAATAATCACACTGTTGAAGTTATTAACCCTGATCTCTAATTCCATATAACTTGTTCCTCTGTTCCTATTCTCTATAGTGGCAAGATTTTCCTGTATTGTATTTCTAAACATATCCCAGTTTGTGTTCCTGGGATTTCGCTTTGGTGGTCCTTCTAGAGGTATAGCCCCGATGACAAACTGGATAATAAGATGGTCCGACATGGAGGGTTCAGAGGAAACCCCCCATCCCGAGACCAGCTCATCAGCCAGATCGTTACCCAAGGTTATATCCAGGACTTCCTCTCTAGACCTAGTGATGAAGGTTGGTGAATTCCCAACGTTGTATATACTTAGGTCATTACTAATAATAAATTCAAGAACGGACTCACCCCTTGAATTGGTGTCTGAGCTGTTCCATACCTCGTGGTGCGCACTGGCGTCGCATCCCATAATTAACGGTAATTTTGCCCGTCTGCAATATTCCGTCAGTTTCTTCACACCCTCTGGAGGGACCTCGTGGTTATCTCCCGCAAAATAGGCCGCTGCGAAGACGATGTTCCTTGGCTCTCCCTGTATTTCCATCACCGCCTGAACAGCTACGAGGTCTTGACTCATAAACTCTGTAATGCAAAAGTAGTTAATGGAATTGTTAAGCACTACACACGCTCTTGGTCTTTCCTGAGAAAGATCCCAAATTACCTTATTATTTCTCTCTTTTAGTCCTCTCACCTGACCCTTATACACCCAAGGTTCTTGGATGAGTGCTATGCCCAGATCTTCCGAGGCGAACCTGCGTGCTATTACTGCCGAAGCAGCTTTAGCATGGTGCAGGTTGATCTGGGCAACCTTTGTGTGTGAGTCGGTCAGAGCTGAAACCTTAACAGCTCGTCCTCACCGGACAGCCGCAGGGTTTCCTCTCCTTTGTCCTCTAAACCTAGGTTCTCTAAATTCAGCCCTTCCAGTAGCTCCTGTGTTGAGGGAGCTTGCGTAGGCTCCTGACCGGTGATTAACCCGGGTGTTGCGCCTATGGCTGAGGAGACGCTGGCTGGGCACTGGGTGGATGTTGTTGGTGCCTCTGGGATTTGCTCCCCAGTGATCTGCGATTGTGAGTGGGTTTGCTCCACACTAGCTGGGGCTTTTTGTTTCCAGGGTCTGACCGGGACAAAGCTAAACCGGTAGTTCACCTTGAAACCAGCTTCTTTTATTTTTATAAATGATGCCTCGTCGATAGCCACGTTTACCCGTAGGCCTCCCTCCTCGGCACTGCTGCTGATTATACGCCACAACGCGACATTTAAGAATGTGTTCTGTGCCTTCAGCAGTTTAAGCGCGAATTCCTGATCATTGCTCCTGGGGAGATACATAGTGACGGTATGCGTCGGTGGTATATCATCCCCTTTCCTCGTAATAAGGGCAGGGCCCTCCCAACCCTGTAGAGTTGGTGTGATATTAGTCAGCCATTCGGCTGTTTGCTCATCCTTGCAGTCTACAAGGAGTAGTCCTGGTCTAAAATATACACCGCAGAAGGCCAGAGATTGCTTTCCCCAACCCTTCGATACCTTAATCATTATGGTATCCTGCAACCGCGTCAGCTCTTCCTGGCTCAGGACCTCCGCCGGATATTGCCTTGGAAGCACCGCCATTCGTATGCCCTTTAAAGCATCCGAGTAGCCTTGCATTCTTGGCCTCACTTGTGAAGTTGATGCACCAGGTGCTGGCGGCGGCGCATTCGCCCTACGCGAGGTGGAAGGTGTGGGGTAAGCCCTCTGTCCCCTGGACTGTGGTGCGTCCTCCCGTCTTGCCTGACCTCCTCTCAGGTTGTCAGCGGGAGCGCTCTGTTTGTTGTTACGGCTTTGTTGGTGCCCGCGGTTATATGACCCGCGGTGATGCGATGCATGCTCGCCCTCGCCGTTTCTCGCTCGCCACGCCCTGATTTCCGGGCGGGTGGGTTTTTCTTACTTGGCCTCATGTGCTGCAGTGCCTTCTCGCGTGCACTGTCCGGAGTCCTTCCTTGCTTTAGGTACCGAAGATACCACTTCTTACCTGCTCCACTTAGCCCGATTCTTCTAGGGTCGTCAAAGCCACCTGGCTCTCCCAGTTCGGGCCAGCTTGCACCATGATGCCGCTCTGTGCCAGAGTCCGCGAACGACGATGACCTTGCTCTGGCATTTGCGTTCTTATTCGGCGAACGACTTTCATGTCCCGTGTATGACCTCTTCCTTCCTCTGTCTCGCTCGACCTTCTCGTCCTTTGGATTGGATCGTTTTCGTCCCCCTGGGTACTCGCGGTCACATTCTTCACCCAGATGTCTTTTGGCCGCTGATTCTCTGCTGCTGTGTCGATGCCTATCTCTAGAGGGTGAGCGTTTGCGACTCTCCCGCTGCTCTTCCCTATCCCCTCGGGTTCTCCTTTGCCGGTTTTCGCAGTGGCTGTAGCTGAGTGTGCTTTTTTCTTGGGTGGATGGGTGCCCCTTTTCCGGGCTCCTATCGCTCTTCTTAGCCTCTGCTCGGATTGGCCCACTGGTGGTGATTAACCCACCGTGGTGTGGTTTGGCGCTGCTCTCTGGTTTCGTGGTGCTGTGCCCACTGTGCTGTTCACTTTTGTTGGCCATGACATTCTTCACGGTGGTGATTGACCCACCGTGGTGTTGTTTGTCCTCGCTGACCGTCTTGGTGGTGCTCTGCCCACTCTGGCGCTGGAGTCTGGTTGCCGTGTCCTTCTTTACCTTTTTCACCGTCTCGCTCCCGGACGTTTGGTCATCGTCGTCTCTGGCATGCTCCTCGAAAAGGGCAAGTTCTTCCGCTGTCAGGTTTAGATGACTCAGGGAGTAAGTTCTCTCGCCCTGTTTTTCTCTTCGGCGTTTGTTGTTACCGCCGCTTTTAGCATTTGACCTCAACTCTTTTCCTTCAATTTGTTTTTGTTGTTGGTTTTTATTATTTATGTTTGTATTCATCATCTTTTTCGTACGATCACATGCTTGACTTGGCAAGCGTAGTGATCTATTTTAATATATAGGGGAACTCGGTTCGTCCACCGCGGCAGAGCCCCTTGACGCGGTAAGGCCATAGTTACTCCCCAAGGCGGCCCAGTGTCAGGGAGGCGCCGTTATAATACAGCCGGTGTTGTAGACCTCCTGGCTGCAAACCAGTCCAATGGGCACGGTGTCGCATAACACCCTGGATTAGGAGGTGACAGTTCCTGGTTACCGCTCGCATGCGCGACGAATCAGCCGGATGTTAGTAGCCAGGCTACCACTATCCGGCCGGCTCGCAATCACTTACGATCGGCGTAAGCCCCTGCACCACTACAAGGTGCCTGTCCTCGCAGGGGAATCCCTACCATATTAATCTTATTAAAATTAGGTACATATTTTACATGTACCAAAGACTCTCTAAATATAAGATGGTACATTGCAGAGTTCTAAAGCTTTGTGAAAATTGTGGGACGGCTGTACGAGGAATTCACCATACCTTTTGCTATGCTGTCCTTTTGCTCAACATAGCTGACTTTTTAAGGCTGTATAACTGTAATTTATTTTGCCTTTGGAAAAATTACCTATTTGAAAATAAGCTGGCTGAAAAATATTGGCATAAGAGCTTAAGTTAAATCAACAAATGAAAATCTCAGCCAAGCGATTTGTAAAAAAAGCTAAGTTGTCTATTAGCTACTTTCTCGATATAGGTGTGTTCGAGCTGCAGCAGTGTTACTTTTTATGACAGCGGATAACGTTCTTCAGCAACATTTGAGCAGATGTGGCAATTTCGCGCGTTCGTTGAACGAAATGTTGACAATCTATTGATCATCTCTAGGAAATTAGCGACATTCCATCAACTAAGCAGCACTTTAGCAATACTACTGTTATTATTTGGCTGCTCAAACACTCCCATATTAATTGTGCATTAAATCTAAAATATAAAACTAAAAAATGACTCTGCTTGTTATATACGCAACATTTATTTAGTTCAAAGTCACAGCCAATAATATCCAAAGCCATAATAATTTACACGGGCCATCAATTCATTCTCTGATTCAAAAGCTGAACTACCAGCGCTACTGTCATCAGCTCAGTGTCATCATTGCCAGTAGCGCCAATAACACCAAACTTGTGCCTGACACAAAAGTCGTTTCACTCAATAGCGCAAGTGAAATGTACTACGCACTCACTACTAAGTAGCGTCAAAAATTCGCTTGGAGTCATTGCATCAAAGAGCTACCATTGAGCTGGCACCGCATTGGCGCTGGCGCCATGCAATTTACATCACCAAGATTGGGCGAATGCCCAGGCTCATGACTTTTTTAATCCAGATGGTGAAAACGAAGCAGGAGCAAAACGTATGGTGTATTCCTGGTGCAGCCGTCCCATTTTGTGGAGAATGAACGACTCTACAATGTTACCTCTTATTAATCTACTCTCTTTGCATGTACCATTATGTATGAACATTTCCACACCTGTTTACTAATAAACAAAGTTCTATGATCAGTACAGTTGTAAACGACCCCGATAATTTTTTCTAGCTTAAGCCTCAAGCACAACTTTGGTTACGTAAATATATGTAACTAAATAAATGAATATTAACAAAGCAACCCCAAACAAACAAAAATATATGCATATATGCATCTATACACACATAAATATATGTACGTATAAATATATGTCCATGCTCATCTGCACAAGCGATGAGCGTAACATAAACGCAATGTCTTTTATTTTACTATTCGAAGTATCCGGATAGTGCGCACTATCCGGATAGTACTATCCGAATAAACGAATAGAAAATTCGAATAAATATTATTCGGATTATTTGAAACGAATAAATTTATTCGTTTATTCGAATATAATTCAAAAATAATCCCACCACTATTCGTCACAATATCTTAATTATTTGGCCGAACTTTGGCGATTTTTTCTTTGCCAATAAGTTTAGTCTAGAAATTTAACTGAGCCTATTTCAGCCGTTTCTTGCCAATCTAGCCAATTCGCCAAACAAGTTTTGGCAATACTGGCCTAGACAGATTTGAAAATACGTTAAGATAAAACGTTATTTGTGTTGTTGTTGTTGTATTAACGATTAATACACTCCCCGAAGATTTTGAGGAGTGCTATCGAGGCAGATGGGCCATTTCCTGATATAGATCCGGTACATTCCCGTAACGAAAGCTCCATTAAGGCACTAGCCCGACCATCTCGGGAACGATTAACATGACCACATTAAACCTTCTAGGCCATCCCGCCCCACCACTAGTTCCATGACGAACTTGGAGCCTCGCCTGCTAAATATGTGTATGATATAGTATTCATATTTGTAACAGGATTCCTCTCGCGTAGGTGAGATTGATAATTGGGTTGCGCAAGATCTGAAGCTATAAAGCTTTGTATTGCGCCTTTCAACCCTTGACCTCCAAACGGGATTTAAAAACGGGATTTAACTTAAACATATTCGTAAAAGCGCGGTTAAAAAAAGGGCAGTAAAAACAGGACTTACCGTTTTTTTATACCTTTCATGAAAATGAATTGGTAAATTAACTTTGGCACGAATCTCAAAATTGTAAGTCCTTAAAGGAAAATAGATAGACCAACCATTAAGTATACCGAAATATCAGGATGGAGAGCTGAGTTGATTTAGCCATGTCCGTTTGTCCGTATGTCTGTTTGTATGCAAACTAGTCCCTCAATTTTTGAGATATCTTGATAAAATTTGGTGAGCGCGTGTATTTAGGTGTCCGATTGGACATTTGTCGGAACCAGCCAGATCGAACCACTATAGCATATATCCTCCATACAACCGATTTTTCAGAAAAAGAGGATTTTTGTCATATCTTCCTCAATTTATCAGATTGAAGCTTCAAACATCACCATATGCTTTCGTATATTGCACATATTGTTGTCTGAAAAAAATGGATGAGATCGGTCTATATATAGTATATATCCCCCACAACCGATTGTTCATATAAGAAACTTTTCGTAAATACTGCCCCATTTTAAGAGCTAGAGGCTTCAAACTTCAACGAATGCTTACGTATATAGCATATATTGTTGTTTAAAAAAATCATAGAGATCGGTGGTATATATAGTATATATCTCATACAACCGATTGTTCAGATAAGAAACTTTTCGCAATTTCAGCCCCATTTTAACAGCTACACACTTCAAATTTCACCAAATGCTTACGTGTATAGCATATACTGCTGTGTGAAACAATCATAGAGATCGGTGGTATATATAGTATATATATATAGTATATATTAGGGCAGATCTATTTGTGGGGAGGCAAAAAATCGCCCATTACTCTGTGAAAATCATATTCTAGGGATCAAAATAAGAAACTTTGCCGAAGGAACCATACCTCTAAAATGAATTCTGATGTCCCCCCCCCCCAGGTAGGGGTAAATTTTGAAAAATCCCACTTTGACCCCTTTAGAGTGCTCCAATCGAGTCCAAATGTATGACCGACCCCCACTAACTTTGGAGGCCCGACCCACCGATGCCAGTGGCACACCCCCTGGAACCCCCTGGGGGTTCACCATAGAAACATTTAAAAAAATCGCCGGTTTTGCACTTTACATGAAAAAATCGGCGATTTTTGAAATGTTTGTATAGTGAACCCCCAGGGAGGTTCCAGGGATAGCGCCACTGGCATCGGTGGGTCGGGCCTCCAAAGTTAGTGGGGGTCGGCCATTTAGAGTGATCCAATTGAGTCCAAATGTATGACCGACCCCAACTAACTTTGGAGGCCCGACCCACCGATTTAGATTGGAGCACTCTAAATGGGTCAAAGTGGGATTTTTCAAAATTTACCCCTACCTGGGGGGGGGGGCATCAGAATTCGTTTTAGAGGTATGGTTCCTTCGGCAAAGTTTCTTATTTTGATCCCTAGAATACGATTTTCACAGAGCAATGAGCGATTTCTAAATCGACCCGCCCTAATATATATATATATATATATATTCGCAATTTCAGCCCCATTTTAACAGCTAGAAGCTTCAAATTTCACCAAATGCTTACGTATATAGCATATATTGTTGTGTGAAACAATCATAGAAATCGGTAGTATATAAAGTATATATATATTTTCGCAATTTCAGCCCCATTTTAACAGCTAGAAGCTTCAAATTTCACCAAATTCTTAGGTATATAGCATATATTGTTGTCTAAAAAATTTTTAGAGATCGGTGGTATAAATAGTGTAACGAATTTGCTGCAAATCCTCTTATTTGCCCTTTTGCTAGGTTCGTATCGCTAAACTGTTGAATAAATAACTCCAATATTGAATAATGGAAAAATGGCCTTTATTAAAATACTTCACAATAAAGGTAAGGCCACACTGAGCTGCACTACACTGCGCTGCAAAATATTCTTCGCATGTATTCTTATGGAACAATTCACACCTAGCGGCAGCAGCACTGCGCGTCGCGGCCATGAGCGGCAATGTTGGTCAAATAGGCAAAAAAGTGAAGCGCCGCTGCCGCTACATGTCGCACCACTTAGTGTGTACGCACCTTAACACTCAAACTGTGCAACGAATAGCTTAATAACCAAACTGATAGCTTAAAGGAAACTGACTTTCAAAATAATACTGCTATTGCTCGCTAGATATCGTCTTAGTCGTAACTGCTTGACAACTCAAATCAAACTGAATTCCAGCGCCTCTACATCTGTCGCCTTTTATACTCTTTGATTTTAACATTCGCATCTTCTAGGCACTTCCAGAATCTGCTAGTCCATTAGCTCTCAAACATCTCAGCTGTAACTACAATTGCACAATTTTATAGTTTTTCTCATTGCATACTTATAGGAGTATCTCATGTGTTTGTGCATTGACTCTCCGCTGCTCGTATACGTACATGGTACATATGTGTAGACGCAATTATTTATTCGTTTATGTAGATACATAATGATTGAATTATTGATGGGAATGTTTGTAGTTTACAGTCTCTCGCGCACACATAGGCGTATAAGTAAATGCATATGTGTATGACATCTCTCGGCTGCCTTATATATGTGTATACATGATTTGATTATTGACGTAAATACCGCTTAGCATGGCCTTAGCATCGCCTTAGTGATGGTATAGCTTAGTGATGCTACTATCCGTGACAATAGTATATATCTCATACAACCGATTGTTCAGATAAGAATCTTTTCGCAATTTCAGCCCCATTTTAACAGCTACAAACTTCAAATTTCACCAAATGCTTACGTATATAGCATATATTGTTGGGTGAAACAATCATAGAGATCGGTGGTATATATAGTATATATATCTATAAATCTTATAAAATAAAGTCGGTAAATGCCATGTATGCACATAGCTTCACACAGAATGCTCCGATTTTAAAACGGTTTTTTGCATTTGAAAGCTTAGCTACGTGAGATGGTACAGTTAATATAATTTGAAGGTATATATTATTGGGGGGTGGCACATTGCCAAAATGTAGTAAAAAATCATAAAATTTTTGTTTATACAGCTATAACTCATAAACGGATGGATGGATTTTAAAAATTCTACTTTTCAGTAAAACTTTGAAATATTTACCTTCGATCTGCATCAAAAAAATACTTGATTCCTTTCTTATATCACCCAAATTGTTTAAACAAAAGTAACATTTTAATCAAAAAATGCGTATGTGTGTTTGTTCGCTGCGAACAGTCCGCGCTAATTGCTTTTGAGTGAGGCTTGATGCGACACATACATACGTACATATATAACATTCGCTGCGTTATTTAACTTCGGGCGTAGGTTTATAGGTATGTATGGATGTACATCGCTACATAGTATAAAACAAAGTCGCTTTTTCTGTCCCTATGTCCCTTTGAATGCTCAAACCTTTAAAAATACGCAACGGATTTTGATGCGCTTTTTTTTAATAGATAAAGAGATATTGAAGAGGAAGTAACGGGTGAACAGCGGTGTGAAGTTAGCCCCCCCAACTAAAAATTTTTAATTTTTTAAAATGCTAATCGTTTGATAGTCGTTTGATAATGATTGATACGCTTCTATTTTCGTTTGATAGTTATTCGTTTGTTAGAAAAAAAAAATTTAAATATCTATGTGAAGTTAGCCCCCCCCAACTAAAAAGTTTTAATTTTTTAAAACGCTAATCGTTTGATAGTCGTTTGATAATGATTGATACACTTCGATATTCGTTTGATAGTTATTCGTTTGTTAGAAAAACGAAATTTTTATAAATATCTATGTGAAGTTAGCCCCCCCAACTAAAAATTTTTAATTTTTTAAAACGCTAATCGTTTGATAGTCGTATGATAATGATTGATACACTTCGATATTCGTTTGATAGTTATTCGTTTGTTAGAAAAACGAAATTTTTTAAAATATCTATGTGAAGTTAGCCCCCCCAACTAAAAATTTTTAATTTTTTAAAACGCTAATCGTTTGATAGTCGTTTGATAATGATTGATACAATTCGATAGTTATTCGTTTGTTAGAAAAACGACATTTTTTAAAATATATATGTGAAATTATCCCCCCCAACTAAAAATTTTTAATTTTTTTAAACGCTAATCGTTTGATAGTCGTTTGATAATGATTGATACACTTCGATATTCGTTTGATAGTTATTCGTTTGTTAGAAAAACGAATTTTTTTTAAATATCTATGTTAAGTTAGCCCCCCCAAACTAAAAATTTTTAATTTTTTAAAACGCTAATCGTTTGATAGTCGTTTGATAATGATTGATACACTTCGATATTCGTCTGATAGTTATTCGTTTGTTAGAAAAACGACATTTTTTAAAATATCTATGTGAAGTTAGCCCCGCCAACTAAAAATTTTTAATTTTTTAAAACGCTAATCGTTTGATAGTCGTTTGATAATGATTGATACACTTCGATATTCGTTTGATAGTTATTCGTTTGTTAGAAAAACGACATTTTTTAAAATATCTATGTGAAGTTAGCCCCCCAACTAAAAATTTTTAATATTTTAAAACGCTAATCGTTTGATAATGTTTGATACGCTTTTATATGCGTTTGATAGTTATTCGTTCGTTAAAAAAAATTTAAATATCTACATATGTCAAATTGCCCCCAGTTGATAATTTTTCAGGCTCAAGAGGCCTAGGAGCTCGAAGCGATGTCTATGTCATTCTCTGGTTGATAATACGTGATAATGCAACTGGCTGCACTCCCCTCGTTGCGGCTCTTAAGTTAGAAGGGCATACAAATTTTATGTCATTTTTATATATAGGAAGAAGATAAACATTAATTTCAGGGTACCTCTTATCCGTAGTTTTGATTATATCTGTTAAACGGCTTTAAATAAACCAAATAGTTTACTTTTATGTCATCAGCATCTTTATTTGATATCCATTTTGTACAATTACATAAAAAATTCCGGGGTCCCTAATATGGGTTTCGACACCATAGGCAATAATAATAAAAAAGACTTTAGCCGATTGTCATATCCAATAGGTATACAAAATTTCATGAGAATCGGTCCAGCTGTTTCGGAGGAGTATGGTAACGAAAATTGGGCCACGAGAATTTTATAAGGAGAGTTACATACATATGTACAAACTTACATACAGGTTCAATTAATAAAAGAGTGTTAAAAATATTAAAATTTCATGTGAAGTTAATCCCCCAATTGATAAGTTATAATTTTTTCGAGTTGGGTACATGTATGCATATTTTTCTGAGTTTTGGTATTTTTTCATAACGAATTTTGGTCCCAAAAATAAACGCGTTGTGGCAACAATATAATGGAGTAGAATTCAAAACTACATACATATATTAAAATTTAAACCTATATTTTTGCATTGATTGTTGTGCCGTTAACTTCAAGTGATAGCCACGTCGGCGCCGACGAAAATCAACATACTGTAGACCATTTAGTTGAATAATTAGGGCTGATCACATTCAACACGGCGTCTACAGACTACAACCACAATAAAGATAAGCTTGGCGACAACCGTAGCGAATGTCAGGGTCAAATAGATTATATTGCACAGAGTAGTGGGTGATGAAAGCAAGCCTTTTCTGTGACGTTGTAACCGTGTGCAACTCCAGAACTTCTAGGAAAGTGAGACCGCCCAAGGCAGGAACTGCACTGGAGGGATGACGCAAACGTATATATTCTGTAGTTGCAAACAGTGCACAACGGGACAGGTACTAAGAGATTGTGTCCACGACATGCTTGTGTGTTTTTGCTGGAAAAAGATAGGGGAAGATGGGGGCGGGGGCTGATGCTCGGCATTGCTCCTGACTGTGCTACTATGATTGTAGTGATGGGTTGGAGCGGCCGTAAGAGTAGGAGGCGCCGATCGGCGCCAGCAACAGCGGGCAGTAGATATAGTATGCAAAGCAGGGTTGCTGCTGGAGTGTTGCACAGGTACGCTTCTGCGTCGGCCGCGGGGCGTCGTTAGACGTGAACAGCAGGGAGCCACAAATGCGTTGAAAATTTTTCGGGGACGGGTATGGAGCAAACCAGCTGCAGGGAACTGCTCCGAGGATAACAATTTATGGGAGGGACGCAACAAATAAAATGGAAAGTGCAGTTATGCTAGTTTCGAAATTAAAAATGAAGTAAATGTAAAATTATTAATATTTGTGATTATTTAGAAAATAAAACTATGTAACACATTGTTTTAACACGAAAATAAAATAATTAAAAAAAAATTTTTAAGTTAAACGGTTTCATTGAAAACAATACTTAGGTAGGTCCTAGGTACTAGTCATCACACTCCTTATCAATCTATGGCATAGATCAGACAATTAAATAAAAGCGTTGGGCGCAATACTAAAAATGTGAGGCGTAGCATAACCTGATTAAGATTCAGTTGGCTTTACTTATGACTATCTATAGAAATATGACGCGGAAGCAGAAGCGTACCTGTGCAACACTCCAGCAGCAACCCTGCTTTGCATACTATATCTACTGCCCGCTGTTGCTGGCGCCGATCGGCGCCTCCTACTCTTACGGCCGCTCCAACCCATCACTACAATCATAGTAGCACAGTCAGGAGCAATGCCGAGCATCAGCCCCCGCCCCCATCTTCCCCTATCTTTTCCAGCAAAAACACACAAGCACGTCGTGGACACAATCTCTTAGTACCTGTCCCGTTGTGCACTGTTTGCAACTACAGAATATATACGTTTGCGTCATCCCTCCAGTGCAGTTCCTGCCTTGGGCGGTCTCACTTTCCTAGAAGTTCTGGAGTTGCACACGGTTACAACGTCACAGAAAAGGCTTGCTTTCATCACCCACTACTCTGTGCAATATAATCTATTTGACCCTGACATTCGCTACGGTTGTCGCCAAGCTTATCTTTATTGTGGTTGTAGTCTGTAGACGACGTGTTGAATGTGATCAGCCCTAATTATTCAACTAAATGGTCTACAGTATGTTGATTTTCGTCGGCGCCGACGTGGCTATCACTTGAAGTTAACGGCACAACAATCAATGCAAAAATATAGGTTTAAATTTTAATATATGTATGTAGTTTTGAATTCTACTCCATTATATTGTTGCCACAACGCGTTTATTTTTGGGACCAAAATTCGTTATGAAAAAATACCAAAACTCAGAAAAATATGCATACATGTACCCAACTCGAAAAAATTATAACTTATCAATTGGGGGATTAACTTCACATGAAATTTTAATATTTTTAACACTCTTTTATTAATTGAACCTGTATGTAAGTTTGCACATATGTATGTAACTCTCCTTATAAAATTCTCGTGGCCCAATTTTCGTTACCATACTCCTCCGAAACAGCTGGACCGATTCTCATGAAATTTTGTATACCTATTGGATATGACAATCGGCTAAAGTCTTTTTTATTATTATTGCCTATGGTGTCGAAACCCATATTAGGGACCCCGGAATTTTTTATGTAATTGTACAAAATGGATATCAAATAAAGATGCTGATGACATAAAAGTAAACTATTTGGTTTATTTAAAGCCGTTTAACAGATATAATCAAAACTACGGATAAGAGGTACCCTGAAATTAATGTTTATCTTCTTCCTATATATAAAAATGACATAAAATTTGTATGCCCTTCTAACTTAAGAGCCGCAACGAGGGGAGTGCAGCCAGTTGCATTATCACGTATTATCAACCAGAGAATGACATAGACATCGCTTCGAGCTCCTAGGCCTCTTGAGCCTGAAAAATTATCAACTGGGGGCAATTTGACATATGTAGATATTTAAATTTTTTTTAGCGAACGAATAACTATCAAACGCATATAAAAGCGTATCAAACATTATCAAACGATTAGCGTTTTAAAATATTAAAAATTTTTAGTTGGCGGGCTAACTTCACATAGATATTTTAAAAAATGTACTTTTTCTAACAAACGAATAACTATCAAACGAATATCGAAGTGTATCAATCATTATCAAACGACTATCAAACGATTAGCGTTTTAAAAAATTAAAAATTTTTAGTTGGCGGGGCTAACTTCACATAGATATTTTAAAAAATGTCGTTTTTCTAACAAACGAATAACTATCAGACGAATATCGAAGTGTATCAATCATTATCAAACGACTATCAAACGATTAGCGTTTTAAAAAATTAAAAATTTTTAGTTTGGGGGGGCTAACTTAACATAGATATTTAAAAAAAATTCGTTTTTCTAACAAACGAATAACTATCAAACGAATATCGAAGTGTATCAATCATTATCAAACGACTATCAAACGATTAGCGTTTTAAAAAATTAAAAATTTTTAGTTGGGGGGGCTAACTTCACATAGATATTTTAAAAAATGTCGTTTTTCTAACAAACGAATATCGAAGTGTATCAATCATTATCAAACGACTATCAAACGATTAGCGTTTTAAAAAATTAAAAATTTTTAGTGGGGGGGTCTAACTTCACATATATATTTTAAAAAATTTCGTTTTTCTAACAAACGAATAACTATCAAACGAATATCGAAGTGTATCAATCATTATCAAACGACTATCAAACGATTAGCGTTTTAAAAAATTAAAAATTTTTAGTTGGGGGGGCTAACTTCACATAGATATTTTAAAAAATTTCGTTTTTCTAACAAACGAATAACTATCAAACGAATATCGAAGTGTATCAATCATTATCAAACGATTAGCGTTTTAAAAAATTAAAAATTTTTAGTTGGGGGGGCTAACTTCACATAGATATTAAAATTTTTTTTTTCTAACAAACGAATAACTATCAAACGAAAATAGAAGCGTATCAATCATTATCAAACGACTATCAAACGATTAGCATTTTAAAAAATTAAAAATTTTTAGTTGGGGGGGCTAACTTCACACCGCTCGGGTGAACATATTTGGCTGAAAATTGGTGGAGGGGTAGCTTAGAACCAGAAGACAGGCATAGGCTAATTTTTATTCCGTTCTGGATAGGCTCTTGAGATCAAAACGTGAACGTGGGTAATCCTGGGATATGTTTGTACAATATGGTTATCGAATGAGTACTTTGATACGGGGTATTTTTCGTACGCGCGGGTAACTAGGGTCTCGAGATATAAGCGAAAACGTGAACGCGGGTACCCCTAGAATGTGTTTATAGAATATGGATAACGAATGAAAGCTGTTGATGAGTGCTTTAGTACAGGGTCGTTTTCATACCTATTGGTGACTAGGGTCTCGAGATATAGGCCAAAACGTGGGCCCGGGCACCCCTAGAATGTGTTTATACAATATGGATATCAAATGAAAGCTGTTGATGAGTGCTTTAATACAGGGTAGTTTTCATACCTATTGGTGACTAGGGTCTCGAGATATAGGCCAAAACGTGGACCCAGACACCCCTAGAATGTGTTTATACAATATGGATATCAAATGAAAGCTGCTGATGAGTGCTTTAGTACAGGGTAGTTTTCATACCTATTGGTGACTAGGGTCTCGAGATGTAGGCCAAAACGTGGACCCGGGCACCCTAGAATGTGTTTATACAATATGGACATCAAATGAAAGCTGTTGATGAGTGCTTTAATACAGGGTAGTTTTCATACCTATTGGTGACTGGGGTCTCGAGATATAGGCCAAAACGTGGACCCGGGCACACCTAGAATGTGTTTATACAATATGGATATCAAATGGAAGCTGTTGATGAGTGCTTTAGTACAGGGTAGTTTTCATACCTATTCGTGACTAGGGTCTCGAGATATAGGCCAAAACATGGACCCGGGCACCCCTAGAATGTGCTTATACAATATGGCTATCAAATGAAAGCTGCTGATGAGTGCTTTAGTACAGGGTAGTTTTCATACCTATTGGTGACTAGGGTCTCGAGATATAGGCCACAACGTGGACCCGGGCGCCCCTAGAATGTGTTTATACAATATGGATATCAAATGAAAGCTGCTGATGAGTGCTTTAGTACAGGGTAGTTTTGATACCTATTGGTGACTAGGGTCTCGAGATATAGGCCAAAACGTGGACCCAGGCACCCCTAGAATGTGTGTGTATTTTGGATATCAAATGAAAGCTGTTGCTGGGAGCTTTTAAGTCATTTTCATTGTGATATTCGATTTAGTCGCATCAACCTGGCAAAACTGATAAATATGCATGCGAATCCGAAATAAAGTCATGAATTAATAGTACCCACATACCTATTTACATACGTCCTATTCGATTTGCCTGAAATTTGGTATATAAATTTGCCTATATTAGTATTTACGATGCTTTTTTCTGGTAAGTAGACCAGAGAGGGACTGGGACTGGGATTAGGACTGGGACTGAGACTGAGACTCGACGTGGGACTGGGACTGAGACTCGGAATGGGACTGGAACAAAATACATGCCACCCTCTGGGGCTAGCAATAAGATATGAAGAAAAATGAGAAAAACTTGAGAGAAGAGAAAAGAGAGAAGGAGACTGAGAAAGAGATAGAATGAGACGAAGATGGAGATAGATGAAGCAAAAAATACGGAGGTAGGAGTGAATACAAATATTAGGAAAAAGTGTAGAGGGGCTAGGGCAGTTTTAGACGGAAAAAGCTTATTAAAATGTATGCAGATATACCAAATTAAGGGCAGAACAACGTCTGCCGGGTCTGCTAGTATATATATATTTTCGCAATTTCAGCCCCATTTTAACAGCTAGAAGTTTCAAATTTCACCAAATGCTTACGTATATAATATATATTGTTGTCTAAAAAACTTTTAGAGACGGTGGTACTTATAGTAAATATCTCATACAACCGATTGTTCAGATAAGAAACTTCTCGCAATTTCAGCCCCATTTTAACAGCTACAAACTTCAAATTTCACCAAATGCTTACGTATATAGCATATATTGTTGTGTGAAACAATCATATAGATCGGTGGTATATATAATATATATATATATATATATATATATATATATATATATATTTTCGCAATTTCAGCCCCATTTTAACAGCTAGAAGCTTCAAATTTCACCAAAAGCTTACGTATATAGCATATATTGTTGTCTAAAAAAATCATAGAGATCGGTGGTATATATAGTAAATATCTCATATAACCTATTGTTCAGATAAGAAACTTTTCGCAATTTCAGCCCCATAGTACCTACCTATTTTTATACTCAGTTGAGCAGAGCTCACAGAGTATATTAACTTTGATTGGATAACGGTTGGTTGTACAGGTATAAAGGAATCGAGATAGATATAGACTTCCATATATCAAAATCATCAGTATCGAAAAAAAATGTGTTTGAGCCATGTCCGTCCGTCCGTCCGTCTGTCCGTTAAACGATAACTTGAGTAAATTTAAGGTATCTTGATGAAATTTGGTATGTAGGTTCCTGGGCACTCATCTCAGATCGCTATTTAAAATGAACGATATCGGACTATAACACGTCCACTTTTTCGATATCGAAAATTTCGAAAAACCGAAAAAATGCGATAATGGTGGATGGGTTGACCTCATGACGCAGAATAAAAAATTAATAAGATTTTGGACAATGGGCGTGGCACCGCCCACTTTTAAAAGAAGGTAATTTAAAAGTTTTGCAAGCTGTAATTTGGCAGTCGTTGAAGATATCATGATGAAATTTGGCAAGAACGTTACTACTATTACTATATACATATGTGCTAAATAAAAATTGGCAAAATCGGATGAAGAACACGCCCACTTTTTAAAAAAATTTTTTTAAAAGTCAAATTTTAACAAAAAATTGAATATCTTTACTGTATATAAGTAAATTAAGTCAACATTCAACTCCAGTAATGATATGATGCAACAAAATACTAAATTAAAGGAAATTTCAAAATGGGCGTGGCTCCGCCCATTTTCATTTAGTTTGTCTAGAATACTTTTAATGCCATAAGTCGAACAACCAATCCTTCTTAAATTTGGTAGGGGCATAGATTCTATGACGGTAACTGTTTTCAGTGAAAATGGGCGAAATCGGTTGAAGCCACGCCCAGTTTTTATACACAATCCACCGTCTGTCCTTCCGCTCGGCCGTTAACACGATAACTTGAGCAAAAACCGATATATCTTTAATAAACTTAGTCCACGTACTTATCTGAACTCACTTTATCTTGGTATTAAAAATGGCCGAAATCCGACTATAACCACGCCCATTTTTTCGATATCGAAAATTACGAAAAATGAAAAAAATGTCATAATTCTATACCAAATACGAAAAAAGGGATGAAACATGGTAATTTGATTGGTTTATTGACGCAAAATATAACTTTAGAAAAAACTTTGTAAAATGGGTGTGACACCTACCATATTAAGTAGAAGAAAATGAAAAACTTCCACAGGGCGAAATCAACAGCCCTTGGAATCTTGACAGGAATACTGTTCGTGGTATTGCATATATAAATAAATTAGCAGTACCCGACGGATGATTTTCTGAATCACCCTGGTCCACATTTTGGTCGATATCGCGAAAACGCCTTCACATATACATCTAAGGGCCACTCGCTTTTAAAACCCTCATTAATACCTTTAATTTGATACCCACATCGTACAAACACATTCTAGAGTCACCCCTGGCCCACCCTAATGGCGATATCTCGAAAAGGCGTCCACCTATAGACCTAATGCCCACTCCCTCTTAAAATGCTCAGTAACACCTTTCATTTGATTCCCATATCGCACAAATATATTCTAGAGTCAACCCTGGTTCACCTTTATGGCGATATCTCGAAAAGGCGTTCACCTATAGAACTAAAGCCCATTCCATTTTAAAATACGCATTAACACCTTTCATTTGATGCCCATATCGTACAAACACATTCTAGAGTCACCCCTGTTCCACCTTTATGGCGATATCTCGAAAAGGCGTTCACCTATAGAACTAAGGCCCATTCCCTTTTAAAATGCTCATTAACACCTTTCATTTGATACCCATATCGTACAAACACATTCTAGAGTCACCCCTGGCCCACCTTAATGGCGATATCTCGAAAAGGCGTCCACCGATAGACCTAAGGCCCACTCCCTCTTAAAATGCCCAGTAACACCTTTCATTTGATACCCATATCGCACAAACACATTCTAGAGTCAACCCTTGTCCACCTTTATGGCGATATCTCGAAAACGCCTTCACATATACAACTAAGGCACACTCCCTTTTAAAATACTCATTGGCACCTTTCATTTGATACCTATATCGTACAAACACATTCTGGGGTCACCCCTGGTCCGCTTTTATGACGATATCCCGAAATGGCGTTTACCTATAGAACTATGGCCTACTCTCTCTTAAAATACTTTTTAATATCTTCCATTTGATACACAAGTCATACAACCACGTTCCAGGGTTACCCTAGGTTCATTTTCCTACATGGTGATTTTTCTTATTTTGTCTCCATAGCTCTCAACTGAGTATGTAATGTTCGGTTACACCCGAACTTAGCCTTCCTTACTTGTTTATTTTATATTTATCTTAAAAATCGTTTATGTACATCTGTTCACTATATATTTCTTATCTTATATAGCCGATTATTTGGAGATTACGAATGGGATAAGATTATTGTTCAGCCCCATTCATGAAAGGTATGAAGTCTTCGGCACAGCCGAAGACAGTCCCTTCCTTACTTGTTTTTCACTGAAATGAGGACACTTCGACTGATACAATAAAAAGGGCTCCATATCAAATTATTCAGTAAAGGGTTGATGGACTTCGATTAATTTTTAAAGAGGACGGAATTATATTTTATATTTTGGGACCATTTCGGACCTACGACGGTGCTGTTTGATGAAAATTTCGGAACTCTTTTAAGGATCGTTGAAACCAATTTGGGGCAATTATGATAAAAATTTCGATACTGTTTCGGGTCCCAATTAGAACCATTTCAGGATAATTTAGGCGCAACTTCTGGATCGTTTCGAGGCAGTTTCATTTCAAGAGAGTTACAGGGTAACTTCAGGATTATTTCCGGAATGAATTCAAGATTTTTTAGGTACAACTTTGGGACATTTTCAGCATCATTTCGGGACTGATCAATAGTTTGGTTTGGGTTTGTAACTACTAAACTTTCCCTTGGCAGTGTGTTAACCAAATAGCAGAAAAAGGTGCTGATATACAAAAACGAAATTACTTATAATATATTTAATAATATGTGCCTTATACCCTATACATATACACAAACTGTTGGTACTATATAAATAAAATTAATAGTGCTGCTTTTCATCTTTTTCCCGTGTTACTTCCGTGGAATTTGTAACTGCAGTAACATTTGTAAGCGTGGAGGCGGAAAGCTCAGTTGTGTGCCTAAAAATAGAAGGGGCAAATAATTATTATGTGAGGAAGTAAGTGCATTATTTGTGTCATGGTAAGAGCAAAATATTACTTAAGATAGATAAACGTATGCACATTAGACCGGTTCAAAAAAAAAAAAAGAACTTGATCTTCCTTGCTGACTGGCGGCAGTCATCGTGAAACAGCGATATCTGACGTAATTTGCTACATGACCTGTTTTTTCCTGAAACGGTCTGATGAACATGTGTCACTTATGTCCAGAGAAGCAATAATTACAAATATATGATATGAATATACATATGTATAAAAATTCAAAAAAATAAAAAATTCATCGCTAAGTAGTGTATCAGTTTAAGATGCTTCACGCAATCCATGTTTCGGATACCTTGAAACATAAGGCCCGGTTTTTGAGAACGTGTTTAAACTCCAGTCAACTTTAACTGCACTTTAAATTGAAATGAAAAAACAGGTCTAAGTCTTTTTTTATTTAATTGTCTTCAAATCTAGGACTACGGTATCTTAGTTCATCAATACTATGGAACAAACCTGTAAAACACATAGTGCTGCAAAATAAACAGCACATCGAAAAGCACCGAGAACAAGCCTAAACCGAATTTCGTCGGATCGCCAAATATTGAAATCCAGTCATCTGAAAGCACACGCAACACATTAAAATGTAACGTAAACAAAAAAAATTATTAAAATATACAATTAGTGCAGTGAGTGCAAAAGATATTTGAAAACATTCATTTATAATTGAAATTCACTCAACTTTCAAATCTAGGTTTATGTCATCAAATATCTGACTCAACTTGTTCATGAATACGGTTTATGTTATAAATTTCTCACCATAGTTATGTGCGTTCAATATCATCTGCAACATACTCAGTGTACCACCAGTAAAGTCTAATAAGATATTCCCTATGCTCCAACCCGAGGTACTTTTCCGACGATAGTTCATCACAGCCTGTTTACGAATTATAGAAGCATTTAGTTAAACATTTTTCAGAGCGATTCAAAGTACTTATATTAGAGTCGCCCTTAGTTGTATGGAGAGAATAATTAGTTTGAACTCTACATCTCACCCCCTAGAAATAACCCAAAAAGAATATATGACGGCTGAGTTAATTATCACCCCATCTTGAGTGCCTGTTCAAAACACATTATTTCAGAATTTGTTTAAAAAACGATCTATCTCAGCAATTAGCTAAAGAAAGTCCCGGCTAATGTCAAAATGTATTTAATTTGAACCTAGACAGAGCATTTTCGAAACGGAAAAATTCGACCTTTTGCCGATTTCTTAAAAATTAAGTTTTATGGCTATTCCAATATTTTTGGGTGTGAACCAAACACTATAGAAAAAGGGCCATCCTAATGTACATATATATTAGGGATTTAACATAGCTTCGATTCCGATTTCGATTCCGGTACACGGTTAAAAGTTTGAGCATAAATTTAAAAAATTTTTTTTTTCAAGCAATTTTCCAAACGTGTATGGCCGAAATTGGAAACCTCTCGACATTGGGGACGAACTTTTCAAAACGACTTACATATCACAAATATTAACCGATTTTAATCATCTTTGTACAGAAATGTTTGTAATTGAATTCTGAAGGGACTCACATCGCCCGATTTTTAAAATTAATTAGAAAAAAAAAAAAAAATTTAGAAAAAAAAAACAATTTTGCAAAATGTTTTTTAAAAAATTGTTTAAACAAATTAATTTTGCAAAACGAATGTCAATTAGCAATACCTACTATCTCTTAAAGTGTATATCATTCTCTTAAGGATTGAGCAAAAATTGTATGTCACGAAAGTGATACATAAATACGTATTATAAGTTCTGCAAAGAATAGGCTATTTTGCAACAAATTGTTTAATAAACAAATTAATTTGAAAAATCAAGCGATGTGAGTCTCTTCAGAATTCAATTACGAAAATTGCTGTGTAAACATTGTTGCAATCGGTTGATTTTTCGAACCTGTAAGTGGTTTCGAATGAAATTAGTGCTTAATCCCCAATGTGCGACCTCCTACTACATTTTTATACTCAGCGTGATTTGCACACAGAGTATATTAACTTTGATTGCATAACGGTTGGTTGCACAGGTATAAAGGAATCGAGATAGATATAGACTTCCATAAATCAAAATCATCAGTATCGAAAAAAATTTTGATTGAGCCATGTCCGTCCGTCCGTCCGTTCGCACGATAACTTGAACAAATATTGAGATATCTTCACAAAATTTGGTACACTAGCTTATCTGTGCCCAGAATAGATTGGTATCGAAAATGAGCGAAATTGGATGATAACCACGCCCAGTTTTTATATATATAAAATTTTGGAAAACATAAAAAACCTGATAATTTAGTAAATAATGCACCTAGAATGGCTTGATATTGAGACTACTGATAAAAATTTTTTAAAATGGGCGTGGCACCGCCCACTTATGATAAAATAAATTTTACAAATATTATTAATCATAAATCAAAAATCCTTAAACCTATCGTAACAAAATTTTGCAGAGAGGTTGTCTTTACTATAAGAAACGCTTTGAAGAAAAATTAACAAAATCGGTTAAGGACCACGCCCACTTTTATATAAAAGATTTTTAAAAGGGTCGTGGACGAATAAAATAAGCTATATCTTTGCAAAAAAAGAGCTTTATATCAATGGTATTTCATTTCCCAAGTGGATTTATAACAAAAAATAGGAAAAACTTCAAATTTAAAAAAATGGGCGTGACACCGCCCCTTTTATGACTAAGCAATTTTCTATGTTTCGGGAGCCATAACTCGAAGAAAAATTAACATATCGTAATGAAATTGTGTGCACATATTTTCCTTATAGCACACAACCCCTTGAATCAATTTGGTATTTTAGTCGCCTCTTATATATATATTATTAATTCTATATTCTAAGTCCCTGACATGCTGTGGGTTAAAATAGAAACATATATAAGCATTAAGGGTTAAATCTTCAAATTGTAGATACTTGTATGCATTTCTCAGTTTAGAACAAAACCCGGAAGTTGAACTCGACGTGCCATACGCAGACTAGCACTTTTAAAACTTTTACAAAATAATTCAATGTAAAAAAATTTCGAAAGTGCTAGTTTTCGTATGGCACGTCGAAATAACCAGTATAAATTCTTTTTCACAGCAATTTTTTGCGAATATCGGTATAATCTAAATCTTAAACTAAATTTGGTTTGATTGTGTATTGACTGCTGTGTAGAATATCACCCTATCCTGGCTGCCGTTTCGAAAAAAGCCTATCTCAGAAAACGTTTGAATAACGTCCTATTTCCAATTTTTTTCAAAAGGTATTGAATTTGAGCTCAGATAGGGCGTTTTTACAACAAATTCTGAAATGTGGCATTATTGAAACGATTTCTGAGAATGGGCGTTTTCGAATTTCCACTCAGCAGTCGGTATGTTGTACCAAAAAATTTCAGAAAAAGAGCGTTTCGCATCAGCTGTTAGAAACTTTGCAAGTTTCAGCCTAATCCACAGATTAAATAAACAATGAATATTATTCAATTTATTAAACTTTTCAAATTACTAGATATGTTTCTCCTGTACCCTCTTCTACTTTTTTTCTTGTAACCGAGAAAGCAAATATGTAAGCTCCGATAAACTCACTTCCATTATATCCCTAGTATATGTTTTGGGAAAATTTGTTGAAAAATTGTTAGATTTTTACCCACCTGAGGTATGTATTTAATAATGGTTATGGCCAATTTGATATAGCTGCAATAGTAAAGAAAATCCAACCAGTGCATGACATTAACTGCTGCCAAAATTGATGTAAACAATACAATTATTCCGAATATACCCAAAATTCCTGAGGCAGTTTTTGATATTCGTTGATCACCGTGCTAAAATAAAGAATATAAATCAGTATTATTTCAAAAAGATATTTTCAAAGCAGGGCTGCTCCTTCCACTTCGATCGGAAGATTTCCCTTCACTTTTTCCAAAGTCTTCACCACTTCCTCTTTCGCAAAACCACTTCACTTCAACGAATTTCAAAATCAAACCTTTTTTTATTTTAAATAAATTACTACTTATTCACTTCATGATTATGCTGAACGCTAAGGCCTACTTGCAGAACGGCAAGTTAACTTTTTAACCCAGAGTTAACGTGGTAAAGGGGTTAGCCTAATAGATTTTTGAAAAATTTTTTTAAAATAACCTTAAGTTAAAATAATAATTTGCCGTTCCGCAAGTGGACCTAAATCTATATACATATATAAAAAGAAGTGTACATTTTGATTGTCATTCCATAACTCGAGAACGGCTCAACAGATTGCCATGAAATTTGTAGGAAAGATACAGGAAGGAGAGATGATGGTTAGTTGATTTTGAAATCCCAAATCGGTTTAGCCATATATATATATAAATCAAATACTGTGTGTGTGTTCGCTATGGAAACGAATTTCCCCCACATCAATCATCACCAAATTTTGGTTATGGGTTTCTTCGATCAACGGGAAGGGTTTAGGCTAAAAATAAGTTCGATATATAAAAGGGGCGTGGCACCTTCCATACAAATGGAATTTTTGGTACTGTATACCTTTGAAGGTATACATGCCAGAATATTGAAATTCAATGAGGAGTTATATGAGGTCAATCCCTAACACCACCAAGAAAATGCGGAATTTGGAGAAAGGGGGCGTGGCACCTCCCATACAAATGGAATCTTTAGTAATGCATAACTTTGAAGGTATACATGTCAGAACATTAAAATTCAGTAAGGAGTTATATGAGGTCACTCTCTAACACCACCAAGAAAAGGCGGAATTGGGAAAAAGGGGGCGTGGAACCTCCCATTCAAATGGAATCTTTGGTACTGCATAGCTTTGAAGGTATACATGCCAGAACATTGAAATTCAGTGAGGAGTTATTTGAGGTCAATCCTTAACACCACCAAGAAAATATGGGATTGGGAAAAAGGGAGCGTGGCACCTCCCATACAAATGAAATATATTATACTGCATATATCTGGATGTCGCAATGGTAGGATAATTAAAATTGGTAAGGAGCTATGTGACGTTAAGTCTTAAAACCTCCAGTAAAATGTGGAATGGGGAAAAACTATGGCTGCCGTACAAACTTAAGTTATTTTAAAACCCAAAGTTTGACTGCATTGTTGAGTTTAGCTGTTATGCCTTTTGGACGTTTAGTAATCTGCCGCTGTTAAAAAAATTGTTTAGCTTCAGTCTATCTACATCTTCTATAAAAATCAAATTCTGTGTGTGTGTTCCCTATGAAAACGTGTTTGCTATACTTCGATCATCACCAAATTTTGGCTCGAGTTTCCTTCGATCAAGACGAAAGTTTTTCATATTTCAGAATTAAGAATTTTAAATTTAAATGTTTTTGTTTTTTGGCTATGCGAAAGAACTATCTTAGCTTCCAAAAATGATCATGTTAACAAAATCAATGATCGCTTTAAAAATCAATTTCCTGGTGAAGTGACGAAATATAAATCGATCGACACAGTTACAGATGAAGATAAAATTGTGAATTATCCAAATGAATTTCTATACTCCTTAGAACCAAAAGGAATGCCTGCGCATATATCAACTTTGAAAATTGGCTCACCAGTCATGCTTCTTCGGAATGTAATCAAAGCAACAATCATCAGCGGTAAAAGCAATACAATAATATAAAATAAGATACAATAAGATACAAGAATAAAATGTTTTAAGAGAAAATTTCACCAAATATGCGTACAAAATTCAATTCAATTTACAGAACAATAAATTAAATTATCAACAAACAAAACAGAAAAACTAACGCAACATCCATTCGATCTCGCGCGTTACAACGTGCGCCTGGTAAAGCTAGTATTCTATAGAAATTAAAAAGATCATAAGAATATTGTTGATGTTTTAAGTTTCCAATAATCATTACTTTGAATCTTTATATATTTTTATACGCCTTGCGAGAAATACCTGGACTTGTAGGTCTAGTCGGTTATGCTTAGAAATTTGAATATAAAGCCTGATTACATTGAACACG
Source organism: Eurosta solidaginis (assembly GCF_040869045.1). Classification (NCBI taxonomy): domain Eukaryota; kingdom Metazoa; phylum Arthropoda; class Insecta; order Diptera; family Tephritidae; genus Eurosta; species Eurosta solidaginis. The sequence continues at coordinate 302,419,597 of NC_090319.1, read as the reverse complement.
GTGGCTACAGACCACAACCACAAACAACAACAGCAGCCAAGCACTGGCTACTGAATTACTTGGAAAGCGGCAGTCACAAATATAAATTATGGCAGATGGTTACGAAAAAGTTAGGAAAAATTTCAGTTATGCTAAAAACGGGTCCAAAAAATGATTTTGACTTGTATTAGCAGGTAAATAATTCTATTTAAGTTTTTAAGTTAAGGACGCCTCTCTCTGTCACTTGGCAAAAATAGAATAAGATTTTATATAGCTTCAGTGACATTCGTGATTGACTGTCGTGTTGCTCTGTCGCGCCGAAAATAACGACCCTCATAAGAACATGTGCAAAAATAATTTGACAAATGTCACTTTGTAGTCGCCGTCGTGAATGTAATGAGGCCTTTACCCTCCAAGCTTGTAGCAAAGGGTCAAATATCTTTTAAATTTTTCATGTTGAGTAATGTATAATTTTGTTTGACATTTCATACTATATTCATTAAAACGCATTTTTAGACTTTCTAAGAATTTAAACAAATTTTATATGAAACCCGAACATCTTTATAATCTGTTAAAAATTTATAAAGGTAAGGATATCTTTCTCGCCTAATCTGGGGCTTCACAGGATTTCTGTAGTTCTTTAACCACATCGAATATTGTTTTCTCAGATAAAATATAATTATACTCACCTCATATATTAAACATTGGAACACTGTTAAGATAGTCGCAAATATTGCATGCAATGAAAATACAACATCGTTCAACAACACTGGATTCATTCCACGTGGATGACGGCTGGCATATTCCTCTTGTATTTCTGGTATCCAATAGAGACCACAATTGAAGGTGCCATATAACACAAATCCGACGATGTTAAGGGTTAGAAAGTCAAAATTTAAACCAACGACCGACTTTCTTTTGAAATTAATATAAATTTGTGGATAAAATGAAATAGACCACGCAATAAAATATATCCAGCCAAATATTATTGATGCGTAAATGATAGCCGCAGATCTTGCCACAGTGACTCGTATAAACAAATCACCCACACTGTACATACATACAATTTTAATGCAACAAAAATATATAATATATACTAATATTACTCACATCCATGGTTCATCAGGTATACTTTTGGCTGTTATGTCTAAAAGCCCAGGCTGAATACCAAAAATGTTAATTGTCTGATTTTCTGGACTGAAGGCGCTGATTGTAAAATTATAAGGATTTAAGTCCACCAGATACTCATGCTGTTTCACCAAACGGATTGAGACATCTTGATCCAACGTGCCTCTGTGGAAAGTGGAAAAGATTATGGTGCAATTATTTTTTTTGGTTGGATATTGATTTTATCTATATTTATTTATATTTTCGGATATCTGACAGATCTAAGAGCATACAAAAGGTTTTTTTTTTTTCAAATGAATAATTACGATTTGGTTGCAGCGAATAATGTAATGGCGTATAGTTGTACCGCGGGGAAAGCAGTCCCCGTAGTATGGCCAAGTTCAATTCCTACTCTTACGTCTCTGTTTGTGCAATTTGGGAAACGTGACCAATTGATAAGCGCAAAACAAAGCTTCCGCAACCCAATTGTCAACCTCACCTACTAGAGCGAAAACCTGTTACAAATATGAATGTATTATACACATATTTAGCTCGCTCTGTCCACCTGAAGTTCATCATGGAACTAGGGAGTGCGGGGGTAGGAGGGGTGGTGGGTTGTCCTAGAAGGTTCAATGAGGTTATTTTGAGTGGTTCCCGAGATTGTCGTGCTTGTCCGGAGTTATATCCAACAAAAAACCACAAAAGCAGCGAATTAGTTTCTCACCCAGATCCACATCAAGGAGAGGTTCTTCAGTATAATGTTTATTCTGAGACCTGACGATCTCAACGAGTAGCGGAAGCACTTTTCTCAATCAATACGAACACCACTGGGGACATAATAGGGTTCCAGTGAGGTCACGTCAAATTACTGCCAGAACACCCCGATTAATATTGCGTATAAGGTTCTATATGCGGTATTGTGCGGACAACTGAAAACGCTTAACCGACTGGGATAGCTTTGAGCTGACGATCACCAATTAGAAACACCAAGATCGACTTTTACCGTTCGGTTTCACAAGGAGAACTTTTTGAGATTCTTCATTCGCCTCTGTTGTACTATATGTAACTCTGATATTAAACACTGGTTAGTACTCACCTTAATAAAACTTCAAACGTCTTATTACCATCCACCAATACTGTAAGATCATGAGTAGAAACTCCCAATGAGTACTTATGGTTTGCCTGCAACTCTGGCAGCTCATTTGTATTGGTTTGCGTGAGAAGAGTTACTGCAGAGAAATAGAAATTCGGTACATAAAAATATAATGAATAAAAATAAATGTAAGGCGCGATAACCTCCGAAGAGATTTTAGGACGAGGTTCTCTTCCAATTTGCATCGTGCTCCTGTAATTGTTTCTACAAATTGGCGGGACGGGACCTACTTGTTTTATGTCGAGTCCGAATGGCATCTGCGAGGCAGATGAGTTTTCACTGAGAGCTTTTCATGGCAGAAATACACTCGGAGTGCTTGCCAAACACAGCCGAGGGGCCACCCCGCTTAGAAAAATTGTTTTCTAATTGAAAAACCTTGTTTCTAAAATTTTTATGTTGCTTTGGCCGGGGCGTGAACCCAGGATCTTCGGTGTGGTAGGCGGAGCACGGTACCATCACACCACGGCGGCCGCTATATACATATAAAATATACATAGTTTTTTTTTTATAAAAATAATCTAACGAATTTACCCATTGACAATATCCAAAATACTTGTAGGTGAGCCATTATGTTTTTCAAAATACTGTTATCGATGTAGAATCATTACATTTTGTACCTGGTGTTTGGAAATAGTTCGCGATGTTTTTATCTGTAATAAAATTATTATATCGTATTATTATTATATTACTAATTCATTTTAAAGTAAAATTGCTAGCAATAACTTTACTATCATTAGATGTTGGGGTTATGATTTATAACTAATAATATTGTTGGTTTAGCGGGCACTTACAGTAATTTGTGGGAATACCAAATATGATTTTCGCCTTTCACACAAATAGGAAAGAAGCTAGTAAAATCAACCAATCAGCACCCCAAATCTTAGGGGCCCATTACTGATACTTAGCATAGACTTGACTTGACTTGGCGTAAACTTGGCAACTTAGCCATGATTATACGTACTCCACTTAGCGCATACAATCTGGCATCATAATACATAAATGTCAATTTGTATCTCAAAATTTAAACGTTACTTAGAACTTACATAGAAAATCAAAATTCAACAGACTTATAAGTCAAGTGTTGCTAAGTTTTGAGTAATCAGTAACATGCAATGTTCATTTAACAGAACTGTAAGTGACAGTTCTCAAGTCAAGTCAAGTCTATGCTAAGTATCAGTAATGGGGGCTTTACATTCGCTAAAACTCCATCGCTAAAAATATCTAAAACAGTAATAAGTGCGCAGTTAAGTATGTAACATTTGGTAGCATATGAATACAAAGAATAACGCCTAACTCTACTAGGTACGCTTACATGGGACTTATGCCCGGTTTTTCAGCGCAAGTTTAAACTTCAGTTAAAGTTGACTAGAGTTTAACCTTGCTACTTTGTTCCATTACATAAAATGTTGCTGCTCATCTCAGCTTAAACGGCCAAAGTGACAGGGTTAAACTCTAGTCAACTTTAACTGAAATTTGAACTCTCACTGAAAAAACAGACCTTCGTGATTCATTTTTTGTTGTACTAGGTTTAATTAGAGCAACAAAATATATGTTTTTGACAAGTAAAAAGTTTTTACATTCTTGTTCTGTGATTATATTATATTTTTGGAGAACGTTACAGAACAAGAATTCTTAACCAGGCTCGTGATTTCCTGACGGGGCAGTTGGTAGTTTTCTACGGGTTATTTGTTTTTATAGAACCATCGGATACAAAAACTACCAGATACCGACTGTCAAATCAACGAGCCTTATGTGAATCAGGGTTTTTTGAAAACATCACGAGAATCTATTATATATTTAGGATATATCTCATACAACCGATTGCTCCGATTTGAGAATTTTCTCAATTCCTCACTCATTTTAACACATTAAACGTAAATGTTGTTTATGTTTTCATATACTTACATATATGTCTTGTAAGATTTTCTGAAAAAAATTTCAGAACTTTGTGTGAGGGTTACCAATAAACTGGGTTCATGAGATTTGGTAAAGTCATCGGTAATGTCTTATATGCACCTACAGTTGCCTCTTCAGATGTTGTGAATTGATTTCTTAACCATTTCGAAAGATCACCACCAAGAAGCTTCCGAAACGTATTAGCCCTTTAGCCAAGCAAGAAAACTGAATTAAACAATTCCGATATGCAAATACTCGTTTTTCTACTTACTTACTTACTTAATTGGCGCTTAACCGTCTAAACGGTTATGGCCGTCCAACAAGGCGCGCCAGTCGCTCCTTCGCTCCGCCAGCCGGCGCCAATTGGTCACACCAAGGGAGTTTAAATCGTTTTCCACCTGGTCCTTCCAACGGAGTGGGGGCCGCCCTCTACCTCTGCTTCCATAGGCGGGTTCCGATAGAAACACTTTCCTGGCCGGAGCATCATCTTTCATTCGCATAACATGGCCTAGCCAGCGCAGCCGCTGCGTTTTAATTCGCTGGACTATGTTGATGTCTGCGTATAGCTCGTACAGCTCATCATTAAATCTTCTTCGGTACTCGCCATCGCCAACGCGTAGAGGTCCATAAATCTTTCGAAGAACTTTTCTCTCGAACACTCCCAAAGCCGCTTCATCTGCTGTTGTCATGGTCCATGCTTCTGCCCCATATAGCAGGACGGGTACGATAAGTGACTTGTAGAGTATGATTTTCGTTCGCCGAGAGAGGACTTTACTTTTCAATTGCCTACCTAGTCCAAAGTAGCATTTATTGGCAAGATTGATTCTTCGCTGGATTTTAGTGCTGATGTTGTTGCTAATGTTGATGCTGGTTCCCAAATAAAGGAAGTCTTTTACTATTTCGAAATTATGGCTGCCAACAGTAGCGTAGTTGCCAAGGCGCATATGCGCTGACTCTTTGCTCGATGACAGCAGGTACTTCGTTTTGTCCTCATTCACCATCAAACCCATCTTTACCGCTTCTTTTTCCAGATTGGAGTAAGCAGAACTAACAGCGCGGGTGTTTAGGCCGATGATATCAATGTCATCAGCATATGCCAGTAATTGCACGCTTTTATAGTATATTGTTCCAGTGCGGTTAAGTTCTGCAGCTAGTATAATTTTCTCCAGCATCAAATTAAAGAAATCGCACGATAGGGGGTCACCCTGTCTGAAACCTCGTTTAGTTTCGAACGGCTCGGAGAGGTCCTTCCCAATTCTGACTGAGCTGATGGTGTTGCTCAACGTCATTTTGCACAGCCGTATAAGTTTTGCGGGGAAACCAAATTCAGACATAGCGGCATATAGGCAGCTCCTTTTCGTGCTGTCGAAGGCGGCTTTAAAATCGACGAAGAGGTGATGTGTGTCGATTCTCTTTTCACGGGTTTTTTCCAAGATTTGGCGCATTGTGAAAATCTGGTCGATGGTAGATTTACCAGGTCTGAAGCCGCACTGATAAGGTCCAATCAGCCGGTTCACGGTGGGCTTCAATCTTTCGCACAATACACTTGAAAGGACCTTATATGCGATATTAAGAAGGCTGATTCCACGATAGTTGGTGCATTTTGCAGTATCCCCCTTCTTGTGGACTGGGCAAAGAACACTTAGATTCCAACCGTCGGGCATGCTTTCGTCCGCCCATATTTTGCTAAGAAGCTGCTGCATGCGCCTTACCAACTCCTCGCCGCCGAACTTGAATAGCTCCGCAGGCAATCCATCAGCGCCCACGGCCTTGTTGTTTTTCAATCTGGTTATTGCTATTCTAACTTCGTCATAATCGGGCGGGGGGACATATATTCCATTATCATCGATTGCGGGATCGGGTTTTTCATCTCTGCGCGGTGAATTGCTGCCTCCATTTAGGAGAGCAGAGAAGTGTTCCCTCCATAATCTAAGCACTCTCTGGACATCAGTTACAAGGTCGCCGTTTTCATTCCTACAGGAGTTTGCCCCGGTCTTAAAACCTTCCGTCTGTCGCCGTATTTTTTGGTAGAATTTTCGGGCGTTATTCCTGGTGGCTAGCAGCTCAAGCTCCTCGCACTCACGCCTTTCTGCTTCTGCTTTTTTCTTCCTGAAAAGGCGTCTCGCTTCCCTTTTCAACTCACGATAGCGTTCACACACTCCTCTTGTCGCGCTCGCTTTTAACGTAGCCCTGTAGGCAGCGTCTTTTCTTTCGGTTGCAACGCGGCATTCTTCATCATACCAGTTGTTTTTTCGTGGCCGCCGGTAACCAATTTTTTCCTCGGCGGCAGTATGAAGTGCTTTGGAAATATGCTCCCACTGCTCCTGTATTCCTTCAGGATGAGTTGTGCCCTCAGAGAGCAGGTGTGAGAGTCGAGTTGCGAAATCATTGGCAGTCTGTTGTGATTGAAGCTTTTCGACGTCTAGCTTTCCTTGTGTTTTTTGTTCCTTGTTTTTAGCCGCGTTGAGGCGGGTGCGTATTTTGGCTGCAACGAGATAATGGTCCGAATCGATGTTAGGTCCTCGGATAGTTCGCACATCTAAAACACTGGAGGCATGCCGTCCGTCTATCACAACGTGATCGATCTGATTGCGAGTATTTCGATCAGGAGACAGCCATGTAGCTTGATGTATCTTTTTATGCATGAACCTCGTGCTTGATATGACCATGTTTCGAGCACCGGCAAAGTCAATCAGCCTCAGTCCGTTAGGAGAAGTTTCATTGTGTAGGCTGAACTTTCCGACTGTAGGGCCAAAAACACCTTCTTTGCCCACCCTGGCGTTAAAGTCACCAAGCACGACTTTTATATCGTCATTGGGGCAGCGCTCGTATGTGCGTTCTAATTGTTCATAAAAAGTGTCTTTCACCTCATCGTCTTTCTCCTCTGTCGGCGCATGGGCGCAGATGAATGATATATTAAAAAATTTTGCTTTTATTCGGATAGCGGCGAGACGCTCGTCCACAGGCGTGAACGCCAGCACTTGGCGACAAAGTCTCTCTCCCACCACGAATCCGACGCCGAAACTGCGCTTATTCGCATGGCCACTCCAATATATGTCACAATTTTTGATCTTCTTTCTTCCTTGCTTCGTCCAACGCATTTCTTGGATGGCGGTGATGTCAGATTTTGCTTTGACGAGGACATCAACCAGCCGGGCATCTGCACCAATCCCATTCAGGGAGCGGACGTTCCAGGTGCATGCCCTCAATTCATTGTCCTTCAAACGTTTGCCATGGTCGTCATCAATAGAGAGTGTATTTATCCGAGGCTTGTTGTTATATTTCATTGGAGTATGGTTTTACGTGACGGGTCCCAAGCCCAGCGCACAACCCGCTCAGCGGGGGTGAAAATATTAATTGGCACGTTTATATAGCGAGCCGCTTGCTCCAAGACAGACGCCCGCTTGCAGCCGCACCTAGAGGTGTACAGACGCTGCCGATGAAATCTCCCCCGGCTAGCCCTTAAACCGATTATGTCAGAGTGGCCTAGCCAGGTTATCGCCTTCTCACATTAGCTCACCGCTAAACGGGTGTTTAGCGGCTACCCAGAGGATACTTGGCCGCAAGCGACCGGCAGTAGTGAGCTGCTTGAACCGCATGCAAAAGAATCGCTCTGGCCATTCCCAGGTGAATGGCGGTCAGAAGCTTTCCCCACTTTCGTGGACTTCTACACACGGCCCCACCCTCGTTTTTCACTTTTTTAAAATACTAGCAGACCCGTCAGACGTTGTTCTGCCCTAAATTTGGTCTATCTCCATACATTTTAATAAGCGTTTTCCGTCTAGCTCTGCCCCCCCCCCCCCTCACCGTCCTCACTTTTTCTTAATCCTTTTATTCACTCCTCCCTCCGTATTTTCACTACATCTATCTCTATTTTCGTCTCACTCTATCTCTTTCTCAGTCTCCTTCTTCTCTCTTTTCTCTTCTCTAAAGTTTTTCCCATTCTTCTTCATCCCTTATTGCCAGGCAAATCGAATAGGACGTACATATGTAAATAGTTATGTGGGTATTATTAATTCATGTCTTTATTTCGGCTTCGCATGCACATTTATCAGTTTTGCCAGGCTAATGCAACTAAATCGAATATCACAATAAAAATTACTTTAAAGCTCTCAGCAACAACTTTCATTTGATATCCATATTACACACACATTCTAGGGGTATCCGGGTCCAGGTTTTGCCCATATCTTGAGACCCTAGTCACCCAGCGGTATAAAAATTACTCTGTACTAAAGCACTCATCAACGGCTTCAATTTGATACCCATAATGTAAAAACACATCCTAGTGTTACCCCGATGCACGATTTATCCTATATCTCGAGACCCTTCACAAATAGGTATGAAAACTATCCTGTACTAAAGCACTCATCAACAGCTTTCATTCGTTATCCATATTCTATAAACACATTCTAGGAGTACCCGCGTCCACGTTTTCGCTTATATCTCGAGACCCTAGTTACCCGCGGGTACGAAAAATACCCCGTATCAAAGTACTCATTCGATACCTATATTGTACAAACATATCCCAGGATTACCCACGTCCACGTTTTGATCTCAAGACCCTATCCAGAACGGGATAAAAATTAGCCTATGCCTGTCTCCTGGTTCTAAGCTACCACTCCACCAATTTTCAGCCAAATATGTTCATCCGTTACTTCCTCTTCAATCACTCTTTATCTATTATAAAAAGCGCATCAAAATCCGTTGCGTATTTTTAAAGGTTTAAGCATTCAAAGGGACATTGGGACAGAAAAAGCGACTTTGTTTTATACTATGTAGTGATGTACATCCATACATACCTATAAACCTACGCCCGAAGTTAAATAACGCAGCGAATGCTATATATATACGTATGTATGTGTCGCATCAAGCCTCACTCAAAAGCATTTAGCGCGGACAGTTCACAGCAAACAAACACACATACGCATTTTTTGATAAAAAATGTTACTTTTGTTTAAACAATTTGGGTGATATAAGAAAGGAATCAAGTATTTTTTTGATGCAGATCGAAGGTAAATATTTCAAAGTTTTACTGAAAAGTAGAATTTTTGAAATCCATCCATCCGTTTATGAGTTATAGCTGTGTAAACAAAAATTTTATGATTTTTTGCTACATTTTGGCAATTTGCCACGCCCCTATAATATATATCTTCAAATTATATTAACTGTGCCATCTCACGTAGCTAAGCTTTCAAATGCAAAAAACCGTTTCAAAATCGGAGTATTCTGTGTGAAGTTATCTGCATACATGGCATTTAGCGACTTTATTTTATAAGATTTATAGATGATACAGGCTGAAATAGATGTCGGGGATTTTTGGAAAACGTTGTATTTTCATGCTTGCTTTACTACATTATACCGACTTATATCTAATTTTTTTTAAAACAAAGTAAGCACTATTCACTTATCAAATAGTAGAACCTTAAGTTTGTAGTATATTAATTAATTTATTAAATTAATTAATTATTAATTATTTTCCTTATTGACGCGTCCTAGCGCGTCGCTGATGATGGACAGCAGGTCTGTCCGAATGCATTATTTTTATTTGACAAAATAATTTTGTTGTCAATAAGGAAAATAATTAATTAATTTAATAAAAATAAATTAAGAAGGTTCTTAAAAATATGCGGCGAGACGGCATTCAAATCCGGTCGTTCAAAATTGGAAAAAAACTTACTTAGAAGGAGAAGTAAACAGTGGGATCGAGATTGCGCATTTATGCTTCATACAATGTATTTAATTGATATTTTACTGCTCGGAAATGAGGAAATTCCAAACAATTGAAGCATTTAATGTAAACGAAGTGCGTCTGGATTGTTCAGCGACACATCAATTTATAAAAGTGTTATTAAGGGCTGCCCACAAAAAGTTGAGTTATATCAATCTCTAGTAACGATTGTACATTAGACTGGCTAATATTTTTTAATATTTTCTAATACCCTCAAGCGTTCCGTTTGTGCAAACTTTGCTGCCCAAAACCAGTGCTGGGTAATTAAAAACACATATAAGGAGAATTAGAGAACTATCGATAGTCCCACCATCGAAGGGTTTTGGTCGTTTTTGAAAGCTATTGATAGCCTTCGATGGTCCACAAAAAAAAAAAAAAAAAAATATACATATATATAACAAGTAAGGAAGGATAAGTTCGGGTGTAACCGAACATTACATACTCAGCTGAGAGCTATGGAGACAAAATAAGGGAAAATCATTTCGTAGTAAAATGAACCTAGGGTAAACCTGGAATGTGTTTGTATGACATGTGTATCAAATGGAAGGTATTAAAGAGTATTTTAAGAGGGAGTGGGCCATAGTTCTATAGGTGGACGCCATTTAGGGATATCGCCATAAAGGTGGATCAGGGTTGACTCTAGAATTTGTTTGTACGATATGGGTATCAAATGAAAGGTGTTAATGAGTATTTTAAAAGGGAGTGGGCCTTAGTTCTATGGGTGGACGCCTTTTCGAGATATCGCCATAAAGGTGGACCAGGGGTGACTGTAGAATGCGTTTGTACAATATGGGTATCAAACGAAAGGTGTTAATGAATACTTTAAAAGGGAGTGGGCCTTAGTTCTATGGGTGGACGCCTTTTAGAGATATCGCCATAAAGGTGGAGCAGGGGTGACTCTAGAATTTGTTTGTACGATATGGCTATCAAATGAAAGGTGTTAATGAGTGTTTTAAAAGGGAGTGGGTCTTAGTTCTATAGGTGGACGCCTTTTCGAGATATGGTCATAAAGGTGGACCAGGGGTGACTCTAGAATTTGTTTGTACGATATGGGTATCAAATGAAAGGTGTTAATGAGTATTTTAAAAGGGCGTGGACCTTAGTTCTATAGGTGGACGCCTTTTCGAGATATCGCCATAAAGGTGGATCAGGGTTGACTCTAGAATTTGTTTGTACGATATGGGTATCAAATGAAAGTGTTAATGAGTATTTTAAAAGGGAGTGGGCCTAAGTTCTATAGGTGGACGCCGTTTCGAGATATCGCCATAAAGGTGGGCCAGGGGTGACTCTAGAATATGTTTGTACGATATGGGTATCAAATGAAAGGTGTTAATGAGTGTTTTAAAAGGGAGTGGGTCTTAGTTCTATAGGTGGACGCCTTTTCGAGATATGGACATAAAGGTGGACCAGGGGTGACTCTAGAATTTGTTTGTACGATATGGGTATCAAATGAAAGGCGTTAATGTGTATTTTAAAAGAGCGTGGGCCTTAGTTCTATAGGTGGACGCCTTTTCGAGATATCGCCATAAAGGTGGATCAGGGTTGACTCTAGAATTTGTTTGTACGATATGGGTATCAAATGAAAGTGTTAATGAGTATTTTAAAAGGGAGTGGGCCTAAGTTCTATAGGTGGACGCCGTTTCGAGATATCGCCATAAAGGTGGACCAGGGGTGACTCTAGAATATGTTTGTACGATATGGGTATCAAATGAAAGGTGTTAATGAGTATTTTAAAAGGGAGTGGGCCTTAGTTCTATGGGTGGACGCCTTTTCGAGATATCGCCATAAAGGTGGAAAAGGACTGACTCTAGAATTTGTTTGTACGATATGGGTATCAAATGAAAGTGTTAATGAGTATTTTAAAAGGGAGTGGGCCTAAGTTCTATAGGTGGACGCCGTTTCGAGATATCGCCATAAAGGTGGGCCAGGGGTGACTCTAGAATATGTTTGTACGATATGGGTATTAAATGAAAGGTGTTAATGAGTATTTTAAAAGGGAGTGGGCCTTAGTTCTATGGGTGGACGCCTTTTCGAGATATCGCCATAAAGGTGGACCAGGGGTGACTCTAGAATATGTTTGTACGATATGGGTATCAAATGAAAGGTGTTAATGAGTATTTTAAAAGGGCGTGGGCCTTAGTTCTATAGGTGGACGCCTTTTCGAGATATCGCCATAAAGGTGGATCAGGGTTGACTCTAGAATTTGTTTGTACGATATGGGTATCAAATGAAAGTGTTAATGAGTATTTTAAAAGGGAGTGGGCCTAAGTTCTATAGGTGGACGCCGTTTCGAGATATCGCCATAAAGGTGGGCCAGGGGTGACTCTAGAATATGTTTGTACGATATGGGTATTAAATGAAAGGTGTTAATGAGTATTTTAAAAGGGAGTGGGACTTAGTTCTATGGGTGGACGCCTTTTCGAGATATCGCCATAAAGGTGGACCAGGGGTGACTGTAGAATGCGTTTGTACAATATGGGTATCAAACGAAAGGTGTTAATGAGTATTTTAAAAGGGAGTGGGCCTTAGTTCTATGGGTGGACGCCTTTTCGAGATATCGCCATAAAGGTGGAAAAGGGGTGACTCTAGAATTTGTTTGTACGATATGGCTATCAAATGAAAGGTGTTAATGAGTGTTTTAAAAGGGAGTGGGTCTTAGTTCTATAGGTGGACGCCTTTTCGAGATATGGACATAAAGGTGGACCAGGGGTGACTCTAGAATTTGTTTGTACGTTATGGCTATCAAATGAAAGGCGTTAATGTGTATTTTAAAAGAGCGTGGGCCTTAGTTCTATAGGTGGACGCCTTTTCGAGATATCGCCATAAAGGTGGACCAGGGGTGACTCTAGAATATGTTTGTACGATATGGGTATCAAATGAAAGGTGTTAATGAGTATTTTAAAAGGGAGTGGGCCTTAGTTCTATGGGTGGACGCCTTTTCGAGATATCGCCATAAAGGTGGACCAGGGGTGACTGTAGAATGCGTTTGACCATTTTGGGTATCAAACGAAAGGTGATAATGAGTATTTTAAAAGGGAGTGGGCCTTAGTTCTATAGGTGGACGCCTTGTCGAGATATCGCCATAAAGGTGGACCAGGGTGACCAGGGTGACTCTGTAATGTGTTTGTACGATATGGGTATCAAATTAAAGGTATTAATGAGGATTGTAAAAAGGATTGGTGGTAGTTGTATATGTGAAGGCGTTTTCGAGATATCGACCAAAATGTGGACCAGGGTGACCCAGAACATCATCTGTTAGATACCGCTAATTTATTTATATATGTAATACCACGAACAGTTATCCTTCCAAGATTCCAAGGGCTTTTGATTTGGCCCTGCAAAACTTTTTCATTTTCTTCTACTTAATATGTCACACCCATTTTACAAAGTTTTTTTCTAAAGTTATATTTTGCGTCAATAGACCAATCCAATTACCATGTTTCATACCTTTTTCGTATTTGGTATATTATTAAGTGGGCGTGGTCATAGTCGGATTTTGGCCATTTTTTACACCAATATAAAGTGAGTTCAGATAAGTACGTGAATTGAGTTTAGTAAAAATATATCAAGTTTTGATGAAGTTATCGTGTTAAAGGCCGAGCGGAAGGACAGACGGTCGACTGTGTATAAAAACTGGGCGTGGCTTCAACCGATTTCGCCCTTTTTCGCAGAAAACAGTTATCGTCCTAGAATCTAAGCCTCTATCAAATTTCACAAGGATTGGTAATGTTTTGTTCGACATATGGCATTAAAAGTATCTTAGACAAATTAAATGAAAAAGGGCGGAGCCACGCCCATTTTGAAAGTTTCTTTAATTTTTGTATTTTGTTGCACCATATCATTACTGGAGTTGAATGTTGACAAAATTTACTTATATACTGTAAAGATATTAACTTTTCTTTTAAAATTTGACTTAAAAAATTTTTTTTTCAAAAAGTGGGCGTGGTCGTCCTCCGATTTTGCTAATTTTTATTAAGCGTATATACAGTAATAAGAGTAACGTTCTTGCCAAATTTCATCATGATATCTTCAAGGACTGCCAAATTAAAGCTTGCAAAACTTCTAAATTACCTTCTTTTAAAAGTGGGCGGTGCCACGCCCATTGTTCAAAATTTTACAAGTTTTCTATTCTGCGTCATAAGTTGAACTCACCTACCAAGTTTCATCGCTTTATCCGTATTTGGTAATGAATTATCGCACTTTTTCGAGTTTTCGAAATTTTCGATATCGAAAAAGTGGGCGTGGTTATAGTCCGATATCGTTCATTTTAAATAGCGATCTGAGTGAGTGCCCAAGAACCTACATACCAAATTTCATCCAGATACCTCAACATTTACTCAAGTTCTCGTGTTAACGGACGGACATGGTTCAATCGAATTTTTTTTCGATACTGATGATTTTGATATATGGAAGTCTATATCTATTTCGATTCCTTTATACCTGTACAACCAACCGTTATCCAATCAAAGTTAATATACTCTGTGAGCTCTGCTCAACTGAGTATAAAAACTATCGTTGGATTACTCATTTGAAAGATAGATGTGTAAGGAAAAGTGGCCTAAGTTACAACGAGCCTATGTTTGCTATATCTAAGTTTTGCTTGGGTTACCGTGGAGGGGTAGATGGCCGAACGGACCGATGGGCATGGAATCTATATCCATATTGTTTACATATAGTTAAGTTTTTTTTTTCAATTAAGCGTTACAACTGATTATAAAGAGCACGTGTACTACATACATATGTATGTGTAAATATATACTTCAGACTTCGAAAACGTGATTGAGTTCCGAGACGTTCACCCATTTTAATTGAAAAAAAAAATCTATACTGAACGTGCTAAAATTATCGCATTAATGTTTATTGAAATGACCGAACGCCAATTGATTTCTGCAATGACCACGTCATTTGTCAACACAAAACATATTTACATAGCCTAGCAAAACTTCGAGAAAGTAAGTACTTATATATGTAACTTTTAATGGAATACACGTATTCATACAGTCACTCAAAGAAATGTTCGCATTGCTTGACGTAATTAATCGTTGAGCGAAAGATCATGCGCATAATCAAAAAAAGGGAATGTGAATATACGAATCCATATTGTAGTCACTGTAACTCCCCATCAAGAAGTGACTGGAGAGGCGACAGGGTGCAAAGCAACGCAATTTCAGTCTACACCAACGGTTCCAAAATGGAGTGCGGTGTGTGAGCAGGTGTCCTCATCAACATCTTAAGATGTCTTCTACGAACATTTTAAGGACGGCTGTCAGTCTGTCTACCCAATTTTGATTGTATCTTCCAAGCAGAAGTTTGGGTATAGAGAGAGCATGTACGCTCCTATCGGAGGACTTGGTGGAGGGGGTGGGGGGGGGGGGGGGCGAGGTGTGCATCTACTCACTTCTTCTTAGGCCGTCAGCATCGTTTCAAGCCGCAGCTTACTTTCGCAAACAGAACCCTTATATGAGTACCTGGTCGCAGGAACATCGAGGCATCGAGAAGGCAGACGAACTTGCAAAGGCAAGGGCACTGATGGAGGCTGCCGAGTCAAGATGCATCGTCCAATTACATTAATTAAAAGAAAAATATATAACAGATTCAAGGAGTTAGCAATCTCCAACTGGTACTCCTCGAACGCCTGCAAGATAATTAAGCAAACCTGGCCGAATTACGAGCAGAGAACATACTAAATAAGTCAAGTAAAGAAATATTTATGACCACTGTCAAAATAACGGGCCACTAACCGCTTGGCCTGCATACTGAGAGAATGGGGATCACTTTTAACAGCATTCGCAGGAGCTGCGGCGTGGATGGCAGCAAAGAAACAGTCGCACACTGCTTGCGTGAATGCCCAGATCTAGCACACACTAGGTTTCTAACTATGGGCAGTTATATACTGCCGGAACTTAAGGAAGTAACTAAATGCTGTGTAAAATATATCGAATGGAAAAATGTACATATACGGGAAATCCAGTTATTTAATTAACTTTTAGGAGTTAAGTACAAAAATTGAGATAATCTCGTTATATAAAAACTAGGTCTAAGACTGGAACGCTACTTTGAATCGGTTTCATTACCTAAAAAGAAACATTAATTGCTAAAGAATCGAGTGAAATATATATTGCAATAGATAAATGATAAGATTAAAGTCTAATCTATCACGTCCAATGAAATATGAATGTAGTAATAAATTGTTTTTGTTAATATTTTCACATATCACGTATGCGATAACATTTTATTTATAGTATGCTTCACATCTAAGATTACCATTAAGTAACAATATATCAGTCAATTGCTTTTAAATCATGTTTGTATTTTGTTTTGTAAAATCGCGTAAGAAGATTTTTTAATATTGAAACAATTAACAAAAAGGTACGTAACACTGCAAATTCCTTGAAATTTCATAAACTATATTCTTCTTTTTTTCAATATTTTAGTATTACATTTACACTATCGTCAAATGCGTAACTATAAATGAGTAATTTGAAAGCGTTTACATTGGATTCATCCACAGATTTGTCCGTTTTGCTAGGAGAAACTGGTATTTATAGCTCTGGTACAGCACTAAGTTTATGATGCGTTGTTTAACCATTATGTTCTTGCCGGGTTGCTTTTAGTAAGGAAATGTCAAAAGCGTTTGTGGATCGGATATGTGGACTACATTTGCAGGTCAAATGCGCCAAAAAGTGATGAAATTACTAATTCGGAAATGCGATTTGAATGAGGAAATGCGTTGCATTTGATATATTTCACCCAAAATCAGGGATGCACCTTAACGTTAAGCTAATCGTTTATCAAAAAATTTCCACCGTTTCCGTTGAAACACTTCGAAATATTATCGATAAAGAAATTATCAAGATAAATTGTATCTCGTTTTTAACCGAAACGAAAGCTAAACGTGATACTTTATGTTTGAATTGTGCTGGCAATGCTATAGCCATGGTGAAGCCGTAAGGTGGCAACAACGAGCGCACATACACACACAAACTCTATGTAATTTGTTTGTGTAATTCGTTGGTGGTAATGTCAAAAATACTCTGAGAAATGTTCGTACTGTCAAAATTCATGAGAAAAGTTGCAATCAGCTTGGATAATGCTTTCACCTTTAATGACTCCGCCATCAATCAGCTTTGCCAGCATAGTTTGAAATTAATAATCAACATAAACGATTTGATTTCCTTTTGATATGGCAGAAAACGAAACGAAATCATTTCGTTAATTTGACGATCTTAACGTTAATAAACGAAACGAAATGACTTCGTTTCGTTTATTAACGTTGATTATCGTAACGAAATGATATCTTTTCGTTGGTTAAGCATGCCTGCCCAAAATAACGCATTTGGTGCAGTGTAAATGTGATATAATAAAAAAAATTGCTTGTGTTGTGTAACTGAAACTATGCAAAATAATCACGAAAACGTTATTGAAAAATTTCGAAAACTCGTTAAGTTTCCAGTTTTGTTATCCAATCAATTTTAGTTCAGCATAGTAAAAGTTATGTCTCTCGGAATTCGCATTGACTTTAGAAATTTTTCTCCGAAGGGTGTTTTAAATTGTCTGTTTTATTATTTAAATGGAAAACAGTCTGAAACACCCTTTGGGAAAAAATTGTCAAAAATCAATGCGTATTTCGGCAGGCTTAGATTTTATTATTTATTAGGATTAAATTGATTGAGCTACAATTTATAAATTTTTCGAAATTGTGTTTGAACATTCATCAAATTATTTTCCTGAACTTTAGATCATATATGTATGTAATACTCCTATATTGCTACAAAAGGCTAGGTACATTCCCAAACATTAGAGTGCCGATATATTGCTGTTTAAACGTTTTTGTTTTTGTATTCATTAATCGAATGTACCTAAATAAAATTTTTTTTGTTACACTTATGCTGCTACAATCACAAAAATTTAATAGGCTGTCTTGTTTTGATTTCGAATTCAAAACACACTGCGAGCATTTTCTATTAGCAATATGGGAGTAGTACATATATGCTTTCTATAATAAAAAAAGAAGAATATTGGGAAATTCACGAGGGTTCCGCATTCATTTAAAAAATTAAGATTTTTGTTTCAATGATTTCAATGGTTGCATGGGGAGTCACACTTTTACCAACTTTTTTTTGTACTTGGCAAAGCCAATACAACCAATTCGCCGTGCAGAAGAATGTCAAGTCATAAGAAAATTTGAATTGATTTCGATTGACTGACATTCCTGCAAAACTCGCGAGTACTCCATGCATGCATATATGGAGTACTCGCTATGGACCAACCGAGTGCTCCAAAATTAACCACAATTCATACAAAAAATATGGTCCAATTAACATTGCGATGTCCTAGGACTGGACCATATACTCCAGCTCCGCATTATATCACAGTAATCCATGGAGTACCCACAGTGCAATAAAATCGTGTAGTGATTACAATCGTTAAAAACGAGCAATGATCGGCTTACAATATGTTTGTGTAGAAACATGAGTTGGTCCATTGCTGCATTACAGTGAAGTATAATGGTAAGTACTCCAGTGGACCACATGATCCAACGATTTTTGCAGGGAAACATCGTGTAGTGATTACACGCCTTGATACTTCGGCTTTACGCATATTTTGATACGTTTTTCTCAAGGCGAATCTATACCAGGTAGTGGCAAAGCGAATTCAATCAATTCGCCGTGCAGATGAATGTCAAATCAAAAGAAAATTTTCATAGATTTCGATTAACTGACATTTTGTTGTACAAGGCTTTGTATGGAAAATTATCAAGAAGAAGCAATCAGCTGATGGGATAACACCACCTGTAATGAATTCGCCTTGGTTTTTCTTTTACTCACTCTTAAAACAAGGCGAATTCAGTACCAGGTGTTGTTATCCCAACAGCTGATTGGTTCTTTTTGATTATTTTCCATACAGTGCCTTGTACTTTATTATCACAATTCACACAAGAAGATTGCGCAATGCGCATGTAAACATTAGATCAGCTATTTTTGTTGTTATATCGGCCTACTGATTTGTAAGATCACGGGTTCGAATCGAGCTCAAGGCCTAACAATAATTTTTTATCATTATTATTGTTATGATAAATTTTTTTCTTAATTGAAAAAATTTTTAAATTAGAATAGAAGAAAGAAAAAATCAGTAAGCCGATATAACAACAAAAATTGTTAATACATCCCAGAGCACGGGTAAAAAGTGTCAATAAAATATGACACTATGGCAGCATTGCCATCAAACAAGTCCAATTTTCACATCCATTCTGCAACAGATGTCGCAGTGTTGTGAATATCAATTGGCACGAACCGGAATAGAAGTATGGTTAATAAAGACAAACAAAAAACTGCTGTAATGGCTGAATGGTTATAGCAGCGGCGCCTAAACATTGCCGATGAAGGAATTTAGCAGTTCCCGAAATGGATCTATACAACGAGCTTTGGCAGTTGTCTAAGTTTTTTCTTTCTTCTATTCTAATTTAAACATTTTTTCAATTAAGAAAAAAATTTATCATAACAATAATAATGATAAAAAATTATTGTTAGGCCTTGAGCTCGATTCGAACCCGCCATTAGATCAGCTGTTTTTATGACGTATGAATTGACCTTTTTCCTTTAGCTCTTTTTTCATTCGCTCAAGGGTCAACTGTGACGTAGATGCGCCTAACGAAGCAATTTTGAACTCGTGAATGCGTAATCTGGGTAGGTGATTTGTGCTTTATTATGTCAGTTAATCGAAATCAATTAAAATTTTCTTTTGGGTTGACATTCTTCTGCACGGCGAATGGGTTCAATTCGCTTTGCCATCACCTGGTATGGATTCGCCTGGCTCTTTTTTATTTCCGGTCTTTCATATATGTATAATTGATTGGCCATTTCGCAAATTGATTTTGAAAACGTTGGTTTATGTTACAAAAAATTCAGTCAACTTTTCAGATCCTTTTTACAATTTCAAGTTCCATGCTACCAGTAGTTGCTGAAATTTCGGTAAATAAAAACATAATTGGGCTAGAGGTGATCGTATCAAGCTCAAAACAGATTGAAGCTGAATAAAGAAGTCATCCCGGTTGATTAATCTGAGCAACTTCTCTGTTTTTTTTCTGCCGGATAATGTTTTCTACTATTTTCGTTTTCGCTGTAAGTTTTTATTTTTTTGTTTTCATTAACATTTAATTTTTCATAATTCTGAATTTTTTTGTGCACTGATCCAGTTAGGTATATGAATTTTAAAATTATTTAATTAAAACAACTAATTTCATATGGCCCTGCGCAAAACGTTTTTCTTTTACGACCGTGCTAAATCACGAAAGTATTAATAAATAAGTACGAGCAATGTAATAATATCAATAATAAATAATTGTTCTTGACAGTGAATGCTACAGTTTAAATGTTTGTTTAGTACACTGCAGCTGTTAGACAACAAGCATTTGTAAATAAAAAATTGAAAGCTGAACGAAAGCTTTACTTTAGAAATAAGATTTTTTATACCCATCTAAGTAAACAGCTTTTAAAATATATATCCACTTTTATATCCTACATATAGGGTAAATATTCTTGTTTTAGCGTGTTGGACTATACCAATTTTTTCCAAACCTAGTTTGAACAATCACGTATTCATAATGCCCGAAATAGATGCGCTAAGGTTCTGCATGCGGCGCAGTTAATTTAGCTGCTGGTGTTTCCTTTATAACTTGAGCGCGTTCTGTGCGCGTTCTCGGTTACCCGTTCGTCAGTGTCGTGGTTGCATTAATTTCACCAGTCTTCAAATTATATCCTGTAAATAAATGTTTCAATATGGTACAGAAGCATCCCTCGGTTGATACGGCACAAATCATACTAGTTTTTGCAGTGATGGTGGCGTGCTCCGCCTATCACAACGACGATTCTGGGTTTAAGCTCCGGGCAAAGTAACATCAAATATTTAGAAACACGTTTCTGCAATTAAAGAAAACAAAGCTTTTCTAAGCGAGGTGGCCCCTCGGCAGTGATTTGGCAAAAACACTTCGAGTGTATCTCTGCAATGAAAAGCTTCGCAGTGAAAAGTCATCTGCTTTGCAGATGCCGTTCGAAGTCGGCGTAAAACATGTAGTTCCTGTCCCGTAAATTTGTAGAAAAAAGTAAAAAGAGCACGACACAAATCGGAAGAGAAACTAGGCCAGAACATATTGTGACGAATATTAGTGACACAAGTGATACTCACATCACTAGTCTGATGCTAAGTAAATGAGGCCACAACAACAATAAAGCAGGCAGTCACTTGTATCTACATAAACGAATCAATCATTATGTCTACACATATGTACGTACACGCAGCGGAGAAGCAACGTACAACCACATGCATATATCTGCGATACTCCCGAAAGTATGCAATAATTGTGCAAGTATCACTCACATATACACGCG
The DNA here is from genome assembly GCF_040869045.1 of Eurosta solidaginis. Taxonomy (NCBI): domain Eukaryota; kingdom Metazoa; phylum Arthropoda; class Insecta; order Diptera; family Tephritidae; genus Eurosta; species Eurosta solidaginis. The sequence goes on along the minus strand of NC_090319.1, from coordinate 302,398,347 downwards.
CATGGGGTATGAGAGAAGCTATAAACTCGTGCATCTGTAGTTATAGCTGAGAAATCTATAGCCGATAATTAACTAGTAAATTCTGGAAATAGGAGCGCCGAGAAATATGTCGGCGAGGAAACCGGACAGTATAAAAGCGGCAACAGTTGAGGCACGACAAGTCAGTTTGATTTAGGCACGCTATCTGTCGAGCAATAGAAGTGTTATTTTGAAAGTAGTCTAATAACGACCATTCTGCATTATCGAATATTGGAGTTATTTATTCAGCAGTTTAGTGATTCGAACGTTAGCAGAAGGTTGCAAATAAGCGGAACTGCAGTAAATTCGTTACAATATCTTCGTTGGTTATCGCGCTTTGCGCCTTTAAAAACTTTCAATAGAGTCGACCCCTTTAACATTACTAGTTAAATAGTGGCGCAAAAAAAATGGTAACCAGACGTGATTTTTTACTAAGTAATAGCTTGAGAACAAATTCACTGAGCTGTCGTTCATCTTTTTTTACAGTTAATTTTTACAATCACATTACAGTTCCACTTCATTTATATAAACACTAGCAGACCCGTCAGATGTTGTTCTGCCTTAAATTTGGTCTATCTCCAACATTTTAATACGCGTTTTCCGTCTAGCTCTGCCCCCTCTCCCTCCGCACTTTTTCTTAATCCTTTTATTCACTCCTCCCTCCGTATTTTCGCTACATCTATCTCAATTTTCGTCTCACTCTATCTCTTTCTCAGTCTCCTTCTTCTCTCTTTTCTCTTCTCTAAAGTTCTTCCCATTCTTCTTCATCCCTTATTGCCAGGCAAATCGAATAGGACGTATGTAAATAGTTATGTGGGTATTATTAATTCATGTCTTTATTTCGGATTCGCATGCACATTTATCAGTTTTGCCAGGTTAATGCAACTAAATCGAATATCACAATAAAAATTACTTTAAAGCTCTCAGCAACAACTTTCATTTGATATCCATATTACACACATATTCTAGGGGTATCCGGGTCCAGGTTTTGCCCATATCTTGAGACCCTAGTCACCCAGCGGTATAAAAATTACTCTGTACTAAAGCACTCATCAACAGTTTCAATTTGATACCCATAATGTAAAAACACATCCTAGTGTTACCCCGATGCACGTTTTGGCCTATATCTCGAGACCCTAGTCACCAATAGGTATGAAAACTACCCTGTACTAAAGCACTCATCAACAGCTTTCATTCGTTATCCATATTCTATAAACACATTCTAGGGGTACCCGCGTCCACGTTTTCGCTTATATCTCGAGACCCTAGTTACCCGCGGGTACGAAAAATACCCCGTATCAAAGTACTCATTGGATACCCATATTTTACAAACATATCCCAGGATTACCCACGTCCACGTTTTGATCTCAAGACCCTATCCAGAACGGGATAAAAATTAGCCTATGCCTGTCTCCTGGTTCTAAGCTACCCCTCCACCAATTTTCAGCCAAATATGTTCATCCGTTACTTCCTCTTCAATCACTCTTTATCTATTATAAAAAGCGCATCAAAATCCGTTGCGTATTTTTAAAGGTTTGAGCATTCAAAGGGACATAGGGACAGAAAAAGCGACTTTGTTTTATACTATGTAGTGATGTACATCCATACATACCTATAAACCTACGCCCGAAGTTAAATAACGCAGCGAATGCTATATATATACGTATGTATGTGTCGCATCAAGCCTCACTCAAAAGCAATTAGCGCGGACAGTTCACAGCGAACAAACACACATACGCATTTTTTGATAAAAATGTTACTTTTGTTTAAACAATTTGGGTGATATAAGAAAGGAATCAAGTATTTTTTTTTTATGCAGATCGAAGGCAAATATTTCAAAGTTTTACTGAAAAGTAGATCCATCCATCCGTTTATGAGTTATAGCTGTGTAAACAAAAATTTTATGATTTTTTACTACATTTCGGCAATTTGCCACGCCCCTATAATATTTACCTTCAAATTATATTAACTGTACCATCTCACGTAGCTAAGATTTCAAATGCAAAAAACCGTTTTAAAATCGGAGCATTCTGTGTGAAGTTATCTGCATACATGGAATTTAGCGACTTTATTTTATAAGATTTATAGATAGATTATAGATTTTCCAAAATAAAGCAAAATCATTGTAATAGTTCCCTATCGAGGAGTTATTTGCCGCCGGGAGCGACGATATTATTTTTGTTATAAAGAATCGGATAAGGTTGATCTTTTAAGGGATTTAGGAAGAGGTGCGATTTGGCACGAAGGTAAAATCTTCCATTAGTAGGTACATCACGCTTTGAGAATAAACATAAATAAGAGTTGGTAGAGGGATCGATCCTCCTAGATGCGAAAACTTTATTTTTCATCTTGCGCAGGCTTCTTGATTTATTTATTTTGGCCTAGAGGGGATCTGCCCCTCACCCCACCTAAGTTCGCACCCCATACCCCCATTCATTTACTTTAACTCCAAATCCATGATGCAATTCTTGGGAAAAATTAACAGTTTTGTGACTTTTATTTTCCATCGCGTCATGAAAATGCTTAAACTTTAACAAAAATTTACTTGAGTGCTATAATTAATAATTTTACGGAAGCGATAATTTTCATAAAAGAAACCGAACACTAATTTCTCAACCAAATTTCATGAAAAAATGTTTTACATTTTACCTGTAATCGTTATTAGTGTAAATTTATAGCTGAAAATGTTGTTGGTCCAAAAGTTCCGTAAAGACCTAATTTATACCTTTTTCGCTCCATTAATGCGATTTGACCTTATTGCTGAGGTCTTTACATATAGCTATTTGTTTCTCTCTATTGTTATCTTTTTACTTTGATCTTTTTTTTTGCTTAAAATAAAAAGTACTCAAAGTATGCGATTTAAAATGGTGCTTGTAAGTACCTGTGAAATCTGCGGGCTAGGCATGGAAACTATGTAAGAAGATCACACTGGAAGATCGTTGGGTATTGTTTGAAAACGTTATTCCTCAGAAAAAGAACTCAAAATGTCTTATTTTGTTTTGTTGATTTTCCGACAGGGTGGATAAATGATGTATATTGGAACGATTTTCCGTCAACTCAAAATTTGTTTGAAAAAATATCTCAAAGCAAAATTCTTCTCAAAATGACCTTCATCATTAATGAATAGCATAACATCCTATCTTTTGAAAAACTTGTTGTCTCACAATCAAAAAGTCCTCTATGGCATGAAATTGTTTGAATGTTTGTTTATATTCTTTGCAAAATCTTTCTTCAAAGAATTCTGAGATAGACCAAAGAAGGGTATTTATTATTCCAGCCTAGCTAATTGACATTTTTTTAATTATTGTGCATATTGTGTAACAAAAATACAACAATTTATTTTAGCTATTACATTTAAAAATCATAACTAAAAAGTGACAGATTTATGTCGTGCATTCTTATCACTTTCTATTGCATTTTAAAATAACAATAATAAGTGGCATTCTGGCATTAAGATGGTTCTTATACATCGATTAAACAAATTTTCCATGTATAATAATAAACGGTCTTAACTACACTTAAGTACATCCAGCAATAACCAGATGGATCGGCTGCAAGTTAACTGCAGCAAGATTACTTCACAATGACGGTTGTGTATAATGACGGGTTGACCGCCAACACGGAGAAGGTGGGCACGGTTTTGTTTACTTGAAGGTATAAGCACACAAATTGGACTAAGCCTAAGCTTGCAGGAACACCCGTTAACAAAATATCTAGGAATCATTCTAGACGGTAAGTTGTCGTGGAAGCTCCACGTGGAAAAGAAGTTGCAGAAAGCTTCAACGGCACTTAATGAATTTAAAAGAATGCTGTGATGTACGTGCGGTCTACCGCCCCCTCTCTCTCTCATTGGAAATTTACAGGGATTGTAAAGCCCATCATATAATATGGAGTCCTTGTTTGATGGACAGAACCTACCACAAAAAAATTTAAGGGGATATGCAGGCTATGAATGCTTAGCATTACGGGAGTTCTAAAAACCAACCCCGACGGTTTTACTCAATGTCATACTGCACATCCACCTGCACGTGAAAAACATAGCGTTAACAACTAGAAAGAACTCAATGAGTCTGGTCAGCTTGAGCGCAGATCACACTAGTGTAGCGTCATCAAATACTGGACAAAGAGACTACCTAATTCCGTACCTGCGCTTCGAAGGGGCTGTTAGAGCCACAACAGAGGTGGATGGTTCCAGCAAGGGTACCCTAATGGCAGACTAGTCCATAAACGTGCACACTGCTGGTTCCAAAGTAATGGAAGGACTAGTATCTGTGGTATAATGTGCTTATCCTGAAATAAATTATACAAGCTGCCAGCTGCACTGTATGTTGTTCAAGCGAAAGTAGTACCTGTAACCAAATCAGTGGAAACAGTGACAGAAAATAGCTTAAACCGCCGCGGCGTTAACTTTTATATTGACAGTGAAGCAGCAATTAAGGCAATCAATCATCTCGTATAGCACAACATCTTAAATGTGTTAGAGTCAAGGCCGGCGAAAGGCGTGGTATAGTGGGTGGGACTACCCAGCCTAGAAATAGAAATAGTCGATAAAAAATTACAATAAAAACTTCATTACATTATAACTTGTAGATTTATTTCTGATCCCACCTAATTGATTGAGTAATATAATCTCTACCACTGTTATCGACGATGAAAACTACCCACCCAGATGTGGCGCGTTTCGCTGGCCCTTGTTGCAGTGTAAGCAATCCCTGGAAATAATCCGGATATGGCGAAGCATACATCTGCATTGGGCCCCTGGACACATATCAATAGATGGAAATGAACAACAGGATGAGCTAGCGAAAATGGGACGTATCCCTCGAAGCTTGTACCGTAGACGCCCTCATAAGATTGGCCTAGATTAAGAGATGGCAAAAGTTGGACGTGATCGAGCAAGCAAGAAAGGCGTGGACTCAGGTGCTGGGCTGAAAAGTGTCAAATATCATGTGCAGATCTTAGAAGCTTAGACTAACAAAGTTACTCTTATCATTAGAAATATATGAATTTGATGATATTCTGACTGTACACTGCCATCTGGTCTCGCATGCCTAGTTATTGATAGTAGATGACGGAAGTGCCGGAAGGAGGAGGATATGATCGAGCACGTTTTTGGGAGTGATAAAGCTATTTTTGTATTTTAGAAATTTCCGCCATTAAATATCTTAAAATTGAATCATAGTATATATAAAGCAAAATGTCAAATGGCATTTTTTACACGTCACCGAATTTTCACGTAGGGCTAAGAAAAAAAATACACATAAATATGTCACACGCCAATAGACACGCAAATAAAACAAATGACACTTATATACATATTAGTAAATTGTTTTACTAGACTTTATGGCGCTAATGACTAAATTAAAGATGGACACAGCGGATCACGTGAGAGCCATAATGATTTATTTAATAACCACAGCACAAAATCAAATAAAAAATACTTTTCACACTTTTTGCAATTTCTTTAAATGTGTTGACCTGCAATAAACAACTAATCGGCAATAATTTTTAGCAGGGACCCAAAATGTAATTCCTTTTATAATAACAGTGCTTTAGAAAAAAATATTTCCGGACTTAAAATTTTTTAGTCAGAAAGAAATTATTATTATAACTATGGGACGGGTCAGCGAAATGAAACGACTTTTTTATACGGAATCCTTCTTGTTTCTACAGAAAGTGGTATATCAAATTTCGTAGCAATATCCTGAACTTTATGACGAAAATATAGCTGCAAGTTTAAAATGGACAGGTATGAGTATATTACTATGAGGGTTGGTTACGGTGTATCGATGACAAATTTCTAGTATTTGTAACAAAATTTGCGAAGTGTCCCCACAGGTTTCAAATCCAGGTATTTAGGAGAATCGGTTGTTAAAAAATCGTTCAATTTGGATGAGCCGTTCCTTAGTTATGCTGCCGGACTTTTATTCTGTCATTGAAAAATAAAAGTCCGAATTTAACCTTAATTTTCGTAGTTACAAAATAAAAGCCCGGATTATAATTAAAAAAAAAAAATTTAAAGCGCGATAACCTCCGGAGAGATCTAAGGCCGAGCTTCTCTTCCAATTTGTGTCGTGCTCCTATTTCTTTTTTCCTACAAATTGGCGGGATGGGACCTACTTGTTTTATGCCGACTCCGAACGGCATCTGCAAGGCAGATGAGTTTTCACTGAGAGCTTTTCATAGCAGAAATACACTCGGAGTGTTTTCCAAACACTGCCGAAGGACGACCCGGCTTAGAAAAATTTTCTTCTAATTGAAAAAACATGTTTCTAAAGTTTTCGATGTTGCTTTTCCCGGGGCGTGAACACAGGATCTTCGGTGTGGTAGGCGGAGCACGCTACCATCACACCACGGCGGCCGCCGATTATAATTTTAGTTGCGGATTTTTTTGAAAAAAGTTCGAAAAATAAAAATGATACATGATTCGTCATGAAAATGCTATGGGGATCCCCGAGATCGCATTAACTTTCACCCGGCACAATTTTTGTACTAAAAAAAAAAAACAAAAAATATCGACATGGGCCCTCCTTATTTTAAGCGAACATATTTTTATTTCAATGTACATATTTGCATTTGTAGATTCAGCCATATCAAAAAAAAAAAAATTATAATAAAAATTGCTATATGAAATATTTTTGTAGGATCATTTTTTAAAACAAAAACACACAAAAATCAAATTTTTGCTCATTATCTTAAATTTTCCGTACTTTGGCATTTTCAATACGGTCCAATATACATATTTTTATCATATAGTAATAAATTGCTGACCAATATTAAAAATTAAAAACCAGAACCAAGCGTAACTTTTGTAATTTTATTAATTTTGAAAGTAAGTAACGATTCTCATTTTCAAGTCACTGCCAACTTAATTATTCAAATAAAATGTATGCAACCTTTGTAATTTTTATATTTACATATTTATTTAACCACGCACGTGTACCGGCCCCGCGTCGAATATATGTTTGTTTTTATTTTTTTAGCAATTTAAATGCGAAATGACTCTTATCACGTCGATGTTTAAATCGCGACTAAAGGCGATGCATTCAATTTTGTAATTAGAGTACCTACACCATTTGTTATTAAAACAAAAAAAACGCAATCTCATAAACAGCTGATTGCTCAAATTGTTCACATTAATAAAGACTGATTTCCAAAACAAACATACCGTACAGAATATTATGCAGGGAAACCCAAAGAATGTTCTGTGGGGCGGTTGATAAGAATTTTTTTGTCAATATGAGGCAACATCCACAGTAGATTAAGCGTAGTGGAAGATAACTTAAAAAAATTGCCAAGCGATATGTTTATTATTTCGAAATAATACAGTTTTTTTGTGGACGCGAATGATTAAAAATTTAAATTAAAATTGAAATTTACTTTAGAAATACAAATATTAGCGCTAATTGACGAATAATAATACAAGTCATAATCCGCCTGTTTCTCCTATGCTGTGTAGCATGGCCTACATATCGAAGCCGGAGCAATTTTCCTTACTATTCGCCAAAGGTTTTTTAAGAATGCTATTTTTTTCTGAGACTCCTTTAGTCTTTAATTACCTAGTCAACGCCAAATAGCACTTGTGTTAAGGAGTAAATCTTTCGATTTCTCGGTTTTCACTATTTTTGGAATCAACCCCTAAAAAGGCACAGCTGCCTAGAGAGAACCTAATTTTCGCATTGTATTCACTAAGCAGCACTTACGGCCAATAACCCAGCGGTTGCACGCTTTTAAAAGATATATATATGTATTGGCAGATTTATTTTTCTGAAGTTTATCATTTCATCATCTGTAAAATTAGTTGGCCGTGACGTAGGAAGTTACGCTAGTTATCGCTTCTTCGCCTATTTATAAATTATAAATCGAATCTTCCAAGGTTAGGTTGAACTGGCCGGTCTGTGAGAACTTCAATAAAACGAATAAGTCCATAGTGTTCCCAGAAGTTTACTCAACGACCAAACTGAAAACCCCCATCAGAAACCAGAACCTATAATTGTAAGGCGCGATAACCTAGGAAGAGATTTGAGGCCGAGCTTCTCTTTCAATTTGCATCGTGCTGCTATAAAACAAATTGGAGGGATGTGACCTATGTACATGCTTTAGACCAACTTCGAAAGGCATTTGCAAGGCAGATGGGTTTTCGCTGAGAAGCTTTTCATGGCAGAAATACACTCGGAGTGTTTGCCAAATTACTGCCGAGGGGCGCCCCGCTTAGAAAATTGTTTTTCTAATGCAAACAACTTTTTTCCAATTTTTCGATGTCGCTTTGCCCGCGGTGTGAATGCAGGATCTTCGGTGTTATAGGCTGAGCTCGCTACCACCACATCACGGCGGCCACCAGAATCTGTGCTATAAAATATCTCCGTTCTCTTGGCAAATACTAGACGCTTTCTCCGACTTATGCTAGTTGCTGCGTTTAAGTAGATCTGATGTCTGTGCCACTATTAACTGCTAACAGGTTGGGTTAGGTTTGGTGGTAGCTACCCTGATAGGGGAAGCTCACTTGGACAACATGACGGTCCGTTGTGATACCACATACAATAAAATAAAATAACGGTGACGTAAATATAGCTATTCAGAGAATCGTTGGGTAGCAAGGATAAAGTTCCGAATGATACCGATCTCCGCCTTGGATAAATCCTCGGGAGATCCAAGTGAGTCGCGACCTAAGTACTTTCGCCTTGTTCTGGAAAAAGCTGGGCAATCAAGCATAAAGTGATTTGATGATTCCATCTCTTCATCCTCCATACAGCTGCAGCAGGATGGAGTTTCCAGTATATTGAGACGTACCGCATGGACACCCATGGGACAGTGCACTGTCAAAACGCCAATGATCGTTGATAGGTGAGACTTAGAAACATTTTTATCAAGACTCTCAATATCAGTCCACATGTCAAATTTCAGCATTCTAGATGTATTATTTACTAAATATTCAGGTTTTTGTGTTTTCCAAAATGTTATATATATAAAAAGTGGGCGTGGTTATCCTGCGATTTCTCTCATTTTCAATGTCAATCTACTCTGGGTTCAGATAAGCTCGTGTACCAAATTTGGTGAAGATATCTCAATATTTACTCAAGTTATCGTGTTAACGGACATACGGACGGACGGACGGACATGGCTCAATCAAATTTTTTTTTATACTGATGATTTTGATATATGGAAGTCTATATCTATCTCGATTCCTTTATACCTGTACAACCAACCGTTATCCAATCAAAGTTAATATACTCTATGTGCAAAGCAGAGTTTTTCTAATATTGCATTTTAGTTTATCAAAACAATTTTTTTTATTGATTCAAATACGTTATATTACAATATTTACAATGTGTGCAATCTTCATACAAAGTTTTAGTCTATATTTCCTTTTTTACGGGCGTTATTTCCACGGGCGTTATTGCACTGCAACATATTAGATAAGAACACATTACATTATTGAATTATCCTTGTAGAAAAATTTAATATCGTTGCTTCCCATTTTCGTTGATGGCCACTTCTGTGATATCTGTAAGCGTTGAGTTAAAAATCTTTTTCCTAGAAAAAACAAACAAAAATTGTTAACAATATTATTGTGTTTATTATTGTCTGCTCCGAAATCGGGTTTGAGGAACAAAGTGCCACCAGTTCCCATTTTTTATTAGTTCGAATCGGTAACTAGTTCTTTTAAAGACAAAATACAAGATCTCTTATGGTATCTCTCTCAATATACACTCAAGCTTCTCAGTGAAAACTTAACTGCCTTGCAGGTGCCGCTCGGAGTAGACGTAAAGCATGTAGGTCCCGTCCCGCCAATTTCTAGGAAAAAGTAAAAAGGAGCACGACGCAAAATTGGAAGAGGAATTTGGCTTTAATTATCTTCGGAGGGTTGTCACTCGTTGTATTTATTTATTTATTTATTAAGAGAGATCCGTCACATCGGGCATTGCATTGAGCCTTATCACTTATAACTGTCACCTCGGGAGGTTTCTATAATTCCATTAAGCATAAAATTCATGCTGTGTTATATTCATTATAACCATCCAAATTTGATAGCAGGGTACCAGACCTCAACTGATTAATGCTAATTAGAGTTCACAGTTAAAAATTAACCACTACAGACGTCACTGTATCTTTGCTTTTTTTACCTTCCTTTCCTCTTCTTTTATTTCTTTCCCTTTCCCTTATGTTATCTTATTTGTATCTATGATAATTATAGATTAAGAACACAAAGGTCGCTAAATCTCAAGTTCTTATTTAAATTTTTTTATTTTGTTTTATTTTATTTATTTTTTATTTTCATAAATTTTATTGCATTTTGTTTTATTTTATCGCCCCTTGCATTTGTTTTGTTTTTTTTAAATACATTTTTGTTTTTAGTTTTTTTAATTTTATTTTAATTTATTTTATGTTATTTAATTAAATTTCATTTTGTTTTATTGTATTTTATTTTTTCTATTTTATTTTATTTTCTTTAAATTTATTTTATTTTATTTAGTTTCATTTCATTTTATATTATTTTACTATATTATATTTTATTTCATTTTATTTTATTGTTTTATTTTATTTTATTTTATATTATTATTGAATTTAATTAAATTTTGTTTTATTTTATTTTATTTTTTCTATTTTTTTTATTTTATTTTATTTTCTTTGAATTTATTTTATTTTATTTAGTTTCATTTCATTTTATTATATTTTACTGTATTATATTTTATTTTATTCTATTTTATTTCATTTCATTTCATTTTATTTTATTTTGTTTTATTTTATTTTATTTTATATTATTTTATTTTATTTTATTTTATTTTATTTTATTTTACCTCATTTTAACTTATTTAATTTAGGTTTATTTTGTTTTATTTAATTTAAATTTAATTTAATTTTACTTAATTTAACTTAATTTAATTTTATTTTCTTTTACATTTTCTGTTTTATTTTATTTGGTTTTGTTTTCTTTTATTTCATTCTATTTTAGTTTATTTTATAGCTTGACATTCGTAGTGGTGTATTTTTAAAATTAAACTTGCATACTTGTTTATAACGTAGCGTTATAGTTTAACCATAAAAGGGGGCGCAAAGGTTTCCAACTTGCTTATGATATGCAGTCATCTGAACAGCAAGACAAGAGTGAATGCTCGAGTTTCAGATAGGCGATGGGGTTGACCTCTTATTTTGACCAAGTTAATGCCGATATATATGATATGAAGTAGAGGTTTCAGAAAAGCCTTCTAAAGCTTGTTTGTTCTTAATGTGTTATGAGTCGGATTTGAACTCGGGCATTTCTGCCATTTTCTTTGAACAATTTTTTAAACCATATTAACTTACCTGTAAAACACAAAGTGTTGTAGAATAAAGAGAACATCGAACGGTACTGAGATTAGTCCTAAGCCGAATTTCGTGGGATCGCCAAATATTGATACCCAGTCATCTGCAAAGTAGTAATGTATTCATATGTTAACTCTATTGAAAACAAGTAAGGAAGGCTAAGTTCGGGTGTAACCGAACTTTACATACTCAGTTGAGAGCTGTGGAGACAAAGTAAGGGAAAATCACCATGTTGTAAAAAGAACCTAGGGTAACCCTGGAATGTGTTTGTATGACATATGTATCAAATGGAAGGTATTAAAGAGTATTTAAGGAGGAAGTGGGCCATAGTTCTATAGATGGACGCCATTTAGGGATATCGCCATAAAGGTGGCCCAGGCCTGACTCTAGAATTTGTTTGTACGATATGGGTATCAAATGAAATGTGTTAATGATAATTTTAAAAGGGAGTGGGCCTAAGTTCTATAGGTGGACACCTTTTCAAGATATCGCCATAAAGGTGGACCAGGGGTGACTCTAGAATTTACTTTGTACGACATGGGTATCAAATGAAAGGTATTAATGAGTATTTTAAAAGGGCGTGGGCCTTAGTTCTATAGGTGGACGCCTTTTCAAGATATCGCCATAAAGGTGGACCAGGGGTGACTCTAGAATTTGTTTGTACGATATGGGTATCAAATGAAAGGTGTTGATGAGTATTTTAAAAGGGAGTGGGCCTTAGTTCTATAGGTGGATTCCTTTTCGAGATATCCCCATAAAGGTGGGCCAGGGGTGACTCTAGAATATTTTGTACGATATGGGTATCAAATGAAAGGTGTTAATGAGTATTTTAAAAAGGAGTGGGCCTTAGTTCTTTATGTGGACGCCTTCTCGAGATATCGCCATAAACGTGGACCAGGGGTGACTCTAGAATGCGTTTGTACGATATGGCTATCAAATGAAAGGTGTTAATGAGTATTTTAAAAGGGCGTGGGCCTTAGTTCTATAGGTGGACGCCTTTTCAAGATATCGCCGTAAAGGTGGACCAGGGGTGACTCTAGAATTTGTTTGTACGATATGGGTATCAAATGAAAGGTGTTAATGAGTATTTTAAAAGGGAGTGGGCCTTAGTTCTATAGGTGGATGCCTTTTCGAGATATCGCCATAAAGGTGGGCCAGGGGTGACTCTAGAATTTTTTTGTACGATATGAGTATCAAATGAAAGGTGTTAATGAGTATTTTAAAAAGGAGTGGGCCTTAGTTCTATATGTGGACGCCTTCTCGAGATATCGCCATAAACGTGGACCAGGGGTGACTCTAGAATGTGTTTGTACGATATGGGTATCAAATTAAAGGTATTAATGAGGGTTTTAAAAGGGAGTGGCCTTTAGTTATGTATATATGTGAAGGCGTTTTCGAGATATCGACCAAAATGTGGACCAGGGGATCCAGAACATCATCTGTCGGGTACCGCTAATTTATTTATATATGTAATACCACTAACAGTATTCCTTCCAAGATTCCAAGGTCTTTTGATTTCGCCCTGCAAAACTTTTTCATTTTCTTCTACTTAATATGGTAGGTGTCACACCCATTTTACCAAGTTTTTTTCTAAAGTTATATTTTGCGTCAATAGACCAATACAATTACCATGTTTCATCCCTTTTTTCGAATTTGGTATATAATTATGGCATTTTTTTCATTTTTCGTAATTTTCGATATCGAAAAAGTGGGCGTGGTCATAGTCGGATTTCGGCCACTTTTTACACCAATACAAAGTGAGTTCAGATAAGTACGCGAACTGAGTTTAGTAAAGATATATCGATTTTTGCTCAAGTTATCGTGTTAAAGGCCGAGCGGAGGGACAGACGGTCGACTGTGTATAAAAACTGGGCGTGGCTTCAACCGATTTCGCCCTTTTTCACAGAAAACAGTTATCGTCCTAGAATCTAAGCCTCTACCAAATTTCACAAGGATTGGTAAATTTTTGTTCGACTTATGGCATTAAAAGTATCCTAGACAAATTAAATGAAAAAGGGCGGAGCCACGCCCATTTTGAAATTTTATTTTATTTTTATATTTTGTTGCAAAAAAAAAATTTTTTTTTTTTAAAAAGTAGGCGTGGTCGTTCTCCGATTTTGCTAATTTTTATTAAGCAGACATATAGTAATAAGAGTAACGTTCCTGCCAAATTTCATCATGATATCTTCAACGAATGCCAAATTACAGCTTGCAAAACTTCTAAATTACCTTCTTTTAAAAGAGGGCGGTGCCACGCCCATTGTCCAAAATTTTACTAGTTTTCTATTCTGCATCATAAGTTCAACTCACCTACCAATTTTTATCGCTTAATCCGTATTTGGTAATGAATTATCGCACTTTTTCGATTTTTCGAAATTTTCGATATCGAAGAAGTGGGCATAGTTATTGTCCGATATCGTTCATTTTAAATAGCGATCTGAGATGAGTGCCCAGGAACCTACATGCCGAATTTCATCAAGATACCTCAAAATTTACTCAAGTTATCGTGTTAACGGACAGACGGGCGGACGGACGGACGGACATGGCTCAATCGAATTTTTTTTCGATACTGAAGATTTTGATATATGGAAGTCTATATCTATCTCGATTCCTTTATACCTGTACAACCAACCGCTATCCAATCAAAGTTAATATACTCTGTGAGCTCTGCTCAACTGAGTATAATGATACACATATGCGGAGCTCAAAGCAAAAATTAACGAAGTTTAATACTACACGATACTCTTGCATAACTTAATATTTGTCAATATCTAATCTTTACTGACAATATTATTGAAACATATTAAAAAACAAGTGATCTGGACTGATTTAAAAGAGAAAAAAACAGTAGATATAAGGTTAATTTTAGCTCATTAATAGGCATGATTTTTGTCTGAAAAATATTTACCATAATTGTAGGCATTTAAAATCATCTGTAGCATACTTAGAATACTACCAGTTAAGTCCATAAGAACATTGTATACGCTCCAACCTTTGGTACTTTTGAGACGATAATTCATGACGGCCTTTTCAGAGGTTTTGAAAATTTTGGTTAGACTACATTATAACATATTAAGGCTTCAGCCAAATTTCTACAAACCTGTGGCACATATTTAATAACTGTTACCACCAATTTAAGGTAGCTACAATAGTAAAGGAAGTCCAACCACTGTATGACATTCATTACAGCCATTATACCGATGGTTAATAGAATTATGCCGACTACAATTAAAATTGTTGAAGCTATATTTGATAATCTTTGATCACCGCGCTTTAATTGAAGATAACATACACAAGTATTTAATTGTAATTCTTGAAAACCATTTATACTTACGTCATAAACAAAACATTGACCTATAATAAATATAGTAGCACAACTGGCATGCAGTGAGAAGACAACATCGTTAAGCAGCACAGGAATTAAACCACGTGGATGACGACTGAAATATTCCGATTGGATTCCAGGTATCCAATAGAGACCGCAATTAAAAATACCATACATCAAAAATCCCAATAAGTTAAGAGCAAGAAAATCAAAGTTTAGGCCAACTACGGATCGCTTTTTGATATTCCTATGAATTTGTGGATAAAATGATGAAGACCAAGCACTAAAATACATCCAACCAACCACTACCGATATAACAATTAAGGCCTCTGATTTGGCAACAGTTACGCGTACAAATAAGTCATCCACACTATGGCAGAAAACATGTAATGGTTTATAAGTAGATATTTAAATAAGTATATCACGTTGCAAACTTACATCCATGTTTCGTTCGATACACTTTTGGCAGTGATCTCTAAGTGCCCCGGTTGAATACCAAAGATAGTAATTGTCTGATTTTGTGGATTACCAGCAGTTATTGTGAAGTCATTAGGACGTAGTTCCACCAGCGCTTCATGCTGTCTGACCAAACTGACATTAACATCTCGTTCCAATGGACGCCTGTGTTATAAAATAATATATCTAATAGCAAACTTCTTGCTAATTATATATGTATGTATAGCCGTCAGTGGTTCCAATTTCCTAAAATTAGCATACTTTTAAGCGAGATTTTCCCCCAAATTTTAGAGAACAAGGAGTCCCTGAATTCCAAAGTATTTCTAAATATATACATATTTAAAGTACAGTGTATTGAAAGGAGCTGGGTAATTCAACACAATGTATTGGTTGTGCTTCCAAACTTGGGCTGAGCCACCAGTGGTCCAAAAATTTTAGGGCAAGGTTAGGAAAAGCAGCATTCCATAAATTGGAAAAGACGCTTGGTCTTGATATTTTTCTATTTTTGCTATTTTAGAATGAGTAAGCTTCTGGGGAGTAAAGTTCTCCCTAAATGACCGAAAATTTCTTTTTCTTAAAGCTTTTGGAGTTTCTAATGAGGCTCAGTTAACGCTTCAAAGTTGACGTCAAAACTGCTTACACGATACAGAACTAATTAAAATGAAAATTCACTTGTAAAATTAATAAGCTCTAAGCAAATATTGTTATTGCAAAATGCCCATATGAGCTCTGAAAAGATCATTACGTAGTAATAATTTCCTATGTGAGAAGTGCATACTATACCAAAGGTCTAACGTTTCTTATTCTGGGGCAGGTAATTTAAAACATCAAAATACTTCACAAACCGTTTTTGTGTCAAAAAGGGGTTCGCACCACTGTTTCTGTAGATACCAAATTCCAAATCTGTAGATCCATACTAAATTTTTGGAAAAAATAAAAAAGCATCACATCGCAATTTGGAGGAGAACCGTGACCTAATCTTCCTAGGAGGTATCCCACGTTAAATTACACTGTAGAAGAGGATTGTTGCAACAGAGTATTGATAGTAATTTTCCGAAAGGTGGCATCGAATAGACACATTTTTTGAACAAACTTTTAGTCTAGCGCGTCTAGTTTACTTTTAATTCGGATTTAAAGGTTTAACTTGTCACTGGTTCTGCATAATAAAACAAGTAAAGGTGTCTAAGTTCGGGTGTAAACGAACATTATAAACTCAGCGTGAGCTTCAATTGCACATTTCATTTCAGATAAATTACTTTTCTACATAACACGTAGCACCGCCCGTTTAAAAAAAATTTCTCCCCATTTCCTCTTACAATAAAACTTGATAAGTGAAATATCATTGATTCAAAACTATTTTTTGCTAAGTTATAGCTTATTATTCTAGTCTACGACCCCTTTAATCTTGTTTTATATCTAAGTTGCTATGGTCTTTAACCGATCATGTCCATTTTTACTAGAAATATTTTCTGCTATAAGGAAATATGTGTACACAATTTCATTACGATATGTTAATTTTTCTTCGAGTTATGGATCCTGAAACATAGAAAATTTCTTAGTCATAAAAGGGGCGGTGCCACTCCCATTTTCAAAAATTTTAGTGTTTTCCAATTTAATATTATAGTTCAATTTAGAAAGTAAAATTCTATTGATACAAATCTCTTTTTCGCTAAGATATAGCTTATTATTTTCGTCTACGACCATTTTAAAAATTTTTTATATAAAAGTGGGCGTGGTCTTTAACCGATCTCGTCCATTTTTTCTAGAAATATTTCCTGCTATAGGGGAAATCTGTGTACCGAATTGTATTACGATCCGTTAATTTTTCTTCAAATTATGGCTCCCGAAACATAGAAAATTGTTTAGTCATAAAAGAGGCGGTGCCACGCCCATTTTTTTAAATTTAAAGTTTTTCCTATTTATTGTTATAAATCCACTTGGGAAATGAAATACCAATTTGCAAAGATAAAAAAGATTAAAAACCTTTTATATAAAAGTGGGCGTGGTCCTTAACCGATTTCGTTCATTTTTCTCCAAATCATTCCTTATAGTAAAGGCAACCTATCTGTCGAATTTTGTTACAATAGGTTTAACGGTTTTTGATTTATGATTAATAATATTGGTAAAATGTATTTATTTATTTATATTTAAAAAATTTTTTTTTCAAACTTTTATCAAGTCTCATATCAGTCCACATGCCAATTTCAACATTGTAGGTGTATTATTTACTAAATAATCAGGTTTTTTGTGTTTTCCAAAATGTTATATATATATAAAAAGTGGGCGTGGTTATCATCCGATTACGCTCATTTTCAATACCAATCTATTCTGGGTCCAGATCCTCCTGTACCAAATTTGGTGAAGATATCTCAATATTTACTCAAGTTATCGTGTTAACCGGCGGACGGACGGACGGACGGACATGGCTCAATCAAATTTTTTTTCGATACTGATGATTTTGATATATGGAAGTCTATATCTATCTCGATTCCGTTATACCTGTTCAACCAACCGTTATCCAAGTTTTTGTTGTTATTAAAACAATATTTTTATTTATATTAAAGCTCTTATCATTTTTTTTTAACTTTGAAAAAACTCCCAATACCATTCCTTCATTATGTGTCATTCGACTGCCTAGTCCACTGCCTTCCACTCTATTCGCAACATAACCTCAAAATAAGCTGCCAAACTATATAGTAAACAATGATTTAGTTTGATTTCAATCCTTGAACAGAGAGCTCTCACACGCACTCGTTGGTACTATGTTTTAAGAGCGCGTGCGACACTTCCTTACTGTACGACCATCCAAATCAAACCATAGACCATCTTTGATCAAACTAAAAGAGCTGTCTTTGATTTTGACAAAGTAGCCATCGTGCTCTCGCTTATCATATATGTACATATAAGGTCGCTTAGCAGGTGCTAAGCTCACGCTCACCCCTGGTTCTGATACATGCTATAACTTCGCATTGGGTGGCTCTCGTAGTCTTGCATATTTTGTCGACGAATATAAATCATCCGGGCAATCCGTGCACCTTGAAAAGAAAAGTGTATCCCCCTGATTTAGTACAGAGTTTTTCGGGCGCTTTGTTTTTCGCATATGAGTATTGCATTCTACTATGGCGATATCCAACCTTTCAACCTCTGAACATTACTTACCTCACCAAAACTTCAAATGATGTATTTCCTTGCACTAATACTGTAAGGTCATAAGTGGAAACACTCAACGATGTGTCTTTCCCATTCAAATCGTTTCGCATGGCAGTGACTGTCTGTGTTGTTAGATCGCCTGTAAGGGGAAAGAGGTATTAACTCGTGCGTGATTATACATTGATTATCTTATTTCATTATTTAATTGTTTATGCTCACCTATTGCTAATATTGATAATATTAAAATTTTGGTACATTTTCGAATACCGTTACCATTGCAGCCTCCCATTTTATGCAGCCTCCTTCGTTTAGTTTCAGCTTTTATATCTAAAATCACATTTAATATAAAAATAATCACTGATTAATTTGTTTATAATAATAAGGGTATAAATCACAATGGCTCTTAAGTATAAAACCAGTGAATACTTCTTTTAATATAATTCACTTAAAAATTCTAGTGGGTGTCAGCCAGCGTTGGACGACGGCGGCAATGCCTTTTAATCTTTTTATTCCCCCGCCTCCTGACTTTTGAGTGCAGTTCTCTTAAGCCAACGGATCGGTACGGATCGGTTCATACAGCTCAGTGAGTACTACAACCCCGTCATCTATAGGTGACTCCCATATGAAGTGCAAATATTGATTTGGAGTTATCCAGTGAGAGTGGCAGTGCTAACCCGAGTCATCGCAGTTCTTTTAATAGATGACCATCTCACTGCACGAATCCCAATCATCGAAAGTATGTTCAAGAAGAACAACTTATAATGAAAAGGTACTATAATTCAAAGAAACTAAGGGATTCGTATTGAAAATTGAGTTCATTAGTTCTATATATAAATATGCAATTGATTAAAATGGTTAACCACGTCTGCCAAGGCTCATTATATCTTCGTAGTCATACACCATTCGCTTCTTAAATGCTTCCGAGATTATTTTTTTTTCGTACCCCTAAGAGGTAAATCATTTTTTATATTCATCTTTATGATATACATTCCATAGCGACGGATGGCATATTTTGAATCGACTTTGAAACAAACTTTAAGCCATTCTCCTTTAACTAGTAATTATAGACGTTTTGAAATTTTACCACTGAAAGGCTTTTACTAATTGCATACGAAGCTGAGGAAATATAAAACTAAGGTGTCCAATTTTAACGAAAAACAAGTAAGGAAGGCTAAGTTCGCGTGTAACCGAACATTACATACTCAGCTGCCAAATTGCAGCTTGCAAAATTTTAAATTACCTTCTTTTAAAAGTGGGCGGTGCCACGCCTATTGTCCAAAATTTTACTGATTTTCCAAGATTTTCTACCAAGTTTCATCGCTTTATCCGTCTTTGGTAATGAACTATTGCACTTTTTCGGTTTTTCGAAATTTTCGATATCGAAAAAGTGGGCGTGGTTATAGTCCGATTTCGTTCATTTTAAATAGTGATCTAAGATGAGTTCCCAGGAATTCACATACCAAATTTCATTGACATACCTCAAACTTTACTCAAGTTATCGTGTTTACGAGCAGACGGAAAGACGGACATGGCTAAATGAATTTCTCTTTTCGCCCAGATCATTTTGATACGTAGGAGTCTATATCTATCTCAATTAGTTTATGCCGTTACGGGGTACCGTTATGCGAATAAAATTAATATACTCTGTGAGCTCTGTTCAGCTGCGTATAATTACCATTTCCTAAAAGTGACGGGTGGGACTACGGAACCAGTAGCCTATGTAATGAATGGTTGTTCCATATGCATATGCTTTAATAAGAAACTAAGATCAAATTTGTACCTTAACGTAACTTGTATGTTTAATAAAGACAAAATAAAAGTGGATTTTAGCCTGTGGTGGGTTGTACCTTCTTGCATTACAAGATAATAATTTATTTCCAATTTTTCATCCATGGTGTCTATATTTGCCGATTTATCCCAACGTAAAAAATTATCCACTCAATATTACCTTTCACTAAAAATGTCAGAAATTAATGTTACACATTTGCTTACTCTGTCTTGCATAGTTAACTTCCGAAAGGAAAGGAATAATATCGTCTTAAATTTGGTTCAACTCATTCTAAGAAAAATCAAAACATTTCCAAGAAATTATCAATGAATCATATTTGTTATTACTAAAGTCTTAGGAAACGAATATCATAGTCTACGTAAAATCAGCCATACGTACCCTGTAGGGAAAATCTCTAGTTCAAAACTGATGCGCTTCTAGTGAATTCAAAACCCCTCCTAGTTCGCCTTTTATTTCTTTTACATGCTTTCAACAAGCGAATTTAACATGACCATATCCTAGGCGGTGGAATTTTCCCCGCTGCATTACCTTTTTATATAGTTCCGAACTAGATACAAATTTCCACTTAAGATCTAGTTTATTTATTGGTGCTTTTTCGACAGTTCCGAATCGGTGTAAACATTTACAGTTTGAATCTGTTTCTTTTGTTCGCATTATTTCGTTGGATCCGAACCAGACTGAAATTCAACATGTTGCTTTTAACACGATTTTATCCCCTTTTTCGATAGTTCCAAGCCACTCCATTAATATCTACATAGGAAATATCAACTCACTGTTTAAGATAGTTTTTATCTTCCCCCCGAGGAAGGTACAAAATGTACCGAAACGCAGCCTGAGGAAGTTTCAAAATATACCACCGTCAAAATATGTAGCTCTTATATGAAAAACCCCAAAGGTTATAAACATTGGCCCATCAAACAACTGAACAAGAAATAGAAATATAATCCTCTGAAAGACTTAGGCATACTTAATTCGAATTGACATAGATATAAGTTGCTTGTCATTGTCTAAAATTATTCGGCTGAAGTTATGCCAAAAAAAAAACCACTTGCTTACCTTTATGCTATGGAGTTTACCTAAGGGAAAGGCTTTAAAGTGTAGGGAAAGAAGGCATACTATTAGTCGAAGTTCTTTAAAGCCAGTAGCCATATATGTTAAATATGAACCATAAAGTGTGTATCGACTTTTGAACTAGAGAAAATCTAGTAATTATCGGACTAATACTTTTTTGGTACTTTAGGAGAACTAGACCAGAAATTTGTATCACTAGTTACTGATTTCCCTATATGGTACATATGTATATTTGTCATAAACATCAGAACAATTCGGCTTTACATTAAAAAAAAAAAACAAGTAAAGGTGTCTAAGTTCGCTTGTAACCGAACATTATATACTCAGCGTGAACTTTAATTGTACATTTCATTTCAGATAAATTACTTTTCTACATAACATGTGGCACCGCCCGTTTAAAAAAAATGTCTCCCCATTTCCTCTTACAGTAAAACTTGATCATTGATTCAAAACTATTTTTTGCTAAGTTATAGCTTATTATTCTGGTGCCTTTTAAATTTGTTTTATATCTAATTTGCCGCGGTCTTTAACCGATCCCGTCCATTTTTACTAAAAATATTGTACACAATTTCATTTCATGTTGATTTATCTTCGAGTTATGGCTCCCGAAACATAGTCCTAAAAGGGGCGGTGCCACCCCATTTTTAAAAATGTTGGTGTTTTCGAATTTAATGTTATAATTCAATTTAGAAAGTAAATTTCTATTGATACAAAGCTCTTTTTCGCTAAGATATAACTTATTATTTTCGTCTAAAACCCTTTTAAAAATCTTTTATATAAAAGTGTGCATGGTTTTTAACCGATCTCGTTCATTTTTTCTATATTTCCTGCAATAGGAAAAATTTGTGTACCCAATTTTATTACCATCCGTTAGTTTTTCTTCGAGTTAAGGCTCCCGAAACATAGAAAAGTGCTTAGTTATAAAAGGGGCGGTGCCACGCCCAATTTTTTTAAATTTGAAGTTTTTCCTATTTATTGTTATAAATCCGCTTGGGAAATGAAATACCATTGATATAAAGCTCGTTTTTGCAAAGATATAGCTTATTTTATTCGTCCACGACCCTTTTAAAAATCTTTTATATACAAGTGGGCGTGGTCCTTAACCGATTTCGTTAATTTTTCTTCAAAGCCTTCCTTATAATAAAGGCAACCTCTCTGCAGAATTTTGTTACGATAGGTTTAACGATTTTTGTTTTATGATTAATAATATTTGTAAAATAGATTTTATCACAAGTGGGCGACGCCACGCTCATTTAAAAAACTTTCAAATTTTTATCAAGAGTGTCAATATCAGTCCACACGTCAAATTTCAACGTTCTAGGTGTATTATTTACTAAATAATCAGGTTTTTTGTGTTTTCCAAAATGTTATATATATAGAAAGTGGGCGTGGTTATCATCCGATTTCGCTCAGTTTCAATACCAATCTATTCTCAATATTTACTCAAGTCATCGTGTTAACGGACCGACGGACGGACGGACGGACATTGCTCATTCTAATTTATTTTCGATACTGATGATTTTGATATATGGAAGTCTATATCTATCTCGATTCTTTTATACCTGTACAACCAACCGTTATCCAACCAAGTTAATATACTCTGTGTGTAAAGCACGCTGAGTATAAAAATGTTTTAAAGCAGTAGAGAGCCAAACGCGTAAAAAAAGAAAACAATAAACAAATCTGTGCACAAGAAAAAATTTTACATAAAACTCGTCAAACTTGTCGAAACAGCATAAGTATTGGCGCTTAAATATTGTATCAGAGGTTAAATTCTGATTTCGCATTAAAACGTCATATTATGCGGGTAATATTACACAGCTAAAAACATACAAAAACATAAATAAATAGTTAAAATAAGTAAACACAAGGCGCGATAATCTCCGAAGAGATTTTAGGCCTAGCTTCTCTTCCAATTTGCTTCGTGCCTCTCAAAGTGTATTTAACAAAGTGGAATTGAACTTGAAAGTTCTCCCATAAAGAACCGTACTATTATGACAAAAAGAAAAAAAATCTTAACCCTTTGAGAAAATTTAAATTTGTGAAATATAGCTTTTAATTTTAATTCAAACACTATCATTTTCGATAAGAACACGCCAAGAACAGTAGGGTACATGTGCACTTATAATATTTCGCAGCTTACAAACTCATGTTGTTGTTATTGTAGCGATAAAGATACTCATCTAAGGTTTTGGGGAGTGTTATCGATGATTATGGTCCTTTAAGGTACAAGCCTGACCATCCCGCAACGATTTAAATATATGAGTCGTTTATTTTAAAGTGGTTTAAGTCCATTTTTTCTTATATTCAGATATTTAAGGGTTTGTGTTTGATTTGTTTCAAAAATATTGTTAAGTAGTATTATTTTTTGAGGGCGGCCCCCACTCCGTTGGAAGGACCAGGTGGAAAACGATTTAAACTCCCTTGGTGTGACCAATTGGCGGCGGTTGGCGGAGCGAAGGAGCGACTGGCGCGCTTTGTTGGACGGCCATAACCGTTTAGACGGTTAAGCGCCAATTAAGTAAGTAAGTATTATTTTTTTTATGGCTTTGTGACATTTAACATATTAGAATATATAACGTAATATGTTTAGTAAACTTTACTATAGAAATAAGCTGTGTTTCAGAACCTAAAATAGACTTAAACCACTTTCAAAATTAATAAAATTACTTTTTTGTTTGTGAAAAGGAATAAGTCCACTTACTTTTAAGAAATTAAATAATAGAAGGTATAAATATTTTATCTTTGATGTAGATGAATGTAATAGTTTTAAACTAAATAGGGAAGTTTTCAAGTTAGATACAGATTTTTATTTATGTAATTAAAGAAATGTTTTTAAAAATAAATATTAATTCATTTATTAAAAAATTAAATTTACATTCATTTATTTATTAGGGATAATATTGAAGATTTTGCCATATTATTTCTCCTGATTTAGATTATGTGTTAGGTTGTTAAAATATTAATGGTGCATAGGTTGTATATACCTTAGTAACTCCATCATATCTTTATACTTAGGAGTTGAAATGGGAAGTACATTTTTGTATAATAGTGTTAATTTTATTTTGTTGAAGTTCCTTGGTCTTCCCCGACAAGGTAATAAATCAAGTATTTTGAACTCTTGTTGTTGTTGTTGTTGTTGTAGCGATAAGGTTGCTCCCCGAAGGCTTTGGGGAGTGTTATTGATGTGAATGTCCTTTGCCGAAGACAGATCCGGTACGCTCAGGTAACACAGCACCATTAAGGTGCTAGCCCGACTATCTTGAGAACATTATACCTTCAGACCATCCCTCCCTCCTCACCCTCAAATTCCATGAGGAGCTTGGGGTCGCCAGAGCCTCGTCTGCAAGTGAAACAGGATTCGCCGCGGATAGGTGAGGTTGACAATTGGGTTTGGAGAAACTATATATTGCGCTGGCAGCCTGAAGGGTTTGCAATACACAGCCCCTTGAATCTGGTATTTTAGTCGATTCTTACGACAGGCATACCTACCGCGGGTATATTCTGACCCCCTAACTCTTTATCCTCTTCCATAGATTCTTTATAAAGCATTTTATAGGGTGCATTTTTTATAAATCGCATCCAACATATCCTTAGCCCATTTACAGGTTCGCACTAGAGTTTTTTAATCTTTTATGAATTGCTTCTTCCAGATAATAATTAAGAATAATAAATTTTAAATAATAAGTTTTATTTCAGTGGACTTAAACCAGTTTCAACATAATTTTTTTGGATTTTGTTAGCTAAGTAATTTTCAAGTCCCCAAAATCATAGTGATTTTAATGATACTAGACTTAAATTGTTTATAAAAAAAAAGATTATATAGGAATGTGATTATTGTTATCATTAACTCCATTTTTTTAAATGGACTTAAACCACTTTCAAAATAAACGACTCATATGTATAATACTTTCATATTTGTAACAGGATTCCCCTCGGGTAGGTAAGGTTGACATCGGGTGCGGTGCGTGTTAAAATATTACTGAAGCCTGGTTAATGTGGTGAGAATGCTGCTCAGTGTCATAAACTATGAAAGGAACTCATAAACTTAAACTATTTTGGTGTGTCGATTCTCTTATCGTTTGTCTTCTTCAAGATTTAATGATTCTTCACCACAGTGTTTGAACAGCTCGGCCGGTTGTACAATGTTTCATTGTGATTTGTCGTTTTTTAGCCGGGATATTGATGTTCTAACTTCGTTAAAGTCGTCTGATAGAACTCGCTATCTATCAGTGAGGAAAATCTTGAAATTATATTGGCCATTAATCCTGTCGGCCAACTTCCGAGGCTATTTTTACTGTTTTAACCATGTTATTAGTATGGTCAGTAAAGTGTATGACGAGGTATGGAGTAAACAAGTTGGATATGAGCTTCCGGTTTGCCTACTAAGGATTTTGCATGACTGATTTCGCTTATTCTTTCAGCCAATCGCAATATAAAATTTTTTTTTAATAACTTGGTGAATTGTGTGATGCGTGAACAATAAATGGCCTAAACAGTCTTAAACGAGTAGAAAATATAGCAACGCGCCGGACGCCGCCGCCGCTGCGAAAAACTACCAAAATCGGCGGCGTATATCTCTAATAGGTAAGAGCACTCGACTCTAAACTTGAACACCTAAACTAGAAATCCACTGCCTTGACAGTTACTCAATTTAATTTTCAGGTTGTATTTTTTTAACATTTCCATCATATGGCGGCCGTCGTTGTGTGGTGGTAGCGTGCGCCGCCTACAACACCGAGGGTGCTGGGTTCAAAGTAACATCAAAAATTTTGAAAAAACATAAAACATGTAGGTCCCGTGCAAACAATTTGAAGGGAAAACTAAAAGAAGCACGGCGCAAATTGGAAGCTCGGCCTAAATCTCCTCCAAGGTAAATCGCGCCGAGTATTTTTTTTTATGATTTTCATCATTTTTGTGACAGATAATACTTGGCATGGAATTTGACAGTAACTCATTATGAAAAAATATAATAGCCAAAATGTTACAAAGGTATGTAGAAGTTAGAAATATTTATTTTAGAAAAATTTAAAATGGGAGGAGAAAGAAAATAGTGTACCAAAAACGAGCAAAATTGGCAGACGCCATCATGAGTTATGATTCGATTCATATGAAAAGGCCTGAATTTCATATGAAAGTGCTAAGAAAAAGCACTACCATGTGAAGGCACTTCGGTATAATATTCAAATTGACACCAAAAAAATTTTTTTTTTATTCTAGCACCGAAAAAAATTTTGATTCAAAATTTATTCATTAAGGTGGCCCTCGAAATTCCTTAAACATTTAATATAATTCTTTTTTTCTAATTTTAAAAAGTTCCAGTGTACATACAATTTTGTACATGTATTGTGATTTGCAATTCAATATACAAATTTTTGAATAGCCTTGATTTTAAGGTATTCAAATTCCAAGTTTAGAAAACGCAATTGTATAATCCAAAAAGTGCCAAGTTCTTCGAGAATTTTTTCAGGAACATTTGCGCACTTTTTAACTCAATAATATTCCAAATTAATGACCATGTATCTGAAATGAATGCCCCCTTTTTATACATTTGTGTTTACTTACAGTCCTGAAGATGGCTTCAGACTGAAGCCGAAATATTGACAAATTAAAAAACCAATGAAATTTTAAACATTGTGTTTTATTTAACCACGGCCTTTAAGCTCATTATTATTAACATAACGTAAACGCATAAGGCTATAAAAATTACCAAAAAATTCCAAACCAAAGGAAAATAATCTTCTCAACTTAAAAAAAAAACCAAAATTGTCCATAACGCATGCCAGTACAGAGCTTTTAATTTTTAAATTACAATGCAAACGATTTTTAATTTTTTTCTCACTTCACTGTAGTTGGACTAATTCGAGTCCTTTTAAAATAAAAATCAAGCATTTAAGTGCAAGCTTGTAAGAATATATACTGACTGTTTTTAATTACATTTAAACCTAGCATTTCGAAAGATATTTTATTTTTCCATCAATTGATGTATCAACTGTTGCAAAAAGTGAGGTTATAACAAAGATTTTAATTAGACGAAAGAAAACACTCACGTTCACGTGCTCAGAGGCTTTAATAAGAATTAAGTATATGCGAAATATTCACTATTGAATTTTGATTGCTTTATCTTCTCACGGGCATCGTCACCGTTTTCAATAACTAATCTGCAAGTACGTAGGTACTTACAAGTCCGATCAATTCAACGTCTACTATCCAACTAAAAGCCGGCGTCTATAAAATACCCGTTTTTGTATGTTGTATTGAGGAATTGAATATATTCTGACTACCAAAATGTTTGTGCAGAGTTAATATGCAAATCGAATCAAAACAAAATTGTAAAAAAAAGATTAATTAATAACAAATACATAACTACATAATAACTTTGGAAAAGGCTTAAAATTAATGCTGCTTCAATATATTTCCCGCTGAAAATATAGTTTAACGACTAGCTCCGAACTGGTGCTAAAGACGGCTGGTGAGTTGAGTTCTCTCACAGTGGGTTAGGGGGTTAGAATATACTCGCGGTAGGTATGCCTGTCGTAAGAGGCGACTAAAATACCAAATAGATTCAAGGGGTTGGGTAGCGCAACCCTTTCAAGGGGTTGCCAGCGCAATATATAGCTTCTCCAAACCAATTGTCAACCTAACCTATCCGTATCGAATCTTGTTTCATTAACAGCCCAGGCTCTGGCGACCCCGAACTCCTCATGAATCTAGGGGGTGGGAGGGCGGCTACAACAACAACAACAACAACAGGGCGGGTGAGTTGGTACCCTGTCGGGAAAATTTCTAGTTTTGAAATGTCGCACTTCAAGTGCATTCCGAATCTTCATTAGTTTGTCCTCTTTTACATGCTTCAACTATCGAATTTAACCTGGCGATGTCCTAGTCGGTGGAAATTGTCCCCCGCTGCATTACCTTTTCTATAGTCCGAACTAGTGAAAATCTACCTACTATCGACCTGGTTCTTATTTGGTACATTGACTCAAGCTCTGAATTAGAAGTTTTTACCACTAGCAACGGACTAACCTAAAGGGTATTACATTTGTACCAATAGCGCTGAAGTATGAGTTATGTTTATGTACCCTGTAGGAAAATCAGAAATTTGAGATACAAATTTCTGGTTCAAAACTAGGTTTAAAGCACTAAATAAAAGCTAGTCCGATAGTAGCTGGATTGCCTCTAATTAAAAAATCGAGGGTCGGAGTTTTAATATTTTATCTTCTATATATATAAAAATGAATGTCCCTTTGTGTGAGGCTTATAGAATCAAAAACTATCCGGTCGATTTTGTTCAAACTTTTACATACGTTGCGTATACCTCACGCGGTGGTTTGCACATAGGCTTGGTTGCGATCGAGGTACAGGGTCTCGAGATATAGGCCCAAACGTGGACCCGGGTACCCCTAGAATGTGTTTATAGAATATGGATATCAAATGAAAGCTCATGATGAGTGCTTTAATAAAGGGTAATTTTCATACCCCTGGGTGACTAGGGTCTCGAGATATAGGCCAAAACGTGGGCCCGTGAACGCCTAGACAGTGTTTTTACATTATGGGTATCAAATTGAAGCTGTTGATATGTGCTTTAGTGCAGAGTAAGTTTTATGCCGCTGGGTGGCTAGGGTCTCGAGATATAGGTCAAAAAGAGGACCCGGATACACCTAGAATGTATTTTTACATTATGGGTATCAAATTGAAGCTGTTGATGTGTGCTTTAGTACAGAGTAAGTTTTACACCGCTGGGTGACTATGACATGAATTAACAATACCCACATACCTATTCGATTTGCCTGAAATTTAGTATATAAATTGTCCTATATTAGTATTTACGATGCTTTTTTCTGGGAAGTAGACCAGAGACGGACTGGGACTGGGACTAGGACCAGGACTGAGACTGAGACTGAGACTCGGAGTGGGACTGAGAAAAACTTGAGAGAAGAGAAAATAGAGAAGGAGACTCAGAAAGAGACGAAGATGGAGATAGATGAAGCGACGGAGGGAGGAGTGAATAAAAAGATTAGGAAAAAGTGTAAATGGGGTGGCAGAGTTAGACGGAAAAAGCTTATTAAAATGTATGCAGATAGACCAAATTTAGGGCAGAACAAAGTCTGCCGGGTCTGCTAGTATTTGATAAAATTTTAATAAAAAAAACGGCAAAAAATCGTACAAGAATTATATTTAAATTGTATATTTTTGACTTGATGGGAATTATAGAAATAATATATAAACTGGCCACTTCTATATACATCGCAACTGTAGAAAAGGTAATGCAGCAGGAAATAATATACGCCAGAGCCAAATGCTTTTTCGGAGGACATCACAATGTGTCGAAAGGGGGAAGGATAGGGTTTGGAATGCAATCTAACGGTCTGCAAAGGGGGTTAATTGCCATTTCGAAGTGCATAGCAATGTTAAAAGTCTCAGTTGAAAACACAAATCAATACGGAAAAAATAGAAATAGATTCAGAAAAGCATAGGTTGCGAAGAGCTGCGCTATAGTTGGCAGGAATAGTGCCGGAAAAATTTTCTAAAACGCGGCCGGAGGGAACACTTATCTGCCCTCGTAGCGTTGAAGCAGAAAGAAACTGATCCCAAGCTCACAATCGACGAAGGTGACTTGATTCTTAACCCATCGGACTATAATAAAGTACGATGAGCTTATATCCAGATAAAAGTAACACGTATACTGAATATCTGACTTCTCGGAATCTACAATTTGGAAGCGCCATTCACAAGTAAGGAGGTCATAAAAATGTTGTCAACTATCGCGAAAACAACATTCCAAGTATCGTCCAAACAAGCACGTTGTGCGAAAGATTTGAGCCCACCATGAAAAGGCTGATTTGACATTATCAGTGTGTCTTCAGCATAGTGTACAAGTACAAGTGTGTTGACTTATCTGTCAAGCATTCTGACAGGCACTCGCTGGATTCGGAATGACAGCGAATTCAAAATGGATACCATTACCGAGTGCGCCGAATGATTGAAAAATTGAAAAAGTCGATACGATTGGTAGTCAAAAATGTTGTCGTTGAGACCAAAAATGCGACTCTAGACCTGAGATTTCCATCAGGTGAGCGAGGCTGTTTGTACTTTTGACGTTTATCGCTTAGTGAACACACTTGGTATAGGTACACTATGGTCTTCAGACTTGGTAAACTTATCATCGATCAGATTTTCACTATTCGCTAAATCTTTGAAAAAAACCGTGAATAAAGTATTGACAAATATATGTACCTTCTTCGTCCATTTTAAAACCTCTTTGATAGCAGGGGATTTGTCCCTGGTGGAATCACCAGGTAAAATAAATAGAAAACGACAGATGAGTAAAAATTGGAGTAGGAAAATAAATAACTGCCTACTAAATAACAAACTTTTCTTGCAATATAACAGTGCCACTGATACTAAGGACTATTGCAAATTTACGTTAATATTAGAAATGGAAAAAAATAAAAATAAAAATTCAATTTTGCCACTTAAATTGTGATGAGCAGTAAAATGGTAATGGGTGCGGCCAAAGTAAACTGACTTCAACCTTAACAGCAGTTGAAGAGCAGAGGGAAAGGTGTTATCCATATATGTAATACTGTTACGAATATTAGCAAAACTAAGGGGTGATGCTATCTCTAAGCCGATGCTAAGCAGTGACGCGAATTCACATCAATAATTCAATCATTATTTATCTACATAAACGAAACAATAATTGCGTCTACACGTATGTACCATGTACGTATACGAGCAGCGGAGAGTCAATGCACAAACACATGCATATATCTGAGATACTCCTGAAAGTATGCAATGAGAAAAGCATACAATTGTGCAGTTGTAGTTACAGCTGAGAAGTTTGAGAGCTGATGTACTAGTAGATTCTGGAAGCGCCTAGAAGATGCGAACGTTGAAATCAAAGAGTATAAAAGGCAACAAATGTAGAGGCGCTGGAAATCAGTTTCATTTGAGCTCTCAATCAGTTTGGTTATTAAGCAAGCTATTTGTTGCAAAATATATGTGTTATTATGAAATACTTTAATAAAGGGCATTTTTTCATTATTCAATATTGAAGTTATTTATTCAACAGTTTAGCGATACGAACGTTGGCAGAAGATTGCAAATAAGAGGAATTTCAGTAAAATCGTTACAATTGGTGTCAGAAGAGGAATTGTTGAATAAATTCCAGAGGACAACAAGGACATGGCAAAGTTCAGTGAATTGAAGATCCAGCAACTAAAGAAGGAGTTGGAGAACCGTGGATTGAATACATCCGGCATTAAACTCGAACTTCAGGCACGACTACGAGAGGCAATGGAATTAGAAGGAATTGATGTGGAAGAGTATGTATTTCATCTTGAAGGCGAGGAGACAACAAAAATTTAAAAGAAAAACGAAACATCGCAGACAATTACCAGCACAGACTTGAACATGATATTGGCTGCAATAACTGCTCAAACATCGACAGTAACATCCAAGATGGAAGCGCAAGAGGCACGTATAACAGAAATGTCATCAAAAATATCCACCAACATGTCATCACAACTGGAAGAACAGAAAACGTATATGTCATCACAGATGGAATCCCTAGAGACACGAATAACATCGAAGATGGAAGAACAGAAGACGTATACGATATCCCAACTGGAATCGCAGGAAACCCATATAACATCACAATTGGAAGAGCAGAAGACATATATGGCATCCCAGCTGGAATCATATGAGACACGTATTTCAGAAATGTCGACAGAGATTACATCAAAGATGGAAACACAACTGAAAGAGCAAGAGGCGCGTATATCATCAAAACTCGAAGCGCGTATGGACGAGAAAATAACGCAGTTTGAAGAAAAATTCGAGGCAGGGGTGGATGCGTTGAGAGTTCGTATACAGGAATTGCAACTTAATCGGCCGGCTGCTTCAGCGAGTAATACGAAGGTAAAAACTCCATCTTTTGACGGTTCTGTTCCTTTCCAGGTCTTTAAGCTACAGTTTGAGAAGACCGCAGCAGTGAACAACTGGATTGTGGAAGATAAAGTTGCCGCACTGTTCGTAGCATTGAAAGGACCAGCTGCCGAAATTTTACAAACCATTCCAGAGGGCGAACGGAACTGTTATGAAGCATTGATAGGCGCTCTAGAGAGACGATACGGAACTGAGCATAGGAGACAGATATACCAAATGGAGTTGCTGAACCACTTCCAGAGGCCTGGTGAAACATTGCAAGAGTTTGCGTCGGATATTGAAAGGCTAGCACATTTAGCGAATGCGGACGCACCCGTGGAATACACTGAACGGGTAAAGATTCAGAGCTTTATAAATGGCATACGGGACGTCGGAACAAAGCGAGCTACATACGCAAACCCAAAGCCAACATTCGCAGAAACGGTGTCACAAGCTCTGATTTAGGAAACAGCGTCGCTTCTGTGTAAGCCAGTTTTCAAATCACGCCGTGTGGAAGTAGAAAGGCCAGAGTGGGTAGACGCAATATTGGAGGCGCTGAAAGGATCGCAGAAGCGGAGTGAAAAAGTTATCAAATGCTTCAAATGCGGGAAGTCCGGTCACATTGCCCGTCATTGCGATCTTGGTCCTAATAGTTCCAACAATGTGGGTGGCCGTAAACGCAAAGCTAGAGGAGATGAGCAACAGCGAGTAAGAGGTAGAGATCGAGAGCTAGATCCAGCTATTGAATGCCCTGTGATATCTGTGTTGCAAATTGGTAGAAAATCGAGCAGTCGTACCGTCAGAGGGAATGTGGATGGTAAAGAACGTGTACACTCAGAGAAAAATGCCTTTCTAAAATTCAGCACCACCGTACTCAATACAAGCTTTTCATGTTCTTACTATTTTGTTCTTGAAAAACGAACGTCCTGTTCTCAAAACAACAATCTTGTTCTTGAACTGACAACCATGTTCTTGAAAAGAGAACGATTGATCTTAAAATATGAACAAATGTTGTATTAACGAGAACGATGTTCTTAAATTAAGCACAATGTTCTTAAGTTAAGTGGCCCAGCGGCTATGATGTTGCGGTTGCGATCGTGTGGCGCGAATTCGATTAACGTCAATCTCTGAAGTTTTTTAAAACAATTTTTTTATATTCTATTTTTTTAAATCTTATTTTTCGTTCAGTTCCATTCCGGTAATTCTCAAACTTATTATGAAATGTTTTAAATATATATTCAGATTGCATTATCAAATAACAAAAATTTCTCGATAAGAGAAATATATCAAAAAAAAGTGCATATTATGCGTTTTTTTCAAACCTTTTGGCTTTTAATAATAGTTTTTTTGTTATTAATATTTTTTATTAATAACAAAAAAATTATTTATTAATGAAAAATAAATAAATAAATGGATAATAATTAAAAAATTACCTTCCCTCCCACCAATGATCAAGCACAAACCGTTCTTCAATTGAGACCGAAAACTGTTAAATCGACCACAAAACGTTCTCGAAGCTTGAGAACGAGAACTCTTAATTCAAGCCCAAGTAGTACTTGAAATGAGTACAGAAGTTTCACACATCAATACCAAAGTGGTCATAAAATACGAACGGTGTGTTTGGAAAAACTGTTCTTAAATCAAGCCCATCGGTCACGAGTTAAGGA
Organism: Eurosta solidaginis; assembly: GCF_040869045.1. Lineage (NCBI taxonomy): Eukaryota > Metazoa > Arthropoda > Insecta > Diptera > Tephritidae > Eurosta > Eurosta solidaginis. The sequence goes on along the minus strand of NC_090319.1, from coordinate 302,364,638 downwards.
AAAACGTACTTAACGTACTTTTGTCAACGAATGTTCTTAATTTTGAACATGTTGCGTTCGTTTTAGAACGATTTTTTCTCTGAGTGTACTGACTGTAGATACCGGCGCATCTCATTCCTTGATCCGATCTGACTTGTTCAACAGGAGAGTAAAACCATTACCTGGAGCAAGGTTGCGTACGGTCACTGGCGAGTATAACCAAGTCCAGGAAGAAGTGATATGTGAAGTCTTGATTGGAAAGGTCACGGTTCTACACAAATTCGTTGTGGCGAAGATCGTTGATGAAGTCATATTGGGAGTAGACTTCTTGGTTGACCATGACATCAAGATCGATATGCAGAGAAGGGTGATGCGTTATGAGAACCAGGATATACCACTTAACTTCAAGTTGGAGAAAGGGTTCAGTAGTAATCGAGTAATGGTGGAGAAGACTCGACAAAGGCCACGAAAGTCAAAAGAAAAAGTTGATGGATCGAATGGGCCAAATAAAGGGTGGTTTCAAGCCGGAGCGCACTACTGTTGTGAAACGTGGGAACGATACTGATTATGCGAAGCCAATCCGTCAAGCGCAAGCTCTACGAAGTAGTTCATTGGCCAAGCAACAGATTGCGAGGGAACGATCCAGGATAATGAGTAGTAAGATGAAACACAGGTACGACAAGGAAAATAATTTGGAAGGTTTCCGGGAGGGAGATTTGGTACTGCTATACAACCCTCACCGGCGAAAAGGTGTTCCATCCAAATATCGGTGCAGTTGGGAAGGCCCGTAAAGAGTTGTGAAGACGATCAGTGATGTCGTCTACCGCATACAAGCAATTGCGAAATCACGAAATAGAAGAGTGGTACATTTGGCGATGCTAGCAGCGTTTAGATCGAGAGATTTGTCTGATCGGGACGATCAGGCTTAGGTGGAGGGCAGTGTTACGAATATTAGCAAAACTAAGGGGTGCTGCTATCTCTAAGCCGATGCTAAGCAGTGACTCGAATTCACATCAACAATTCAATCATTATGTATCTACATAAACGAAACAATAATTGCGTCTACACATATGTACCATGTACGTATACGAGCAGCGGAGAGTCAATGCACAAACACATGCATATATCTGATATACTCCTGAAAGTATGCAATGAGAAAAGCTATAAAATTGTGCAGTTGTAGTTACAGCTGAGAAGTTTGAGAGCTGATGTACTAGTAGATTCTGGAAGCGCCTAGAAGATGCGAACGTTGAAATCAAAGAGTATAAAAGGCAACAAGTGTAGAGGCGCTGGAAATCAGTTTCATTTGAGCTATCAATCAGTTTGGTTATTAAGCAAGCTATTCGTTGCAAAATATGTGTTATTGTGAAGTACTTTAATAAAGGCCATTTTTTCATTATTCAATATTGAAATTATTTATTCAACAGTTTAGCGATACGAACGTTGGCAGAAGATTGCAAATAAGAGGAATTTCAGTAAAATCGTTACAATACAAATGATTGTTAGTTATTCAGTTGAACCTTATTACGTTTTTGGATTCGACTACTGGTGTCGTAATGATGAAAAGTTTTACAGACCCAATGGGAGGAAGTGATTGTGATTCTCTCAAATGTGTTTCCACTCCTAAAAAACCGAAAAAAATTCCAGCTGCTTTGTTGATTTGTCGTTGGATGTCGGAAGTAAAACATATGCCCTTCTAACATGTTAGGCAAACTTGATCAGAAGATGCCTCAAAAACTCTTGACAGTTGAATTCATGATGTATTACTAATCTTACCAAGTTTTTATTTACCAAAGTATGTCAGGTGATAGACGGGCCCCGCGACAGGCTCCTAGTACCTGAAGATGCTGATCCGAAGCGAGCCGGATTGAAATATTGGTAATGACAATCCATAACTGCAATATTCTTCTTAATCTAAGGGAGTTGATTTTTAAGACAAAACAGCTACTGTGAGTTAAAATTTTTTGTATATTTATAATACCATTGTTTTAGCAAAGTTTTTACATAAATAAGCTATGATAGACAATTTTGTCTTTTTGATGTAAGAATGACAAAAAACTTCCTCGAAAGTCTTCTGTAGCGCTGCACAAAGGAAATTCCTTTATTGGATATGTTGTTGTGATAGTTTATTTTTACAAAGACCTGTTTGAATTTTTGTTTTGTCTGAACGAATTAAACATATATGTATAATGGAACGTACTAGCTTGGCCTTACTTAAGGGATTCGATATTCACCGAATAGTAAAGAAGTACTAAAAGTAGTATTACGAATATTAGCAAAACTATGGGGTGCTGCCATCTCTAAGCCGATGCTAAGGAGCGCCTTGAACGAATTAAACATATATGTATAATGGAACGTACTAGCTTGGCCTTACTTAAGGAAGCCAACACCACATAATCTCTGTAATTAAATCCAGTAATGGTCCATCGATATTCACCGAATAGTAAAGAAGTACTAAAAGTAGTATTACGAATATTAGCAAAACTATGGGGTGCTGCCATCTCTAAGCCGATGCTAAGGAGCGCCTTGCATGTACATCCATAGATTAATCATTATGTATCTACATAAACGAATAAAACATTATGTCTACACATATGTACGTACACGCAGCAGAGAAGAGATGCTCCCAAAAGTATGCAATTGTAATTGTTGAAGTGTCGCTCACAAATACACGCATATGAGAAGCTATATACGTGCATCTGTAGTTATAATTATATGACGGCAACTAAGCAAATTCTGGAAGCGCCTAGAAGATGCCACGAGGAAATCACAGAGTATAAAAGCACCAGCGGAAGAGGCGCTATAATCAGTTTCGATTCAGACGCTATCTAGCGAGCAATAGCTGTATTATTTTGAAAGTGAGTTTCATTTTGAGCTATCAACCAGTTTGGTTGCTAAGCAAGCTATTTGCAAAGTGTTATTGTGAAGTACTTTAATAAAGGCCATTTTTCCATTATTCAATATTGGAGTTATTTCTTCAACAGTTTAGTGATTCGAACTTAGCAGAAGGCCAGATAAGAGGATTTGAAGTAAATTCGTTACAATTGGTGTCAGAAGAGGAATTGTTGAATAATCCGAAGATTGGGAATACAACTTGGACATCGCAAAGTTGAGTGAATTGACGATCCAGCAACTGAAGGAGGAGTTGGAAATCCGTGGATTGGCTACTTCTGGCGATAAATCCCAGCTACAAAAACGACTAAGTGTAGCTATGGTATTTGAAGGAATCTACAATGCTGAGGAGTATGTCTTTCATTATGATAGCGACAAAACAACAACAAAAATGGAAGAAAAAAACGAAACACCGCAGACAGTGACGAGCAAAATATCTGTACAAACATCGTCAATGGCATCTCAGCTGGAGTCACAGGAGGCACGCATTTCAGAAATGGCGTTGCAAATGTCATCTCAATTGGAAGAACAAAAGACATATATGTCATCTCAACTGGAAGCGCAAGATGCACGTATATCTGGAATGTCGACAAAAATTTCGGAACAGGTATCATCGCAGCTCTTTGCGAAACTGGAAGAGCAGGGTGCAAAAATTTTATAACTCGAGGACAAAATTGATGCCGAGATAGAAGCGTTGAAAGGTCTTATGCAACAGTTACAACTAAATCGCCCAGCTGTTCCAGCGAGCAATCCGAAGGTAAAAACTCCATCTTTTGACGGCTCTGTTCCTTTCGAGGTATTCAAGTTTCAATTTGAGAAGACGTCAGCAGTGAACAACTGGAATGCTGAAGATAAAGTTGCTGCTCTATTCGTAGCATTGAAGGGGCCAGCAGCCGAAATCCTACAGGCGATTCCCGAGGGAGAGCGGAACAACAATGAAGCATTGATGGCCGCTGTCGAGAGACGTTATGGAAGCGAGCATAGAAAACAGATATACCAAATTGAGTTGCAAAACCGTTACCAAAAAGCAAATGAGACATTACAGGAGTTTGCTTCGGATGTTGAAAGATTGGCTCATCTTGCAAATGCGGACGAACCCGTGGAATACACTGAAAGCGTAAATAAAGATTCAGAGCTTTATTAACGGCATACGGGACGTCGAAATGAAGCGAGCCACATACGCGAACCCAAAGCCAACATTTGCTGAAACGGTATCCCATGCACTGACTCAGGAAACAGCGTCACTTTTGAGTAAGCCCGCATACAAAGCTCATCGCGTGGAAGTGGAAAGGCCAGATTGGGTAGACACATTTTGGAAGCACTGAAGGGATTACAACAAAACAATGCCGGAGTTATGAAGTGTTTCAAGTGCGGTAACCCAAGTCACATTGCACGTCATTGCAGCACCGGTCATGGTAGTTCCAACTTGGCTGGTCGTAAACGCAAAGCTGGAGGAGATAAGCAAGAGCGAGTCAAATGTAAAGATCGAGAACTTGCCCAGCTATTGAATGTCGTGTGATACCTATCTCGCAAACTGGAAGGAAATCGAGCAGTCTTACCGTCAAAGGAAATGTGGATGGCAAGGAGCGTGTACTGACTGTAGATACGGGCGCATCTCATTCCTTGATCCTATCTGATTTGGTCAACAGGAAAGTAAAGCCATTACCTGGAGCAAGATTGCGTACGATTACTGGCGGGTATAACCAAGACCAGGGAGAAGTGGTATGTGAAGTCTTAATTGGGGAGGTCATGGTTCTACACAAATTCGTTGTGGCAGAGATCGTTGACGAAGTCATATTGGAAGTGGACTTCTTGGTTGACCATGACATCAAGATCGATATGCAGAGAAGGGTGATGCGTTATAAGAACCAGGATATACGACTTAACTTCAGTTTGGAGAAAGGGTTCAGCAGTAATAGGGTACTGGTGGAAAAGACTCGACAAAGACCACGAAAGTTAAAGGCAAAATTTGATAGATCGAATGGGCCAAATAAATCAAAATCAAGAGTACCTGTGAGAGAAACACTGGCATTGACAAAACCTAATGGACGCACAAAACCGAAGCAAAGAATTTCCCAGAAAGAATGCGAGGGTAGTTTCAAGCCAGAGCGCACTACTGTGGGGAAACGTGGGAACGATACTGATTATGCAAAGCAAATCCGTCCAGCGCAAGCTCTACGAAGTAGTTCATTGGCCAAACAACAGAGTGTGAAGGAACGAACCAGGGTATTGAGTAGTACGATGAAACACAGGTACCATGAGAACAATAATTCGAAAGGTTACTTGGCGGGAGATTTGGTACTGTTATACAACCCTCATCGGCGGAAAGGTGTTCTAATCAAATTTCGGTGCAGTTGGGAAGGCCCGTACAAAGTTGTGAAGAAGATGAAGTGACACCATCTACCGCATACAAACCATTGGGAAACCACGAAGTAGAAGAGTGGTACATTGGAGATGCTGGCAGCGTTTAGATCGAAAGATTTGTCTGATCGGGACGATCAGACTTAGGTGGAGGGCAGTGTTACGAATATTAGCAAAACTAAGGGGTGCTGCCATCTCTAAGCCGATGCTAAGGAGCGCCTTGCATGTACATCCATAGATCAATCATTATGTATCTACATAAACGAATAAAACATTATGTCTACACATATGTACGTACACGCAGCAGAGAAGAGATGCTCCCAAAAGTATGCAATTGTAATTGTTGAAGTGTCGCTCACAAATACACGCATATGAGAAGATATATACGTGCATCTGTAGTTATAATTATATGACGGCAACTAAGCAAATTCTGGAAGCGCCTAGAAGATGCCACGAGGAAATCACAGAGTATAAAAGCACCAGCGGTAGAGGCACTATAATCAGTTTCGATTAAGACGCTATCTAGCAAGCAGTAGCTGTATTATTTTGAAAGTGAGTTTCATTTTGAGCTATCAATCAGTTTGGTTGTTAAGCAAGCTAGTTGCAAAGTATAAGTGTTATTGTGAAGTACTTTAATAAAGGCCATTTTGCATTATTACATATTGGAGTTATTTATTCAACAGTTTAGTGATTCGAACTTAGCAGAAGGGCAAATAAGAGGATTTGAAGTAAATTCGTTACAATAGCATATTTCCCTATTGAAAAGTCCAAAAAACAACAATTATCCGGGGAAAGGATTAGTGAAAATTTTCAGATAGGCGAATGACAAACTAAGAAGGATTTAGAGCAAGACAATTGAGCAATTTCTTCACCTGGTTATTCCACCATGAGATGAATCTATGTTTGAATTTAATTTCCCCACAAAGTTTTTACCAGAGAGGATAGATAGAATAGAAAATTGCCTTCTGCAAATTTTTAAGAAGTTTGTGTTAATATATATTGTGATTGTTGAAAAGAGGATGAATTGCTTAATTAGTACCATCCTTTAAAACAATCAAAAATACCTCATGAAAATGTGTAGAAGGAATTTAAATTTACCCCACAAATGGGACATTACAAATAAATTTCGCAAAAAGTATGAAATGACGTCTCTTATTCTATATATCCTCTCTGTTTATACGGTTATCTAAAATAGCGTTCAGCAAACCCACCAGCTCTAGTCAAAATTGGGAAGACCTCTCCGAGCCGTTGGTAACTTAACACGGTTTCAGACAGAGCGACCCCTAAAGTGCTTATCGAACATAACCGATCGGGATACATATTTTATAAGAGCATGTAAATACTTGCGTATTTTACCGTCATTGACATAGTCGACCGAAATACCTGCGCCGCCAGTACCGCTTAATCCAAACAGGAAAATTAATTGGCAAGAATGGGCTTGATGGTGACCGAGGACAAAACGAAGTAACTGCAGTAAAAAAAGCTGGAGTCTTGACCACCACGTCAGTATTGGCTGCCGTAATTTAAAATTAAATCAAAATAATCAAGCAATGGGAATTCGATTATTTAATTTTTAATGCATAGTCAGTTTGTGTAATAACAGCGACTATCGCAATAATTACGAGGTAGACATACAACTAATGTGTATACCTTCCAAATTAAATTTAGTTCAGTCAATAATGCGAACCCTGATATGGAATCGTGACATACGATCACGGATCGAAAACTATTTTCACTCAAGCGATAAAAATTAGGCTAACCAACTATTTAAAAAAAAATAATAATATATTATGGATATAGTGAAGACGCGTTGTCCCTAGTTCATATATTTCAATAATTCGATACAACATTTAGGAGCTATTGTGATTAAAAAAACCGCATTCGATCACGGATCGTACTATGTTACGTACGATTCGGCCTCTCATTTAGATTCTGGTAACCATTTTTATCGCAAACGACAACTTTAGCTTGAAAATACAGCGGAATATTATCCTTTGGACCCAGTACGCATTGAAAATTTAAGTCCTCTGTGGCCGATCGAAAATCAAAAGCTCAAAGAGTCCTGTCCTGCTATATGGTGTCAAGCTTCGCAACATAAAGATGAAACTACTCTGGGAATTTTAGTGGATGCAGGCTTCAACATGCTGTAGAAAATTCCAACGCATCCTATTCTTATCAGAACCCACCGCTTTTTTATTTTATCTTATCATTTACTTCAAAGTTAAATTTTTGCATATTTGTGTATATATGTATTAAAACTTTAAATGAGTAATTGTTGTTTATTTCCATATATGTACATACGACCGGTCACCAAAACGGCTCACCCATTTTCAATTAAATTTGGTACATCAATATTTTTCTAAGTGTTGCCTCTAATTTATTTACGAGGTTGCTACCTTTTCGATTTTTTTCTATTAAATTAGGTAAGCCAATAAGGTACCAAACGAAAGGTACCACCTATGGTTGCCACCTAATCTTAGGTAGGTAGGTAGGTGAAATGGATGCGACCCTGGTCGCCCAAGTAGCTATTCAAAGCCGTTTTGATGCCATGTAACTCGTCTAAAAACCTACGGAATGTTACGATCAATGTATTACAACCAGCCAGAGTTGTTCATAAAATTAAGAATATTCGGGATTGCTATCACAGATAACCCTCTGAGGTCTTCTAGAAACGGGGTTCCAAGGAACCTTAGCCGGGCTCTAGCTAGAGCCGGGCATTTACACATAAAGTGTTCTACTGTCTCCCTGGCATTTGGATCTTTGCAGCTTCTGCAGTATTCGTTATACGGAATGCCCATCTTTTCCGCATGTGTACCTACTGCCCAATGACCGGTGCAGACTGCTATCAGTTTGCATGTGTTAGCCCTGGATTTGTTCAGAAGACTTCTCGTCCTCTTTCCATCATAGTTTGGCCAAATGGATTTTGATATTGCACAGGTGGTGATGTTATTTCACTTTGTTTGTGCTTTCTTCAGGTAGAAGCTTTGGATATTCCCCTTGGCTTCTGCTAAGGGTATGCCTACTTCGACACTGGTTATTTCCTCGTCGGCCTTCTCGTTACCCTCTATCCCCCTATGACCCGGGACCCAGATAACGCGTATTTCTAGATTGGTGGATAACTGGGATATGAGTCGCTTACAAGCCCACACTAATTTTGAGTTAATGTGTGGCGAGGAAAGCTCTTTTATCGCTGCTTGGCTATCCGACAGGATGCAAACTTTACCAGCTACATTAAGCCCTCCAGTGATTCGCAGGCTTGCCAAATCTCGAGGATTTCTGCTTGAAACACGCTGCAGTGCTATGGGAGTCTGAATGATGCAGACAAATCTAGGGACTCAGAGAAGACTCCGGCCCCCAATCCCGATTCCATCTTGGAGCCGTCAGTGTAGATGTGGATGTCCTCGACCCTTATGCCCGGGTTTCTCTTCCACTCGTTCCTGCTTGGAATAGCGGTATTACAACCGTAATCAAACTTCAGTTTGCGAGGGTAGTAATCTGTCTCGGTACTACATGTACCATCCGGAAGTTTATTTAGGATTCTACTATGCCCTTGCTGAGTATCCTACCAACACCCAGACTCCCTGAGTCTCAGTGCGGTTTGTGACGATGTACAAAGTATATGCAAGTCGATCGGCAGCAAATGCAAAATGGGGTCTAAAGCAGTTGTGGGGCAAGTGCGTCCGGCCCCTATGGCACCAACGCACGCAGTGCGCTGGACTCTTTGCAGGCTGGTGAGATTGTAGCTCTTACTTAGAGCTTCCCACCAGACTATGGAACCATAGGTAAGCACCGGTCGCACCACCGCCTCGTACATCGAAAGTACCATGCTTGGCTTGAGCCCCATTTCTTACCAAACATTGATTTGCAGGCATAGAAGGCGATGCAGGCTTTCCGTACCCGCTCTTCGATGCATACTTTCCAATTCAACTTGCAGTCAATTGTTAGTCCCAGATACTTGATACTCGATGACAGGGTTAGTTGCTGGCCGTTTAAGAATGGTAGTCTGAAGGCAGGTGGCTTGTACTTCCTCGTAAAGAGTAGCAGGTCCGTCTTGTCGGGATTTAACCTAAGGCCACATCCCTGTGCCCACCTGCAGAGTTTAGCCAATGCCCTTTCCATGATTTCGCTCATTACGGAGGGGAAAGGACCAGAGACCCAGATCGCCACGTCGTCGGCATGCGCCACGACGAACCCCCTGCGTTAAGTTTTCCTTCATTTATGGTGATCAACTAAAGCAGAGGTGAAAGCACCCCACCCTGTGGTGTGCACCTGCATACCTGCTTTGTTACGGTCTGCTGTTATGGTCTACGGTTACGGTCCACTTGTGAGCGTTTTCGTGCGAACACACTTAGTGCCTGGTGATAGGCGAAAGTTGCGATACAAAAGTATCGAAAAACAAGAAAGAAAGACCGGCGATCACTAGCGAAAAAAGCCATGAGTTTCCGGCCGCAAGTAAAACGAAGATGACGTGAAAAAAATTTAGAAAAAGAAAAGCAAAAAGATAGCACGTTTTTCCGGCCAGGAAAAAGCAAGAGTTTGCTTTTCTTTTGCGCAGTTAATCGGAAAATTTTATAAACCAAAGAGGAAAAGGCATCAAGCACAGCTCCTGCTTCATTAACACTATTGCTTACATCAACTTCACATCCCCGACTATATTCAACTCATCGCAAAACACCCTCGCCGTGCTGTGCACATATTCAAGAGAGTATTGTGAAGAACCACAAGACCGCAACGAGGAATTGCCGATTCCTTCACCCAACTACCAAAATAACAAACGAGAAAATGCCCAGAAACTAGGAAAGAGTCGATAGCGCAAAGTACCGACCAGTTCATTCCGTCAAACCTCGTTTTTACTCGTCTATTTTGGGTGGTAATAAACCTTACAACGGTTGTGTTGTGTGGACACAAGCTCAACGTAAAGACTATCCAGTTGAAGTAGTAGGTCGGCGTTTCACAGTCACACCTAGTGAGGAAAGTTATAGTGATTCCGATTCGGATTCGGACGGCAGTAAACAAATTGTTGATGAGAAACCCTTGGTATCCGAAGATAAATTCCTTTCTCTACGTTTACGACGTACACCACCACCTTTGGATAAGCGTCCAACACCACCTCCGCCTCCAGGGCCAGCAGTACACTGCAGCGTAATACAACGAACGCCAAAGTTATCACCAAGTCATCCAGATCGTAAAGGTCAACACGAAGTTTTATTGCCACCAGGTTCACTTGATCACCTCGGACCAGAGCGCAACAACCACCAACAGTACCAACACAGCGCGCCCAAGACCGCGCGCCATAACCAACAACAGCGACAACTTCACCAGCAACAACAACATCACCAGTAACCACGCCGGCAGAGGCCCACGGTACGTACTCTGGCGGCCATGTAAGTACCAGCCATGTATGAACTTCAAAATAATTACCCTACAAAAAAATTTGGTCATAAAACTTACCCACGCCCATGCAAATGTGACTAGGAATATAACCTATGACTGTATAATAGCTAGTCAAATGACGTGGAATGACGAGAGCGTTTTTGCAGGGTAGTTAAAGAAATTTCTAAGTGGTACTTAGAGGGTTTTATACAGTCCGGGTGAACTATTTAACAAGGGTCGATTTTTCCCGTCAAATTTTATTATTGAATACTTGAAATTGTTAGCTTTACAGCAAAGGGCATACATCCTTTTTTTATATCATTTTAATAATATATTTTGTCGCTTTAAAATGTTTGAAGTTAGCTCTATAAATTTTATTGATAATAAGCCGTCCTTATCACGTGAAACGTTTTAACGATCCATTTTTGGAAATAATATACGTGCATATAATACATAGCGCTATACAAATTTAATCTTTATTGCTTTTATAACAAGTTTTCTTGGTACATATTACATGTTAGTGTCATTATACTGTGCGTTATACCAAATTGATATTTTGTTAAATAAGTTCTACTACAACAACATAATAATTTTGTAAGAGAGCCCCAATAATCGGAATTTGTATCCCAACTTTATAGCCCTAAAATATGTTTTGTGAAGGGAAAACAGAAAAGGGGTACTCGACCAAATTCTAACGTTGTATGTAGTATATTTACTATACATAAGTACATTTAATTACATATTTTTCCACACATAGCGTTTATAACGATTATAAAAAAAAAGGGGTAGACGTAAATAATTGTATAATTTAAAATATTACGAGCAAAAGTAAGAGAAAAGAAAAGAACCCCCAACAGAACAAGCTTAGTCAGACTTAAGTATTCATATTAGATTTCGTTTCGATTTCGGCCCAATAAAGTGTGATCTGTTGGATCATTTTTTTTTTCTCTCACTTATGCACTACACACACTTACCTACATTTTCATAGTGTAATTTTTTTTTTTGCGTTAGTTTTTTTTGAAGTTTAAATTGTTTGAATGTTAACGGTCTGTCCGTGACATCCGGTTCGGCCGGATGTTGTTTTATTTTGAATTATAAGCGTTTTGAGTCGTCTCTGCGCTTCTGTCAGTTTATTTTAAATTTGACAGCTGCTAGTTTGATAGGCATGATAGGAACTTTTTCTGTTTATGGCGCTGGAACAGTAAGGTTGGCAAGGACCCGCCCCATCCGGCAATGACTAGCCACTGTGCACCACAACATCATGCCGACCGCCTTCCTTACTTACTGCTTCCACCGTAGATGCGTTTCCATAACAGCTTGCCAACAGTAGCTCCGCCTAGCTCTGCTGTTATTTCGCGGTTGCGAAGCAGGATTGAAATCCAAGGCCGTAGTGGTTCTTCAACCCCTGCCCTGCCGAGGGCAGCCTCAATCGCTTCAGCTCTTACATTGTTAAACGCGCCTTCCACATCAACAAACGCAGCCAGAGTGAAGTGCTTGTGATGAAGGAACTTTTCCACCGTTCGAACTACCTCATGTAGCGCGGTTTCTGTGGATTTCCCTCTCAGGTACGTGTGCTGTGCCGTGGAAATTGGAGCCTCGCCTAGAAGCTCCCGTATATGTAGCCTTTCGAACGTTTTCAGAACAAAGGACGTGAGACTTATTGGCCGAAAGTCTTTGGCTATTTCATGCCCCCTTCTGCCTTGCATATCTTAACAGAAATATCTTAACAAGGCTGCCACCTATTTTAAATTAAATAAAGAAATTATGAAGTAGCATGCTATACTAATGCCAATATGGATATCAAACGAAAAGTATATTTTGTCGTATTCAAATAGGAAATATTTTTAATTTAGATTGCAGCCTATGGTTGCCACCTTACTTTAAGATATATATGCCGTTATATATGAGCTACCAACACTAAAACGGCTTAGCTCATTTGAACGAAATTTATGTAACGGAAGTATGCTGTATTCTTGTTTCTCCTACGTGGGTGTTGCTAGTTGGGATGTTTTGTATGAGGTTTACCAAAATGGTTATCAAACAAAGGGATGTTTTAACATTTCATATACAGTTATGGTCAGTGCTTTAGCGTCCTTCCTCGCAGTGAAGGAGAATATTTTAAAAAATCTATCTACATATTTAACCAAGTATAATTGTTCGAACTGTTGTCATCCTACCTTCTCCACCGAAGGATATATTATAACGTCTATCATCGACACCGGCAATGGCTTATTCCCGAAAATAATTTATATTTTGCCATTATGTTTGATCAGATTATACACCTATGCAACTGCAACAATCACTGGAGTGCAGCACTAACTGGCTATACGCTATAATAGGAGGTGTTGTGGCACTAAACCACGTCCCACGTATATGGAAGATATCTAAAGTGGTATTTATTCCCAAGGCACGCAAAGCGTGCCACGCGAATCCTAAGGACTTCAGACCCATCAGTCTATCTTCGTTTCAACTAAAGGTGATGGAGAGACTGATGGAAACATATATCAGGGAGGCAGTGAATGACAAACTCTCTGAAGCACAACACGCCTATATGAAGGGTTAATCCACGGAAACGGCATTGCACGAAATTACATCGTGCATAGAGAGATCGTTCTCCTTCAAGGAATACTGCCTGGCAGCCTTCCTAGACATAGAAGGAGTGTTCAATAACATCAAACCCGACTCAATCATTAAGGTACTGACTGATCTGGGCATCGAATCTCAGCTGGTGGGTCTTGTGCACCAATTGCTGCTATGCAGGGTAGTACAGGCAGAACTTGCAGGGGTACCGGTGAGCAGGTTCGTCAGTAGGGGAACTCCCCAAGGTGTAGTCCCATTCCATTGAATCAGCTGCTAAGGGACATGGAGGAGGAGAGGGGCTATAAAGTTATGACGACCTTGCCTTGGTGATAAGTGGGAAGTTTCTACAAACTCTCTGCGAAATGATGCAGGTGGAATTAAGCATGGGCCGTTGATAATGGTCTGGGCGTGAACCCAAATAAAATGCAGCTGGTGCTCTTTAAGAGGAGGTATAAGATACCACCTCTCTCAACCCCAGTGCTGGCAAACACAGTGCTTAAGTTAAGTGAGTCCGCCAATTATCTAGGGCTCACACTTGATAAGAAATTGAACTGGGCACAAAACACCACGTAACGTGTCCGTAAGGTCTCGGTTGCCCTCTACACATGTAAAGGGGCAATTGGACGGAAATGTGGTATGTCCCCTATGATAGTACATTGGATATACACGGCCATAGTTAGGCCAATATTGCTATACGGGGTGGCGGTATGGTGGCCCGCCCTGAATATATCCTCGACGGTTCTTGCTCTTCAAAAGGTGCAAAGATCTGCACTACTATGCATAAGCGGAGCCATCCGCACAACGCCAACGGAGGCTATGAATGTAATACTGAACCATACTGAAATTCTCGACAGATTCTGCATACCAGAATGAACAGATTTCTGCAAACCACATACCATCTTTAACAGGGGATACGAGATATTAATCCCTGAGAGGGAACAGTGGGTTAATAACCCTGATTGGCTCACTAACAGCATTCAGATCTACACATATGGATCTAAACTGGATAACGGGGTCGGAGGGGGGGGGGGTCTATTCGGAACTATTGGAGATACAAAGATCGTTTCGCCTTCCGGATCACTGCAGCGTATTTCAGGCTGAGCTTGTGGCCATACAAGACGCTGTGGACTGCCTGAGGCAGAAGGCAGTCTCTCAGAAGCACATTTATATTTTCTTGTAGGTAGATCTTCGTTTGTAGGTCTTCTCACTGGTCATGTTTGTATTGTACCGCATGCGAAATGATTGGCCCTCTATTTAATGATTACTGTAGAAGCTGCGGCAACGAAGAGGAGACTGAAACTGTTAGGCATCTACTCTGTGAATGTCCAGCGCTCGGTAGAAGAAGGCAACGTTTTATGGGCAAGATGTTTCTCGTAGATCTGACTGATATAGCTGAAGTCAATACACGACGCGTTTGATTAGGAGAGTAGGAACAAATCCGTGTGGTTTCACAATGGGCCTATAAAGGCCTAGTGTGCCGCTCCGATGTGGACGGCAGCCACTTGAACCTAACCTAACTTAACCTTGATCGGATTAGACCAGGACTTCACAGTTTACCATGACTTACCTGTTATAGTAGTAACGTCTGCATACGCTGTGTTGATTGCTGTGTCAAATATTTACTAGGCAATTTTCTTTCCTCTTTCATCCACAGGAAATATGTTTTACTGGAGGCAGTAAGTGCAAATAAATAGAAGGCGGGATATACCTCCGAGAAGATTTAGATCGAATTTGCGCGGTGCTTTCTTTTAATTTTTTCTTCATATTTCCGGGCGGGAATTACACGTTTTATACTGAAAATTCGTCATCCTTTAAAATGCAATTCAATTCTGCAAGGATGATGAATTTTCGCTGAAAAGCTATTCAAGGCAGAAATATTCTCGCAGTGTGTGCCAAACCACTGCCGATGGGGGACGCAGCTTAGAAAAAGGTTTCTAATTGTACAATCTTTATTTTTTAAATTATGCTACCACCACACCATGACGGCTACCAGAGGAAGTAGAAAGTGTACGTCAAAATCGATGAGAATATTCGATTTTGGCCTCTGTGTAACGCATATATGTATGTCAGGACAATGAGCATTCAGCCAAAAATTGTCGGGTGGTATGTATCGCAGCGATGAGGATGTTGCGCCGCTTCAAGAAATCAGTACTATCCCTGACGCCTTCAGTAATTGCAATCTAATTTTAGAAGTGCGACGGTGGCGAGGTCGCTCGTCTGGATGCCGCAGTACCCAGTGGTGTACGTAGCTAAGCAACAATACACATTCAGGCAATACTTGACCGGGGGGTATGTTTTGCAGCGATGCGGATGTACCCAAGCAACAAATACGTTAAAAAGTTTTTCTTGCTATTCTGAGCTAGCGTACGGTGCGAAATGTGTGAGGGATGACATTATCTCATGTAGCTGTCTGATTCAAGGAAAGAAGGACGGTAGGGATGGGCACTTTGCCCTGCATTTCTCCGGAGTGCCATTCAGCAGAGCCAATCGCATGACCCGTGATTATGTTCAATATCTTATCGAAACAAGTAGTACTAGAGCAGTCCCGCTAAAGAAGCCTGTTGATGGCCTTTATTAAAGTACTTCACAATAACACTGATACTTCACAAGCAATAGCTTGCTTAAATCAAACTGATTGCCCATGCCTCAGCTGGTGCTGCTTTTATACTCTTCGGTTTCCTCGTTTGTATATTTCCAAGCGTTTCTAGAATTTACTATTTTTTTACCAGCTATAAGCTACAGATGCACGATTATAGCTTCTCGCATAGCCATATGAGCGTGTATATGTGAGTGATACTTCCACCGATGATTGCCTACTTTTGGGAGTATCTCCGATATATGCATGTGTTTGTGTGTTTCTCTCCGCTGCCTGTATGGACATATGTGTAGACATAATATGAATAAATGATTGATTTGTTTATGGTCATACAAGTCACTGCTTAGTATCGGCTAGAGATGATAGTATCCCTTAATGTTGCTAATATTCGTCACAATATGTATGTATATGTATGTGCCGTGAGGTAGGAAGCACTTCCCTTTGCTACATCCCCTACTTCAGTAAATGTATGTACGTACACATATAAATATTCATAAGCGCATATATACAAACAACTCTTGGGTCGGATAGGCAATGAATTGCATATTATAATGTCTTGACTTTCTTTGTCCTTTGTCGGATGCAGATCCGGTACGTTCCGGTACCAAGCCCGACCATCTCGGGAACGATTTGTTATGACCACATGCGACCTTCTAGACCATACCGCCCTCCCACCCCCTTGATCCATGAGGAGTTCGGGGTCGCCAGAGCCTCGGCTGTTAATGAAACAGGATTCGCTACGGATAGGTGAGGTTGACAATTGGGTTTGGAGAAGCTGTATATTGCGCTGGCAACCTGAAAAGGTTTCGCTACACAACCCCTTAAATCTGGTATTTTAGTCGCCTGTTACGACAGGCCTACCTACCGCGGGTATATTCTAACCCCCTAACCCGCTGGGGGGAACATATTTGCTTCTTGACCAGCTATGTGCATATATTACTGGTCTTCAGACCATGCTGTACCTATAAGCGTGTCATGTTACGAAGAATAGTCCAGATAAACTCAAGTTCACTGAACTAAAAAAATATCCTGCCAATTTTTATTGCGCCCCATAAACGGCACAATTACCTACGATTTCCTTCATTTATTCTAAACTTTTTGCAACTCTAGGTACATGTACGGACTACTTGTGAATTGGCATATTGGTGTATATTATTGAAATCGGCATCGAGATTTCCGTCGATTTTTTGTGCCAGTTAATTTATGACCGCTGTGTTGTGCAGGTAGCGTGCTCCCCTACCAAATCGAAGACCCTGAATTCACGACCTGGGCAAAGCAACATCAACATTTTCGAAACAAGATTTTTCAATTAGAAGAAAATTTGTCTAAGCAAGGTCGCCCATCGGCAGTGGTTGGCAAGCCGTATCCATGAAAAGCCGTATCGCGCCCTACATTTAATTATTTTTTAATTTACGACCTGAGTGCAATATCTTTTTTGGGGCACTTTTATACAGCTAGTCAAATTTGACGAATGGTGCAAGTTTAAAACAAAATTTAGCGGGAGTTGGAGCAAGTTACAAAAATACAGGAGTTATTACTTGACAGAAGTAATCAATATCTCGATACTGTGCCCATCGACAATTAGCCAGCCGATTACGTGCTATGCGTCACCCATATGGTCGCCAAGCCTAAAAATTACCCACTGGAAGAAACTACAGGCCTGCCAAAGTACTGCTCTCAGAATCGCCACGGGCTGTCTTCTTATGTCCCCAGAACACCATCTGCATAATGAGGCGAGAATACTCCCCATCAGGGAGAGAAATGAGATGCTGACCAAACAGTTCCTGTTCAATACCCAGAAACCTGAGCATCCCAACAGACATCTGATTGATGAACCAGCACCGCCTAGGGACTTAAGGAGTCATCTCCGTAAGCATTTTGAGGAAATACGGCACCTGAGAACCCAGCCGTATGAAGCGAAAAAACACAAGCAGGTCCTTGGTGAACTCCATAAACAGGCGTCGGACCTTTATGCCGGGAATTGCCCGGTGAATCCAGTGCTTAAAGAAAAGTATCCAAAACTCGCGGAAGAGGAACGCATACTCCCCAGGGAAACGCGTGTCACTCTTGCTCAACTTCGTTCTGGATACTGTAACAGGTTAAACTCTGACCTATCTAGAATCAACCCCGACATACAAAATGCATGCCCCGCTTGCAATGTGTCCCCACATGACACCAACCATCTCTTTAGGTGTAATGTGGAACCAACGCCTCTAATACCCCTTTCCTTATGGTCCACCTCTGTTGAAACGGCAAGTTTCCTTGGACTCCCGTTAGAGGATATTGATGACAATTTGTGATCGGTCGCGGCTATTAGGTGGGGCGAAGCATTGCTACAACAACAACAACAACTACGAAACATATAATAACTCCCAGCGGGTTAGGAGGTTTAGAATATACCCGCGGCAGGTATACCTATTGTAAGAGACGACTAAAATATCAAATTGATTCAAGGGGTTGTGTAGCGCAACCCTTTCAAGGTGTTGCCAGCACAAAATATAACTTCTCAAACCAAATTTTTAACCTCACCTACCCTTGGCGAATCCTGTTACTTTAACAGCCGAGGCTCCGGCAACCCCAATTTTCTCATGGATCTAGGGGGTGGGAGGGCGGTATGGCCTTGAAGGTTTCATGTGGTCATACTAAATCGTTCCCGAGATGGTCGGGCTGGTGTCTCAATGGTGCTTGTTACCGGAACGTACGGGATCTGCATCCGGCAAAGGACCATCAACATCGAAAAGACTCTCCAGGGCCTTTGGGTGTACTTTTGAGTGTACTTATCGGTAAAACAACAACTACGAAAAATATTCTGTACTTCAGCAAGGTACTCGAGAGTGTTTTCGTTGTTACTCGGAACAACAATATTTGGTAGTTATAACTTAAGTAAAATTGTATCCGGCTGCGAACACGTACAATGGGCATGACTTCCAAGTCTCCTAAAGAGGCTGCTAACTTGTTGTTGTTGTCTAATTTTGAAGCTGATTTGCAAAGTTAGATTAATTTTCACTGAGAAGATTTTCATGGCGGAAGTACACGCGGGAGTGTTTGCCGCACCCCTATTAGAAAAACTTGTTTTAAGGTTCTTTGGTAATTTCCGAGGCAGACATATTTAAAACCATAATTGATCTCAAAACTCAAAGCATTCTGATGTTTATAGACTATCCGAATTCCTACTCAAGCAATGCGTAGCTCGATTTCTGGGAGAGAAATGTGAGTATAAAGCTTGCCATTATGTTAAAATCTCTTATTTCTCCTTCACAACATGGATTTACATCTCTTCGGTCAATTGTTACTGGTTTTTTCTAACTATTGTATTGATTTCAGAGCAAATCTCACCAATGACTCTTCCAAACTCAATAATATAGCAATGTTCAGCATGGACGGGTGATACGTATACACTAAGTAGCCTTATGCAGCCTTCTCCTTTAATTCTTCTAGCTTTGTTGTTTCGTACCTGAACTCTACCGATGAATTCTTTCCAGATAGTACATTTGTTATTGTATGGGTATAGGTGTCATTGGACCAATTCACATCTGAGGGGATGATTGCAGAACATCCTCGCTCCTTTGATGAGACAGTCGGCTCATTAAGGTCCGCAGTGCCATGTGGACAGTCCCTCGAAAAGATGTCTTTGGTTGTTTAAGGCGTAATTTTTTTTTGCCCATCTTTTTATATAATACATACGAAACCTTTTACTGTATCGTAAAATTTATATTAAGTAAATATCGCTAAAAAAAGTTGAATTGTTAATATTTGTATGTTGTTGTTGTAGCAGTGTTTCGCCCGATCCAATAGGTGCGACCGATCACAATTTATTAAAAAATTTTATATTTTATTTTCGTGGAAATAAACCATGTTCAGTGAATACAAAATGAGAGTATACTTAAAATTAAATGAAATTATGTAGAATAATAAATCACAAAAACATTAAACACAATCGATTTTAAAAAACATAAAAATAGTATAAATCAAATGAAATCTGTTACATATAACTTATAGTTAACAAATATTTAATATGGTAAGAGAACTTTTCACAGTTTTGCAAAACAAGACAGTCTAATCGTAAAAATAAAAATAAGTGCCGAATAGGAAATTATATAATGGCCAATAATTTCGATTCGGTATAAAAGTGGCTCAAGTCCTGTGTTATTGGTGTTGGGGTTGTTGTGTATGCAACTCTTGCAAATAACGTTCTTGCTCAGCGCGTCTATTCTTTTCTAAAATTAAAGCGCGTCTAATAAAATAAAAACAATTTAAATATTAAGACTAAAGTAAATATTTTATGAAAAAGTTAATAATCATGCAGCATTAACAGTTTATCTATTACGCACCTGTAACGTTCGTAAAAGCCAACTATAGTGCCAAGCTCTTGTTTAAATAGACGCACCAACATACCATCAAAGCATTCAAGCTCCTGCAAACTAAACATGTTAAATTGCAGCATATGGTCTTTCGATGAATCAGCATTCGAATATACAACCAGCCACTTTGGTATCTCCTCTAACAGATATGGATTGGCTGGCACCAACGCATTATGTGTATGCACAGGTTGTGTGTAAGGAACTGGAATCTCTGGGCATATTGCCTTGGGAGGCTCCGCAGATGTAGTATAGACATAATATGAGGTAAGGCAAGGATGTTGTCGCTGACATTGTCCTGTATATTGATTTTCATAGTAGGTGCCATGCATTTTAGATACAACACGTCGCCAGCCAACTGGCAGTCCTTCACGTTCCAGCGGATGCGACCAATGTGTTGTATGCGTGTGATGATCAATATAATACTTGCGCCCATGTAGGGTGTATTGCATTGCCCAACCTGGCGGCAATGGTAACTCTTCCTCTAAAGACTGCTGTGATGGCACTTTTTGTAAAACATTCGGTGTACTTGTCGCATTAGCAACTGATTGCGTGTGCAATGGGCGCGTTGGTGGTGCATGATACAGAGATTGTACAGATGTTGCAGCAGCAGCTGCTGCTGATGTACCAGTACTCAGATCATATGAAGAGTGTATATTGTTGTTGGACACAGCCAAGGTCGTGTTACTATAAATTGGTGATTCCGAACGTACTTCAGCATTTGAAAGTGTTGAACGGCTGCTATCGAAATTATTTATTGGTGTATGATTGCTGCTAGTAACGATGCTGCCTCCTGATGTATTCGATGAAACTCTAAAAGGATTTTCGTATATTGGATACGAATCTGAAGACCCAGTGGCATAGCTGACATTGGCTTGATAGTGCTGTTGTGGGGTTGGTGTAGCACCACGTTGCCTTTGAAATACGTTACTATAGGAATCCATACCATCAGTAATAGCGGCTGCATTCGATTCGGTGCTTGCAACACCACGTATGCGTGCATCATAAGAATTATTATGTTTTTGGTTAGCAGAATGCCTGCGATGAAATTGATCGTAAGATGCTGCGCTATTTGGTTGTAGCAAAGGTGATGACTGTTGACGACGCATTCGATCAATTTGTTCAATGTTAACATAATTGCTGCTGCTGCTAGCAACAGTATTGTTATTGGTGCCTGCGCTACCTGCATGTCCATGCCCGTTACTACCTACGTCCAAATTATTGCTAGAATAAAAGTGTGGATGCCGTGGCTTGGGATTAGATACAGCAACAGCTGTGGGTGCATAAAAACCAGTTACTCCATAGCGTTGCTGTTGTTGTAGCTGTCGTCTCTGTGACATTGACCGCAGTGTTGTTGACGTGCTGGGGGGCAATTGAGAATGTGCTCGTCTGGCATGATAATAATCCGGTTGTGTATTGAATTGTGTGTCATTGCCGCAGGAGTATGTATTCCGACTAGAACTACCAGAGCTTCTGCCTGTAAACTCACAACTGGGAGAAGTACTCGCACAACGCTGCAATGATTTCTTATTATGCTTCGCTCGCTGTTCATCAAATGTCCACACATTTATTACGGGTATCTCTGGTGGTGTCTCCTTTTTTACATACTTACCAACCACACCTTCTTTGTGCGCGGTGGCCTTTTCTTTGCTGCGTCGCGACAACATTGCCGGTTTCCGATTGCACAGCAATATTAGGTAGTTCATTCAACAGGCGAAACCGTCCATATAATCTAAGCGGAAATCCAAATAATCACATTGAAAATCCCATTTTAGTCTTTACATGCAGATAAACAAAGAATTTTGTTAGTTTTTACGGAGCAAGCGCAAGTTTTTTTTTTGTTAATTGCAATACATTTCGCAAAGCTGGTTATAAAGGAACATACTCTGCCTACCACTAAAATATATTTTTATACAATAAATAAAGTATTAATGCATATACAGAAAAATAAACAACCGGACAAATGACAATGTCAAACCATGGCGGAACGATACAAGGTGGCAGCATGGCGACGACATACCCACAAACAAATAAAAATGCGATATACTTTGTTTTTGTAAATTTGATGGACCAATGTCAAAGTCGTACTGCGCTGGAAGTTGATGTATCAAATAAAATAAAAAAAGTTTATAATCAGCTGTCCCATCCTGCCACCTTGTATCGTTCCGCCGTGTGTCAAACTGACCTAATAGGTGATGTGCGCCGTATTTATCGATAACAACTATGAAGAATTCATCGACTCTTGGTGTCGATATGACTTAACAATGGATGAGGGGTGAGAAAGAAAAATAAAGTCAAAATAAAATAAGAGTGCCCATAAAAAATAAGTCAAATAGTTTCACCTAAATTCGAAACCTATTTTTTTTTAAATGACTATGCCAAAAGTCAAATCAAACTGTCGAATAACATTAATATTAACCATAGATTATTATCGAAACGCTACCATTTCATTTAAATACGGTGCGAAGATTATGTCGCTACGTTAAAGTTTTTTTCTAAGTAATCTGACAGGGATGCAGGTGGAAAATAAAACTCAGGGAATTTCGAAATCTCACGCATATGTGATTTACATAAATATAATTTGATCTTTTATTTCCTCGATTCTGATGTCTTCAAAAAGCATTTAGAGAATTCATGCGATTTTAGAAATTTTAGGTACTTGCAGAATTCGAGTGCTGGTAAATGAGAATTTTACCAAAGAGGATAGATATACAAGAGGGCGCACTGTATAATGTACTCTGTACTCTGGTTATAATGTCCACAGGAAAGACCGCGAGAGCGGAAATGGAGGCGGCCTCGCGTTTATTATACACCACTCTGTGCAATATCATATATTTGATCCTGGCATCGACCGCAGTGACAATGTCTTAGAACGTCAAGGCCTATCAGTCCGGTCAGGCGATGCAAATCTAGAAATCATCAACATCTACATCCCTCCTGTCACCTGTTGCCCCAGTGGATACCGCCCTAATATCGAGGCCTTACTCACTGGCAACAATCGCATTATCTTAGGCGATTTCAATGCCCATCACGACCTATGGCATTCAAACTTGCGAGCGGACAGTAGGGGTGAGATGTTGGCGGATCAAATAGACGAAACGACGTTCTGCACAATAAACGGAGACGCCCCCACACGTATGGTAGGAAGCTGTCATAGCTCGCCAGATATCTCAATCGTGAGCGCAGAACTCGTAAACTGCGTCAACTGGCAGCCGATGGTAACATTTGCATCCGACCACCTGCCCATACTTATTTCGTTCGAGCGTACCGCCGACTTGATCATCACCGAAAAACGCACTTTCATAAACTTCAAAAAAGGAAAGTGGGAAGAATATAAATCTGCAACAGACAGCAGATTTGCTGCCCTCCCTATCCCGACTGATGCCTGCCAAGGGGAGCGTGCCTTCCGTAAGGTCATTGAATCCGCCTCGGCACATTTCATTCCCGCCGGGAGAATTCCCGAAATCCGGCCCCACTCCCGGCGGAGGCCGCGAGCTTAGCGAGAGAACGCGACCTTATAAGACAGCTTGACCCAGGCGACCCCCAAATAAGGGATATAAACCAACGCATCAGATTGCTTGTGGACGAACACAAGCGGGCGAAATGGAAAGAGCACCTAAGAGGTTGTAACCTCTCTACCGGTGTAGGTAAACTTTGGTCCACCGTAAAGTCCCTATCGAATCCGACTAAGCACAAAGACAAAGTTTCCATCGCCTTTGGCGATAAGGTGCTGTCGGATGCGAAAAAATGCGCGAGCGCTTTCTGCCGACAATATATAATGCATCCTACGGTCGACAAAGATAGACGGAGAGCCAATAGACACGCACATAAACACAAAATCAGTGCGTCACCAATTACCATCACCGCTAGAGAGGTTGAGGACGCCATTGGTCACGCTAAACCATCCAAAGCAGTGGGCCCAGACGGCATAGCCATGCCGATGCTTAAAAACCTAGGGAAAGAGGGTTTCAAATATTTAGCGCATGTCTTCAACCTGTCTCTTTCCACCTTTGTCATACCCGAGAAATGGAAAATGGCCAAGGTGGTCCCGCTACTAAAGCCTGGGAAACCAGCTAACGTAGGTGAGTCATATCGTCCGATATCTCTCCTATCGCCAGTGGCAAAGACGCTTGAAGCCATTTTGCTCCCTTATTTCCAAGCACATTTGCAGCTAGCCCCTCATCAGCATGGCTTCAGAAAACTCCATAGCACTACCTCCGCGCTAAATGTCATTAGCACCCAGATAAATTGCGGTTTGAATCAATATCCCCACCATAGAACAGTACTCGTAGCGTTAGACCTATCAAAAGCTTTTGATACGGTCAACCATGGCTCGTTACTGCAAGACCTGGAAGGGTCTAACCTTCCCCCATGTCTTAAAAAGTGGACCGCAAATTATCTGGGTGGTCGGCAGGCATCGGTGCAATTCAGAAACGAAACATCAAAACAAAGGAGAATTAAACAAGGGGTGCCACAGGGTGGTGTCCTATCCCCGCTTTTGTTTAATTTCTACATATCTAAGCTACCTTCACCACCGGAAGGAGTCACAATCGTTTCCTACGCCGATGACTGCACAATATGGCCACAGGCCCAGGCCCAAAGATCGATGAGCTATGCAATAAAATAAACGGCTATCTCCCTGATCTCTCCAGTTTTTTCGCCTCGCGAAACCTGGCATTGTCACCGACTAAATCTTTCGCGACCTTATTTACAACATGGACGCCCTAAATGTCGACCATATTGAACATTCACGTCGATGGCACTACGCTACCGACTGTCCTACACCCCAAAATCTTGGGTGTGACGTTTGATCAGGATCTACATTTTGGTGCGCACGCAACCGCAATTGTTCCAAGAATTCAGAGCCGTAATAAAATCCTCAAATCCCTTGCTGGCAGTACCTGGGGAAAAGATAAAGGAACGCTCTTGACCACATACAAAGCAATTAGCCAGCCGATTACGTGCTACGCGTCACCCATATGGTCGCCAAGCCTAAAAACCACCCACTGGAAGAAACTACAGGCCTGCCAAAATACTGCTCTCAGAATCGCCACGGGCTGTCTTCTTATGTCCCCAGAACACCATCTGCATAATGAGGCGAGAATACTCCCCATCAGGGAGAGAAATGAGATGCTGACCAAACAGTTTCTGTTGAATACCCAGAAACCTGGGCATCCCAACAGACATCTGATTGACGAACCAGCACCGCCTAGGGGCCTAAGGAGTCATCTCCGTAAACATTTTGAGGAAATACGGCACCTGAGAACCCAGCCGTATGAAGCGGAAAAACACAAGCTGGTCCTTGGTGAACTCCATAGACAGGCGTCGGACCTTTATGTCGGGAATTGCCCGGTGAATCCAGTACTTGAAGAAAAATATCCAGAACTCGCAGAAGAGGAACGCATACTCCCCAGGGAAACGCGTGTCACTCTTGCTCAACTTCGTTCTGGATACTGTAACAGGTTAAACTCTTACCTATCCAGAATCAACCCCGACATACAAAATGTATGCCCTGCTTGCAATGTGTCCCCACATGACACCAACCATCTCTTTAATTGTAATGTGGAACCAACGCCTCTAACACCCCTTTCCTTATGGTCCACCCCTGTTGAAACGGCAAGTTTCCTTGGACTCCCGTTAGAGGATATTGATGACAATTTGTGATCGGTCGCGGCTATTATGTGGGGCGAGCATTGCTACAACAACAACAACAACAGGGCGCACTGTAGAGTTGCAACAAGGCGCTGAAATATGTAGGTGTTCCTCTAGAGAATCCAGATTAGAAAACTATACGTTTTGCTATTCTGTCCGCAAAGGCTGGCCTGTAATTTTCATTTCTTGCTTGCCTTGTTCGTACAGAGAAAATCGAACATATCGAATACTCATGTATGTATGTAGTGTGCGTTCGTGATTTTGTATAGTGACGTCGAGTATGTAGTTTTCTGTGTATATACAAAGAGCTGTTTAGGACATTGTAATTGGACATTCGTTTGTTTTGATTTTAGCAACCAATGTGTATTTAGGTACATATGTGTGTATGAATGCAATTATGTGAATATGCAGCCGTTTTTATAAAACTTGTTTTCACGACAACTGTATGCCTACATATATTCGACAAAGTTGTAAGGACGTTGGAAAATAGGTTTTTGTTAAACCATATTTACATACAAAATTATGGCTGCACACATATTTACGTATTATCCATTAGTGTCAAGTCAAGCGTGACGTATATGCCTAGAACGAAGTAATTTTGAACTGGTGAATGCGCAATCTTCTATGTGTGATTTGTGCGCCACATCCATAACCTAAAAATATTTGAGTTGGTGAATTTAATAACTTTTTGTAGATTTTCTTCATCGTTTTGGATACGTTATGACTGAAGGACTCATTTTTTGTGGAATATGTTTGTAATTTTTTGTGTTTTCTTCATTTTAATGAAATTTTTACGATTTTTATGTTAAGGCATCATTAATCGATCACATTGAGATGGTTATGGATATGGATATGGTTGCGACTATGGCGTTAGGGTTAAGGAAGTCTAATCTGGCTTTCAATCAATGTGTATATTCGGCTGTTTGGTAGGTGTTTGAATTTTCGAAGCGTTAGGTTAGGTTAGGTTGAACTGGCCGGTCCATGAGGACCTCACATAGACTGAATAAGTCCGTAGTGTTACCAGAAGTTTGTTTAACGACCAAACTGAAAACCCCTATCAAAAACCAGGACCTATGTTATAAAATAACTCCGTCCCTCTTGGCAAATACTAGACGCTTCCTAGGATTTAAGCCACTTGCTGCTTCTAGATCTGACAGCTGTATCACTCCTAATAGCTGAAGTCTTAGCCTGACGCGCGCAGGGCAAGAGCACAGAACGTGCTCGAACGTTTTCTCCTCCAGCCCGCACTTCCTACATCTGCTATCCAGAAGGCAGTTTCCAGTCAGAATACCCGTCATGAGTCTACAGTCCTCTCTTTTTAATGATAAAAGCAACTTTGTTAGTCTAAGGTTGTAAGACCTGTACATAATCTTCGACACTTTACAGCTCCGCGCTTGAACCCACGCCTTTCCTGCTTGGTCGATCATATGTACCTCTCGCCTTCGCTTAATTTCGTCCAGTCTAATTGGGACGTCTACGGAGAAAGCTTCAAGGGATGCTCCCTTTTTAGCTAGTTCATCCGCTTTTTCATTCCCATCTATTCCCATATGCCCTGGGACCCAATATAGATGTATGCTTCTCCATGTCCCGACTCTATCCAGGGACTGCTTACACTAACACGCATTTAGATGCTGTGCTACGCGAAATTATTGCCTTAATTG
Organism: Eurosta solidaginis; assembly: GCF_040869045.1. Taxonomy (NCBI): domain Eukaryota; kingdom Metazoa; phylum Arthropoda; class Insecta; order Diptera; family Tephritidae; genus Eurosta; species Eurosta solidaginis. Next base: position 302,337,186 of record NC_090319.1, on the reverse strand, counting down.
CTGCTTGACTGTCAATATAAAAGTTAACACGATTGCAGCTTGGGCCAGTTTCTTCTAGGGTTTCTACTGCTTTGGTTACGGCTACTATTTACGTTTGGAAAACATTACAGTAATCCGGAAGCCTGTAGGATCTGTTTATTTCCGGATCAGCACAGTATACCGCAGACCCTACTCCTTCCACTTCGAAGTGTTGTTTATGAATAAAATTTTTCGCTATAATAGCCGTTTTTTTACACGCTATACGTTTACGTTTGCGCATAAAAAAATGCTTATCCTCGCTTAGGATACACATCTAGCGGCAGTGGTTAAATAACTAGCTACAGAACAGGGTGTACCTAAAATCGGAGACACAAACCTCTGGTGGCCATAATGTATAAGATATGGCTGAATCAGTTGTGATGAATAGTGGACACGCACCATTTTAAGACGTGATACATAGAATTAGTGTAGAGATGAAACATAGACACATATTTCAGTTACATCTGAGTATAATGCGTATTAAAATTTAGTAGTACACATTTTTATGAGCAGAAATTTCAGAGGTGTATTTAAAGTTTGACGCTTTTCAGTCCATATAAAGTTTAAGCGTAAACATCTATAGATGTAAAAAAACACAGCTAATATTATAATAAAAAGTTAAAAAAATTTAGGAAGTCCTTTTCCTTAAATTCAGGGCCCATTTGCTGAACCGCGTTGTTGCCTTTAAAACTAAGGCCCGGTTTTCAGTGCAGGTTTAAACTTCAGTTTAAGTTGATTAGAGTTTAACCCTACCACTTCAGCCGCTTAAGCTGAGATGAGCAGCCAAATTTCATGTTATCGAACAAAGGGGAAAGTAAAACTTTAGTCCAGGGCTGAAAACCGGTTCGAACCTAACCGGTTCATGAACCGAACGACTCGGGGCTTTGAACTGAACCACGAACCGAACCTTTTTTTACTTAACTCCAAAAACCGAACCGAAAACCACCCCAAAAAAATGGTTCGGTTCGGTTCAAAATAAAGTTTCAACAAAAATCACTTAACTTATTTAACCACCACTTTGCTTGAAAATACAACTCTAAGATAAAATTGCATACATTTTTTCTCGATGGCAAGGCCGTGAGTTGTCACTTTTGATATAGCGTTTACTGTTTGCGCCTGTGGTCAAAAGCTTGTGAAAAAATAAACAAATTTACAAAATGAAACCAAACCCCGTGCATAACAACTTTGTATATGAAAGAGCGTTTTCACTTTTCATTTATAACATTTTTCATTTATAACCATAGTCCGAACTATAACACAAACCACATACATACATATATATATGTATAATTATAAAAAATTTAAAGTTAAATTCAGGGATGCACCTTAACGTTAAGCTAATCGTTTATTAAAAAATTTCCACCGTTTCCGTTGAAACACTTTGAAATATTATCGATAAAGAAATTATCAAGATAAATTGTATCTCGTTTTTTACCGAAACGAAAAGCTTTCGTTAACGTTAAAAACGTTAACAAAAACGTGGTACTTTATGTTTGAATTGTGCTGGCAATGCTATAGCCATGGTGAAGTATGGTGGTAACAGCGAGCGGACTTACACACACAAACTCCATGTAATTTGTTTGTGTAATTCGTTGGTGGTAATTTCAAAAATACTCTGAGAAATGTTCGCACTGTCACAATTCATGATAAAAGTTGCAATCAGCTTGGCTAATGCTTTCACCTTTAATGACTCCGCCATCAATCAGATTTGCCAGCATAGTTTGAAATTAATAATCAACATAAACGATTTGATTTCGTTTTGATAGGGCAGAATACGAAACAAAATCATTTCGTTAATTTGACGTTCTTATCGTTAATAAACGAAACGAAATGACTTTGTTTCGTTTATTAACGTTAATTATCGTAACGAAATGATATTTATTTATTTTTTTTTTTTTAACAGTGCATATTTATTTATTTATTTATTTATTATTTAAAGTCGACGACAAACTATGGTCGACTGCATAATATAAAAGATATATAAATATGCAACTCAAAAGATAAAATTTAAGATATATCGAGATTTCAACAATGTTATATTACAAACAAAGAAATATTAATGAACATTACTATTTAATTTCAATATATATTAATAATAAGAAATTGAGTAGAAATAAGATCTTATGCCGAAATCTTATACTGGCGGAATGCATCAGATTCCGCTCAGCATGATTTCGGAATGCAGTGGATTCCAATCTCCCTGTTGGAATGCAACAAGATTCCAATCAGCATGTCATGGGAGTCCGGCAGGGCTAAGAGTGTGTAATGAGGATACGCCATCAAAAGGCATAAAAGTAACATGACCTGTGTTGTTGGAATGCACCGGATTCCAATCAGCTCGATGCCTGACCCATAAGATTATACTGCCGGAATGCATACGATTCCGGTCAGTGACTCATGAAAAAGCATGTTTTTTACGTTGTTGGAATGCACCAGATTCCAATCAACACAGTACTGTCTTGTTCCTTCTTAATGATACATGTTGATAAATGTTCCTCCATCCTTAAGCGAAATAGTTCCTGTTTTTTTATCGAAGGAATAAAATGCCGGCAAATTAAATTAGCTTGTATCTCTTAAATTAGATAGGCAAGTATTGCATTACGTATAGTGGCAAAAGTACATTCAAGACTGATGCAGCTATACAAGTCATTTTAGTGCGCGCACCAGATAAGAAGAGGATTATTTTTAGCAAATTTTCGTCGACAAAGGGGTAAATAGAAAGGAACGTAGAGTCTGGATACTCTAGGGGGAACCGCAAAAAACAAGCGGCTGAGGAGGTCCGCGGAATCAATTTCTCCAATAATGAGCTTATGGATGAACAATACCCCCAGTAATATTCTCCGATTTTCCAGAGTGGGTAAGTTAATAAGAAGAAGTCTACTTCTGTATGGAGGAAGGTGGAGATTTGAGTCCCAATTAAGGCCGCGCAATGCAAATATCAAAAATTGCTTTTGAACTGACTCAAGACGCTTTATATGCTTTTTAGAAACAGGGGACCAAACGCATGAGCAATACTCGAGTATTGGACGAACCAGCGATGTGTAAAGAACCTTAGTGAGGTACGGATCATCGAACTCTTTAGCCCATCTTTTAACAAATCCAAGTAAACCCAACGCTTTGTTGGCTATAGATGAAATATGCATGTTAAAATTCAATTTCGGATCAAAAAGGACACCTAGATCATTTGCAATAGATATACGCTCCAAAGACGTACCATCTATTACATAAGATTTCAATGCTGGCTTCACTCGGTGAAATGTCATATGCTTACATTTTGAGAAATTTAAAGCTAGTAAATTTGTTGTGCACCAACATTGGAACGAGTCCAAGTTGGCCTGAAGAATATCCAAGGAACTCAAATCGGTAGGACAGTAAGTGTAGCAAAGTTTTACATCATCCGCATACATTATAGTATGGGAATATAATATTGTCTGTGGCAAGTCATTAATGAAAAGGGCAAAGAGCAAAGGGCCTAGATGACTTCCCTGGGGTACGCCGGAGGAAACTCCGAACGATTCCGACAGATTGCACTTGAACAGGACTTTTTGGGTCCGGTTAGAAAGATAGCTTTTCAGCCACATTAATAGGTGAAACGGAAAGCCCAGTAAATCAAGCTTATGAATAAGCAACTCATGGTTGACGGTATCAAATGCTGTGCTGAAGTCCGTGTAGATGACATCCGTTTGCTTGTTCGCTAAAAATCCTTCCATAACTATAGAGGTGAATACAAGCAAATTTGTAGTGGTTGACCTTTGACGAATAAAACCGTGTTGGTATGCAGATAAAAGACTAGAACACTGATATTGCAGTTGACTGGTGACAATCTGTTCAAAGACTTTAGGAATGACTGAAAGTTTAGCAATACCCCTGTAGTTTTCAACTTTTGACCTACTACCTTTTTTATGCAGGGGTATAATAAAAGACTGTTTCCAAAGTGCCGGGAATGACGCAGATCCCAGAGATAGCTCAAATAATTTTAAAATAGGCTCATACATGTTTTCGGCGCAGTACCTAAGCACGCAACTAGGAACACCGTCCGGTCCCGGAGAAAAGGTGGGCTTCAAAGATTGAAGACTCTGAAGAACAATATTACCATCAACAGCAGGATTCCTAATGTAATTTGAGCTATCTAAGTGATAGGGATATTGACCGGAATGAAAACCACTGGATGTATACGTGGACTTAAAGAACTCAGAAAATAGTTCAGCAACGTCGTCATCAGTGCAAGCTTTTTTACCTCCAAAGGTTAATGAGGAAGGATACCCAGAAGTTTTCCGCTTTGAATTTACGAAACTGTAAAACTTTTTTGGACTTCTAAAAAATTGGGCTTTACAACAACTCAAGTAATTTTTATAACAAAGCTGATTAAGACGGTGAAATTTAGAACGAGCTATTAGATATTTAGAGAGGTCTGCAGATGCTCCAGATTTCTTGAACCTCTTATAAAGCCTAGATTTAATGTTATTAAGTCGGTTCGTTGGATAAGCATGCCTGGTTAAATTAATCAAATGTAATGTAATGAATGTACAGTCTTGAAGCTGTTGTTGTTGTTGTAGCAATGCTCGCCCCACCTAATAGCCGCGACCGATCACAAATTGTCATCAATATCCTCTAACGGGAGTCCAAGGAAACTTGCCGTTTCAACAGGGGTGGACCATAAGGAAAGGGGTGTTAGAGGCGTTGGTTCCACATTACAATTAAAGAGATGGTTGGTGTCATGTGGGGACACATTGCAAGCAGGGCATACATTTTGTATGTCGGGGTTGATTCTGGATAGGTAAGAGTTTAACCTGTTACAGTATCCAGAACGAAGTTGAGCAAGAGTGACACGCGTTTCCCTGGGGAGTATGCGTTCCTCTTCTGCGAGTTCTGGATATTTTTCTTCAAGTACTGGATTCACCGGGCAATTCCCGACATAAAGGTCCGACGCCTGTCTATGGAGTTCACCAAGGACCTGCTTGTGTTTTTCCGCTTCATACGGCTGGGTTCTCAGGTGCCGTATTTCCTCAAAATGCTTACGGAGATGGCTCCTTAGGCCCCTAGGCGGTGCTGGTTCGTCAATCAGATGTCTGTTGGGATGCCCAGGTTTCTGGGTATTCAACAGAAACTGTTTGGTCAGCATCTCATTTCTCTCCCTGATGGGGAGTATTCTCGCCTCATTATGCAGATGGTGTTCTGGGGACATAAGAAGACAGCCCGTGGCGATTCTGAGAGCAGTATTTTGGCAGGCCTGTAGTTTCTTCCAGTGGGTGGTTTTTAGGCTTGGCGACCATATGGGTGACGCGTAGCACGTAATCGGCTGGCTAATTGCTTTGTATGTGGTCAAGAGCGTTTCTTTATCTTTTCCCCAGGTACTGCCAGCAAGGGATTTGAGGATTTTATTACGGCTCTGAATTCTTGGAACAATTGCGGTTGCGTGCACACCAAAATGTAGATCCTGATCAAACGTCACACCCAAGATTTTGGGGTGTAGGACAGTCGGTAGCGTAGTGCCATCGACGTGGATGTTCAATATGGTCGACATTTGGGGCGTCCATGTTGTAAATAAGGTCGCGGAAGATTTAGTCGGTGACAATGCCAGGTTTCGCGAGGCGAAAAAACTGGAGAGATCAGGGAGATAGCCGTTTATTTTATTGCATAGCTCATCGATCTTTGGGCCTGGGCCTGTGGCCATTATTGTGCAGTCATCGGCGTAGGAAACGATTGTGACTCCTTCCGGTGGTGAAGGTAGCTTAGATATGTAGAAATTAAACAAAAGCGGGGATAGGACACCACCCTGTGGCACCCCTTGTTTAATTCTCCTTTGTTTTGATGTTTCGTTTCTGAATTGCACCGATGCATGCCCACCACCCAGATAATTTGCGGTCCACCTTTTAAGACATGGGGGAAGGGTGGACCCTTCCAGGTCTTGCAGTAACGAGCCATGGTTGACCGTATCAAAAGCTTTTGATAGGTCTAACGCTACGAGTACTGTTCTATGGTGGGGATATTGATTCAACCCGCAATTTATCTGGGTGCTAATGACATTTAGCGCGGAGGTAGTGCTATGGAGTTTTCTGAAGCCATGCTGATGAGGGGCTAGCTGCAAATGTGCTTGGAAATAAGGGAGCAAAATGGCTTCAAGCGTCTTTGCCACTGGCGATAGGAGAGATATCGGACGATATGACTCACCTACGTTAGCTGGTTTCCCAGTCTTTAGTAGCGGGACCACCTTTGCCATTTTCCATTTCTCGGGTATGACAAAGGTGGAAAGAGACAGGTTGAAGACATGCGCTAAATATTTGAAACCCTCTTTCCCTAGGTTTTTAAGCATCGGCATGGCTATGTCGTCTGGGCCCACTGCTTTGGATGGTTTAGCGCGACCAATGGCGTCCTCAACCTCTCTAGCGGTGATGGTAATTGGTGACGCGCTGAGTTTGTGTTTATGTGCGTGTCTATTGGCTCTCCGTCTATCTTTGTCGACCGTAGGATGCATTATATATTGTCGGCAGAAAGCGCTCGCGCATTTTTTCGCATCCGACAGCACCTTATCGCCAAAGGCGATGGAAACTTTGTCTTTGTGCTTAGTCGGATTCGATAGGGACTTTACGGTGGACCAAAGTTTACCTACACCGGTAGAGAGGTTACAACCTCTTAGGTGCTCTTCCCATTTCGCCCGCTTGTGTACGTCCACAAGCAGTCTGATTCGTTGGTTTATATCCCTTATTTGGGGGTCGCCTGGATCAAGCTGTCTTATAAGGTCGCGTTCCCTCGCTAAGCTCGCGGCCTCCGCCGGGAAGTGGGCCGGATTTCGGGAATTCTCCCGGCGGGAATGAAATGTGCCGAGGCGGATTCAATGACCTTACGGAAGGTACGCTCCCCTTGGCGGGCATCAGTCGGGATAGGGAGGGCAGCAAAGCTGCTGTCTGTTGCAGATTTATATTCTTCCCACTTTCCTTTTTTGAAGTTTATGAAAGTGCGTTTTTCGGTGACGATGAAGTCGGCGGTACGCTCGAACGAAATAAGTATGGGCAGGTGGTCGGATGCCAATGTTACCATCGGCTGCCAGTTAACGCAGTTTACGAGTTCTGCGCTTACGATTGAGATATCTGGCGAGCTATGACAGCTTCCTACCATACGTGTGGGGGCGTCTCCGTTTATTGTGCAGAACGTCGTTTCGTCTATTTCATCCGCCAACATCTCACCCCTACTGTCCGCCCGCAGGTTTGAATGCCATAGGTCGTGATGGGCATTGAAATCGCCTAAGATAATGCGATTGTTGCCAGTGAGTAAGGCCTCGATATTAGGGCGGTATCCACTGGGGCAACAGGTGACAGGAGGGATGTAGATGTTGATGATTTCTAGATTTGCATCGCCTGACCGGACAGATAGGCCTTAACGTTCTAAGACATTGTCACTGCGGTCGATGCCAGGATCAAATATATGATATTGCACAGAGTGGTGTATAATAAACGCGAGGCCGCCTCCATTTCCGCTCTCGCGGTCTTTCCTGTGGACATTATAACCAGAGCAGGTCTGCAATGCAGATCTTGCTGTGAGTTTAGTCTCTTGAATCGCAGCAATGCGGATGTTGTGCCGCTTCATGAAATCGACTATCTACGTAATCTTCCCAGTTAGTCCATTACAGTTGAACTGCAGAATTCTGAAGTGCATGAGGGGTGACGCCGCCACTCTAGGGGTAAGTGAGGGGTGACTACGCCTAGGTTGTGGAAGGCCAGGACGCAATTGCTGTTGTGGCCTTGGGACTGGGCGCCCTTGGGCAAGCATTTGGGTACCCGGATGATTTGGGTTTGCGACCTGGCAACATGGCGCGATGAAACCCGTCGAGGGGTTGCCGTCGCGGAGACCAGAACATCTAGGAAAGTGGCACCACCCAAGGCAGGAGCTGCATTGAGCGGATGTCGCAAACCTATATATTCTGTGCTGGCAGACGGTGCAAACGGAGGCAGGGACTAAGAGTCTGTTTCCCTGACCTGCACGATTGCTGCCAGAGGGGGGGGAGAAGAAGACGGGGGCAGGGGCTGATGCTCAGCATTGCTACCAGCTCTACTACGAAGGTAGTAGTTATGAGTGGTATCAGCTGTTTGAGTTGTTGGCGCCGTGGGGCGCGAGCAGCAGCGGGTACTTGTTGTGGCTTGCTGAGCAGCGAAGCTGCTGGAAGGTAGTGGGGATACGCTTAGGCGTAGACTACGGGACGCCCTTGGGCGTGAACAGCAAGGAGCCACAAAAGATTTATAAAAGTTACGTGGACGTCGGGTTTTGGGATCAAGCCCAGAACAACCTGTCCGATGCAACCATCCCTTGCACGAGACACACTGAACAGAGTATGACCGTCCTAAAAAGATTCTTTTCTGGCAGATGCAGCAAAACCATTTCTCATGACCGGGGTCAGGAGACGGACCCGGATTGGGTTCGATACCTTCCCGGAGTAAGAGAATATGTAGCAGTCCTGCTGCAAGGAGCTGCTGGGAGGATGACAATTTGTGGGAGGGGCGAAACAAATTAAATGGGGTCACACTGAAATGACAGTCCTTGGTCGGGAAAAATCCCGAGTCGCTCCGGTACATAGAACCGACTGCCTTGGGAAGCGACATTCTTGAAGCTCTTCAATTGTAGTGTAATAGTGTGCAAGTTTCAAGTAGATGAGAATTACCGTTAATTTTTTAAATTTTTTCCCCGAGGGTGTTGCCCATATCTTCCATATAAAAAGAAATTTTGTTCACGCGGTGTATGGAAAAAATGCGAACACCCTCTTGAAACTTGCACATTTTTACACTACAGTTAGATAAGCTACAGAACTGCACACTCAGAAATTTTTTGAAAGTTTTTAATAAGTCTGGAAAACTGATGAAAATTTGATTAATTGTTGGGAGCTTTGTGTAAGCTTTGAAATGTATAAGTAGGTATATAGTTTGTGTTACAGTTAGAACGATATCTTAAATTGGAATTATTAAAAACTAATAAATAAACATAAGTTGGGAACAATACCGTTTTAAAGGGAGACCATATTATTTTTCCTATAACCGTATATCAACATTTATAAGCTGAATGCCTAAGAAAAGCAAAGAAGACATATACATTTTCATGAATATCTTTTAGTATTCGATTTTCGATTTGCGAGGCAGGGCTGCAGCTTTAGTAAACTTTAATTGGAGTTTAAACTCGCACTGAAAAACCCGGCCTAAGCCGAGCATCAGCTTGTATGCTATCGATCAAGTAGCTGGGTAAAACTCTAGTCAACTTTACTTAATTATACTCAGCTGAGCAGAGCTCACAGAGTATATTAATTTTGTTCTCATAACGGTATCCCGTAACGGCATAAACTAATCCAGATAGATATCGACTTCTATATATCAAAATGATTTGGGTGAAAAAAGAAATTCATTTAGCCATGTCCGTCTGCCCGTCTGTCCGTCCGTAAACACGATAACTTGAGTAAATTTTGAGGTATCGTAATGAAATTTGGTATGTAAGTTCCTGGGCACTCATCTCAGATCGCTATTTAAAATGAACGAAATAGGACTAGAACCACGCCCACTTTTTCGATATCGAAAATTTCGAAAAACCGAAAAAGTGCGATAATTCATTACCAAAGACGGATAAAGCGATGAAACTTGGTAGGTGGGTTGTCCTTATGACGCAGAATAGAAAATTAGTAACATTTTGGACAATGGGCGTGGCACCGTTCACTTTTAATAGAAGTTAATTTAAAAGTTTTGCAAGCAGTAATTTAGCAGCTGAATATGTAATGTTCGGTCACACCCGAACTTAGCCTTCCTTACATGTTGAAGTGTAATATGTATTGAAAAAAAAAAAACAAAAAAAAAAAAATAGTAATGCAAGGAGCGATTTCAGATTTTCGTTTCAGATTTGCGTTGTTGTAGCGATAACGATGTTGATGGTCCTTTGCCGGATATAGATCTGGCAACAAGCACCATTATGTTACATGCCCGACCACCTCGGGAAAAACTTAATTCAAAATTTTTGATATTGCTTTGCCGGGGACTTAAACCCAGGATCTACGGTGAGGTAGGCGAAGCACGCTACCACCATATCACGGCATTCGCACTCTTCAAACTCTTAGATTTTTAAAAAAATTTTAATTGATCTCTGAGTTCAAATGTTCTGCAAGTGCACCTAAGAATAAGTTACATATATAATTTGATAGTTGGTTTCAAGCTCTTGTAATCGATTGTAGCTAATTGTTACTTAAGCCGTAGAGGTCCATTATAATTATAAAAGTACGGATGGTGTAGCTAAACGTCATTTCACAACGACGCAGATGCATACAGGCAGCTTATTTAATACCTGTCGAGGTCAGCTTTAAAACGACCAAGATATGGTGCATACCCATTACTGTATCATGGGACTTTTTCAGAATTTAGCATATCATGTGAGTATGGTTTATGATTTTTTCGAACTTCACTTCCATGTTATCCTCTTCAGCACAACATACTTACACCAAAGGAAATTCTGTCGATACAGCATTGCATAGGCTGGTCATGAACATAGAGAAAGCCCTGTAATGCCAAGAATATGATCCAGGTGTTTTCCTGTACGTTGCCGGAACTTTCAACAATGTCTCGAGACGAGCAATCGTGGACAGAATCGGGATGTGTTCTGTTAAGTGAACATTAATAATGATAAGTTGAACGGGATCCTTAAATAATAGCCCGACAGCAGCATTGCATAAAATTTTGCACATCCCGCCAGCTTACCTGATGGCCAAGAATACAGTTTTAAAAACTGCAACAAGGCTTAAGGCTTCGCGGTAGATTGATTGATGTCCGTATATTCATGACAGTAGAGCGTCTTTTAATAGAGGATGCAGGACATCCCAATCCTGTTGGGAGAAATCAATAGATGGCAGGAGTTGCATATAATAAATCAAAAAGGAAAGGCGTGGATAGAAGTACGACTGCGTGAAATTTTTAAGATCATGTGCAAATGCTTAGATCCACAAAGTTGCTCATATCTATAAAGAGATAGGACTTAAGAGTCATGATGGGTGTACTAACTTGACACTGCCCTTTTGCAACAAGAGGGCATAATTTTGCATTTCGCTTGGAGGAGAAGTTGCAAAATTGTACCCGATGAATAGGTGTCCCGTTTTCTCATTATTTTTTGCACAGTAAATTCAAAAAATAGTTTTTCGTTTTGTATTGATAACTGAAAAACTAGTTTTTTGTTGTTTTCCCATTTTGTGTGGCTTTTCGATTTGGTGGTTTTCTTATTTTGGTGTTTTTATACTCAGTTGAGCAGAGCTCACAGAGTATATTAAGTTTGATTGGATAACGGTTGGTTGTACAGGTATAAAGGAATCGAGATAGATATAGACTTCCATATATCAAAATCATCAGGATCGAAAAAAAATTTGATTGAGCCATGTCCGTCCGTCCGCCCGTTAACACGATAACTTGAGTAAATTTTGAGGTATCTTGATGAAATTTGGTATGTAGGTTCCTAAGCACTCATCCCAGATCGCTGTATAAAATGAACGATATCGGACTATAACCACGCCCACTTTTTCGATATCGAAAATTTCGAAAAACCGAAAAAGTGCAATGATTCATTACTAAAGACAGATAAAGCGATGAAATTTGGTAGGTGAGTTGGACTTATGACGCAGAATAGAAAATTAGTAAAATTTTGGAGAATGGGCGTGGCACCGCCCACTTTTAAAAGAAGGTAATTTAAAATTTTGCAAGCTGTAATTTCGCAGTCGTTGAAGATATCATGATGAAATTTGGCAGGAACGTTACTTCTATCACTATATGTACGCTTAATAAAAATTAGAAAAATTGGAGAAGGACCACGCCCACTTTAAAAAAAAAATATTTTTAAGGTAAAATTTTAAAAGAAAAGTAAATAACTTTACAGTATATAAGTAAATTATGTCAACATTCAAGTCCAGTAATGATATGCTGCAACAAAATACAAAGATAAAAGAAAATTTCAAAATGGACGTGGCTCCGCCCTTTTTCATTTAATTTGTCAAGGAAACTTTTAATGCCATAAGTTGAACAAAAATTTACCAATTCTTTTGATTTGGTAGGGGCATAGATTTTATGGCGTTAACTGTTTTCTGTGAAAATGGGCGAAATCGGTTGAAGCCACGCCCAGTTTTTATACACAGTCGTCCGTCTGTCCTTCCGCATGGCCATTAACACGATAACTAGAGCAAAAATCGACATATCTTTACTGAACTTAGTTCACGTACTTATCTGAACGCACTTTATCTTGGTATAAAAAGTGAACGAAATCCGACTATGACCACGCCCACTTTTTCGATATCGAAAATTACGAAAAATGAAAAAAATGCCATAATTCTATACCAAATAAGAAAAAAGGGATGAAACATGGTAATTGGATTGGTTTATTGACGCGAAATATAACTTTAGAAAAAACTTTGTAAAATGATTGTGACACCTACCATATTAAGTAGAAGAAAATGAAAAAGTACTGTAGGGCGAAATAAAAAACCCTATAAATAAATTAGCGGTATCCAACAGATGATGTTCTGGGTCACCCTGGTCCACATTTTGGTCGATATCTAGAAAACGCCTTCACATATACAACTACCACCACTCCCTTTTAAAACTCTCATTAATACCTTTAATTTGACACCCATATTGTACAAACACATTATAGAGTCACCCCTGGTCCACCTATATAACGATATCCCGAAAAGGCGTCCACCTATAGAATTAAGGCCCACTCCCTTTTAAAATACTCGTTAACACCTTTCATTTGATACCCATATCGTAAAAAAATTCTAAAGTCACCCCTGGTCCACCTTTATGGCGATATCTCGAAAAGGCGTCCACCTATAGAACTAAGCCCCACGCCCTTTTAAAATACTCATTAACACCTTTCATTTGATACCCACATCGTACAAACAAAGTCTATAGTCACCCCTGGTCCACCTTTATGGCGATATTTCGAAACGGCGTCCACCTATAGAACTAAGGCCCACTCCCTTTTAAAATACTCATTAGCACATTTCGTTTGATACCCATATTGTACAAACACATTCTGGAGTCACCCCCGGTCCACCTTTATGGCGATATCTCGAAAAGGCGTCCACCTATAGAACTAAGCCCCACGCCCTTTTAAAATACTCATTAACACCTTTCATTTGATACCCACATCGTACAAACAAAGTCTATAGTCACCCCTGGTCCACCTTTATGGCGATATTTCGAAACGGCGTCCACCTATAGAACTAAGGCCCACTCCCTTTTAAAATACTCATTAGCACATTTCGTTTGATACCCATATTGTACAAACGCATTCTAGAGTCACCCCTGGTCCACCTTTATGGCGATATCTCGAAAGGCGACCACCTTTACAACTACCACCACTCCCTTTTAAAACCCTCATTAATACCTTTAATTTGATACACATATCGTACAAACAAATTCTAGGGTCACTCCTGGTCCACCTTTATGGCAATATCTCGAAGCGGCGTCCATCTATGGAACTAAGGATCACTCCCTCTTAAAATACTCATTAGCACCTTTTTTTTTGATACTCATATTGTACAAACAAATTCTAGGGTAACCCCTGGTCCACCTTTATGGAGATATCTCGAAACGGCGTCCACCTATGGAACTAAGGATTACTCACTTTTAAAATACTCATTAACACCTTTCAATTGATACCCATATCGTACAAACAAATTCTAGAGTCAACCCTGATCCACCTTTATGGCGATATCCCTAAATGGCGTCCACCTATAGAACTATGGCCCACTCCCTCATAAAATACTCTTTAATGCCTTTCGTTTGATACACATTTCATACAAACACATTCCAGGGTTTTCCCTTATGTTGTCACCATAGCTCTCAACTGAGTATGTAATGTTCGGTTACACCCGAACTTAACCTTCCTTACTTGTGTTGGTGTTTTTTTAGCAAGTGGCACCATCGTCATAAGTACAAAGTAGACAGCGCAGTGAGCGTAAAATTCTTTTTGAAATTTGCTAATGTATTGCCTGTTGATCGCTGTTGAAATGACCAGTGAGATCAGTTGTGTTAACAGAAAAATCAGTTAGATTGACCAGGAATCTGTCAATTTTACAGAATTTTGTTAACTTAAGACCGACAATTTCTCTGCTGTTGAAATGACTAAACTGATTTGTTTGCTTTACAAAGAAACTTAACCATAATTCGATCAATTTCACCGAATCTCCGTTAAGTCAAGAACAACAGAACCGAATTGTTGATTTTACTAGCACCATTTCTTTCAGTGTATTTCAAAATTGTTGTAAAAACGGTAATGTCAGCTTTTGCATTGCTAAGCGCATGCTCCAGCCGGGCTTAGGTACATAACAAAGTAAAAGTTCGAATATTCAACGTCCTCTTATACAAAAGTCCTGCCTCATTCGAGCCTTTTGCAGTTTTGAATATAAATTGTTGGTTTTTTTTTAGTTTTTACTTAAGTAGAGCGTCCGAATTCAATATCAATTGGTAGGTTAAATTTTGTCCATATTCTATTCCATAGTGAGCCATTTGCAGCTAGCATCAGTAAGTCCTTAAAGCGAATATTCTAGAGTGGTCACGGTGAACCTCTCAGTCTACTGCCATGACAAAGGTCCCGTATGGATTGGTTACTGCATCTTGCACCTACAAAACTAAACTTATAGAAGGGTCTGCAGCATCCGGAATTGTTACCGAGTAGTGTAACCACACCCCATCACACACTTTAAACATATATGACCTACTCAAATTTGCATATTCCTTAAGCTTTTTATTTTAGCCTACTTCGTCCTTCTTAACTTTTGATTTAACCTTTAAAATAGTCTCTGGCGTAAGTGGCAATTTTAATCAACAAATTCATTCAATTCACTCACTCGCCCATAAACCTCTGCTTCTTCCCACATACGAACATACATATGTACAAGTATGTTCGAGTAGGCTTCTTGCATATTTTCTTTTTAATACTATAAATATAAAGCTCTACTAAAACAATGAGGATGATGATAATTGTAGTTAATCTTTGTAAAAGCAAAGGATTTTCATCCTCGTAAAAGCGTGTGCGCGTATGGCAGTTGGATGCTCGAGGGTAAGATTCTTAATCGGCATGATTTCAATGAATGGCAACAAATTTGGTATAAAAATCCAATTTCATCTTGAAAAAGACACAGTTCAAACAGTGCAACACTCAAGTTGAGTACACATTTTTTACATAAAACGATATAAAACCAAAGTAAGAAGAAGATAAAAAAAGAAATGTTTACAGTTATATTCTTCATAGTGAATATTTCATTTAAAATTTGTAGTTTTTTCGGATAAAGTGTCAAATGGTTCATCCTATTGGCTAAGAAATTACGTGGTGAATATGTATTAGTCCGTGATCATTTACTTCCAGAACGAACCCTTCTTTCAATATCGGATATAAAGATTCCTTCATAGATGTCAATCTTTCTGTAGAGTCTCGTACTATAATCAATAGTTGGCGCCTAACAGGCTAGACGAACTAACGAGAAATTCTGTAACAAGGGAAGCCAATTTTCCCTGTTTTGCGACAGTTGATACCAATGGGGGAAAATGAAGGAAGTACAGATTTTCCTCCACCTGTCCCTCTTAGCTCATTGGAGGTCTCTTTCTTCCTTAGCTTGCAATTGTCGTCTTAGTGAAAACTAGCACTTTTTGGCAAAAATGATTCTCCGGTTGATTTCAAGGCTAACATTATTTTCGCTATTAATATCGTTCCAAGATATACGAAGTCCCTCATGATATCGAATTTCTATCTATCGAGAGGAAATAGGTTGCAAAGGCGCGATTTTTGTTTTTGATGACAGCAAGTACATCGTTTTGTCTTCGTTAGAGAAGATAGACTAAGGATGTCTTTGCCTTGCCTTTAGCCTCACTGAGTTTCGAATGGCTCAGAGCGATCTACCCTAATCTTTACAGAGCTGGTGTTATTCCTCAAAGTTATTTGAAAATCCTTATAAGCTTTGCAGGGAGCTTAAATTCGGACATGGAAGCATATCTGCTATGCTGCTATTGCGCGTTCCGATTTTCCTATCATTGGTCGCCTTCAGGATATTTTAGCATCAATAAGATCTATAAGCAGACTAATTCCGTACTGTATGCTTCTAAGCAACACTTTATATTCGTGTTTGAGTAGCTCAGTGGAAGGTACGTCACTTTCCGGCTATTGTTAAACTATTTTTGAGCTGCGATTTTGCTATTTTCAAGAATTCGTTTAGTTGGTTCATCAACTTTTCGGCTATTTACCAAGTCGCCACTATTGCTCCTACAGAAACTAGGACCGGCTATGAAACACTCTTTCATATGCAGGATTTGCAGATCAAGTTTTCGGCGTTATTCTTATAACTAGCATATGTACACCCCCTTCGTGTGGCTGACAAAGGTGACGGCTCAAATTGATAAAGGTATCCCATAAACTACGCATATACAGCCCCTACCTTCACAGGGTCAGGTCCTTTCAGACACAATTATACTCTTTATATGTTTGCATTGGTGAGAGAGCTCCTTCTGAAGTATGCTGTTTTTTTCATCGGAAGTGTTTTTTCGGGGCGATTCCAGGTTCAAGTCTCTCTCTACTCAGCACATCTTTCTATTTCTCTGATAAATTCAAGGTTCGAAACGTTAGCAAAACAACAACATGGGGCGTATGAGTAACAGCAGCAAAAGAATCTTACTAGGACCTGGTTTCCAATAAATATGTATGTGAAATATGCTAACTAAAAATTTTTAAAGTCGATCAAATTGTTAAAGCACGGCGTGAAAAGTAAAAAAAATTCTTATATTAAACAATTTTTTTTTACTAATTATTTTCTGACTTAGGATCAAGGCGAATCTATACAAGGTGATACCAAAGCCCAAGCCGAATTCAGTACTAGGTGTTGTTATCCCAACACCTGATTGCTTCTTCTTGATAATTTTTCATACAACGCCTTGTACAACAGTATGTCAGTTAATCGAAATCAATGAAAATTTTCTTTTGACCTGACATTCTTCTGTGCGGCGAATTGGTTGAATTCGCTTTGCCACCATCTGGTGTAGATTTGCCTTGGCGAATCGAAATGAAAATTTCTTTTGGCCTGACATTCTTCTGTGCGGCGAATTGGTTGAATGCGCTTTGCCACCATCTGGTGTAGATTTGCCTTGGCGAATCGAAATGAAAATTTCTTTCGACCTGACATTCTTCTGTGCGACGAATTGGTTGAATTCGCTTTGCCACCACCTGGTGTAGATTCGCCTTGGCTAAGCGAATTCAGCCAATTCACCGAATGTCAATTCGAAAGAAATTTTCATTTCGATTAACTGACATATAGTTGTACAAGGCGTTGTATAGAAAATAATCAAGGCGAGGCAATCACCTGATGGAATAAGAACACCTTGTACGCAATTCGTCTTGTTTAGTATTGCTTCGTTTTGTTTTTATTTGGTAGTGGCATGGCAACTTTGTATGACTTTCCAACTGACTTTTTGTAGTCAAGGCGACCAGGTGGTGGCAAAGCGAATTCAACCAATTCGCCGTGCAGAAGAATGTCAAACCAAAAGAAATTTTTTGTCCTGATTTCGATTAACTGACATATAGTTGTACAAGGCCAAGGCGAATTCAGTACCAGGTGTTGTTATCCCAACAGCTGATTGCTTCTTCTTGATAATTTTCCATAAAACGCCTTTTACAATAATATGTCAGTTAACCGAAATCAATGAAAATTTTCTTCTGACTTGACATTCTTCTGCACGGCGAATTGGTTGAATTCGCTTTGCCACCACCTGGTATGGATTCGCCTTGTACAAGGCGTTGTATGGAAAATTATTAAGAAGAAGCAATCGGCTGTTGGGATAACAACACCTGGTACTGAATTCGCCTTGTTTTGTAGTTAACTAAAAGCAAGGCGAATCCACTGAAATCGCCTTAAATAAAAGTGACTTACTTTTGGGAATTCCGTAAAGAGTCAAATATTATTCAGCATTTTTTAGCAGTAGATAGTTTTTTTCTGCAGAGTATGGATATATGTACATTCTATAATAGAACGGTTTCGTGGGTTTTATGAATTCCTGAAATGCCACATGTTGTGCCGACTTACAAAAGATCTGTATATTTTTCCAGAAAATCATGATGTTCAAATTATTTCTTTCACTGGTTGCACTTTGCTGCGTGGCTTCATGCGCTGGACAAACATTTCAGTATTCGCACGGTTGGACCAATGGCAAGCGGGCATTCAATGCGCATAGAAACGATGATATTTCAGAACTTTTGGGTAGTCAGCAAAGTTATGATCATAGGCTGGAAAGGTATGTAAAGGGCTTCTAAACATGCACTTAACCGTAAATTTATAAAAAAATATAAAAAATTTCATTTATAAACGTATTTAGGCAATTCACAAGGTCTCCTATTCGTCGTATGCCCTACGCTTTAATTTAATTTTTATTGGAAACCATGGGAAAAACTTAAATTTTACAACGAATACCACACTTTTGTGACTTGCCTAATTCATTTATGTATTTTAATTTGTATAATTTTTTATTATTCATAGATGTTTAATGCAACTCCAACATTTACTTGGTAGTCCTCAACAAATTCGTGCCGGTGTACAAACTTTAACACCGATTAGTAATGGTAACAACCCATTGGGAAATCATCATCAATCCAATGAATTATATGAGGACTTGACTACTGGCGAAGCAAATGAATACGCAAAGCATTAAACTGTTATTGGGCACCAGTTATTATGATGACAATCTATGGAATTATTCGGAATTTACCTTGGAGAGAAGAAGCTTGTTTGTAAATAATTATGTAGATGAATGTAAATAAGATTTCGCAATTACGTATTAAAAAAAGTGAATAAAAAATATTTAGCAAATATAGCAAAAAAGCTTAAATATTCTCAATTTTATTTGATAAGCTGAAACGAGCCGAAAAGTTTCCATATCAAATTTTGATGGAAACTCCCTAATTCAGAACATTGTTCGAAAACGTCAGATGCAATCCATATTCTATATTGACTGTTGGTGGAATATCACCTTATCTCGGAAGCCGTTTCAAAAGTACCCTATCTCAAAACTTTTGAAAAACCCCTTATATAGAGTTTATTTTCAAAAAACCCTATCTGGGCTTATGTTTAAAACATTTTAACGCGAGGTGGAGCGTTTTCCACCTGACAACACGATTGGCTGATACTCCTTGTTTTTATTTTTATACCTTTCTTGAAAATGAAATGTTATATCCAGTTTGGTAAGAATCTCAAAATTGTAAGTTCTTAAAGAAGCAGAGATAGACCCACCAATTAGTATACAGAAATAATGAGGATGACGAACTGAATTGATTTAGTCATCTCCGCCTGTTCGTTTGAGAGCCCGTTTTTCAATTTTCGAGGAATCTTGATGAAATTCGACGAATCGGTGTATTTGGGTGTCCGATTAATCATTTGTTGGAAGCAACCGGATCGGAACACTATATCATTTGTTTGTCATACAACCGACTCTTTTTTTTTGGATAAGAGGGTTTCCATTATTTCCTCCTCATTTTCTTAGCTAGAAGCTTGAAATTTCACACAAATTCATGAAAGGTATGGGGGTCTTCGGCACAGTCAAATACAGTTCCGCCCTTTCTTGTTTTATATTCTTTTCACGATCTGCTTCGCAACGGCAGCCGCCCTTAACTGTAGTTTTCAGTAGCACCGTCCGTTTGAGCGTCCGTCCTTCAATTTTCGAGGAATCTTGATGAAACTCGACGAACCGTTAAATTTAGATGTCCGATTAATCATTTGTTGGAACCCACCGGATCAGACCACTATATCATTTGTTTCCCATACAATCGAATTTTTTTGGATAAGAGAGTTTCCATCATTTCCTCCTCATTTTATTAGCTAGAAGCTTGAAATTTTATAGAAATTCATGAAAGGTATGAGGTCTTTGGCACAGCCAAATACGGTTCCGCCCCTACTTGTTTTATATTATTTTTATGATCTGCTTCGCAACGACAGCCGCCCTTAACAGCAGTTTTCAGTAGGACCATAATAAACAATTTACCAATTTGGAAATTATAAGTGGATAGAAACAAAAATTTGTTTGATTCTAAAAGAGCCTATCTAGGCCCTTATTTTAAGATATACATCTGAAGCCAGTTGAGATGTTCAAATGAAAGGCCTCACTTACTGTAGAACTCATTAGCACCTTCCGTTTGATACCCATATTGCACAATCGAACTTATGGCAAGTCTGGGTTCTCATTTTTTGGGATATCTCCGAAAGCATGTGAGACTTCATTGGTAAAGATTATGGTATATATTTATGAAAATATTGAAGTGATTTGGTACCCCTACCCCTAGACCGACCTATCGCCACATATGGGCTCACATTTGATATATTGAACGGAAAGCTTTCCCATATAGCCAAATGAGGTTTATAGCCTATTTAGTTTCAAATTTTTAGCGCTATATCCGAAATTGGTTGGGTTACTCAAGTGAAAGATTTGTTAAACATTTATGTAGTGGGAAGAGTTTTGGGGACTATATATGCCTCAATTCTGAAGGTATCACCGAAAACGATTGAGATATACATGACACTGATCAATGCAGGACTCCAAAATGCCGTTTGTTTGATACGTCATATATGACCAAAACAAATTTGGTTTCAATTTAAGATTATACCGGTTTCCCCAAAAAAAAGAAGAACATAGAAGTTGGTTTCAATTATATATTATAGACAAGTATATGTTTGCATTTAACAAAAAAAAATCAAATATTGTGCGTTCGGTCAGGTTTCGAGTAGAAGTGCTCTGGATCAGAGTTTTGAGCTCTACTACAAAGCTATCACATACAGTAAAAAACAAATAACTACACTACATTCAAATGCAATTTTTTTTTTAGATTTCCAGCGGAAAGTTTAAACTAACGGGTTTTGTATTAAAACTAGAAGTGCATACAAATTTCTCTTTTTAATTTATTGGAAGTATTTCGGTTTTGTTTTTTAAAAATATCGGGAATTTAGACCTATTGACCAGTTTAGTTCGGTATTTTATACCGATAAATGTTAAAAAACGGAGTAGTAAATTATGTGGTTTCCAATTTGGGCCAAAAAAGTTTGCATAACCAAATTTAGGATCAAACTTGTAGCCGTGTATGATCATAACTTCAATGACTTTGTAGCTATTTGAAGTGGTCATATGGTCAGTTGATCACTCCCTCTCAAACGTCTTTCGGGAACCAAAGTCGAAGATAATTTTGGATGGATATGATAAGGGAACTGTGGCTTTTCTTTATTGCGAGTAAGCAGTACTTGCTGGCAAGAAACTTTCCTGGCGGAATTTCTACCTTGTTGTTGTATTAACGACAAAGACACTCCCTGTATGTTTTGGGGAGTGTTATCGATGTTGATGGTCCTTTGCAGGATAGAGATCCGGTCCGTTCCGGTAACAATCACCATTATGGTACTAGACCGCCCATCTCGGGAACGATTAATCTGACCACATTAAACCTTCTGGGCCATCCCGCCCCCAGCCCCTGGTTCCATGCGAAACTTGGGGTCGCCAGAGCCTCGCCCGCCAAGTATAAGTATCATAAATTCATATTTGTAACAGGATTCCTCTAGCGTAAGTGGGGTTGACAATTAGGCTGCGGAAGCTATTAAGCTTTGTATTGCGTTTATAAATCCATCGAATCTCGAATTCCACCTTAACGTTATTAATTGTAATGTGGATGTTAAGAAATAAGTATGTAGACTTTTTATTTTCCTCTTTTTTCAGACCAGTAAAAGCAAAACTTAGGACATGACATTTAAGGCAAATAATCTCAATATCATCGGCATCAACAGCAATACACATTTGTTATGCACTTCTGTGTAGTGTTTACCCCATGAATTTTGATTTTATGCATTCGAATCGGTTTGGTTTTTGGCAAAGAATTGCGCCCCATCTACCCACAGTGCACGATCACTTCAAACAAAGCATCTTGTTTACTTACATATATTCATATAAATTTCATCTAAGAAATTTTGTGTACAAATATCAAATAATGATGATGGAATTATATAATAACATTCGATAATATTTGTGATCGCTTTAGGCATAAAGCTTAGCATCTCTTAATTTATTTACAAGCACATGTTGAGCAAGTCTTGGTTGGCTAATGAGATTTTTATGAATGCAAATTACCGGTAGGTACCTACTGAAAATATCCAAATGTTCTAGTCTGTTTAGTTTTGAAACGGGCGCGAATGAAGATAGACAGTAAAACGAAAGAGATCTCAATAAAAATTTTCTAATCTTTATATGTTATTGTTCATTATAAAGAATAACTTTGTGTAAATTAAAGCTTTAAAAATGTGTTAAGCACCTAAACAATAAAAAAAGTACATTAACACATGAATTGAAGTGAAAACAAAAATAGTCCAAAAACCGAGCTTATTTAGAGAAAAGTGATCGTGAAACTTTAATCGCACGAATGTCGCGTGAAAATGGCATTTACGGCGACACTATGCCGGAAGCGGATGCGGAGACAAAAGGGGTGCTCGTTTACTTACAAAAATTATGGGCATATCGCAAATATTTAGTTATTGAACCCTTTTTCTTTTTCTACCTCATGGCCAGTATTTTCAATGCAGTTGCAATGCAAAACTTCCCACTTGAAAAGGTAAAGCTTTTGTGTGTTTCGGTTTTTGATAAAGATTTTGAATGAGTGTGAAATTAATTTGCTCAAAAATTTTTAGGCATGCCGTGTTAATTTAGGTTATAATAAAATTATTTGTGATACCACTTTGGATAAATCAGAGCTGGGCATAGATTGTGATGCTTTCAATTTTGATAACACAACATTTGGTGCAACAGCAGAGGATGCTGCGCTCGCCATCAGCTCAGTGGGCTTTAATTACACAGTCTGTAAAGCGGAAGTCGAAGCGCAGAAATTGGCTGCCGATGTGTCTGGAAAACGAGCTCCCATCGGTGTGTACTTTCATTTCATATTCAATATTTTTGGTTATTTAACACCCAATTATTGGAGTTTTAAATATTAATATAAATCTTTAATATCAAGAAAGAAGAATACCTGCTTCAGGAATTTGCATTTCATGTTTGCTAGAATCTACATTAAAAAATAAAAAGTGGTACGTAAATTAAAAAATGTAAGAGCTTTGCTTGAAATACCAGTTCATTTTGCTGTTTATTGCTTATCTATATATATGTGTATATATATATATATAGTAGAATAAAAGCAAAATATTGGGTTGAGCAAAAAGTTGTTATATTTTTATACTCAGTTGAGCGGAGCTCACATGGCGTCTGTCCTTCCGCTCGGCCGTTAACACGATAACTTGAGCAAAAATCCTATATATCTTTACTAAACTCAGTTCACGTACTTATCTGAACTCACTTTGTATTGGTATAAAAAATTGCCGAAATCGGACTATGACCACGCCCATTTTTTCGGTATCGAATATTACGAAAAAGAAAAAAAAATGCCATAATTCTATACCAAATACGAAAAAAGGGATGAAACATGGTAATTCGATTGGTTTATTGACGCAAAATATAACTTTAGAAAAAAACTTTGTAAAATAGGTGTGACACTACCATATTAAGTAGAAGAAAATGAAAATGTTCTGCAGGGCGAGATAAAAAACCCTTGAAACCTTGGCAGGAATACTGTTCGTGGTATTATATATATAAATAAATTAGCGGTATCCAACAGATGATGTTCTGGGTCACCCTGGTCCACATTTTGGTCGATATCTGGAAAACGCCTTCACATATACAACTACCACCACTCCCTTTTAATACCCACCTATAGAACTAAGGCCCACTCCCTTTTAAAATACTCATTAACACCTTTCATTTGATATCCATATCGTACAAATAAATTCTAGAGTGAACCCTGATCCACCTTTATGTGGGATATCTCGAAAAGGCGTCCACCTATAGAACTAAACCCACGCCTTTGAAAATTCTCATTAACATCTTTCATTTGATACCCATATCGTACAAACAAATTCTAGAGTCAGCCCTGGTCCACCTTTATGGCTATATCCCTAAATGGCGTCCACCTATAGAACTATGGCCCACTCCCTCATAAAATACTCTTTAATAACTTTCATTTGATACACATGTCATACAAACACATTTCAGGGTTACCCTCGGAGAAACCGGTAGTAAAGTACTAGATTTCCTTTGATGCTCCCCATTTGCTTCAGCTATTCCTACAACGGATGATTTGCTGGGAAATTAACCAAATCACATAGACTGCTACGCGCCTATAAATGGTGATAATAATTGTAAAATTTCCATTGTCGGGCACTTTTTTCACGAATTTATCGATCCCACCTCATTTTGCATTTGATATGCCCAAGAATTTTGAGGACCGCCTATATGGACTGCCAAATTTTGAATGTTTTGAGTCGACTAAAGCTCCAACTTTTTTTTTGCCGAAGCTCACAGTTGAGTATATAACACTGCGTTACAAAAACAAGCTTTAATTCTGTCCTATGAACCAAATATACTTTTTCGGAAAGGGGAGAAAAAATAAAAATACACGTGTATCGGCGAATTTCATGTACACGTCAGAATTTTTTTATGTATAATTTTTTTTTTTATCTACATACAAAAAAATTCTGACGTGTACATGAAATTCGCCGATACACGTGTATTTTTATTTTTTCTCCCCTTTCCGAAAAAGTATATTTGGTTCGAAAAAGTATATTTGATTCATAGAACTGGACCAGGAGTAAAGCGCGAATTAATGGTGACTTATAACCATAAAACCATAACCAGATAAAACAGCTGATCGAACCTACCTTATGGAAATCAATGTAATCGATTAATGGTGCCGTACCATAACGCTAACTCGATTACATTGATTTCCTTAAGGTAGATTCGATCAGCTGTTTTATCTGGTTATGGCTTTATGGTTATAAGTCACCATTAATTCGCCCTTAAAGGTCTATCGGTCAATTCAGCCAAAACTGAACTGGTTATGTTCACCAGGAAATATAAGATACCTGCGTTGCAGTTGCCGGTGCTAGCGGGTATGACCCTGATGCTGAGGGACTCTGCCAAATACCTAGGAGTAATTTTGGATAGGAAACTATGCTGGAGGGAAAACGATCAGTAGCGTGTGAAAAAAGCAACGGTGGCACTGCACAGCTGTAGGGGAGCTGTTGCGCGAAGATGGGGATTATCATCGGATATTACTCTGTGGCTCTACACCGCTGTGGTTAGACCAATTCCTTTATACGGGGCAGTGGTCTGGTGGACGAGCTTAGATACTAAATCAAACCTACGGGTATTCCAGAAGGTACAAAGAAGTGCTTTAATTTGCGTGGGGGGTGCCCTGCGCACCACCCCTGCGGAGGCGCTGGACACTATTTTTAATGTGTTGCCAATAGATTTAATAGCCAAGCAATGTCCGGCCTTTTATCCTCGGCGGCTGCGAGAGTTATCCGGATGGAGAGACAATGTGGATGGCCACGCAGCTATCCTTAAGTATCTGGATTCGTCTTCGTCGGACTATTGAGCTCCGACTGTATTTTTCAATATGAAGTACGAGGTTATTATCCCGGATAGGGATTATTGGTTGAAGGAGCCGCCGGACCTGAGCGATAGGCTGCAGATATATACTGACGGCTCCAAACTGGATAATCACCTGGAGAAGGCTGCTTACGGCTATAACCAAATTTATATTTACTCTGACAGCCAGGCTGCACTAAAAGCACTTGGATCGGTCACATGTAAGTCCAGGAAAGTAGAGAAGTGCCGCAAATCTCTTAACGAGATCGCTGAGCAAACTTCCCTCAGTCTGGTATGGGTGCCTGGACACTCGAATATACCGGGGAATGAGATGGCTGACGAACTTGCAAGAGGAGGCACATCCGTTCCGCTTTTGTCTTCCTGGAAGAGACTGAGCATGCCGCTCGCTACCTGTAAGCTCATTTTGAAAGTGATTTTCCTTAGGGAAGCGGGTGTGAGATGGAGCAATCTTGAATCCTGCTACCACTCCAAGCTCGTGTGGCCTGAATGGGACGCGAGACGCACGAAAAGTCTCCTTCTTCTTGGTAGGGGGGACATATATCTGGTGGTTGGACTTATAACCGGCCACATAGCAATCGGGAGGCACGCACAACGGCTGGGTGCTCCCTATAATGATTACTGCAGGAGCTGCAAAGACGAAGAGGAGATAGAAATAGCCAAACATATTCTGTGCGATTGTCCCGCGCTTTGGCACAAGAGGAAGACATTTCTGGCATCTCCCTTCTTACACGATCTTTGTGATCTGGCTAAGTTGGAACCTAAGAAACTCCTGACGTTTGCTGTATCCAGCTGTTGGTTTGAGTAGGGGAGAGACCCACGTAGTATCACAATGGGACCTTTTTGGGCCTAAGTGCACTGGTGCTCGCACCGGTGGCCACTCTAACTTAACCTAACATTCCCTGTTATGCAGATTACTTAGGCATCTACATACCCTTGTGTATCAATTCTATAGGTTTTTATTTTTAAACTTCAAAGTCTATTTAATTTTTTCCATAAGGCTATGAATAGCAGTGTCTGTAGATTCTCCTGACTGGTAGGGGAAATTTTTTTTAAATATTCGAATATTCTGATCCATATTTTCACGCATACCCTTAGAAAAAAATAGCTGAGGCTTATGGGTTGTTGCTTGGACTTCATCGGTTTTGATATTCTTGAAATATAGCCTAGTAGTAACGACAAGATATTGCGTCAAACTGCAGTTTTAAAAAGGGACAAAAATGTTCAAAAAGGTGTCTTTGGAACCTTTTAAATTTAGGGTGGATACTCACCGTATTTAAAGTTAAATAAAAAAGCCTTATGAATAGATTAATGGACAAAAATATATTTTCTCGAATACTGGGCACTGCAAAAAAACTTCACAATCACATTTTTCTCAAAATAATTTTTTCATAGTTTTATTATTATATTTTTATTATTTTATAAATAAATTAAATAGTTCCTAAGGCCCATTGAATCGACTTTGAGATTAAAAGACAACTCATAAAGTAAAAAAAAAACAATTTTTTACTCAATCCAATATTGGAAACACTGAGTGTATTTCTGCCATGAAAAGCTTCTCAGTGAAAATTGATCTGCCTTGAGACGCCGTTCGGGGTCGGCATTAAACATGTAGGTCTCGTCCGGCCAATCTATAGCGAAAATTAAAAGGAGGACGACGCAAATGTGAATAGAAGCTCGGCCTAAAATCTCCTCGGAGGGTATCGCGCCTTGCATTTATTTATTTAATATTGGAATTAAATATGATCAACATTGTATCCTAAAAACGCTGTTGTGTATATTCGCCTGAATATGTATTACTAATTATTGTTTAACACAAACTTTTTTTTTTAATTTTGCGTTGTAATTTATCAATTAACAAAACCCACAAACAACTGAAGAAATCAAAAATAGAAATGAACAAGTAAGGAAGGCTAAGTTCGGGTGTAACCGAACATTACATACTCAGTTGAGAGCTATGGAGACAAAATAAGGAAAATCACCATGTAGGAAAATGAACCTAGGGTAACCCTGGGATGTGGTTGTATGACATGTGTATCAAATGGAAGGTATTAAAGAGTATTTTAAGAGAGAGTAGGCCATAGTTCTATGGATGGACGCCATTTAGGGATATCGCCATAAAGGTGGACCAGGGCTGACTCTAGAATTTGTTTGTACGATATGGGTATCAAATGAAAGGTGGTAATGAGTATTTTAAAAGGGAATGGGCTTTAGTTCTATAGGTGAACGCCTTTTCGAGAAATCGCCATAAAGGTGGACCAGGGGTGACTCTAGAATATGTTTGTACGATATGGGTATCAAATTAAAGCTGTTAATGAGTATTTTGAAAAGGAGTGATCCTTAGTTCCATAGGTGGACGCCGTTTCGAGATATCGCCATTAGGGTGGGCCAGGGGTGACTCTAGAATGTTTGTACGATATGGGTATCAAAAGAAAGGTGTTACTGAGCATTTTAAGAGGGAGTGGGCATTAGGTCTATAGGTGGACGCCTTTTCGAGATATCGCCATTAGGGTGGGCCAGGGGTGACTCTAGAATGTGTTTGTACGATATGGGTATCAAATGAAAGAGGGTAATGAGTATTTTAAAAGGGAGTTATCCTTAGTTCTATAGGTGGACGCCTTTTCGAGATATCGGCATTAGGGTGGGCCAGGGGTGACTCTAGAATGTTAGTACGATATGGGTATCAAACGAAAGGTGTTACTGAGCATTTTAAGAGAGAGTGGGCATTAGATCTATAGGTGGACGCCTTTTCGAGATATCGCCATTAGGGTGGGCCAGGGGTGACTCTGGAATGTGTTTGTACGATATGGATATCAAATTAAAGGTATTAATGAGGGTTTTAAAAGCGAGTGGCCCTTAGATGTAAATGTGAAGGCGTTCTCGCGATATCGACCAAAATGTGGACCAGGTAATCCAGAAAATCATCTGTCGGGTACTGCTAATTTATTTATATATGCAATACCACTAACAGTATTCCTGCCAAGATTCCAAGGGCTGTTGATTTCGCCTTGTAGAACTTTTTCATTTTCTTCTACCTAATATGGTAGGTGTCACACCCATTTTACAAAGTTTTTTCCAAAGTTATATTTTGCGTCAATAAGCCAATCCAGTTACCATGTTTCATCCCTTTTTTCGTATTTGGTATAGAATTATGGCATTTTTTTAATTTTTCGTAATTTTCGATATCGATAAAGTGGGCATGGTTATGGTCGGATTTCGGCCATTTTTTATACCAAGATAAAGTGAGTACGTGGGCTCAGTTTAGTAAAGATATATCGGTTTTTGCTCAAGTTATTATGTTAACGGCCGAGCGGAAGGACAGACGGTGGACTGTGTATAAAAACTGGGCGTCGCTTCTACCGATTTCGCCCATTTTCACAGAGAACAGTTACCGTCATAGAGTCTATGCCCCTACCAAATTTGAGAAGGATTGGTAAATTTTTGTTCGACTTATGGCATTAAAAGTATTCTAGACAAACTAAATGAAAATGGGCGGAGCCACGCCCATTTTGAAAATTTCTTTTATTTTTGTATTTTGTTGCATCATATCATTACTGTAGTTGAATTTTGACTTAATTTACTTATATACAGTAAAGATATTAAATTTTTTGTTAAAATTTGAATTAAAAAATTTTTTTTTTAAAAAGTGGGCGTGTTCTTCATCCAATTTTGCTAATTTTTATTTAGCACATATATAGTAATAGTAGTAACGTTCCTGCCAAATTTCATCATGATATCTTCAACGACTGCCAATTAAAGCTTGCAAAACTTTTAAATTATCTTCTTGTAAAAGTGGGCGGTGCCACGCCCATTGTCCAAAATGTTACTAATTTTCTATTCTGCGTCATAACATCAACCCATCTACCAAGTTTCATCGCTTTAACCGCCTTTGGCAATGAATTATCGCATTTTTTCGGTTTTACGAAATTTTCGATATCGAAAAAGTGGGCGTGGTTATAGTCCGATATCGCTCATTTTAAATAGCGATCTGAGATGAGTGCCCAGGAATCTGCATACCAAATTTCATCAAGATACCTCAAAATTTACTCAAGTTATCGTGTTAACGGACAGACGGACGGACGGACGGACATGGCTCAATCAAATTTTTTTTCGATACTGATGATTTTGATATATGGAAGTCTATATCTATCTCGATTCCTTTATACCTGTACAACCAACCGTTATCCAATCAAAGTTAATATACTCTGTGAGCTCTGCTCAACTGAGTATAATAAAATGTATCTAACAATTTCTATTCGTGAGCAGTAATCGTTGATCTACCTTAAAAAAAGCAATACATAAAATCCGTAATAAAGTCTGTAATTGCCTTTAATATGTATTTGATTGCTTAATGCCATAATATGAAGTTTTTTTTTTATACTCAGTTGAGAAGATCTCACAGAGTATAATAACTTTGATTGGAAAACGGTTGGTTGTACAGGTATAAAGGAATCGAGATAGATATAGACTTCCATATATCAAAATCATCAGGATCGAAAAAACTTCGATTGAGCCATGTCCGTCCGTCCGTTAACACGATAACTTGAGTAAATTTTGAGGTATCTTGATATGAATTTTGGTATATAGGTTCCCGGGCACTCATCTCAGATCGCTATTTAAAATGAACGAAATCGGACTATAACCACGCCCACTTTATCGATATCGAAAATTTCGAAAAACACAAAAAGTGCGATAATTCATTACCAAAGACGGATAAAGCGATGAAACTTGGTAGCTGAGTTGAACTTATGACGCGGTGTGATGGTAGCGTGCTCCACCTACCACACCGTATGCCCTGGGTTCGCACCCCGGACAAAGCAACATCAAAATTTTAGAAATAAGGTTTTTCAATTAGAAGAAAATTTTTCTAAGCGGGGTCGCCCCTCGGCAGTGTTTGGTAAGCGCTACGGGTGTATTTCTGCCATGAAAAGCTCTCAGTGAAAACTCAGATGCAAACTTGCAGATGCCGTTCGGAGTCGGCATAAAACATGTAGGTCCCGTCCAGCCAATTTGTAGGGAAAATCAAGAGGAGCACGACGCAAATTGGAAGCGAAGCTCGGCCTTAGATCTCTTCGGAGGTTATCGCGCCTTAAATTTATTTTATTTTTACTTTTAATGCCATAAGTCGAACAAAAATTTGCCAATCCTTGTGAAATCGATCGATCTAATTTTTCATGCAAAGGGCTCGTTAAGAAAGATACACCTGTTGACTCAATAACCAAAGTCAACTTTAAGCTTGGCGTTACTAATGCTGTTTATGAGAAAATTTTATCGCCAGACTTGTGGCCTGCTGGTGTGAATGTTCGCCCTTTCCGTTTTTTTCCTCAAGTGGAAAAGCAACTCCAGTTCACCTAGTTTCCAGCAGTAATGAGAACATAATTAACAAACAGCTTAAAGTGTATTTCCAAAATGCTTCTGGTATCAGGACTAAATCGCACATTTTGAGAGCATTTAGTTGCCAATTGGAGTACGATATTTTTGTCATTGTTGAATCCTGGCTTACTTCGGATTTTTTCGACGCTGAGTTCTTCGATCCCAAGCTATTCGTCGTTTTTCGTAAGGACAGGGATTGTACTAAAACTGGGCATTCAAGAGGGGGTGGCGTACTAATTGCTGTCCAACGCAAGTATAATGCCTCCCTTATTATGTTAGATAATTCTGATACCATCCTTGACCAGATCTGCGTCAATGTCCGTGGTTCTCCACAGTCTGGATCTCTATATCTGGTTGCATCATACATACCGCCGAACAGCTTGGAAGAAATTTACAAAGCTCATGTCAACAATATATCGTCCCTAGTTTTAAGTAAATTAGGAGATAATCACTTATGTGTTTTAGGGGATTTTAACCTTTGTGATATTTCTTGGTCTCATAGTTACTCTGCGTCAGGCCTATTACCTAATAATATTACTAAGTCTTTTGAGTCATACGTTATAGATAATATCTTAAGTCTAAATTTGCATCAAATCAATAGTTTCAAAAACAGGCTCGATAGAATATTAGATCTAATTTTTATTAGTAATGACATAAATTCTAATCTTTCTGAGTGCCATGCGCCATTCGCTCCGACGGATATGCACCATTCTGCTCTAATTCTTAAACTCGAATTTTATGAGTTTGGAGCTCGCTCTTTAATTGATGATTTTTCATTTAACTTTTCGAAGTGTGATTTTTCTAGACTCGATCAGGATCTAGCTGAAATAGACTGGGCCAATTTGCTTTCCATCTCTGATGTTGGTCATTGCTTTGAAATATTTAAGTTGACTCTCTTTGATCTGTGTACGAGGCATGTACCAGTTGCGAAAAGGAAACCATATAGGTTGCCATGGTACACAACAAGGTTAAGTTGAAGAATTTAAGAAACAAGTTCTTCAAAAAGTTTAAAAGAACCAAAAACCCGTTATTTCTTACCAAATATAAACATTATGTGAAGGATTTCAACTGTCTAGAGAAGTTTCTTTACAGAAACTACATTACAAGCTTTGAGACGAATATAAAGTCTAACCCGAAAGCATTCTGGAATTACGTTAAGTCGAAGAAATCTCGCTCCTCGGTGCCTGCCACCGTCTTCTACAATGACAGACCTGCTAACACTCCCCACAATGTGGCTAACGCGTTTGCTGATTTTTTTAGTTCTAATTTTGCTAATAATGATGCTAGTCCCTCGTCT
The DNA here is from genome assembly GCF_040869045.1 of Eurosta solidaginis. Classification (NCBI taxonomy): domain Eukaryota; kingdom Metazoa; phylum Arthropoda; class Insecta; order Diptera; family Tephritidae; genus Eurosta; species Eurosta solidaginis. The sequence goes on along the minus strand of NC_090319.1, from coordinate 302,304,996 downwards.
GACTTCTCGTCTGAAATTTATTCATCCCTAAATTTTGGTTCAATGTCAATTTCATCTGAAGATATCTTCAGTGGCATCTCGAAACTGAGCAACTCTACTAAAGCTGACATTGATGGTCTCTCGGCTGCCTTGCTAAAAGGATGCACTTCCCTAGTTGTCCCGTTAGAGATCATGTTCAATTTATCACTTAGCTTTGGTGAGTTTATTGATGCTTGGAAATTCGCCTCGATAACTCCTATTTATAAATCTGGCAGTAAGACTGATGTCTGCAATTACAGGCCAATTTCAAAGCTTTCCACCGTTTCTAAGCTATTTGAGTGCGTTGTCAAGGAAAAGATTTATTTTTCAGTGAAGCACTTGATCTGTCCGAGACAGCATGGGTTTGTTTCTGGTCGCTTTACCGTTTCCAATCTTGTGGAGTTCAGTGAATATTGTATCTCTGCCTTTTCATCTGGTCTTCAGGTCGACTGTATTTATACCGACTTTTCCAAAGCTTTTGATAAGGTATCGCATGATGTTCTAATTCACAAGCTGTACTGCCTTGGCTTTCATTCAACCTTTTTGCAGTGGCTAAAATCATATCTAAGTAATAGATGGTGTGCCGTCTCTATTGATGGGGTATCATCAGATCCCTTTTTGGCGACATCGGGCGTCCCGCAGGGTAGTATTTTGGGACCACTGCTTTTTATCTTATTCATCAATGACATTAGCTCATGCTTCTCTTACGCTAGATTTCTGTTGTACGCCGATGATCTCAAAGTTTACTCTGTTGTAAATTCCGCAAACGATATTATTAATCTTCAAGCTGATATTGATAAACTTTACTCATGGTGCATTCGATCTCATCTTTCATTAAATATAAATAAATGCTTCCACGTAACCTACTCAAAATCTCGTTCAAATCTCAACAGTTCGTTTAGTATCGCTAACAGTACGTTGCAGACTGTTGAAAAAATCAAAGATCTTGGGGTTGTATTTGATACAAAATTTATGTTCGTGAACCATATTGATTGCATCGTTGCCAAGGCCTATGCTATCCTAGGCTTCATTCGGCGTAATAGTTCGGAGTTTTCTGACCCGTATACTTTAAAAGTACTCTACTCCTCATTCGTGCGTTCTCATCTTGAGTATGCTACCATCATTTGGAGACCTTTCCAACAATTCTCAATCAACAGGCTTGAGCGAGTTCAAAAAGTTTTTCTTAAGTATGCTTTACGGTCATTAAGGTTTACATACCCTCTTCCTCCATATACTGCTCGTTTACTTCTTTTGAATCTTAAATCCCTGGAAGCCAGGAGATCTATTCTCTCCTTGACTTTCTTGTTTGGCATTATCCACGGAGATGTAGACTGCGCTGACCTTCTTGTGGAAATTAATTTTAATGTTCCAAGGAGGGATCTTCGTAATGTTTGCCCGTTTTATGGTATCAATATTAGAACCAATTATGGAAGGAATGCGCCAATTGCACGTGCCCTGAACGAATTCAATAAGATTTCATCTTCTATTGAGCTTGATTTTTCTATGTGTAGGGACGCTTTTATAAATATTTTAAAGTCAGCTATTTAATTGCTTTTAAATTGTTTGTTATAAGAACTTATTATTTTTTTGTAAGCTATATATTTACATGTATATTTTGTTATCTTTGTGTTAATATTTTTTGTATCTACCATTATTGGCAGTCTGTAAGACCTGTATCTTTATAGACTGAATAAATAAATAAATAAATAAATAAAATATAAATAAATTTGGTAGGGGCTGAGCTTCTTGGACGATAACTGTTTTCTGTGAATCGGTTGAAGCCACGCCCAGTTTTTATACACAATCGACCGTCTGTCCTTCCGCTCGGCCGTTAACACGATAACTTGAGCAAAAATCGATATATCTTTACTAAATTCAGTTCACGTACTTATCTGGACCCACTTTGTTTTGGTATAAAAAATGGCCGAAATCCGACTATGACCACGCCCACTTTTTCGATAACGAAAATTACGAAAAATGAAAAAATGCCATAATTCTATACCAAATACGAAAAAAGGGATGAAACATGGTAATTGGATTGGTTTATTGACGCAAATTATAACTTTAGAAAAAAAACTTTGTAAAATGGGTATGACACCTACCATATTAAGTAGAAGAAAATAAAAAAGTTGAGCAGGGCGAAATAAAAAAACCTTGAAATCTTGGCAGGAATACTGTTCGTGGTATTGCATATATAAATAAATTAGCGGTATCCAACAGATGACGTTCCGGGTCACCCTGGCCCACATTTTGGTCGATATCTCGAAGAGGCGTCCACCCATAGAACTAAGGCCCACTCCTTTTTAAAATACTAATTATCACCTTTCAAACAAATTCTAGAGTCACCCCTGGTCCGCCTTTATGGCGATATCTCGAAAAGGCGTCCACCTATAGAACTAACGTCCACTCCCTTCTAAAATACTCATTAACACCTTTCAAACAAATTCTAGAGTCACCCCTGGTCCACCTTTATGGAGATATCTCGAAAAGGCGTCTACCTATAGAACTAAGGACCACTCCTTTTTAAAATACTAATTATCACCTTTCAAACACATTCTAGAGTCACCCCTGGTCCACCTTTATGGAGATATCTCGAAAAGGTGTCTACCTATAGAACTAAGGCCCACTCCCTTTTAAAATACTCATTAACACCTTTCAAACAAATTCTAGAGTCACCCCTGGTCCACCTTTATGGAGATATCTCGAAAAGGCGTCTACCTATAGAACTAAGGCCCACTCCCTTTTAAAATACTCATTAACACCTTTCAAACAAATTCTAGAGTCACCCCTGGTTCACCTTTATGGAGATATCTCGAAAAGGCGTCTACCTATAGAACTAAGGCCCACTCCTTTTTAAAATACTAATTATCACCTTTCAAACACATTCTAGAGTCACCCCTGGTCCACCTTTATGGAGATATCTCGAAAAGGCGTCTACCTATAGAACTAAGGCCCACTCCATTTTAAAATACTCATTAACACCTTTCAAACAAATTCTAGAGTCACCCCTGGTCCACCTTTATGGCGATATCTCGAAAAGGCGTCCACCTATAGAACTAACGTCCACTCCCTTCTAAAATACTCATTAACACCTTTCAAACAAATTCTAGAGTCACCCCTGGTCAACCTTTATGGAGATATCTCGAAAAGGCGTCCGCCTATAGAATTAAGGCCCACACCCTTTTAAAATACTCATTAACACCTTTCATTTGATACCCATATCGTACAAACAAATTATAGAGTCACCCCTGGTTCACCTTTATGGAGGTATCTCGAAAAGGCGTCCACCTATAGAACTAAGGCCCACTCCCTTTTAAAATACTCGTTAACGCCTTTCATTTGATACCCATATCGTACAAAGAAATTCTAGAGTCACCCTTGGTCCACCTTTATGGCGATATCTGGAAAAGGCGTCCACCTATAGAACTAAGCCCACGCTCTTTTAAATACTCATTAACACCTTTCATTTGATACCCATATCGTACAAACAAATTCTAGAGGCACCCCTGGTCCACCTTTATGGAGATATCTCGAAAAGGCGTCCACCTATAGAACTAAGGCCCGCTCCCTTTTAAAATACTCATTAACACCTTTCATTTGATACCCATATCGTACAAAACAAATTCTAGAGTCACCCTTGGTCCACCTTTATGGCGATATCTGGAAAAGGCGTCCACCTATAGAACTAAGACCACGCCCTTTTAAATACTCATTAACACCTTTCTATAGCTAAGGCCCGCTCCCTTTTAAAATACTCATTAACACCCTTCATTTGATACCCTAATCGTACAAAACAAATTCTAGAGTCACCCTTGGTCCACCGTTATGGCGATATCCCTAAATGGCGTCCATCTATAGAACTATGGCCCACTCCCTCTTAAAATACTCTTTAATACCTTCCATTTGATACACATGTCATACAAACACATTCCAGGGTTGCCCTAGGTTCATTTTCCTACGTGGTTGTTTTCCCTTATTTTGTCACCATAGCTGTCAACTGAGTATGTAATGTTAGGTTACACCCGAACTTAGCCTTCCTTACTTGTTTCAATTAGTTTTGCAATTCATCTTCGGAATTTGAATTCTTCATATCAAAATTCAAAACTGGTTCTTTAAGTTTCGGTCATTCATTTTGTGTATGAAACAAGTTATATTCACTGCCTAACGATTATTTATAATTTTTTTTCTTTCGCAATTATACATTCAGACATATAAATCAATAGCATTCTTTTTAATAAATCTTTCTTTTATAATTATATGAGTAAACATCATATGGTTTGTCTGTATGAAAATGTGAGCGAAGGTATGTAAATAATGTAAAAAAATGTTGATTGAAAAAATTTTTTTTTGTTAAAAGATTTGTACATTCATATATAAAAATTAATATAAGGCGCGGTAGCCTCCGAAGAGATTTTAGGCCGAGCTTCTCTTCCAATTTGCGTCATGCTCGTCCTGATTTTTCCTACACATCGGCGGGACGGGACCTACTTGTTTTGTGCCGACTCCGAATGGCATCTGCAAGACAGATGAGCTTTCAGTGAGAGCTTTTCATGGCAGAAATACACTCGGAGTGCTTGCCAAACACTGCCGAGAGGCGACCCAGCTTAGAAAAATTTTCTTCTAATTGAAAAAACGTGTTTATAAAATTTTGATGCTGTTTTGCCCTGTGTTCACGATCTTCGGTGTGGATGGCGGAGCACGTTACCATCCACGGCGGCCGCCGTTTATTTAAGATATTTGTATCCGTACTACGTATTTACATAGCACATTATCTTTTATAGCCTCTTGTTTAATTGATTTATATACACTATAAAGCGATTACTTTATTTGACTGAGTGTTTGTTTATTAAGTAGCGGTGATCATGATGCCAAAGGAAAATGTTTTTTATAAAAAATATACATGGCCTCCTATCCGCTACCTGCGAAGAGATTGACGAATTTTCGTTGAGAAGCCTTTCATAGCAGGAATGCACTCGGAATGTTAGTCAAATTACTGCCAAAGGCCGAGATGGCTTGGTAAAGTTTTTCTTAAGTATTATGATAGCTGTGTTTTTTTACATCTTTATACTGTCACGGATATTAGCATCACTAAATTATCCCATCACTAAGGCGATGCTAAGGCCATGCCAAGCAGTATTTACGTTAATAATCAAATCAAGTATACACATATATAAGGCAGCCCAGAGAGATGTCACACACAGATGCATTTACTTATATGCCTATGTGCGCGCGAGAGACTGTAAACTACAAACATTCACATCAATAATTCAATCTTTATGTATATACATAAACGAATAAATAATTGCGTCTTCACATATGTACGTATACGAGCAGCGGAGCGGCAATGCACAAACACATGCATATATCTTATCTGAGTTGTCACAAAAGAGAGCAATAATTTGTGCACTTAGTTGTGGCTGGCGATTTTGTAGCCGAAACAACTAGTAAGTTCTGGAAATCGAAGAGCCTAGAAGTATGCAGCGTAAACTATAAAAGCGGGGCAAGCGAGTAAGAAGTAATTCAGTTTGAGTTGAGCTATCAATCAGTTTGATTAAGCACGCGATCTGGCGGCCAATAGTAGAGTTTCATTTGAGTTATCAATCAGTTTGGTTATTAAGCCAGCGAGTAGCAAAGTATAAGTGTTATTGTGAAGTACTTTAATAAAGGCCATTTTTCCATTATTCAATATTGGAGTATTTATTCAACAGTTTAGTGATTCGAACTTAGCAGAGGATTGCAAATAAGAGGATTTGCAGCAAAATCGTCACAATTGGTGTCAGAAGAGGAATTGTTGAATAAATTCCAAAGGACAACAAGGACATGGCAAAGTTCAGTGAATTGAAGATCCAGCAACTAAAGAAGGAGTTGGAGACCCGTGGATTGAATACAAGCGGCGTTAAACTTGAACTTCAGGCACGGCTACGAGAGGCAATGGAAGCAGAAGGAATTGATGTGGAAGAGCATGTCTTTCATCTTGATGGCGAGGAGACAACAAAAATTGAAGAGAAAAACGAAACATCGCAGACGGTTACCAGCACAGACTTGAACATGATATTGGCTGCAATATCTGCACAAACATCGACAGTAGCATCAATGTCGTCGCAATTGGCATCCCAACTGGAAGCGCAAGAGGCACGTATAACAGAAATGTCATCGCAAATATCCACCAACATGTCATCTCAACTGGAAGAACGGAAGACATATATGGCATCACAATTGGAAGAACAGAAAACACACATGGCGTCACAAATTGCAGAACAATTAAAAGAACAAGAGGCACGCATAACATTACAGCTCGAAGCACAAGAAGAACGTATCTCAACAAAGCTGGAGGCACAGGAAACAAAATTCTCATCGCAGCTGGAGGCTGTTAGTGAACGACAAAATAAAGTGGAGGCCGAGATGGATGCTTTGAAAGATCGGATTCAGGAGTTACAATTGAACCGTCCAATCACTTCAACGTCTACTCTGAAGGTAAAATCCTTAACGTTTGATGGTTCTGTTCCATTCCAGGTATTTAAGCTCCAATTTGAGAAGACGTCGACAGCGAACAACTGGAATGATGAAGATAAAGTTGCAGCTCTGTTCGTGGCATTGAAAGGGCCAGCAGCGGAAATCCTACAGACGATTCCGGAAGGAGAGCGGAACAACTATGAAGCATTGATGGCCGCTGTCGAGAGACTTTACGGAAGCGAGCATAGGAAACAGATATTCCAAATTGAGTTGCAAAACCGCTACCAAAAAGCAAATGAGACATTGCAGGAGTTTGCTTCAGATGTTGAAAGGTTGGCTCATCTCGCAAATGCGGACGCACCCGTGGAATACACCGAGACGGTAAAAATCCAGAGTTTTATAAATGGCATACGAGACGTGGAAACGAAGCGAGCTACATACGCGAACCCAAAACTGACATTTGCTGAAACGATATCACATGCATTGACTCAGGAAACTGCCTCCCTATTAAGTAAACCAGCATATAAGGCTCATCGTGTAGAAGTAGAAAGGCCAGAATGGGTAGACACAATTTTGGAAGCACTGAAGGGATCACAACAGAAAAATGCCGGAGTTATTAAATGTTTAAAGTGCTGCAACCCAGGTCATATTGCACGACATTGCAGCACCGGTCCCAATAGCTCCAACAATGTGGGTGGCCGTAAACGCAGAGCTGAAGGATATGAGCAAATCTCCAAGTCCACTCAATCGTTAAACTAAAGCGAGTCAGCCGCAAGGGGAGACAGCTGGCTCCCTCAATTGAATGCCCCATAATCTCTATCTCACAAATTGGAAGAAGGTCAAACAATCTTACTGTCGGAGGACATGTGGATGGAAAGGAACGTTTACTGACTGTAGATACGGGTGCATATCATTCCATCATTCGGGCGGATTTAGTCAACAAGAAGATAACACCATTGCATGGAGCAAGATTGCGTACAGCCACTGGAGAAGACAGCACGGTTCTAGGAGAAGTATCATGTGAAGTCGCAATTGGGAACGTCACGGTAGTACACAATTTTATAGTGGCAGAGATTGTTGATGAAATCATAATTGGAGTGGACTTCTTAATCGACCAGGGCATCAAGATCGACATGCAAAGCAAGACGATGCGATATAAGAACATGGATGTACCACTTAATTTCGGCTACGAGAGAGGCTACAGCAGTAAACGAGTGCTGGTGGAAGAGAGTCAGCGAATACCACCAAAATCCGAAGCAGTCATCTGGGCAAAGGTTGATGGAGATTGTGGGACAAACAAATTGTGGGTTGTCGAAGCAGCAAACAAATCAGCACTGAACATACTTGTAGGAAAAACCCTGGCTATGACAAAACAATATGGACGTGTTCCGGTAAGAGTACTCAATGAGTTCAATTCACCACTCAAACTGACTAAAGGAGCTATTTTTGGAAGATTCCAAGAGGCTGAAGTAGTTATTAACTGTGAACAGCTCCAGGAACACGTTTCAGCTAGTAATACTAATCTTTCGAATGACATCACGGCATGGACGCAGGGGCTAGAGGAAGCATATCAGAGTAAGGCAAAACAACTGCTCCTAAAGTACGCGAACATATTTGACCAGGATGGTTCTAAACCAGGTCGCACCAACGTTGTGAAACATCAAATTGACACTGGAGATGCGAGGCCGATCCGTCAAGCTCCCCGTAGTGTTCCACTGGCGAAGCGGGAAGTTGTGAGTCAAATTATACAAGAAATGAGCGACATCGGCGTCATCGAACCATCAGCTAGTCCCTGAAGCTCACCGGTAGTACTTTTAAAGAAGAAGGATGAAAAAATGAGGTTTTGCGTGGACTACCGGAAGTTGAATGACGTTACGAAAAAGGATAGCTACCCATTGCCAAGAATTGACGACACTCTGGACTCGCTCTCTGGTACGAAATGGTTTTCCACACTGGACTTGAAAAGCGGCTACTGGCAAGTGGAGGTAAAGGAGAAAACAGCCTTCAGCGTCGGAGATGGTCTTTGGCAATTTACAGTAATGCCCTTTGGACTATGTAATGCACCAGCTACTTTCGAGAGACTCATGGATCAGGTATTGAAAGGACTACATTGGAAAACATGCTTGGTGTACCTGGACGACATCATCGTATTGGGCAAGAATTTCGATGAATATCTTAAGAACTTGGAGGAAGTTTTCCAAAGAATAGATGGCGCTGGTCTGAAGTTAAGTCCCAAAAAGTGTGCGCTGTTTAAAAAGGAAGTAAATTATTTGGGTCACAAGGTAACGACAGAGGGCATCTGCACTGCGAACGAAAAGATAGAGGCTGTAAAGGATTGGCCAAGACCACAGAACCTACATGAATTAAGAAGTTTCCTTGGGCTGTGCACATATTACCGCCGATTTGTACTAAATTTTTCCAGCGTAGCCCATAGCCTCCATGAGCTTACAAGAAAAAATAAAGCTTTTGAATGGAAGAAGGAGCAAGAAGTGGCTTTCCAAACATTGAAGGAGCGTTTGTGCACTGCCCCAATGTTAGCATACCCGATTCCAGGAGCAACATTTATTCTAGATACAGATGCGAGTGGATATGCTATAGGAGGCGTTTTATCACAACTGGTCGATGGACAGGAGAAGGTAGTTGCATATTACAGCCGTTCGATTGGAAAACCAGAGAGGAACTACTGCGTTACGCGGAGAGAGCTGTTGGCATTGGTAGAGTGCGTTAAACATTTTCACAAATACCTCTACGGCCAGCGATTCCGTGTCAGGACAGATCACGCAGCTTTAAAATGGCTACTGCAGTTCCGTAATCCGGAAGGACAATTGGCACGGTGGATCGAGCGACTACAAAGCTATGACTTTTCCATTGAGCATCGAAAAGGTAGTACCCATGGAAATGCCGAAGCAATGTCACGAAGACCATGGAGTTTGGAATGCAAGCACTGTTCAAAAGCCGAGGCTAAAGAAGACATTATAGATGTCCGGCTAATGACTATAACATGTACAGATGAATGGGATAAGGAACAGCTAAGAAAGTGCCAGCTAGAAGATGCAGATCTGTCACGTGTTATGCAAGGGCTCGAACGAAATGAAAGACCAAACATAGAAGAGATGTCAGCAGAGAGTCACATTGCGAAGTCATATTGGGCACAGTGGAACAGTTTAGAATTGATATCCGGTTGCCTTCATCGAGTATGGGAGAGTGAGGATGGTAAATACAAGAATAAACTGATAGTTGTTCCCAGAAAGGGGATTCCTGATGTGCTCAGAGAGCTGCATAATGGTCCAAGCGGAGGTCATCTTGGAATCACGAAGACGCTCGAGAAGATTAAACAGAGATTCTATTGGGTTGGTTGCCGTCAGTCGGTCACTGAGTGGATTGCGAACTGCGAGGTTTGCAGCAGAGCGAAAGGGCCCAGAACACGAAGTCGTGGCCAGATGAAGCAATATAACTCAGGTGCGCCATTTGAAAGGATCGCTATGGATGTCGCCGGTCCATTTCCTACTAGCAACGGCGGAAACAAATATGTACTGGTAGTTATGGATTATTTCAGCAAATGGCCAGAGGTATACCCAATCCCAAATCAAGAAGCGGAAACGGTAGCAGAAGTGTTTATAAACAATTGGGTTGCAAGGTATGGTGTACCAATGGAGTTACATTCTGACCAAGGCAGGAATTTCGAATCAGCTGTATTCCAGGAAATGTGTAAGTCATTGGGCATTCGAAAAACATGGACAACTGCATTGCATCCTCAATCCGATGGTATGGTAGAACGATTCAATAGAACATTGGAGGAGCACTTAAGGAAAGTAGTGGACAAGTACCATAAAGAATGGGATACCCGCATACCATTATTCTTGATGGCTTACCGATCAGCAGTGCATGAGACAACGGGCCAAACCCCTGCAAAAGTAATTTTTGGCAATGACCTTAGACTGCCAGCTGATTTGAAGTTTGGGATAGATGCCAATGCGGAGAGAAATGTCAGGAAATCCACTAGTGATTTGGAAGAAGAGCTAAGAGAAATACATGATCTGATAAGGCAACGAACAAAGATTATGAGTGACAAGATGAAAGCCAGATATGATAAAGCGATTAATTCAGAAGGTTTTCAGGAAGGAGATTTGGTGCTGTTATACAACCCACAACGTAAAAAAGGTTTGTCCCCGAAATTGCAGTGTAATTGGGAAGGCCCATACAAAGTTGTAAAACGGATCAAGGATGTAGTGTACCGCATACAAACCATCGGTAAACCACGAACCAAAATGAAGGTGGTCCATTTGGAAAGGCTAGCAACGTTTAGATCGAGAGATTTGTCTGATCGGGACGATCAGACTTAGGTGGAGGGCAGTGTCACGGATATTAGCATCACTAAATTATCCCATCACTAAGGCGATGCTAAGGCCATGCCAAGCAGTATTTACGTTAATAATCAAATCAAGTATACACATATATAAGGCAGCCCAGAGAGATGTCACACACAGATGCATTTACTTATATGCCTATGTGCGCGCGAGAGACTGTAAACTACAAACATTCACATCAATAATTCAATCTTTATGTATCTACATAAACGAATAAATAAGTGCGTCTACACATATGTACGTATACGAGCAGCGGAGCGGTAATGCACAAACACATGCATATATCTTATCTGAGTTGTCACAAGAGAGAGCAACAATTTGTGCACGTAGTTGTGGCTGGCGATTTTGTAGCCGAAACAACTAGTAAGTTCTGGAAATCGAAGAGCCTAGAAGTATGCAGCGTAAACTATAAAAGCGGGGCAAGCGAGTAAGAAGTAATTCAGTTTGAGTTGAGCTATCAATCAGTTTGATTAAGCACGCGATCTGGCGGCCAATAGTAGAGTTTCATTTGAGTTATCAATCAGTTTGGTTATTAAGCCAGCGAGTAGCAAAGTATAAGTGTTATTGTGAAGTACTTCAATAAAGGCCATTTTTCCATTATTCAATATTGGAGTATTTATTCAACAGTTTAGTGATTCGAACTTAGCAGAGGATTGCAAATAAGAGGATTTGCAGCAAAATCGTTACAATACATATACGCTTAAACTTTATATGGACTGCTAAGTATTAAACTTTATCTGCGCTTCTGAAATTGCTGCGTAGAAAATTAGTACTCCTAAATTTCAATACGCATTATACTCAGATGCAACTGAAATATGTGTCTGTGTTTCACCTCTACACTAGCTCTATGTATTGCACCTATAAATGGTGTGTGCCCACTATTCACCGCAACCGATTATACACAGACATACAACAGAGGTTTGTGGTCTCCGCTTTTCGGTACGCCATGTTCTGTAGCTAGTTATTTAATCACTGCCGCTAGATGGGTCTCCTAAACAGTATCTAAACGCGGATAGGGTTTTTTTTTTACCGGGAAACGTAGACATATATACGTGTAAAAAAACTCGGCTAATGTTGCTTTTCACGGCAATTGAACCCACGACCTTCGGTGTGGTAGGTGAGCACGTTACGACCACATCACATCGGATGCCATATAATTATATATATATATGTATGTATGTTTTGAAATCCGGATGTTCTTGTCTCTCAATCAGATCATCAAAAGAAATAGAGGAAATAACGAAGTAGAATGAAAAGGAATTTTTAAGATATTGCGATAAAAAATAAAAAAATTCCCATTTCTTATAGTAATAACATTAGGCTTTAAAATGACTACTTTTCAATCCGACTTTTACTTCGTTTGTTAACGGTTTTTAGTTTATGATTAATAATATTTGTAAAATTGATTTTATCAGAAGTGAGCGGTGCCACGCCCATTTTCAAACAATTTTTTCAGATTTTTATCAAGAGTCTTAATATCAGTCCACACATCGAATTTCAACATTCAAGGTGTACTATTTACTGAATAATCAGGTTTTTGTGTTTTCCAACATGTTATATGTATACATAAAATGTGGGCGTGGTTATCATCCGATTTCGTTCGTTCTAAAAGGAAATGGGAGATGCACGCGTTATATGGTTTCCTATACCAAATTTCAATAAGATATCTCAATAATTACTAAAGTTATCGTGATCACAGGCAGACGGACGGACATGGCTAAATCAATACCTTTTTTCATGAAAGTCTATATTTATCTCGATTCGTTTATGCCGTTTCGATCAACCGTTATGTTATCAAAGTTAATATACAAATTTAAGCAAAAATTTTCAACCTTGTAGATAAACGCAAATCGATTATTGTCCCCCATGCGCTAATATAGCTAAGGGTAAGAACAGAGTGGGCGCTGATGCCGAGCGGAGCCGAATCGAGCTTATTTTCATGCGAGAAGGAAATTTGTATATAACACAGTGAATGCGAGAATCAGCGCTAAAATACTGTTTATTCCATGTGTTTTGCTTTTATGTAATTTAGTCTTGTTGTTCATTTGTATTTATAAAATTGCTGTACACGGTAATGGATTCATCCGATGAAGAGTATTTTGCTTCTCCTAGTGTGATTAATGCAATTATTAACACAAAAGAATTTGGAAAACATCCAATTACACTAAAAAAAAATTTTCACTTATTATTTGATCGATATCCATTTTTTATTTTTAAACCATTGAAAAGCACGAATTCACGCTAAAAAGCAAACATCAACAATGCAAACAAGCACTGATGACCTGATACGAAACATTCATTCTCTCTCAATTCGATTCCAAGAATGGGTCTTGAAGTTCATTCGATTGTAAACAATGGTTCATTCGATTGTAAACAAAAGTTCATTCGTTTCCAAGAATGGGTCTTGAAGATCAGATGCCTATAGAGTTGCATAAAATACGCCAAAAAAAACTTCAAGAAATCCGTTCGGTTTCATTATTTTCAAATAAATCAGCAAGTGAGCTCATAAAAACTTACTAAAATGTATAAAAAAGGCAAAGTTTTGTAGAAATATTTTGTGGTAGGTAAGTGAAAAAATATGAAATAATATATTTCAATTGCGTTGCTTTGCTTTGTTGCTCTGGCACCGCCATAAGATAACAATGGACGGCTGGCCCCTTTTTTCACTTTGATGCGACCAAAAAGTTTAAGTACATACATACATATGTTATCCACATACAATAAAAAAGCACAATTTATCTCAGCTGTCAAAAATGGAATGTCGCAACGCTCCACAAAAACGTGGCCTTTATGCATCCATTTACATCAATGCGAAGACTAAGAAGCTGACTTTTTCACCAATCGAAAGTAGCTAGCAAAACCCGTTTCGTGAGCAGCCCTTCGATGAAAGGTGTTGTCACAGATAAATTTATCACGGGTGAAAAAGAGTTATTTTTTCTTCGGATTTGTAATCCTGACAAAAAATCGAGTTTTTTGATATCACATTTGACAATCTTGAGTAAGTTTTCGGTGAAAATCATAAATTAAACCTTTACCATGTAAAATACCCAAAGAGTTTCCTGAAATGCCTGAATTTGATTTTGAGTATGATGGCATCTATAGCCAATGTTATAAAAAATGCACATTTTCACGTGCTCTCAGAGAGCGAGAAGTTTCATATCAGGTCATCAGTGCAAACAAGCGCGCAAAACGCTTTGAAACTGTTTTCTCGCACTCATCGGCTTTGCGCTCTGCTCTTGTCGGCGTTAACTGTGTTAAGCATCAGTTACCCACGAACGTACGTAGAAAAAACGTGTCAGCTGACACGACCTAACTTGTGAGTGTGCAATGCAAAAATTTTTGAAGATAAAGATGTTGCATGCGCGAACTTCAGTGGAAAGCAGCGGAGCTTCACAAAATTTTAGTAGGTCACTTCCACCACACCAAAAATTTTAACAGTATTTTTAACATAATCTAAGCACACAAAATACACCGATTGTAGTTCTAAAGTGTAAAAATGTAAATTCTGAACACATTAGCTGAATAAAAAGTGTACAAATAATTGTTAAATAATAAATACAGACAGTGGTAGTCTAAAAAATTCTGCTGTGGTAAGTGGTGAATGTGACGTACTAGAATTTTGTGAAGCTTGCTTTACACTATTTTTCGTCCCTGTAATGTCTCTATGTTAATATTGCCTCTGGTGCAATGTAAACGAAAACTCACCGGCGTTCAACGTACGTAGCCCGGAACGTAGAAATCAAATCAATTTTGATTTTTTCCGTAAGAACGTGTCAGATGATCGCACTCTCACATGACAGAGTTGCCTATTAAATATTTTGTGTGCTATGTTTGGACCGTTTGCAGTTAATATACAAAACGGCCTAATGATTGTTTCAAATTTTGTTGAAAAATATCGAAATTATTATATGAAATTGCAGGTTACAAATAAATGAACTAGAAATTCTTATTCAGTATTTGTTTCTGCCATTTACACCATGGAAAATTGTAATTCCAAAAGTTGATGTTTGCATAAGCAATGCATGCAAACTGGTCAATGGCAACAGTGCTTTGATGTAAACAATATACACACAAATATGTTATGTACATATACACAGACGAATACATTGATTCCTACGGACTAGAGGGTTCGCTCAAACGTGTTTCGTACGACAAACATCCGTACGTACGACACACGTCGGTGCATAACTGACGCTTTATGCACAAGCTTATTTGTATTGACTTGTATGTAATCAGTTTTATCGCACTGACAATCTTTATCACGCTGCCAATCTCAGCTCGGTTTTCAGCGCACACTCTGTTCTTATCCTAAGACGAATGTCGTTAAAAAAGTTAGTATATTCGCTGCGGCCACCGCGATATGGTGTTGGCGTGCTCCGTTCAACACACCGAAAGTCCTGGGTTCAAGTCCCGGGCAAAGCCACATCAAAAATTTGGAAACAAGTTTTCCGATTAGAAAAAAAAAGTTTCCTAAGAGGGGTCCCTCTTCACAGTGGAAGCTTGGCCTAATATCTCCTCGGACCTTAATTGCTCCAAGTACTTTTGAAACCATTTCAAACTAGCTACTACTACTACTACTACTACTACTACTACTACTGCTATAAACTAGCATGTGTTAAGCCTCTAGGAAACTACTATAGCTATATTCTTATTACGGTCGATTCATTCTTCTACTAAATACTATTAACGAGTTATTTCTATGTTCAGCTGCCATCTTCCCTCTAATTGTGCTGCTTTTTGCTGGTGGTTGGTCGGATCGGTACAACAAGCGAAAGCCATGTATGATAATGCCCATTATAGGCGAGTTTCTATCGTTTACATGTAAGTGTACTTTGGTATCTTTTTATGAGTATGTAACTACATTTAATTTCAAAATTAAACATTTTAAAATACTTGTTATTTGTTCTCACACATTCTTCACTTCTAAAACAAAAGAATTTCTCTCAAAAGAAACAAACTTGTTTGAATTTAGTTTTTTCTTTCCGTTAATTTGTAATCTTACTTTTCCCATAAAGTGGAATTGAAATTTTGAGTTTCATGCTTTAAAGTCTTCAAGTTGAAGTTCGGCCGTATCATATATCAAAAATGTTTACTCCTCAAGGTCTACTTATATCGGCTATATTTTTCGACTCCCTTCCAATGGAATTTGGTGCTTACTGTGAGGCGATCGTGCCGGCATTATTCGGTGGACTAACATTTTGCTTAATGGCTGTTTACAGTTATATAACAATAGCAACACCAGAGGAGGATCGCATATTTAGGTAACTTTCGATTTTCGCATGACTCATTTATCTCATATAACATTTCTTGGGTGCTGCCGATAGATTTATACAACGAGCTTTATAAGCCATTGATATTCCAATGCTTACTTATTATAATGATCAAGAAAGATTTATTTATTTGAATAAATATTCTTTTATAACATTTCAGATTTGGTATATTTGCAATGTTCATCACAGCAGTACCTTTCATTGGTCAACCCATAAGCGGTATTCTATTCCAACAATTAGGTTATGTCTGTGAGTTTGAAACAAATTGTTGTTTTTTTTCCTTTTTAACAATACTACATATATATTTCAGTATCGTTCGGTATGGCCGCTTCGTTCCAAATAATTGCCATACTATATATCATTTTCTTCATTGAAGAAGTAAAACCTGCACCAAAATCGGATGCAAAAGTTGTAGCGGATGCTCCACCACCTTTACCCACACATGGCCCACCATCGCTAAGCGCTGGCTCTGAAAATTTAGCTTACGAACAAACGAGTATTGATGAAGTGGATAGAGCGAAAAATGTTAGTTTTGAATTGAGCTCACAACTAAATGCTACGAATAAGGCAGCACAGCATTCTCCAAACATTGAGCCCGCTAGGCGTTCATTTTTTCGTGAGTTTTTCGATCCTACGTTGGTGGTAGATTGCCTGAAATTTCCACTGATAAAACGCCCCAACCACGGAAGGATGTTACTAATTTTGCTAATCATTGCTTACTTCTTAACGTTGGGACCAGCGACAGGTATGACCGAAATACGTTCCCCTTCTTTTCTTAAAAGCTTTATTTAACTATTTTATTTTGAATATTGTAGGAGAGAATGACTATTGGTATCGTTATACGCTGATCAAACTCAATTGGAACGGAAATGATTTTAGTTTTTTCTTCACATTTTCTTCAGCTGCTGCATTAATTGGTAACTAAATTTGTACTAATTTTAAACTCAGTTCTAGATTAGAGTAAGAAACGAAGAACCTACCGCTTTCTAATACTACAAGATGGAGGATGGATTGAAGGCGAAAATACTTTATGCGTTGACCGAGATAATTTAAGTCTCACTGCGAGACTCCCCGAGTGTAGATCTCCCTTCTTCTTGAAGGGCTAGCCAGTAGAACCTCCCTCGTATCTGGCACAGCATTTAGCACTACATCGAGTATGGGTGCGCATTACGTGCCTCACATAGTTGCTGACTTTATAAGATCTGTCGCTTCGGCAGGTCATGTTATTGATGACACTGCACGGGAATAGGTCACCTCTCCCTCCTACCCTTCTTCGATGTTGGGCGAAGTGCTCTAATTCGAAAAAGGTTTGAAAATCCGCAGTACAGAAAATTCGGGATTTCGATCTTACTTCTTCTGTGGAGATATTTGGGTAAGTAATCAGAAACTCGATCAGGCAAAAGTCGGATTAAAGGGGTTGATAAGCGCAACAGAAAGCTTTATAGCTCAAAGCTTTCGCAACCCCATTGTCAACTTCACCTACGCGAGGGGAATCCTATTACAAATATGAGTGTATTTTACACATATTTAGCAGGCGAGGCTCTGGCGACCCCAAGTTTCTAATGAAACTAGGGGTGGGAGGGCGTTATAGGCATATAAGGTTTATTAATCGTTCCCGAGATGGTCAGGCTAGTGCCTTGATGGTGCTTTGTTGTTGGAACGTACCGGATCTATATGCGGCAAAGGACCATCAACATCGATAACACTCCCAAAAGCCTTTGGGGAGTGTATTTATCGTTAATACAATTACAACAACATCAGGCAAAAGTCCACCTCTCCATTTGGTGGTTCAGTTCAGGAATAACTTCCCTGGCTCACTTTCCATTGTTGTTGCCAGCGTCGAATCGGTTTTTCTCGCGCCTTTATGGCAACAGAAGCTCTACTCACTTTCGATCCGCTGTCGTATATTGCTTTTTTTCTTCCGCGGGAAAGTTAACCCGTTATGACTCCCGATTAAGGTAGGAGCGGTATGTGTTTTATTGTTACGAATATTAGAAACACTAAGGGGTACTGCCATCTCTAAGCCGATGCTAAGCAAAGCCTTGTATGCACATCCATAAATCAATAATTATGTATCACATAAACGAATCAATCATGTCTACACATATGTACATACACGCAGCTGAGAAGCAGCGCACAACCACATGCATATATCTAAGATACTCCCGAAAGTATGCAATGAGAGAAGCTTTAAAATCGTGCAATTGTAGTTACAGCTGAGAAATTTGATAGCTCATGGCCAACTAGTAGATTCTGGAAATGGAAGCGCCTAGAAGATGCAAACGATGAAATCAGAGAGTATAAAAGGCAACAACAGTACAGGCACAATAATTCAGTTTTGATTAAGACGCTATCTGGCGAGCAAAAACAGTATTATTTATTGTGATGAACTTTAATGAAGGCCATTTTTCCATTATTCAATATTGGAGTTATTTATTCAACAGTTTAGTGATTCGAACTTAGCAGAAGATTTCAAATAAGGAGAATTGCAAGTAAATTCGTAACACTATGTTTCATTTCATCCGGCCAGATTTCTGCACCGTAAACAAGTATAGAAACAGAGGCTGGTGCAAGCAGCTTCCTTGTACATGACTTTGGAACGCCTGTGTTCGCCAATAATCTACTCAGATTAGGTATTGTGTGCGCAGCCATTACGCAGCTTACTGTCTAGCCTCATCTCCAGATAATTCGTTGGAATGCGTCTTTCTAATTGATGGTCCCCAACCGTCATATTCCTATTAGAGGGAATCCGCCTCTTCCTGAGGATGACGATCTGCGTTTTTGCTGTTGCTAGCCGGTGCCTGTGATCAGCCATCCAAATATTTAACGTGCGCAAGGTTTGGTTTAGTTTTGAGTTGTGCCAGTTCGCACCTTCGTGCTGTTATCACAGCTGCCACGTCTCTGCAAAAAGGAGAGGAAGGTGCTTTCTGGCAATCGACAGGACTGTCGCAAGAAATCGGTACCGAGCTCTGCCCGCTACGCTTCTTATCTTAACCTTTCATTGACCGTGAGTGGTTTCACACATTAGGTACTGTCCCTGAGGAAGTCCCTTAAGATTTAAGCATGTCGTTCCACCTGGTTGATTTAAAAGCGTTTTTAACGTCCAGCGTGACCAGCAAGGCTATCGGTATTGCTCTGTGGTACGCTATCTGGGATGCTATGGCATCCATAGAGAAGTGCCTTCTCTGGAAACCATGCTGTCGACGAGACAGTTCTCCAACATCCCCGAATGTTCCCGTGAGGCGTTGCTTCGAAGGCCTTCGATCAAATTGCATGCAGTGTCAAGAACGCACAGTGGGTGGTAAGACGATGGAGCGTTGGGGCCTTTTTTTACGGGAGGGGGGTCTGTTTAGATCCGTACCACACTGGTGCTGCGTATAGTATTGTAACGAATTTGCTGCAAATCCTCTTATTTGCAATCCTCTGCTAAGTTCGAATCACTAAACTGTTGAATAAATAACTCCAATTTGTAATAATGCAAAATGGCCTTTATTAAGGTACTTCACAATACACTCAAACTGTGCAACGAATAGCTTGCTTAATAACCACACTGATTGATAGCTCAATGAAACTCTACTATTCAAAATAATACTGCTATTGCTCGCTAGATATCGTCTTAATCGCAACTGCTTGACAACTCAAATCAAACTGAATTACTTCTTACTCGCTTGCCCCGCTTTTATAGTTTACGCTGCATACTTCTAGGCTCTTCGATTTCCAGAACTTACTAGTTGTTTCGGATACAAAATCGCCAGCCACAACTACGTGCACAAATTATTGCTCTCTCTTGTGACAACTCAGATAAGATATATGCATGTGTTTGTGCATTGCCGCTCCGCTGCTCGTATACGTACATATGTGTAGACGCAATTATTTATTCGTTTATGTAGATACATAAAGATTGAATTATTTATGTGAATGTTTGTAGTTTACAGTCTCTCGCGCGCACATAGGCATATAAGTAAATGCATCTGTGTGACATCTCTCTGGGCTGCCTTATATATGTGTATACTTGATTTAATTATTAACGTAAATACTGCTTGGCATGGCCTTAGCATCGCCTTAGTGATGGGATAATTTAGTGATGCTAATATCCGTGACACTGCCCTCCACCTAAGTCTGATCGTCCCGATCAGACAAATCTCTCGATCTAAACTTTGCTAGCCTTTCCAAATGGACCACCTTCATTTTGGTTCGTGGTTTACCGATGGTTTGTATGCGGTACACTACATCGTTGATCCGTTTTACAACTTTGTATGGGCCTTCCCAATTACACTGCAATTTCGGGGACAAACCTTTTTTACGTTGTGGGTTGTATAACAGCACCAAATCTCCTTCCTGAAAACCTTCTGAATTAATTGCTTTATCATATCTGGCTTTCATCTTGTCGCTCATAATCTTTGTTAGTTGCCTTATCAGATCATGTATTTCTCTTAGCTCTTCTTCCAAATCACTAGTGGATTTCCTGACATTTCTCTCCGAATTGGCATCTATCCCAAACTTCAAATCAGCTGGCAGTCTAAGGTCATTGCCAAAAATTACTTTTGCAGGGGTTTGGCCCGTTGTCTCATGCACTGCTGATCGGTAAGCCATCAAGAATAATGGTATGCGGGTATCCCATTCTTTATGGTACTTGTCCACTACTTTCCTTAAGTGCTCCTCCAATGTTCTATTGAATCGTTCTACCATACCACCGGATTGAGGATGCAATGCAGTTGTCCGTGTTTTTCGAATGCCCAATGACTTACACATTTCCTGGAACACAGCTGATTCGAAATTCCTGCCTTGGTCAGAATGTAACTCCATTGGTACACCATACCTTGCAACCCAATTGTTTATAAACACTTCTGCTACCGTTTCCGCTTCTTGATTTGGGATTGGGTATACCTCTGGCCATTTGCTGAAATAATCCATAACTACCAGTACATATTTGTTTCCGCCGTTGCTAGTAGGAAATGGACCGGCGACATCCATAGCGATCCTTTCAAATGGCGCACCTGAGTTATATTGCTTCATCTGGCCACGACTTCGTGTTCTGGGCCCTTTCGCTCTGCTGCAAACCTCGCAGTTCGCAATCCACTCAGTGACCGACTGACGGCAACCAACCCAATAGAATCTCTGTTTAATCTTCTCGAGCGTCTTCGTGATTCCAAGATGACCTCCGCTTGGACCATTATGCAGCTCTCTGAGCACATCAGGAATCCCCTTTCTGGGAACAACTATCAGTTTATTCTTGTATTTACCATCCTCACTCTCCCATACTCGATGAAGGCAACCGGATATCAATTCTAAACTGTTCCACTGTGCCCAATATGACTTCGCAATGGGACTTTCTGCTGACATCTCTTCTCTGTTTGGTCTTTCATTTCGTTCGAGCCTTTGCATAACACGTGACAGATCTGCATCTTCTAGCTGGCACTTTCTTAGCTGTTCCTTGTCCCATTCATCTGTACATGTTATAGTCATTAGCCGGACAGCTATAATGTCTTCTTTAGTTTCGGCTTTTGAACAGTGCTTGCATTCCAAACTACATGGTCTTCGTGACATTGCATCGGCATTTCCATGGGTACTACCTTTTCGATGCTCAATGGAAAAGTCATAGCTTTGTAGTCGCACGATCCACCGTGCCAATTGTCCTTCCGGATTACGGAACTGCAGTAGCCATTTTGAAGCTGCGTGATCTGTCCTGACACGGAATCGCTGGCCGTAGAGGTATTTGTGAAAAGGTTTAACGCACTCTACCAATGCCAACAGCTCTCTCCGCGTAACGCAGTAGTTCCTCTCTCGTTTTCCAATCGAACGGCTGTAATATGCAACTACCTTCTCCTGTCCATCGACCAGTTGTGATAAAACGCCTCCTATAGCATATCCACTCGCATCTGTATCTAGAATAATTGTTGCTCCTGGAATCGGATATGCTAACATTGGAGCAGTGCACAAACGCTCCTTCAATGTTTGGAAAGCCACTTCTGGCTCCTTCTTCCATTCAAAAGCTTTATTTTTTCTTGTAAGCTCATGGAGGCTATGGGCTACGCTGGAAAAATGTTGTACAAATCGGCGGTAATATGTGCACAGCCCAAGGAAACTTCTTAATTCATGTAGGTTCTGTGGTCTTGGCCAATCCTTTACAGCCTCTATCTTTTCGTTCGCAGTGCAGATGCCCTCTGTCGTTACCTTGTGACCCAAATAATTTACTTCCTTTTTAAACAGCGCACACTTTTTGGGACTTAACTTCAGACCAGCGCCAGCTATTCTTTGGAAACTTCCTCCAAGTTCTTAAGATGTTCATCGAAATTCTTGCCCAATACGATGATGTCGTCCAGGTACACCAAGCATGTTTTCCAATGTAGTCCTTTCAATACCTGATCCATGAGTCTCTCGAAAGTAACTGGTGCATTACATAGTCCAAAGGGCATTACTGTAAATCGCCAAAGACCATCTCCGACGCTGAAGGCTGTTTTCTCTTTGTCTTCCTCCTTTACCTCCACTTGCCAGTAGCCGCTTTTCAAGTGCAGTGTGGAAAACCATTTCGTACCAGAGAGTGAGTCCAGAGTGTCGTCAATTCTTGGCAATGGGTAGCTATCCTTTTTCGTAATGTCATTCAACTTCCGGTAGTCCACGCAAAACCTCATTTTTCCATCCTTCTTCTTTACAAGTACTACCTGTGAGCTCCAGGGACTAGCTGATGGTTCGATGACGCCGCTGTCGCTCATTTCTTGTATAATTTGACTCACAACTTGCCGCTTCGCCAGTGGAACACTACATGGAGCTTGACGGATCGGCCTCGCATCTCCAGTGTCAATTTGATGTTTCACAACGTTGGTGCGACCTGGTTTAGAACCATCCTGGTCAAATATGTTCGCGTACTTTAGGAGCAGTTGTTTTGCCTTACTCTGATATGCTTCCTCTAGCCCCTGCGTCCATGCCGTGATGTCATTCGAAAGATTAGTATTACTAGCTGAAACGTGTTCCTGGAGCTGTTCACAGTTAATAACTACTTCAGCCTCTTGGAATCTTCCAAAAATAGCTCCTTTAGTCAGTTTGAGTGGTGAATTGAACTCATTGAGTACTCTTACCGGAACACGTCCATATTGTTTTGTCATAGCCAGGGTTTTTCCTACAAGTATGTTCAGTGCTGATTTGTTTGCTGCTTCGACAACCCACAATTTGTTTGTCCCACAATCTCCATCAACCTTTGCCCAGATGACTGCTTCGGATTTTGGTGGTATTCGCTGACTCTCTTCCACCAGCACTCGTTTACTGCTGTAGCCTCTCTCGTAGCCGAAATTAAGTGGTACATCCATGTTCTTATATCGCATCGTCTTGCTTTGCATGTCGATCTTGATGCCCTGGTCGATTAAGAAGTCCACTCCAATTATGATTTCATCAACAATATCTGCCACTATAAAATTGTGTACTACCGTGACGTTCCCAATTGTGACTTCACATGATACTTCTCCTAGAACCGTGCTGTCTTCTCCAGTGGCTGTACGCAATCTTGCTCCATGCAATGGTGTTATCTTCTTGTTGACTAAATCCGCTCGAATGATGGAATGAGATGCACCCGTATCTACAGTCAGTAAACGTTCCTTTCCATCCACATGTCCTCCGACAGTAAGATTGTTTGACCTTCTTCCAATTTGTGAGATAGAGATTATGGGGCATTCAATTGAGGGAGCCAGCTGTCGCCCCTTGCGGCTGACTCGCTTTAGTTTAACGATTGAGTGGACTTGGAGATTTGCTCATCTCCTTCAGCTCTGCGTTTACGGCCATTGGAGCTATTGGGACCGGTGCTGCAATGTCGTGCAATATGACCTGGGTTGCCGCACTTGAAACATTTAATAACTCCGGCATTTTTCTGTTGTGATCCCTTCAGTGCTTCCAAAATTGTGTCTACCCATTCTGGCCTTTCTACTTCTACACGATGAGCCTTATATGCTGGTTTACTTAATAGGGAGGCAGTTTCCTGGGTCAATGCATGTGATACCGTTTTAGCAAATGTTTGCTTTGGGTTTGCGTATGTGGCTCGCTTCGTTTCGACGTCCCGTATGCCATTTATAAAGCTCTGAATCTTCACTCTTTCCGTGTATTCCACGGGTGCATCCGCATTTGCAAGATGAGCCAATCTTTCAATGTCCGAAGCAAACTCCTGCAAAGTCTCGTTAGCTTTTTGGTAGCGGCTTTGCAATTCTATTTGAAATATCTGTTTCCTGTGTTCGCTTCCGTATCGCCGTTTTACAGCAGCCATCAATGCGTCATAACTGTTCCGTTCGTACTCTGGAATAGTCTGTAAGATTTCGCCAGCTGGTCCTTTCAATGCTACGAAGAGTGCGGCAACTTTATCTTCCACATTCCAGTTGTTCACTGCTGCGGTCTTCTCAAACTGTAGCTTAAAGACCTGGAAAGGAACAGAACCGTCAAAGGATGGTGTTTTTACCTTTGGATTACTCGCTGAAACTGCTGGACGTTTTAATTGTAACTGCTGAATCCGATCTTTCAAAGCATCCATCTCAGCTTCCATTTTATCTTGTCGTTCACTAAAACCCTCCAACTGCGATGATATGCGATCCTCTTGCGCTTTCAACTGCTGAGCCAACTGAGATATCATATATGTCTTCTGTTCTTCCAGTTGCGATGCCATATATGTCTTCCGTTCTTCCAGTTGAGATGACATTTGCGACGACATTTCTGAAATACGCGTTTCTTGTGCTTCGATCTTTGATGTTATTTCTGACGACATTTCTGCAATATGCGTCTTCTGTGATTCTAGTTGTGATGCCATTTGTGACGACATTGATGCTACTGTCGATGTTTGTGCAGATATTGCAGCCAATATCATGTTCAAGTCTGTGCTCGTAACTGTCTGCGATGTTTCGTTTTCCTCTTCAATTTTTGTTGTCTCCTCGCCATCAAGATGAAAGACATACTCTTCCACATCAATTCCTTCTGCTTCCATTGCCTCTCGTAGCCGTGCCTGAAGTTCGAGTTTAACGCCGCTTGTATTCAATCCACGGCTCTCCAACTCCTTCTTCAGTTGCTGGATCTTCAATTCACTGAACTTTGCCATGTCCTTGTTGTCTTCTGGAATTTATTCAACAATTCCTCTTCTGACATCAATTGTAACGAATTTGCTGCAAATCCTCTTATTTGCAATCCTCTGCTAAGTTCGAATCACTAAACTGTTGAATAAATAACTCCAATTTGTAATAATGCAAAATGGCCTTTATTAAGGTACTTCACAATACACTCAAACTGTGCAACGAATAGCTTGCTTAATAACCACACTGATTGATAGCTCAATGAAATTCTACTATTCAAAATAATACTGCTATTGCTCGCTAGATATCGTCTTAATCGCAACTGCTTGACAACTCAAATCAAACTGAATTACTTCTTACTCGCTTGCCCCGCTTTTATAGTTTACGCTGCATACTTCTAGGCTCTTCGATTTCCAGAACTTACTAGTTGTTTCGGCTACAAAATCGCCAGCCACAACTACGTGCACAAATTATTGCTCTCTCTTGTGACAACTCAGATAAGATATATGCATGTGTTTGTGCATTGCCGCTCCGCTGCTCGTATACGTACATATGTGTAGACGCAATTATTTATTCGTTTATGTAGATACATAAAGATTGAATTATTGATGTGAATGTTTGTAGTTTACAGTCTCTCGCGCGCACATAGGCATATAAGTAAATGCATCTGTGTGTGACATCTCTCTGGGCTGCCTTATATATGTGTATACTTGATTTAATTATTAACGTAAATACTGCTTGGCATGGCCTTAGCATCGCCTTAGTGATGGGATAATTTAGTGATGCTAATATCCGTGACAGTATTATCGAACTGTTACTGTGGAAAATAGCTGACGAGTAGCTTCGTTCGGACAGGAGCGTTGGGGCCTGCTTTTCTATTTATGAGAGCCAGCCATTCTGTCTTCTATCTGATAGGAAAATTTATTTATATTTGTTGTCCAACATAAGTTCTGCGGAGTTATTTGCAAACAGCCTAATTGCCTCCGTGGGTCACCCGTCGGGCCATGGGGCTTTTCTAGGCTTCATAATGCGCAGGGTTAATTTAATCTCTGCTTCCTGGAGAGCCTTCTACCAATATTTCTATGTTTGACAGAACTGTGTGAACAGCATCCACACTATAATTTTCTGTTTTCTCGTTTTCGTCGTCTTTTTAACTTCGAAAAAAAATTATAATTGACTAAAAATTAATTGTTGAGTTTCAAAGAACTAAACTTCCGTA
The DNA here is from genome assembly GCF_040869045.1 of Eurosta solidaginis. Lineage (NCBI taxonomy): Eukaryota > Metazoa > Arthropoda > Insecta > Diptera > Tephritidae > Eurosta > Eurosta solidaginis. The sequence continues at coordinate 302,278,631 of NC_090319.1, read as the reverse complement.
GAGTTACGAGCTGCAGATATCTCCATAGCCACAATGGTGAACATTTAATAAATGTAAACCCCATAACCCGGTCCAGAGTCAGGCTTAGTTTCAGTAGTGATGACTCTGGAATATGTTAACCCTAGCTAAAACCGTTTATCGCCAATACTTAAACTTTTTTCGTTAATGTTATAATTATTATTATTTTTTAATGTATGTTTAGCTTAATGTCTTTTTATGAAATACTAATTAAAATAATCGTTTAAGGCACTTTCATTGGTACGGCAATATTAAGCAAATGGTTGAAATTTGCCGACTCATCTATTGGAATATTATCGGCATTAGCTATCGTGGTCTCCCGAATATTATTCGTAAGTTCATCTAGATTTTTTATTTCTGAATTTTTACATGTTATGTACCTAAGGCGGCCACCATGGTGTGATGGTAGCGTGCTCCGCCTACCACACCGTATGCTCTGGGTTCACACCCCGGGCAAAGCAACATCAAAGTTTTAGAAATAAAGTTTTTCAATTAGAAACAAAATTTTCTAAGCGGGTTCGGCCCTCGGCAGTGTTTGGCAAGCGCTCCGAGTGTATTTCTGCCAATGAAAAGCTCTCAGTGAAAACTGATCTCCCTTGCAGATGCCGTTCGGAGTCGGCATAAAACATGCAGGTCCCGTCCGGCCAATCTGTAGGGAAAATCGAGAGGAGCACCACGCAAATTGGAAGAGAAACTCGGCCTTAGACCTCTTCGGAGGTTATCGCGCCTTACATTTATTTATTTATTTTATTTTTATGTACCTATGTATGAACATCCTTTCATAATCTATTTTCAGGCCTTCGCCAAGGACACAAAATCATTTTACGCTGCTGGTGTTGTTGATATGTTTGTGAGTTTACGTGTAATCGCAATTAAAACTATTGGTTCAAGCATTGTCGATGGCGAAGAATTGAGTAAGTTCATAGGTTTCCTACTTTAAAGCCCCGTCACATAAGCAGTTTTTCATATAGATGAGTTTAGCTCAATCTTATACATTATGAGTAGATTGCACGTATTTTTATGGAGCACGGTAAATTGAGATACATTGGCGTCATCTGACAAGAAAAAGTAGCCAACTTGCAAATTTTGTTGCAAGCAAAGCATAAGAAGAATAATTCGACATTTGATTTGGCAAAGGGTTTTGGCACACTTTGCAAGTGAAATTTTTATTTTTCCCACTCCTTGGTAACTTTTCTACCATTTTTCGCAATTAAAATCTATAATATAACAAAGGAGTACGACACAAAATATGTTAGCAATTATTTCTGTTGTATATATACATAGGGAGAATGTTTATAAAAGTGCTTCGCAAAATTTTGTATATGAATGGGCAAAGCCAAATAATCTTCAATTGCCAAGTCTGAAGTTCCTTCATGTTTACAAATGCAATATCTTGGGTGATTGTGGCGATGTTACTGGGGAATGGTGCCCCCCATAAATTCAGAAAGCAAAAATTCAGAAACAAATTTTTTCAGAAAACATTAGTCAGAACCCTTTTTTCAGAAAGACAAAATTTAGAGGTCAAAACTCAGAAGTCAAATCTCAGAAGTCTAATTTCAGAAGTCAAATTTCATAAGTCAAATTTCATAAGTCAAATTGCAGAAGTGAAAATTCAGAAGTCAAATTTCAGAAGGCAAAATTCAGAAGTCAAAATTCAGAAAGTAAGCAAACGACAGAAAACACATTAAATTCTTCTCAAAATTTAAAAACGTTTATTTCTTTGGAAGGAATTATATATAAAGAAAAAGTAGTACAATCTATAATTTTGAATTGTATGCAATAGCAATCATGTAATTAATTAATTTTTTTTCGCGTTTATCTTTTTCAAATGAATTTACAATTTTTGTTGTTATGATTTGTAAGATCGCGGGTTCGAATCGAGCTCAAAGCCTAACAATAATTATTTTATCATTATTATTGTTACGATACATTTTTTCTCAATTAAAAAAATTTTAAATTAGAATAGATGAAAATAAAAAAAATTGAAAACTGCCAAAGCTCGTTGTATGGATCCATTTCGGGAACTGCTAAATTCCTTTATCGGCAACGTTTAGGCGCCTTTGCTATAACCATTCAGTTATCACAGCGGATGTTTGTTTGTCTTCATTATTTCTACTTCTATTTTGGTTCTTGCCAATTGATATTCACAGCACTGCGACATCTGTTGCAGAATGGATATGAAAATTGGAATTGTTTAATTGCAATGATGACATAATGCCATATTTTATTGACACTTTTTCCCCGTGCTCTGATGTATTAACAATTTTTGTTGTTTCAATTAAGAAAAAATGTATCATAACAATAATAATGATAAAATAATTAAGTGTTGGGGCTTGAGCTTGATTCAAGCCCGCGATCTTTTGAATTTACAGTATTAAAAAAACGAAGTCTTTATATTTTTTCTTGCGTTTCCGATATGACTCACCTACAGCTGAAAATTGCTGCAGTTTTCTTTCCATTATTGCCTGTTCGTTTTTTATTTTATTTATGCAATTAAATATGTTAGGGTGTGTCCCAAACGCACCTCTAATATCGTTGTGCCACCTTTGGATAGAATTATTTGTACGGACTTCACCCAATTTGGTGATATTATACATATTCCATAATTCGATTGAATATAACGCCTTCTTTCCACTTTGCTGTATTCCAGGCTGAAAAAAAATTCGGAAGTAAAATTTCAGAAGTTAAAATTCAGAAAGTAATCAGACAGCAAAAAAACATTAAATTATGCGCAAAATTTTATGTTTTTTTACTGTCTGATTACTTTCTGAATTTTGACTTCTGAAATTTTACTTCTGAAATTTGACTTCTGAATTTTGACTTCTGAAATTTGACTTCTGAAATTTCATTTCTGAATTTTTGTTTCTGAGTTTTGACTTCTGAATTTTAGCTTTCTGAAAAAAAGTTTCTGACTAATGTTTTCTGAAAAAATGTGTTTCTGTATTTTTGTTTTCTGAATTTATGGGGGAACCTACTGGAATGCATAAGCTTGTGTTACACGAATCTATATGAAATATTTCATTGTGCCGGTGCCTTTACTAAAAAAATAAATAAATTTATTCACAGGTAAAATGTACTCCATATTCGGCATAAGTGAACCGATTGGACAATTCATATTCCCGCCAATATTTAGTGTAATCTATCAGGACACCGTCGACTCATTCCCTGGCGCAATTTTTCTCTTTGGCGAAATATTTTATGTACCAAATGTGATTGTATTTGTGTAAGTTTAATTACAGCAGCGAATAGAAAAATGGCAGTGGCAATTTCTATAAACTTTATATATTTATTTTATAAATTAAAAAAAAAAAAATACTTCTTTGAATTTTGTAACTGAAAATGTGGAGATCCACACCGAAACGCAAAATTTATATATTTAAAAAAACCATTTTTAATGCAGATCCCTGCTACTTGCAGATTTCAATCGAATTTGTGAATGGCGTTTTTAAAAAAAGCAATCAAGTCTTCATTACGGTGAATTGAAACCATCTCTGGTTTCCACGGCGGTCGGTTCTATGTATCGGAGCGACTCGAAATACTTTTCCCGACCTAGAGCTGTCATTTCAGTGTAACCCCATTTAGTTTGTTGCGTCACATTTAAACTTTTTTTGCTTAGGAATTAAGCACATATGTAAGTACCAAAGTCTCTAATCCAGAGGTTGTATAATTTTTGCAACAATCTCATTTTCCTATTTATATGGAGATTCATATCAAAGCGACACATTTACACACTTTTTAATAGCTTATAATGGCTTAAAGGGCATATTAATTTAAAATACAATAAACCCCTCCATTTTTTTTTTTTTTAAGACAAACCTACGTCATATAAAAAAAACTTTCTTTTGGTATCAATGTTGACATAAACTTTCCCAATTTTCTCGACACTGCTTACGATATAAACAATTGTAACGAATTTACTGCAAATCTTCTTATTTGCAACCTTCTGCTAAGTTCAAATCACTAAACTGTTGAATAAATAACTCCAATATTTAATAATGCAAAATGGCCTTTATTAAAGTACTTCAGAAGAACACTGATACTTCACAAACAATAGCCTGCTTAAATGAAACTGATTCCCGCGCCTCTACTGTTGTCGCCTTTTATGCTGTCTGATTTCCTCGTTGCATACTTCTAGGCTTTTCCATTCCAGAACTTACTAGTTAGTTATCAGCTACAAAATCACCAGCCACAACTACGTTTATAGCTTCTCATATGCGCGTGAGTAATACTTGCACAAATTATTGCCCTCTCTTGTGAGCACCTCAGATAAAATATATGCATGTGTTTGTGCGTTGCTTCTCCGCTGGGTGTACGTACATATGTGTAGACATAATGATTGAATTATTGATGTGCATCAAGTCACTGCTTAGCATCGGCTTAGAGATGATAGTATCCCTTAGTTCTGCTAATATTCGTTGTATTAACTCTGGTGTGGACCTTCACAACTATGCAAACCCATGATAAAAACACAAGGTATAACCATTCTCTCTTCTGGTCGGCTCTGATTTTCGTTTTGAAGTTTTTGCGCAATTTAATATTTAAAAAACATTCTTCAAACAAAAGAAAATCCAAAAATAAACAAAGTTAAAAATTCAAATTAGTTTTTTTTTTTTTTTGAGAAAAAATATAAATACGTATGCAAGTCGAATTCAGTACCAGGTGTTGTTATCCCGACAGCTGATTGCTTCTTCTTGATTATTTTCCATACAACGCGTTGTACTACAACATGTCAGTTAATCGGAATCAATGAACATTTTCTTTTGGCTTGACATTCTTCTGCACGGCGGCTGAATTCGCTTTGCCACCACCTGGCATGGATTCGCCTTGTATGTATATGTACAATTGAAAAAATGAACTTCTTTCATTGAGGAAAAACGTTAATTATCTCATAAAATTTATGACATAAATGGTTATACCTCGTTGGTATTTTTATCAAATTTCGCAATTTTTTTTTCGAAGGGTGTTTAGATCTTCCTCTCAGCGCGTGGACATTTTGTTTTTTATATACGTATCATAATAAAAATTTTCTCGAACTAGTGAAGTCAAGTTTTTTTCTTTAAATATAGATTGAATTGACGAAATTAAAAAAAAAAAATTACCAATGCTATTTTTCTGTTCGTTCTGTACATATTTACAGAAGTCTTTGATCAGTGGATAAAGTAATCTGATTCAATCTTTACTGTTTTACAGGCTATGCTACATAATTTTACGCAGAAACAAAAACAAAACTAAAAAGGCATCTCAAGGAACTACCAATGGGAACGCTGCACCGGATTCTGAAATAACTAGTCTATAATTAATTTTTTTAAATTTATTACTGAGCAGATTATTTAAGTGATATGAAAAATAACAGTAACTTACCTATTTAATACCTATTTAATAAAGTTACATATTTTGTAGAAAATTTGCTTGGATTTTCTTAAACACGGTGTGAAATGTCTACAGTGGCTATGGCTTTTGTTTTATTTGATTTGACATTTAAGCTTCTGGCGCATTACATTTTTGACATAAACCCAAAGAATTACAAAAACAAAATACATGGTATGTTTGTTTGTATGTATATCGCCCTGCTGCCACCTTGTACGGTTTCACCATGGTCCATTGTATTTGCTAAAAATTGTATAAAACTACCTTTCCATCCGAATCCTATCAGGTACGTTGAGCAAGCAGTCCATAGGGCAGGCCTGGCCAGCTTGCTACTGTCAGGTTGAAGGTTCTTCACTGATGAAATTGTGTATTCCTTATCGTTAGCCGGAGCCTTTGTCTTGCACAGACATGAAGCAGAAGTGTGGAAAAAGGCAGAGTTTGTGTAGCTACACACTTATTTTCTGAATGATAGGCTAAAAAGAACAAGCTCGGTAAAAAAAATGTGGGCATCTGTAGTGAAAAAAGTCGGAAAATGCACGATAACATTACGTAAATGGGTTTTTTGTATAAATAGAAAGATCACATCCGAACAGGGCGGAAACTGTTATTCCTTTTATAATAATTATATATAATTCCTTGCAAAACTATTAATTTTGGACGTTTAATATATTTGGATCAAGATAAAAATAATTTTCGGATTTGTATTACCTGAGTCCGATAGAACTAGTTAAACTCGGACTTTTAAAAAAGAAGTCGGGCATGATAACAAAGAAACGGCTTATCCGGCGGTCCCCATTGCGCTGGAAATATTTCCAGGTGGAAAACGTATCAAATTACCTTGGTTTTACCAGTTGAGCGCCAGTTAACACAGCGAAGATGTGACTGGGCGCGCCTTGTTGGACGGCAGTTTAAATGGCTAAGCAATAATTAACTAAGTAAGTAATTTATTTTTATCAAATAAATAGCATATGTTGGATGTTAATATCCCAGCTTCGGTTAGAATATGGCGGCCGCCGTGGAGTGGTGGTAATGAGTTCCACCTACCACATCGAAAATCCGGCGTAAAACACGTACATAGGTCATGTGCCGCCATTTTGTACGAAGAACTAAAACGAGCATGACTGAAATTGGAAGAGAAGCTCGGCCTAAAGTCTTTTCGGGGGCTATCACGCCTCGCATATATTGTTAGAATATAAGTAGATTCCCACATTCTTTATTAGTATGCCAGTAATATGTCCTAAACAAGGAAAGTAATTAAAGCAATTTTCTTCAGTATGAAAAATGTACAAAATTGTTAAAAACCAGCTATACGCTTTTACATGAATGTTGAATACTTTTTAACACTCCCGGGCGGATGAATAACATTAAACGCATCTTCCCATTGATAGTAAATGTTTGTCTACATTTTTGGAACCAAGGCCATAGCAGCATAGCATGTTTTTACTACAGACCAGGGTTGCCACACCATGTTATCATTTAGAACCAAAATTCACCAAAAAAAGGACCAAAACTCAAAAAAATTGCCCAAAATTGTATATTCTTTAATTGGTTTACAAACAATTCGGCAATTCACAAATGTTAAAACGGTTTTCTACAAAAAATGTTGATGAAACGAATAGAAGACTTTGTGAGTTGCCTAAATATGTAAATATAAACATATATGGTATATAACATAAAGTGTATTTACAGTTATTACGCTTTTACATTTCTAGGATTAGTCTGCTTTGGTAAAGTACAATGTCACACACACGTTTTAACAAAAACCTTAAGGAGGAAACCATCCGTAAAATCAAACTAGTTCAGTTTTATTTACATAAAAATCTTATTTTTAAACTAGATTTCTCCAGAGCTCGGATGTATCAATTCTATCATAAAATCAGTCCTAAATGTAAAAAAAAAATATTTTCCAACAGCTGGGTGTTCCAATTTTTTTTGAATCATACGAAAATTTCATTCCTTACTCTTCCGCTTCACACTTAAGCTTCAATTTTCCCATCTAGGCCTAGATTAAGTAAGTGCGAGTTTGGAAAGGTACACTTTTTTTCCATATAATTTGTTTTAGGGAAAAAATTACTAGGTGCGAAAAATTAGTTAACAATGTTGTTGTTAAAGTTTGCGGGGTCCTGCTCTCCAACGGGAATAATTTGACACAAAGCGTTTATATCAGTTCTACGTTGAGCATATGTAAAGTTAACGCTTCCAAAAATATTTCTGGCTTACTTCTATTAAAAATGTTCCTTGGCTCAAGATACTTAGTATGTATTTTAAATTATGTACACTGACATTTTTTAAATATACAACATTTTGATATAATCATTGTACCTAAAATTACACAAAATGTACTTTATATTGATGGTATAATATCGGCAGACAAACTTTTTCTGATTATATACATATATTATATCATATATATAAACTTTTAATTCTGTTACTGATATTAAATTTGACATTTGCATAGCAAAAACGCCATTAACTTCCAGACACAAAAATTTTAAATATAGCCGTATCGCAGTGTGACACGTACGCAAGAAAACACTTTCCAGAGTTAGCCAACGAGTAAAATAAATACACAGCATCTTGCGTGGCTTAACACCACAATAGTCTCGAAATTCCTTAAACTCACTACTGTGCTTTGGGCTGTGTGAGAAAAATTTAAATATCGACATCGCATACGAAAAGGTACACGTTCAATATGTTTACATAGGATTTCTTTGTACAACTTTTTTATGGGTCAATTTTTATTTGGCACGTCGATATGTTGCTTCACAAAGTCTCAATATTTATCGGTAATTTTTATGGTAAGAAATCCATTGAGGGAAATTGAAAATTATGTAAAGGTAAATCAAGTTGTGGAAAATCTTGTGGATATTTTTACCTCAGTGAAAAAGAAACAAAAGTACCAAAATCTTGGTTACAGCCTAAAAAGGACCAAAATTGAAAAAAAGGAACCAACGGACCAAATGGGGTCGGAAAGGACCAAAGTGGCAACCGTGCTACAGGCATAAAGAGTTTTTTGAAGATCTTATTGTTGGTGCTCGTGGGTGTTCTATTCAATTCATTTGAGTGCATTTCCAATTTGTCTAGAAACGTGTTATGAGTCAGCTACTTCTTTTAGCTGGCAACTTGTTAAATTTCTTATCAATGAGTGTTAATTTCAATTAAGGAATTAGTTCAGTTTGCTCTTTCTTCCATAAACATACACACACACATAGATTTTTAAGTAATTCTAAGGATAGGCTTGCGCTAAAACAATTGAGGTATAATATACATTACATATTTAAGTTTTTATGAATGAAAATGATTGCTATCATTTGGATAATGAACATGTGGGTCTATGTTTGTATTAATGTGTTTTTTCGACGTCCCAATAAACAATATATAAAAGAATCTTAAAGGACTGAGAAAATGTTAATTTTTAAATTGATTTGCAGTATTGTTCATCAGTTGACGCTTAACTTTTTCAAAAACTCTTCTGCCTGAGTGACATAAGTTGAGAAACAAGTGAAAAAGCCGTTGCGGTCACATTCCGGCTATGTTTAAGAGTATTAAATTTCTCAACTTGAGGAGAATCAAAAATAACACGTTAAATATGTGCCTTTTATATTAAGAATAACGCTTATTTGTAATGCATTTGAGAACTAACGTTTGCGGCTTGATAATAAGTTTTTGCTTTAATCTCAATCTCAATTTGGTTCTGAATCAAAATGTTTATTGGGGTTATATGCAAATATTTCCAATCAGCTGTCAGCAAATAGCGAACAGCTGGTGTATAAAAATGGAATCATCTTTAGCAGGATTTACAGTTCAATCCGTGCATTGCTCAAGTGTAATAATCGCTCTCACTGCAAAATAAATAAAGTTTTGTAAGTTAAAATATATTATATATTTTTAAGGAAATGTCGTGAAATAATCGCACTATTTGGTTTAAAAGAAAGTTTATAATAATTTATGCTGGAAACAGGGAACTTGGGACGTTCTTATCAAAAGTTCTTAATTACAAGCAAAACCACACCATTAGATTTTTTTCTGTATCAAGCATACATGCAGAGGGATTTTCCCTGTAAAAGCAACCATGCTGAATCCATGCAGATTAAAGAGAATTTTAAAGATTGTCGTCAGAAAGCTGTTCTTAATGGAGATACAAAGCTTAAAATTAAAATAAACTAAAAACACATAGGATATTCGCAAGGTATCGCAACACGTCATAATGTCGTTAAATTATGACCTTAATATAATCTGTGATTTTATGACAGTACGTGTTCAGCATATTGTTACTCTTCTACTAAAATAAAATATTTAGAAACTGTCATATAAAAAATATTTTGACGGTGGCAAGCTTTTAATATTACGAAAATAAGACTTCCAGTGCGCTTTGTGAATATCCTTATTGTCGATTGACGCCTTTGCAGCAGAGTCAGGTTTCTTTGCGAAATGTTTGCACTGATAGATCTATCTATCTGAACGCCAAGAACTGCCAGACGTCTGATTCCACAAACGATTACCCAGTCTAGGATTTATCCGATTTCTGTTTTCCAACGCGGACTGCAATGTTTTTTTGTGGATTTGTGATTCCGTAAAAGCATATAAATATTTATCCTTAAAACTCGCTGTGCCCTTACTCAAGATTTCTAATTTTAAATCTCTTTTTTTGCTATTATCTGTAGATACGAGGGAGTTTATAAATATTTTAAACAAGGGTCATGGTTTTGAGTTTGGCTTTGTTGGCAATATCTCAGCACGATATATCACGGTCTGAAGCTGGTACCATTCCAACCACCTCTTATATGAAGGGCATCAAAAAAATCTTAATTTTTTTACAACAGTTTTGAGTACACTTTTTCCAAATATTGCTAAATATAGCTACCCTACAGGAAAAAAATTTAAGCTAACAATGAGTTAGCTATTAGTTGTTGTCAAATAATTTAAATAAACTATTGCGCTTTACTCTTTGGTTATTTTCTTTGGAAAGAGCTGACTATTTTTCTATGGCAGTGGCCGAAAAAAGTCACTGCTGGATATTCCGGCATAACATGATAACCAAAAAGCAGTGGCCTATTTCTTTAGTAACGTCACTAGTTTCATAGCTGAATTTTTATAGTTGACTAAAAGTTAATTTGGCTCCCGCCGTGGTGTGATGGTAGCGTGCTTCGCCTACCACACCGAATATCTTAGATGCACGCCCTGGGCAAAGCAAATCAAAGTTTTAGAAAGACGTTCTTTACTTAGAAGAAAATTTTTTTGAAGAGGGATCGCCCCTCGGCAGTGTTTGGCAATCACTCCGAGTGCATTTCTGCCATGAAAAGCTCTCAGAGAAAACTCATCTGCCTCGCAGATGCCGTTCGGAATCGGCATAAAACAAGTAGATCCCGTCCTGCCAATTTGTAGGAAAAATTAAAAGGAGCGCGATTCAAATTGGAAGAGAAGCTCGGCCTTAAATCTCTTCGCAGGTCGCGCCTTTCATTTATTCATTTATAAAAATGAATTTTTTTTAGATATTTAACAAAATAGTCAACTACTATCGAGCTTGTTTTTAGAAATTTCTGCTTTTCTGTAGATTGGGATGAGTAGAAAGAATCGATTTACTTCCAAAAATCGACTTGGGCGTGATCTTTCAGTGCGAGTTTAAAGTTCAGTTAAAACTGACTAGAGTTTAATCTTGCCACTCTAGTCGATGACATACAATTTTGTTGCTCAAATTAGTTTGAAAAAAAAAAAAATAATATTTAGAAATAAAGAAGAATAAATTTTTAAGTTAAAAAAAATGTTAGGTAGGAGAAAAGACGTATATTAAAATAATTTATTCAACTGGCTTAAAACATATTTCAGTAATGTAAACCAGACCTGTTAAATTTGAATTAGCATTAGTAATCAATTAATTAGATGCCTATTCTAATAGCCAAAGATTTTTTAAATTTTTTTTTTCCGAAAAAAAGCTATTACTAATTGATTACCATTAGAAAAAACTAAAAAAAAATTTAAAATAATAATAATTATTTTTGTTTTTTTTTTCAATAATCGTAAAAAATCATAATTTTTTTTCTGATTATTTTTTTAGTCAATTCGAAAGTAATCATTAAAAATAGAAAATAATGGCAAGTAATCATTTAATGTCTTTTAAGAAAATAATCATTTGAACCGGTAATCATTACCATTAGTAATCATTATTTAACAGATCTTATGGAAACACAAAACAATATAGCAAACCAAATTTAGAAATGAATACAAAAACATATTTCGAAAACAGTGTGTTCACGTCAATCAGCCTGGTTCACAAATTGTTGGTGTCTAAACCAAAGAGGATATATATAATAAGAGCCGTCACTCGTTATTTTTTTGGCATTTACTCGATGTAAACTGTGAGGTAGTCGCTACTTTTTTTTTGGGCGAGATGTTTATAAATGTCTTCTATACATTTTCATGGGGTATTTGTGTTTATTTTTCCGACTGTATTTAATTAATTATTTAATTCTCTTTCCAAAAAACATGTTTGCATAACGTGACAACACCGCATCGATAAATGGGAAGCAATTCAAAAATGTTCCTCATAAAACAAAAGTAGCGACTACCTCACAGTTTACATCGAGTAAATGCCAAAAAAATAACGAGTGACGGCTCTTATTGTATTTATCTTCTTTGTCTAAACTGTGTTGAAAATATAACAAGGTTAAATAAGCTGATGGTTTTCTATAAAAGTAGACATGAATGTTATCATATATTTCTTTCTTTGAACCGATTTTTATTTTATGATCTCTATCTAACTTAATCTGGGATTAATTATTAATTAATTATTAAAATCTAATGTGTTATTTGATAAACTTATCTGAATGTCATGCATTCTTTTGTTTTATAGCCTACAAAATCATGTTCAAATTCGTACTTTGCTTGTTCGTGCTTTGCTTCGTGGCTTCAGCTTTCAGCCAGACATTTCAGTACTCACATGGATGGACAAATGGCAAGCGGACTCCAAATGCTTATATAAACTACGAAATTCCAGAAGTATACGGCAATTCACAATATTATGATCGCCAGTTGGAAAGGTGTGTAAATATGAGTGGATATTCTAACTTTTATTTACTGTATGAGTACATTTTTCTTTGTGTTTTCTTTTAATACCCCAGGTGCTCATTGCAACTGCAAAATTTACTCGGTAGTGAACGGCTAACTCGTCCCGATGCTTCAGCGATATCCCCTCAAACCAATGGCAACAACAAATAATCTGAAGACTGTCATCTATCAAGTGGAATTTATGAAGATAGAGACGATTATGGACGCCAATAAATTATAAATAAATAAGTAAAATAAAATTAAAAATTATCTATATATTAATAAATGTTATTACATATACTAACTATGTAGTATGTATATAAATAGAGCTGACTTATTAAATTTCTGTACATAGATAATTGACATTTAAAACTTGGGAAAATTTTAATTGAAATTATGCGCTTAAATAAATGTTGAAACGTAACTATATTCAATATTTTTTTATAAACTTACATCGTCCTGCTTAAGCATCCTTAGTTCCTACTCTGAGCTGTATATCAACAAAATTTCAAATGCTTCGAGTTATCTCAGCCAATTTAAGTGACCGCGAAACCAGAAAGATTGCCACTGGAAGTGAGGTGTTCACATCTGTACTCTACTGTATTGGAATTGAAATTTTTCATGTTCCCATTTATGCCCCATCAAAGAGAATGCTAAACGCCTCTGCCTAAAATATACCATACAAACTCCAGTCCCTTTAGTTTCTGTCTTAAAGCATTCGTTGTTGCAAGTTTAAAATAATTGCACCATGCAAAGTTGTTGGATGTTGCTATTGTTTCCTTCAAAGATGACCGAGTGCGCCGATTTCTCATTGTGAATTAACGACAAGGTTGCATTTTCTTTCAAAATGCTAAATAACACTTTGTAAGTCAAGCCCGATTATTTGTCCTGGAAAACGGAGGTATACTCTGGCATAATCGGCAAGTGTAGTAAAAGAGGTGTGCATCGGCTGACTGCCAAGATGTGCAGCTGAAAGCGAGTTTCCATATTTTCACTGCAAAAATGCTATTGGTTTAGGATGAATTCGGGATGAGTCGCAAAGAAGTATGCGACCAATGCCAGTTTTAATCTCTTTGTATGAAAATGCTAGGATGGCTAGCGAAACGTCGGGCTGTAACAGTGAATAAATTTGTTTTATTTGCACTGACAACGCAATAGGTCAATTAGCCTTGCATAATATTATAAATCTTCAAAAAAATTGACCGGAAAAACCTAAGATGTTCCATTTTGTTTGAGCAAGTCCTAGGAAGAGACTAATTATACCCATTTATACATTAAAGGGATCGACAGGAACAATCCCCTTTATACATGTATAGGAACATATGAACACTAGTCCCTTTTCGGTTCAATAAGGACCTAAATAGGGCCGGTCGCATTTTTCATGGCAGAAACACAATCGAAGGTTTTGCCAAGCCATCAAATATATTAGATGTAAGTTGCCCGCTTTTCAAAAAGGATTACAAAATTTTCTCTAAAAATTTAACCACAACTCCGGCGAAGTCGTTAAGTCCTAGTAATTTAGGTGCGGTATAGGTCGATTCGATCACCTGTAATCTTTTTTATTTCACTAATTTCGTTGCCGTTCTATTTAATATTTCCAAAAATGGGCTACATAGATTTCAAACTGTCTAATCCCAACTGTACTCGAAAAGGACTAAAGGGGATCAATTATGCCCAAATGTACACGAAAGAAATCAATCGGAGATCAATCTCTTTATGGATTAATGCACGATTTTTGGCAAGGTGGTTTAGCCACTCGATTTATAAATGTATGCGCTGGGCTAGCAACTCCCAACATAAAAACAACTTTCAATGAGAAAACGTCTGGAGCACTTTGCTTTAAGAGCACTTATCTGGACGGCCTGAATCTTTTTAGGGAAGGTGTCAAAGCTTAGTTGATATCCTTCTTTTCTATTTCTTGCTATCAATACTAAACTGAAAAGCCGATGGACGGTACAAGGCAGCACAATAACGCAAGGGAGATTACGATGCTACCGCAACCACACATTGTTGATGAAGTTAGAATTGCAATGTTCCCCCTAAAAATAACAAAGCGTTGACAAGAGACGGACTCCCGACCGAGCTTTTAAAACACGTTAGGGGCTGGTGAAGATAAACAAAATATGTATGCTCGGGCGAGAGCAAGCTCCCATATTGAAGCCAAAGTTTGTTCTGTTAAATCCATAAAAATCTGTCCCCAAAGCAGTGCCAATTATGGTGGAATCAGCCATCTAAAAATGGCAGTTTGTCATTCAAACAAATGTGGACAGATATAATTGATGTATGTTGAGTGATTTTCTGTCAATGCTTGTTAAAGTTGGTTTGGAGACATACTTTTGGGAGCTGCACAATTTTTAGTGCTAATCTTCGTTCAAAACAATTTAATTCATAGATCCTTATTAAAATTGTTATTTCTGCAACGTGGCTACGCAGGCTAGGCCATGTTATGCGAATGTATGTAGATTAGGGCGGGTCGATTTAAAAATCGCTCATTGCTCTGTGAAAATCGTTTTCCAGGGATCAAAATAAGAAACTTTGCCGAAGCAACCATACCTCTAAAACGAATTCTGATGCCTCCAATAAACTCCAAAAAGAAAAAACATAGGCATTTCAAAGTGGGATTTTTCAACATTTGCCCCTACGACCCAAAGGGGGGGGGGGGGACATCAGAATTCGTTTTAGAGGTATGGTTCCTTCGGCAAAGTTTCTTACTTTGATCCCTAGAATATGATTTTCACAGAGCAATGGGCGATTTTTTCGCCTCTCCACAAATCGACCCGGTCTAATGTAGATGCTTCGGTACGGAAACTGTTCTTATCGGAACCCCCTCAAGGAAGCATAGAAAAAGGGTGGCCTCCACTCCTCTGAAAATATCAGGTGGAAAATAATAACAGCTGTGTTTTTTTAAATCTATATACCCCTGCAGTCAAAAGCCAAAGTAGTCAGCAAACATTCTAGATCATTGACTAGAATTTTGTGGGTTTATTCATACTAGTCAGCCTTTGAATAGTTCATTGACTATAATTTTGTGGTGTTATTCATACTAGTTAGTGTATGAGTAGTTAATTGACTAGAATTGTGTGGCGTTCATCATACTGGTCAGTTTTAGAATGGTTCATTGGCTATAATTTTGTGGTGTTATTAATACTAGTTAGTATTTAAATAATTCATTAGACTAGAATTTCGTCTGGCGGCTCGAAGAAATGGCGGAGTGCTTTCCGTAGCCAATTTGCAATGCATACTTCAGTTGACAATGCTAGATATCGTCCAAATCAACAGGCACATAAACACAAGCATGACGAGTCAACCCTCACCGTTACCTCAACAGAGGTTAAAGAAGTTATTGAAAAGGCCAAGCCATCCATATCAATAGTCCCAGAGGGAAGATCTATACCGATGCCAAAACACCTGTGCCATGAGGGCATCAGTAGCCTAAGACATTTTCTTTACTTGTCGTTAAAAGCCTATGCCTTTCCAGAATAACAGAGAAAGACCGGAAACCCAGCCAGTATCTACCGATATTATCCCTTTAGTCAGTAACGAAAACGTTTAAAGGCGTTATGATTCCCTCAATTAAATGAAATTGTTCGGTTATCCAGCCATAAGCATGACTTCCGTAAAGTGCATATCACTACCACCATTCTGAACTCCATTAACACTCATAACAGGACGGCGTTAGTGCAGCTTGGCCTGTTTTTACACAGTCAACCACTACTGGTTCGTCCCTTCTCCGTTAGATAGATAGATAATTTATTGAGGATTGCACTGCGACGTTTGGTCAGCACCTCATCCCATCCGACTTCCATGATGAACCCCAGCAGTTCTCTTGGCTTGAGGGATTTAATGTGGGAATTTTCTGGCCATGGTGAACCCATAAACTTAGCCCTGCGTCTTGAGATTGCATCACATTCGTGTGTTATTCCGTTACTTTTTAGTTTTCATATATATGTACGTATTTTTATTAAAATGTATTCCAAAGTATAATGTATTGAAGTGATAAATTTTAAATTTATATACATATGTATATATATATGAAATATAATGAATAACATAAATTTGAGCTAATTTATCAATTTTCAAGTAATTTTTCAACCCAACTGAGACTAGTATATTAAATAGTAGGATGCTGATGTAAATATCGACTAGTATGTCAACTGTTATTACATTGATGCATAGACTGAGTAGTATGCTAACTGGTATGTTGATGTTGAATACACTGACTAGTAGACTGGGTCGAAAAAAAAGTAGCTAATATCCGCCCCTAAATTTGAAGATTATGTTGAGAGGGTTTGGGAAAAAAATTTTTTAGTTTTTTTTGATCCTTCGAAATACAGCCAAAAAGGTTTTTTCGTTGTAACTTGGTTATTTGACGACCGATTTTTAAAATTGGTATGTCATTATTTTGGCTTAGAGAAGCTCCACATTTCCGTTTAATGTCCTTTTAAGCTATGAAGTCGTTTGCACATGATTAGGTCAGCTAACAAAATTCTACATTTCGAAATTTTATTTTATTTTTTTGTTAACGCGTTCAGCAAATTGAACAAGTAAAAATGTGGGCGTGGTCCGCCCTTTTCCCTTATTAGAAGGGCTGGATTCTTGTTTTGAGAAATTTAGTATAACAGCTGTAATACGAGGAGAAAAGTCAGACTCTGACTTCTGAATACGACTTCTGACTTCTAACTTTTCACCTTTACTTTTTCAATTTGCTGAACGC
Source organism: Eurosta solidaginis (assembly GCF_040869045.1). Classification (NCBI taxonomy): domain Eukaryota; kingdom Metazoa; phylum Arthropoda; class Insecta; order Diptera; family Tephritidae; genus Eurosta; species Eurosta solidaginis. The sequence continues at coordinate 302,261,488 of NC_090319.1, read as the reverse complement.
GTTAACAAAACAATAAAATTTCGGTTCGAAAAACGGAGATAGTACTTTGTTTACTTAAGCCTCAATCTCTACAAAAAAGTGGGTTTTGTCCAATACCCAGGAAAAAAGTTAATTTTGTCGCATAGCGTTATTATTATAAATATGAAACAACAGGTTTGACTCACTTATTTACTTTGACTTCCCCTTTTCCTGATATTTGGCATATCTTTATTATCTTTTCAATCCAAACCCTGCAATTTTTCCTACAAAAATATCATGAGTTTTAGGTCTAAGTATAATAAGAATCAGGTAAAATAACAGTTGCAATAAATATTGAAAGTGCTATAACTTCTTTGTTTAATTTTGTAGTAATATGGTTTCAAAGCAACATTTTCTTGAATTTTTAAGTACTTTCGTTTGGTAAGGAAAAAAACATACTTTAGGGGGGGGGGGGGGGGGGGGGGGGGGGTACAATTTTGTTAACTGACCTAATCATGTGAAAACGACTTCATGGCTTAAAAGGGCATTAAACGGAAATGTGGAGCTTCTCAAGGCCAAAATAAGGACACATCAATTTTAAAAATCGGTCGTCAAATAACCAAGCTACAACGAAAAAACCTTTTTGGCTGTATTTCGAAGGATCAAAAAAAATTAAAAAAATTTTTTCCGAAACCCTCTCAACATGATCTTCAAATTTAGGGGCGGACATTAGCAACTTTTTTTTTTTTTGTATGGTGACCAACCCAGTCTACTGACTAGTATGTCAATTTGTATGATATTGGTGTATAAAATAACTAGTATGCCATCTGGTATAATGCTGGCGCAAAGGCTGACTAGTATGTTAATTGGTATGAGTCTGATGGGTATGCTGACTAGTATGTCATCTGGTATGATGTTGGTGTATATAATGACTAGTTTGTCAATTGGTATGATGCTGATGCGGAGGCTGGCCATTGATATTTCGTAGGACATCGCCGTGTTTAAAATACCAGTTGGTAATATGGAAAAAAGACAGAACTCATACTAGTTGAGATTTTTGGCAAACCAGTATTCTTCTAGTATACAACTAGTTGGTTTGACTGCAGGGACGTTTAAGCTTCAACTTTATATGGACTGATAAGCGCTAAACTTTATCTACTCTTCTGAAATTGCTGTGCAGAATATGAGTACATACTCCCAAATTTCAATACGCATTACACTCAGATGCAACTGAAATATGTGTATATGTTTCACCTCTGTGTAATACCTCTACAAATGGTGTGTGCCCACTATTCACCGCAACCGATTCAGCTATACCTTATACACTATGACCACCAGAGGTGTGTCTCTCCGCTTTTCGGAACAACATGTTCTATAGCTAGTTGCCGCTAGATGGGATTTTGAAATCCCAAATCGGCTTAGCCATATACATATATATAAAAATCAAATTGTGTTTGTGTGTATTTCCCACACATCAATCATCACCAAATCTTGGTTAAGGGTTCCTTCGATCAACGGGAAGGTTTTAGCCTAAAAATAATTTCGATATATAAAAGGGGCGTGGCACCTCCCATACAAATGGAATCTTGGGTACTGCATACCTTTGAAGGTATACATGCCAGAACATTGAAATTCAATGAGGAATTGGGAAAAAGGGGGCGTGGAACCGCCTTCAAATGGAATCTTTGGTACTATAACTTTGAAGGTATACATGCCAGAACATTGAAATTCAGTAAGGAGTTATTTGAGGTCAATCTTTAACACCACCAAGAAAATATGGAATTGCGAAAAAGGGGGCGTGGCACCTCCCATACAAATGGAATATATTATACTGCATATATCTGGATGTCGCAATGGTAGGATAATTAAAATTGGTAAGGAGCTATGTGACGTTAAGTCTTAAAACCTCCAGTAAAATGTGGAATGGGGAAAAACTATGGCTGCCATACAAACTTAAGTTATTTTAAAACCCAAAGTTTGACTGCATTGTTGAGTTTAGCTGTTATGCCTTTTGGACGTTTAGTAATCTGCCGCTGTTAAAAAAATTGTTTAGCTTCAGTCTATCTACATCTTCTATAAAAATCAAATTCTGTGTGTGTGTTCCCTATGAAAACGTGTTTGCTATACTTCGATCATCACCAAATTTTGGCTCGAGGTTCCTTCGATCAAGACGAAAGTTTTCCATATTTCAGAATTAAGAATTTTAAATTTAAATGTTTTTATTTTTTGGCTATGCGAAAGAACTATCTTAGCTCCCAAAAATGATCATGTTAACAAAATCAATGATCGCTTTAAAAATCAATTTCCTGGTGAAGTGACGAAATATAAATCGATCGACACAGTTACAGATGAAGATAAAATTGTGAATTATCCAAATGAATTTCTATACTCCTTAGAACCAAAAGGAATGCCTGCGCATATATCAACTTTGAAAATTGGCTCACCAGTCATGCTTCTTCGGAATGTAATCAAAGCAACAATCATCAGCGGTAAAAGCAATACAATAATATAAAATAAGATACAATAAGATACAAGAATAAAATATTTTAACAGAAAATTTCACCAAATATGCGTACAAAATTCAATTCAATTTACAGAACAATAAATTAAATTATCAAACAAAACAGAAAAAATAACGCAACATCCATTCGATCTCGCGCGTTACAACGTGCGCCTGGTAAAGCTAGTATTTATGTATTTAAATAAATATTTAGTAAATAATACACCTTAAACGTTGAAATTTGACGTGTGGACTAATATTCAGACTCTTGATACAATTTTTTTTAAATGAGCGTGGCGCCGCCCACTTGTAATAAAATCAATTTTACAAATATTATTAATCATAACTCAAAAAATCTTTAAACCTATCGTAACAAAATTCGGCAGAGAGGTTGCCTTTATTATAAGGAATGCTTTGAAGAAAAATTAACGAAATCGGTTAAGGACCACGCCCACTTTTATATAAAAGACTTTTAAAAGGGTCGTGGACAAATAAAATAAACTACCTCTACCTTTGCAAAAAAGAGCTTTATATCAATGGTATTTCATTTCCCAAGTGGATTTATAACAATAAATAGGAAAAACTCCAAATTTAAAAAAACGGGCGTGGCACCGCTCCTTTTATGACTAAGCAATTTTCTGTTTCGGGAGCCATAACTCGCAGAAAAATAAGTTCAGAATAGAACCGTATGTATATGTATTATTGCGCAGCCTTGTAACAGTATTAAGCACACAAAACCCAGCGGGTTAGGGGTCAGAATATACCCGCGGTAGGTATGCCTGTCGTAAGAGGTGACTCAAATACCAGATTCAAGGGGCTGTGTAGCGCAACCAGGTTTCCAGTAATGTGACCATATAAATCGTTCCCGAGATGGTCGGGCTAGCACCTTAATGCTGCTGTGTTACCGGAGCGTATCGGATCTGTATCCGGCAAAGTACCATCACATCTGTAACACTATCCCAAAGCCTTCGGGGAGTAAGCTTATCGATATAACAACAACAACAACACAAAACAAACAACAACAGCATGTCAAGTGTAAGCTGGGTATGTAATGCTCGGTTTTACCCGAACTTAGACTTCCTTACTTGTTATAAATAAGTTTTCGCGTTCGACCACAGAGATACCACGAGATCCACTGGGTGAGACTAGGTTGAATGCCAAGCCGATCCAGCTTGTAGATAATATAATAAGTTCATTTTCGAAGTCTTTTGTGTACGATGGAGACCCAAACATCGAATTCATATTCCATTGATTCTAGTGACGACTTGTTAACTCTTGCATTAAGATCAGGTTGTTGTTGTGGTTGCAGCGCTAAAAACACTCCCCTAAGGTTTTGGGGATGACGGTCTTTTACCGGATATAGTTCCTGTATGTTCTGGTAACAAGCACCATTAAGGTACAAGTCCGACCATCTCGAGAACAATTTAATATGAATACACACTTAATCTTTAGGGCCATGCCCTCCCCCCACATCTACGTGGAACTTGGGATCGCCAGAGCCTCGCTTGCTAAAGAAACAGGATTCGCCACGGGTAGGTGAGGTTGACAATTGGGCTGAAGACTATATGTTTATTTTAGTCGCCTCTTACGACAGGCATACTTGTCTCGGGTATATTCTAAGCCCCCTAACCCACTTGGGGAATCTATAAGATCATCGGCGCACATTGATTTAAGGCGTAGGAGCTTCGTGACTAAGGACACTGCCAATGTACCTTTGAAAAAAAATGCCACAGACTGTTAGTTATATACAAGATCATTAATAATTTTCAAAAATATTTTACTATTATTTTAAATTAATCGATTAATAATAAATCAATGAAATACAAAATTACAAAGCAAAATAATCGATTATCAGATATCTCAGCATATTTCTTAAAACTTCAAAAACGCACTAAACCAGAATTCTGTTAAAGAACGGCCTATCTTGGATCCATTTGCATAGACGCTTCTGTCGCGTCAATATATATATAATATCTGCCATACTCAGATAAAGCGTGTTTGAAATAAATTCTGAGTGACATTTTTGGATAAAAATTTGCTGGGCGTTTAGGAATAGGGCGCCTTTGAAAAGTTTTCTGAGATAGGATATTTTCGCAAAGGCAGCCGAGATACGGTCACATTGATTTCAGCAGTCGGTAAAAGCAGGTATTGTATATAATAGCGTTTTCTTTTCTGGAAAAAATGTTACCATAATTTTGGATTATTTAATTCGAACTTTTCAACTAGGTCAGCTAGCGCTATGCGAATAAAAATTTTAATCCCCATAACGAAATCAGGAAAAGTTTTGATATTAGCTGTGTTTTTTACATGTATATACATGTACACTTAAACTGGACGGCCAAGTGCATGGCCCTGATGAATAAAAAAAAGCAATTGCTTTTTTTGACCTTTTCCTTAAATTTCAATGAATAAAAATCCAAGCAATTGCTTTTTTATAAGCATTTGCTATTTCTAAAAGCAATTGCTATTTTCATTCAGGATTTGCTTATTTCTATAAGCAATTCCTGAATTCCGAATGAATAAATGAAGCATTTGCTATTTCTAGGTAGCATTTGCTTACGATTTTTCAAGGCTGCTCTACCCCATGCTAAATTTTTTGTAATTTCGTTTTTATTCGATTTTCCTTCGCGCAACATTTAACTATGGCGCAGTTCTTGACTATTCGTAAAAGAAAACACTATAATGTGCGAAGGGAATGTAATAATGAAGACTTTCGGAAGCTATATCGATTCAATCGGTAGAACGTAGAGTGGTTGAGCACCTATTTTTTGGACGAAACTTGTGAAAAACGAGGAGGTGCAAGAGCAAGGAGGAAGATTTACGCTTCAATATTCTCTTTGACATCACAGAACTTGAGGTAGTAGGATTTTCAGGTAATACAATTCGTTAATTCCTGCGGATTTTGCACCTAAAAACGGAACAATAAAGTTAATAAAAGCAAAATTTCAAAACTCCAAATTTTTGTTTATTACCTGGAATTTTCGCAAACACTGGGTTCTTTTCTGCACCCAAAAGATCGATGAGCATTTTTTCCAAGGCTTGTAAGAAATTCTCTTGTTACCAGTGCGTGATAAATCAAATTTTTTTTTCACTTCTGTTTTTATGTTTGAAATTTTTTTCATTACTTGCTTTGTTGTTAATGAGTTATTGAAAATTACTTCATATTTTGCAGTTAGCGCTTGTAAAGCAGACTCCTTTTCATTTTTTATTTGCGGCACTTGTGACTTGTTAAAAATTACCTTATGTTCTTTTAGTGCTCTTACAGAATTGAGTTGCTGATCGACTTCCACATTTTCCGAAAGTTCGGTAATGTCCGACATGATCGATTTCACACCCGCTCTATGCCACTTTCTGATGTAAATGATATCTACCAAAATTTTTCAACATATATATGTATATATGTGTTGCTTCAAGTAAAAGCTTAAACTTTGTAGAAAAAGCAGCGGTTTCTAAAATTCTTATTCATATAATAATTAGCAATTGCTTATTAGTTCAAGCAATAGCCTTTTCAGCAATTGCTTTTACTAATAAGCAATTGCTTACTTTTTTATTCATCAGGCCCCATAACTTTATTTAAAGTTATTAAATTGATGCGCAAAAAAAAAAAATAGTACTGCTAAACTTCAGTATGCATTATACTCAGTTGCAACTAAAATGTGGCTCTCCATTTTATCTCTACACTATTCTCCACTTCTATGACCGAAAAGTGTGTGTCTCCACGATTCATCGCAACCGATTCAGCTATAGGTTATACACAACACCAACAGAAGTGCGTGTCTCCGCTATTAAGAACAAGACGTGTTATAGCGAGTTATTTAACCACTGCCGCTAGATGGGTCTCCTAAAAATTATCGAAGTGATTATACGCGTTTTTGTTTTACCCGCAAATGTAGATGTGTATATATGTAAAAAAACACTGCTATTACCTATATCACTAGCCTTGGTTTTACTGTTAAAAGATTTAAAAAAAATCGTGCATTTGATTTTTTACCAACCACCCTAATGTATAGACACATACATGTATGCTGACGTATGCCTCACATGCTGCTCCTCTTTAAATAGACACTACGCCGAGAATAATCTTTTCAGTAGGTGGTTAGTGATACAAAAAACGCCCCAATAGCACTAGTTAATACTATTTGTTAAAACATTTAATTGCTCAATTCAAACCATTCATGTATGCATACAAAGTAAGTAATTAAGTTATTCTGCAAGTACCTACAATCCATCAAATGGTTTGGTATATAAACCGTAGTTGCTTTTGCAAAGTGGTATAGTTCAAAAAGATCGTTACTCCTGTTGAGTACACAATTTTTAAACAAAGTGCATCCTTATACACAGACAAAAAAAAATAAAAGTAAGAAACTTAATATTTACGTCCAATTGGCAAGACTGAGCTTTAAGTTGTTTCATCTTTGCTGACTCCTCTGACTTGGGTGAAAGTGGTTCTGGTGGTGAACGAAGACAAGGCGAAGTAATTCCTGTCATCAAAGAAAGAGTCAGTGTATTCACGCCTTGGCAACTCATTAAGTATCGACGGATAAAATTTCAAATTTGTGTCCTTCACATATCTAATCTAATAAAGTAGATTCACTATTGCCAACAATTGCTACTTTTGACTCACTAGGCAATTGAAAAGTTGAGTCCGCTTTCGACGCACAAAAATCGAACCTATCTTGAAGTATGGCTCGAAATTATTGAGAGAAGATGGGATTGTTTTTGGGTTATTTGAGAGAAAATTTCTTGGGAAGATTTATACTTTTCGCTGACATAAGCATATATAAAGAAAGAAGATGTTCCTAGAAATTTTTTCCATCGAGAACCGTATTTGAATGCCGAGGAACTCTTCTTTCCTGAGCTGGTAGGGACAGGTGGATGAAGATATAAACACCTCGGGTATCGAGATCTACGGATAGCTGGAGTGATACATTACGCAACGGCGAAAAGCGATCAGTCGGTTGAGCTCCAATTAGTTATTATAATTATCAATATTTCTTTATGTTTCGAGAAAGTAAAGAAAGTGGACAATATCAATATCAGCACTTGCATCCACTTACGATAAAATTCTCCATAATCAAGTCAAAAAAAAGTTCTATGTATAAAAATATAAGTGTACGCATAGAAAACTTATATTTTTAAATTAACTAGAGCTCACCAAGGGGCTGAAATTAATCCACCATAAAGGAAACTTTATCAGAAACAAATAATTTCGGACCTTTAGAGAAAAATTTCTTTGGCCTCTTATCGGAAACAACGAATTGCAAAAAACAGTTTTTTCATGGGCATGTAGTGGTAACGAGTTATCGGTTTGTTATTGGCAAGTCATCGGCTTCTTATCGGCTTGTTATCATGGGCTGTAGATATGTCATCGATTTTATATCGAAGTTTTGCTTGCATCTGTTGGTATCGATAACAAATCGACAGTGCGGTGATAACAAATTGGTTCTCCAAGAAGAAATCTTTAATTTTGTCGATAACCAATGGATAATTTTTTTCGATAACAATAACTTCGTGATAATATATCGATTGCTGTTCGATAAATAGTCGATCACTTTTCGACAATAAATAGATAACTTTTTTTATACTATATTGGTAAATGTTTGATAACCAATTGACAACTTTCCGATGAAATTTTTCTAATATACCTATTAATTTATAAACTTTTCCATAGTAAATCGATAACCTTTCGATAGCAAACCTATAACTAGCCGATAAAAAATCGGTAACTCATTGGTTACCTATGTTCCTTCGATAACAAATCTTTAAAAAAAACGATAACACTGATAACAAACCGTTAGCACTACGATAACGAATTGAGAACACTCTTGTCTTGCCTGCGCTCATATCAACTGTACCACGTACATTGTTCCCTCATTAATTTACGGTGTATTTACTACATTGCAGACTGTATTCCCCCAATACCAATACAATCTCACACGCTACGCCTTCGCTTACATTCTATATATCCCAATATAGCATACAACTTCCAAACTTTAAGCTTAACTTACGTCTACATTAGGGACTTCCCCATACCATGAGCAAAGATGTTTATACATCAAAAAGTCGTGCGTTGGGAAGTTGACTTGTCTAAAACCTCATTTGATTTATAAATGCTTGAAAATATACTTCACACGGACCTACAAGTTTGTCACTCTGACACGATTCACTCAGCTTGTGTCCCGTCATTTTCCTTTATAATGAATTAGGTTCGGCATACATATGTATCTTCAGGCCGGTTAGCATGCTTTTATTCGATATCAACTTTTCGTCTCAGTGCGTCAACAGCTGGGCGGGGACTAAATCATTTTCCGGTGCTTTGCGAACTTCGCTATTTCTAATCGTATTTAGTCACAGTCGGAGGATCGAAAGTATATCCCTTTATATATGATTGGGGTATTCGGGTCATAGTTGTCACTAACGCCCCGATTCTGAGCGTTACCGGTAAAATAGTACCCAGAACATTATGTAACCGAATATCGTTACTAGTTCTTTTATCCGCGATTCTGGCCCAAGTGGTAACGCTGTCATCACCGAAAAACTCACCAGTGTCTGTGGAGAAATTGGAAAGTTAGTTTTCTTCGTTATCACGGTTGCCATGTTGGTCCATTTGGACCAAAAATGGTCCCTTTCAACCCCATTTGGTCCGCTGGTCCCTTATCTTCAATTTTGGTCCGTTTTAGGCAGTAGCCACGATTGGTACTTTTCTTCCTTTTTCACTCAGGTAAAAATTCACAATATTGCCCAAAAATTCGCCACACTTTCGTTAGCCCCCATATAATTTTGAATTTACTTCAATGGAACTCTCACCATAAAAAATTGCTCAGTCAATAAAATGTGCCAGAACAATAAAATTTAACTTAGGATATAATTTATGCGAGGCATTAAAAAGAAAAGTGTAGGCAAACACATTGTCGTTAATTGCTGATGAAGTAACCGACTAATCAAAAAAAAACTCTTGTTTTTAATAATATTGTAACGAATTTACTTGCAAATCTTCTTATTTGCCCTTCTGCTAAGTTCGAATCACTAAACTGTTGAATAAATAACTCCAATATGTAATAATGCAAAATGGCCTTTATTAAAGTACTTCACAATAACGCTCAAACTGTGCAACGAATAGCTTGCTTAATAAGAATCTACTAGCCCATCAGCTCTCAAACTTCTCAGCTGTAACTACAATTTCACAATTTTAAAGCTTTTCTCATTGCATACTTTCAGGAGTATCTCAGATATATGCATGTGTTTGAACTTTGACTCTCAGCTGCTCGTATGCGTACATGGTACATATGTGTAGACGCAATTATTGTTTCGGCTTGGAGATAGCAGCACCCCTTTGTTTTGCTAATATTCGTAACACTGCCCTCCACATAAGTCTGATCGTCCAGATCAGACAAATCTCTCGATCTAAACGCTGCTAGCATCGCCAAATGTACCACTCTTCTATTTCGTGATTTCGCAATTGCTTGTATGCGGTAGATGACCTCACTGATCGTCTTCACAACTCTGTACGGGCCTTCCCAACTGCACCGCTATTTGGATGGAACACTTTTCCGCCGGTAAGGGTTGTATAGCAAACCAAATCTCCCTCCCGGAAACCTTCCAAATTATTTCCCTTGTCGTACCTGTGTTTCATCTTACTACTCATTATCCTGGATCGTTCCCTCGCACTCTGTTGCTTGGCCAATGAACTACTTCGTAGAGCTTGCGCTTGACGTATTGGCTTCGCATATCAGTATCGTTCCCACGTTTCACAACAGTAGTGCGCTCCGGCTTGAAACTACCCTCGCATTCTTTCTCGGAAATTTGTTGCTTCGTGTTCCTGCGTCTTTTAGGTTTTGTCAATGCCAGTGTTTCTCTCGAAGGTACTTTTGATTTTGCTTTATTTGACCCATTCGACCTATTAACTTTGCCTTTGACTTCCGTGGTTTTTTGTCAAGTCTTCTCCACCAGTACTCGATTACTACTGAACCCTTTCTCCAACTTGAAGTTAAGTGGTATATCCTCGTTCTCATAACGCATCACCCTTCTCTGCATATCGATCTTGATGTCATGGTCAACCAAGAAGTCCACTCCCAATATGACTTCTTCAACGATCTTCGCCACAACGAATTTGTGTAGAACCGTGACCTTACCAATCAAGACTTCACATATCACTTCTCCCTGAACATGGTTATACTCGCCAATGACCGTACGCAACTTTGCTCCAGGTAACGGTTTTATTCTCCGGTTGACCAAGTCAGATCGGATCAAGGAATGAGATGCGCCCGTATCTACAGTCAGTACACGTTCTTTACCATCCACATTCCCTCTGACGGTAAGACTGCTCGATTTTCTACCAATTTGCAACACAGATATCACAGGCCATTCAATAGCTGGATCTAGCTCTCGATTTCTACCTCTTACTCGCTCTTGCTCATCTCCTCCAGCTTTGCGTTTACGGCCATCCACATTGTTGGAACTATTAGGACCAAGATCGCAATGACGTGCAATGTGACCGGACTTCCCGCATTTGAAGCATTTGATAACTTTTTCACTCCGCTTTTCGATCCTTTCAGCGCCTCCAATATTGCGTCTACCCACTCTGGCCTTTCTACTTCCACACGGCGTGCTTTGAAAACTGGCTTACACAGAAGCGACGCTGCTTCCTGAATCAGAGCTTGTGATACCGTTTCAGCAAATGTCAGCTTTGGGTTTGCGTATGTAGCTCGCTTTGTTTCGACGTCCCGTATGCCATTTATAAAGCTCTAAATCTTTACCCTTTCAGTGTATTCCATGGGTGCGTCCGCATTTGCTAAATGTGCTAGCCTTTCAATATCCGACGCAAACTCTGTTTCGCCAGGTCTCTGGAAGCGGTTCAGCAACTCCATTTGGTATATCTGTCTCCTATGCTCAGTTCCGTATCGTCTCTCTAGAGCGCCCCTCAATGCTTCATAACAGTTCCGTTCGCCCTCTGGAATTTATTCAACAATTCCTCTTCTGACACCAATTGTAACGAATTTACTTGCAAATCTTCTTATTTGCCCTTCTGCTAAGTTCGAATCACTAAACTGTTGATTAAATAATTCCAATATGTAATAATGCAAAATGGCTTTTATTAAAGTACTTCACAATAACGCTCAAACTGTGTAACGAATAGCTTGCTTAATAACCAAACTGATTGATAGCTCAAATGAAACTCTACTATTCAAAATAATACTGCTCTTGCTCGCTAGATAGCGTCTTAATCGAAATCTCAAATCAAGTGAATTCCAGCGCCTCTACACTTGTGGCCTTTTATACTCTTTGATTTCAACGTTCGCATCTTCTAGGCGCTTCCAGAATCTACTAGTCCATCAGCTCTCAAACTTCTCAGCTGTAACTACAATTGCACAATTTTAAAGCTTTTCTCATTGCATACCTTCAGGAGTATCTCATCTCTCTTCATATGTGTAGACGCAATTATTGTTTCGTTTATGTAGATACATAATGATTGAATTATTGATGTGAATTCACGTCACTGCTTAGCATCGGCTTAGAGATAGCAGCACCCCTTAGTTTTGCTTTTATTCGAAACAATATTAATAACGGCTAGATATTTCGATCCGTTATACAACACTATGTAAAATATATGAAAATAAAAATTACTTCTCGCCTAGCATAGCTTATAGCGAGCGCTCTACTTTCAAAACTTATACAAAGAAATTCTATGCATTACTTCTCCTTTGGTACGTTGATATTTAAATCTTTCTCACCCAGCTCAATGAGTTTAAGGAATTCCAAGACTATTGTAGTGTTAAGCCGCGCAAGATAATTGAAAACTAAGTATCTTGGAAGGAAGCAAATGTAAAAGAGATTTGATTTCGGAAGAAATGTTTTGTGTAAAATTATTCCAGTAGGTGCTAGCAGAACTCCTGAAGCCTGGGATCAAAACTGACACTTACTGAATCTAGGCTCTGATATGAAGTTAAAACGTTAAGGGAAAAAGGAAGCATCTATAAAAATAGCACTAACAAAATTGCCTAGTTTCATTTATGATTTACTGAGTTTTCCACATACATAGTTCGGCAACACCAGAACGCAAACTTTGAACCGTTTCTTACTAAAACCTAACTGCATTGTACATTTTATTTCATTGCAATGAACAACATAATGCTAGAACCAAGTGATTTGTGACCAAAACTAGGTTCGCAACGTTTGCTTGGTGAAAGACATAGACTTATCCTATGTCAAAATATAGTACCATTTTTGGTTGCATGCACATATATTTGTTTGTTCAGCTTGAATTAAAGGAAAGTCTTCACTATGTTTAGTAAAATTTTATATGGAAACATTCAAAAATTTTTATTTTATACTAATAAAACAAAAATTTGGTCCTTTTTTTCGATGAATTTTGGTCCCAAATGAAAACATGGTGTGGTAGCCGTGTTCGATTTACCGAAAATGTCTCACTTGTAGATACGAGGTTAACGAATAAACGGGACGATGTGTATATGCATATTATACATGATAATTTTCTACATAGGTATATTGTAATTTATTCTGTGAAAGTACATAATGTAAACAAATATGTATAGCAAGAGGCAACATTTTTTTACTATTATCTTTACTTATTTGCGCTTACAATTCTTTATTTTTCAGTTTTTCCTTTTTCTAAGCAACAGCTTTTGTGTGGTTATTTCGATGTAACCACCTACTTTTGTGGGTAAAAAATTATCCGGCTACTTTCGCGGGTAGAATACCAAAAGGGTGTAAAAGTTGCAACATGATTTCGTTACCGTGGTGAAGAATATTGTTACCACACTAGAATCAGGGCGTAAATATGCTTAATAAATATGGTGAGATGTTTTCCAATAACCTACCACTTCAAACATGCCACCACATGAGATATTTATCTGCTAAATGAGTGGTTTTAGAGCCACTGTATTTAATATTGTTACGCCGCACACCTTATTTACGCAAAACATTTCGTACACAGGTGGCGCCTGTGTAATTTTCAAGATATTGCCATGCGGAAGGACAGACGGACGACCGTGTATAAAAACTGGGCGTGGCTTCAACCGATTTCGCCCATTTTCACAGAAAGCAGTTAACGTCATAAAATCTATGCCCCTACCAAATTTCAAAAGGATTGGTAAATTTTTGGTCGACTTATGGCATTAAAAGTATCCTAGACAAATTAAATGAAAAAGGGCGGAGCCACGCCCATTTTGAATTTTTCTTTTATTTTTGTATTTTGTTGGACCATATCATTACTGGAGTTGAATGTTGAATTAATTTACTTATATACTGTAAAGATATTAAATTTTTTGTTAAAATTTTACTTAAAAAATTTTTTTTTTTTAAAAGTGGGCGTGGTCCTTCTCCGATTTTGCTAATTTTTATTAAGCGTACACATAGTAATAGGAGTAACGTTCCTGCCAAATTTCATCATGATATCTTCAACGACTGCCAAATTACAGCTTGCAAAACTTTTAAATTACCTTCTTTTAAAAGTGGGCGGTGCCGCGCCCATTCTCCAAAATTTTACTATTTTCTATTCTGTGTCATATGCTCAACTCACCTACCAAGTTTCGTCGCTTTATCTGTCTTTGGTAATGAATTATCGCACTTTTTCGGTTTTTTGAAATTTTCGATATCGAAAAAGTGGGCGTGGTTATAGTCCGATATCGTTCATTTTAAATAGCGATCTGAGATGAGTGCTCAGGAACCTACATACCAAATTTCATCAAGATACCTCAAAATTTACTCAAGTTATCGTGTTAACGGACGGACGGACGGACATGGCTCAATCAAATTTTTTCTCGATCCTGATTATTTTGATATATGGAAGTCTATATCTATCTCGATTCCTTTATATATGTACAACCAACCGTTATCCAATCAAACTTAATATACTCTGTGAGCTCTGCTCAACTGAGTATAAAAAAACTAACGAAATACAAGAAAAATACAACGTAGTTCATTAAAAACAAACAAGCCAGTTGTATTTCGATAGGGTTTTTTGACATTAGGCAGTTTTTTCTTTATTTTTTCTGTCAAATGAAAATTTTGTTTTTAATTTCAAAATTTTGTGCATAAAAACACAACTAAATTCAAGGTGTAAATTGTGTGTGCAAATGAGGTTTCAATAAGTGTACATTTTTCAGTTTTTCAAAGTTATGGAATTGACCTCCAGATTCTTGTGTTACACAAATATAGCGAACTTGGGTATAGAAATTCAAATTAAAAAGTTTTTCACAATAATTTGAAAAACTCTACGTTTTCTCTGCTTTTTACACTTAAAGGAGTAACCCTCCGTAATAAATTAAACTTTTAGTTAAAATCAATAACTCTGAGCTGAACACTTTTCGCCATGATATAAAATTAAAATGCTGTGGAACAGGAGCAACACTTTTGTGACTACATAAACCCTGTTTCAATCATTTACGTCTCTGCACAGAACTCTAATTGACCGTTTTCAACCGAAACAACAATGACCACCCAGATTTTCCCGTTATGCTCACTTAAGCGAGTGCCTGTCAGAAAGAAGTCAACACACTTGTACTTGTACACTATGCTTGAAAATCTACTTCACACGGACCTACAAGTTTGTCACTCTGAGACGATTCACTCAGCTTGTAGCCCGTCATTTTCCTTTATAATGAATTAGGTTCGGCATACATATGTATCTTCAGGCCGGTTACCATGCTCTTATTCGATATCAACTCTTCGTCTCAGTGCGTCAACAACTGGGCGGGTACTAAATCATTTTCCGTTGCTTTGTGAACTTCGCTATTTCTAATCGTATTTAGTCACAGTCGGAGGATCGAAAGTATATTCCTTTATATATGATTGGGGTATTCGGGTCATAGTTGTCACTAACGGTCCGATTCTGAGCGTTGCCGGTAAAATAGTACCCAGAACATTATGTAACCGAAAATCGTTACCAGTTGTTTTATTCGCGATTCTGGCCAAAGTGGTAACGCTGTCATCACCGAAAAACTCACCAGTGTCTATGGTTAAATTTAAAAGTTGGTTTTCTTCGCTTTACCCATGGCGGAACTATACAAGGTGGCAGCATGGGACAGCTGAATATACAATTTTTTATTTAATGTGAGACATCAACTTCCGGCGCAGTACGATTTTGACATTTGTCCATCGAATTTACAAAAACGAAGTACATGGAATTTTTATTTATGTTTGTAGGTATGTCACCATGCTGCCACCGTGTATGGTTCCGCCATGGCTTTACCGAAAAAGTGTCACTCGTAGATACGATGTTAACGAATAAACGGGACGATGTGTATATATGTACATATGTGCATACATGCATACGTTTTTACATAGCTATATTGTAATATATACTGTGAAAGTACATGGAAACAAATATGTATGGCAAGAGGCAACACTTTTTTACTATTATGTTTACTTATTTACGCTCATAATTCTGTATTTTTCAGTATTGCCTTTTTCTAAACAACAGCTTTTGTGTGGTTACATCGATGTTACCACCTATTTTAGTGGGTACAAAAGTTACCACATGAAAAAAGTTCCTGTGGTGAAGAAAGTTGTTACCACATTAGAATCAGGCTGTATATAAGTTAATAAATATGGTGAGATATTTTCCAATAACCTACCAGTTTAATCTTGCCACCACATGAGATATTTATCTGCTAAATGAGTGGTTTCAGAGCCACTGTATTTAATATTGTTGCGCCACGCACCTTATTTACGCAAAACATTTCGTACACAGGTGGCGCTCGTGTAATTTTCAAGATTTTGCAGAGGAATAACAGAATTCTTGTGCTACACTAGGAATTCACACACCGCACTCTGAAGAATTTTTAGTTGTTGTTCGGAATAGTGGTGGGTAATGACACTATTTTTTGAGTGTTAACACAGTAGCACAGGCACACATAATTGTGTTATAACTTATTATCGAAAGTCGATATGAGTGTTGGCACAATATCAGATCACAGTAATGTGTTACGTACCTCTACCGCCACGTTTGACGCCATTTAGAAAAGTAAATCATGGCAACATTTATCTTCTTTCATACTCCCATGTTTAGGGAATCTACGTTATATAACCACAATTTTTGTTTAAATAGAACATTTTCAACTTAGAGTATACATTTTGCGCCCACATCTTTTAAACGTAATACACAGGCAAGATTATGAGTACAATCAACACACAAGCACAATGGACTATGTATGTATGAATGTGCACTTACGATCTGAGTGTCATTCTCTGTGCTATAGAAATAGTCAGCTTTGTACCATCGAGTGTGCCACTGTGTTATAAATTAATCGATAAGTGTGCGTGTGCGTGCTGCACATTACTGAGTGTTAACACAATAACACAGCACAGTGCTGTGTTACTCAGCCTTAGTCCGGAAGTTTTGATCGCGTTGTCACATCCTCAAAGAGGACCGGGTCGAGGATTAAAATTTGGTCATCAAAAAAATCAGATTTTAGTGCAAAAATATGGACTGAGCTAACTGCTTCTCTTTTGATCAATGACGGTAGAGGAAGCTCAGGGATGTGGTGCTAGCACTGAATAAAAGAACGTAACCTACCCTACAGTGCAGTCCTACAGCGCAACGTTTCATACGACCGAAGTACGCTATACAACCAGCAATATCTAAAAGCGGATGGGAAAAAAGACATTGCTTTAGAAAAAACAGAGTTAATTCCATTGTTAAAATTCGGTTAACGTCTTGCATCGCATATTTAATACAAATGTACTGTGGTCCAATGGGTGGTCGCTGGTGCCTAGCGGTTTTAACTGTGTTTTATATTTGCTGGGCTATGGGCATGATAAGCTTTAAGACAAGTAAGCTATAGAATTTAAGGGCTTTCGAGGTCTTAGGTACTTTGTGTAAATGAAAGGTTCCGAAGGAGTCTGATTTAATATTTACTTTGTGTTTGTTTCTCAGCTAAGCAAAATGTTCAAATTATTCCTCACACTGGCTGTTCTTTGCTTTGTTGCCACATGCTTCGCTCAGACTTTTCAATATTCGCATGGTTGGACCAATGGAAAGCGAGCTTTAAATGACATTCCAGAAGTATACGTTATTCGACAAGATGGAGATCGAGACTTGGAAAGGTATATGTTCTTATTTTTGTTTAGTATTCCAATAGGTTTACTTAATCGCTTCTCTTTACCTCAGATGTTTATTACAACTACAACATTTTCTGCGCAACCCCTTACAAATTCGTGCTGGCGTGCAAAAGCTTGACTCGGACAAATAATGGAAACAGCAACAAATTTGGGAATAATCATCAATCAAATGAGTTTTATATAGAATTGAACGATGCAAACGATTATGGTAAACATTAAATTGTTATTATGGTTAAATCATTAATTTCAATGAAACGAGTCATCATTGTTATTTACGTACCTATACATATGTATTTGTATAAATATAATTGTTAGTGTATTGAACTTGTTAATTTTAATTTTGTATATACATGTATGTATATAAAATATACCAAAATATATATCCAAGTAAAGTAATTTTATACGCATATAAGGAGCATTTAAAAAAAAAAATGTGGGCACTAGAGCCCTATCGACGGTGGGTTTTTGAAAGGAAGTCGAGCCGAACATTTTGTTTTTATCTACTAATCGGTAGGTTACCGAAGATAAGGACGATGATTTCGTCATGGGATTCAAGGGGTTTATAAGTGCATTACAAAGCTTTATAGTTACAGAGCTTCCGCAACCAAATTATCAACCGCACCCATAGGCGGATCTACCTAATGGCTTTTTGGGCTTCAACCCAGGGCGCCGTAGATGCAAAGGGCCCCCAGCCACCAATAAAAATAAAATACGAATGCCCTAAAAGACGCACTGGTATTTTACTACCACACTCATATTATTTTACTACTACAAACACTAGACGGCCAGAACCGTTTAAACGGGATTTCCTGATGGGAAACACATAGGAACGTCTTTAGAAAATCACGAAAATTCTAATGAACATAAAATTTCTATGTTAGCTTGGCTGACACGAAAAGAAAATACGTCTGTTGTAGATAAGCAGCTCCAGTGTCAATCAAAGAAAGAAACAGAGTACTATCATAATGTCATGAAACGGGTTATTGCAGTAATAACATTTTTGAGTATAAGAGGCTTAGCATTTATAGGTGCCGAAGAAGTATTTGGTTCACCATATAATGGTAATTTCATGGGAGCTCTGGATCTATTGGCAGAGTTTGACCCATTCATTCGGGAACATATTGAACAAAGAGAGCTGCGACCGAAATCGACAATATCGTACTCATCAAAACAGTATATGAGGAAGTTATTGATATTATGGGCAACAGATAGTGAAACAAATTATAATCAAATAAATAACGACGACACAAAGTATTATTCAATCGTGATGGATTCAACTCCAGATCTGTCTCACAATGACCAACTTCCTATTGATATACGATACTGTTTTCAGGAAAATGTGTACGAAAGATGTATCTCGTTCACTAAAATTAGTAGTCATACTGGTTTACACTTATTTAATATTCTACAAGACTTTTTAGAAAAAAAAATGAGCTGATACTGGATAATTGTAGGGGACAGTCTTATGGCAACGCAACCAATATGTCGGGTTAGTTCAAAGGTGTCTAAGCATTAATTAAACAAAAAAAACAAAAGTGCCGATTATGTAACATGTGCTGCACATTCCCTTAACCTAGTTGGTGAAGAATGTGTTAAAGTTGCAACCGAAATTGTAAATTTTTTTGGAGTGGTGCAAAAAATATAAGTTTTCTCTTCATCTTCAACCCATAGGTGGGAATTGTTACATCGTGAAATGCAACTAAAATTTACGTTAAAAAGTTAAAGCCAAACCAGATGGTCTTGTCATTATGAGGCTGTCAAAGCTTTAAAAAATCATTATTCCGAAATTATGAAAATTTTAAAAACTTTTAGCGAGAATGAGGATGAGAAAGCTGATTTCAGAAAAGAGGCACGAAGTTTATTTAATAAACTGGCGAAACTCATGAGATTTGAAGAGATTTCATGTAGTAAATAAAAAAATACAGAGCCCTGGCTTAAATATTTGCTAAGACAATAAATTAATTGTTTCGTTGAAAGAGTTCGTGTACAACAAACGACAGCATTCAGATGAGAAGCTAAAAGAGTACGAAGAGAAAGATAAAAACTTAAGTACTAGTGTGTAAACAAATTACAACAACGTTTACAAGAGACAAATTACTTCAAAATTTGCCGATAAGTCTACAGTTAAAGTCTCAGTGTGCGGCTCAGAAAAATTTAAAAGAGATACGCTAAACGTTGCATTGGTAAGCTGTTTATGGATTTAAATGAAAGGGGTCAAGTCTATGAGACAACCAGCAAAATATTTAATTTTTTAATGGATTTGCACAGTAAAAACCAGGAAAGTGTGGATCTGGAAAGTGTACGCAATATTGCAAAATATTATTCAGATGACGTAGATGAATATTTAGTAAATGATTGCATTCAATTAAAATCATATTTACTACAATCTAAATCAGACTGCTACACGTCTTGTAGGTAGTGAAATTTATAAGCTTATCTATGAAAAGGAACTTGTTGGTGTATTTCCTAATTGTTACACCATTTAAAACATTTTTTTTGACGTTACCCCTCACCAGCTGAGAAGCGGAGTGCTCTTTCTCCAGAATGTTATATATTGAAAATAAGTATAGGACAACAATGTCGAACGATCGACTTAATCATTTATCTCTTCTTTCTATAAATTGTGATCTAACAAAGGATTTAGCAGTTGATGAGCAAATAAAGGAATTCGCTGCACGAAAATGCAGAAAGGTTGATTTGTAATTTAATATTCTCTATTGTCATATTTGTTTTGATAAATAAATGTTTTTGTAAGCTTATTTTTTTTCTGATAACTATATATTGCATCACCATAGAAGACAGGGCCCCCGAGTAACATTAGCCCAGGGCCCCACAATGTCACGATTCGCCCCTGACCGCACCTATGCGAGGAGAATTCTGTTGAATGTATCATACACATACTTAGAAGGTAAGGCTCTGGCGACAGAGATATAAGCCGGCGATAAACGATTTTCATAGTTTTTTGCATGCCGCCGCCGAATGTCAAAAATATCGGCACGGCGGCAGCGGCGTTCGGCGCGTTACTATATTTTCTCTTCATTTAAGGCCCGGTTTTTCAGTACAAGTTCAACTCAGTTCGTCAGTTAAACTACGCTTAAACTTATTCTGCAGTGTGCGGCCGATATGGTAACCCTGCCATACATATAACTCTAGTTAACCTATCGGATATTTGCGTTCGTTCTAGATGGCGTCGAATATACCAAATTGAGTACCATTATTGGTTGAGGGAGCCGCCGGACCTGAGCGATAGGCTGCAGATATATACTGACGCCTCCAAACTGGATAATAAGGTGGGTAGCGGTGTCTTTGCACCTCAACTAGGGTGGAATCTATCCTTTAGCCTACCCGATCATTGCAGCGTCTTTCATGCAAAGGTGGCTGCTATTAACGAGGCCGTCCAGCACCTGAGAAATGCTATTCACGGCTATAACTAAATATGTATTTTTTCTGACAGCCAGGCTGCACTAAAAGCGCTTGGATCGGTCTCATGTAAGTCCAGGACAATAGAGAAGTGCCGCAAATCTCTCAACGAGATCGCTGAGCAAACTTCCCTTAGTCTGGTATGAGTGCCTGGACACTCGGATGTACCGGACAATGAGATGGCTGACGAACTTGCAAGATGGAGTACATCCGTTCCACTTTCGTCCTCTTGGAAGGGATTGAGCATGCCGCTCGCTGCCTGTAAGCTCACTTTGAAAGGGATTTTACTTAGGGAAGCGGGTGTGAGATAGAGCAATCTTGAATCCTTCTACCACACTAAGTTCGTGTGGCCTGAATGGGACGCGAGACGCATGAGACGTCTCCTTCTTCTTGGAAGGGGGGATATATCTCTGGTGGTTGGACTTATAACCGGCCACATAGCAATCGGAAGGCTTGCACAACGGCTGCGTGCTCCCTATAATGATTACTGCAGAAGCAGCAAAGACGAAGAGGAGATAGAAACAGTCAAGCATTTTCTGTGCGATTGTCCGGCGCTTTGGCACAAGAGGAAGAAATCTCTGGGATCTCCTTTCTTTGATGATCTTTGTGATCTGGTTAACTTGGAACCTAAGAAATTCCTGACTAAATCGACCTGTTGCTTTGAGTAGGGGAGAGATCCACGTGGTATCACAACGGGACCTTTATGGGCCTAAATGCACTGGTGCTCGCACCGGTGGCCACTCTAACCTAACCTAACCATTAGAGAACATGTTGATAACTAGACATACTTCTAAAAGCTCAAGAGTTGTTTCGAAACAGTGGCTCAACTCGATAATCATTGCGTACTAAGCAAAAGAGGAATTTTTTATAAAACAAAAATGGTATTATGCTTGTGGTTCTCTAACTGGACTCGAATGAAAGATTCCATGCCACATATATGTATATAATTTATTTTTGATTAATAACACTTCATAGCAGTAGCTATCAACCAGGTGTTTATTTCTCACAATAAACAGCTATTCGTTTTGGTGGTACCTCCTTGGAGGTATCCAATGTAGGATATCAAATGGAGAAATGTGTTGAATATTCATTTGCGAACTTTACATTTCTCAAAATCTCTCAAAGGTCGGAAAATAATTTAAGAATGACGTCTTAATGAAGGTTTCGACGTTGGAGACTCAAGAACTATACATTTTACAAAATTTCTCAAAGGTTGGTAGTGATTGGGGAAAGAAGTTGGATATCAACTAAATCTGGTTTAAAAATAATTAAATAATGATGTGGGATATCACCTCCGGAACTAAATATATTTCGCCTTAGAATTGTTTTTCCATGTCTGTTGGGTAAGCAAAATCCAGCTGTTGTCGTATCTACAAATTATCTAGATAATAAAAAACCAATGTTGGCGCAAAAAAGCCTACCTCAAAGGCGGCCTTAAACTGTGACTGAAAAACTGCTGAGTAGTTTAACTGGAGTTTAAATTTGACTAGAGTTTAAGCAAATTTGCTTTAAGCTTAGCTTAACCAACTACTGAAAAACCGGTCATAGAAGTTTTATGTGGTCATATTAATCGTTCCCGAGGTGGAAGGGCTAGTACCTCAATAGTGCTTGTTATCGGAACGTATCGTATCTATGTATATCCGGCAAGAGGCCATCAACATCGATAAAACTCCCCAAAAACCTTCGGGGAGTCTCTTTATCGTTAATACAACAAAAGCAACATAGGCCCTTCATAATTAATTGGCACTCAACCGCTTAAGCGATTTTGGCCGTTTCGTAATCAGACACTTAGGCTATTCTTATTTTGCGATAACTGACGCCTATTGGGAGCACCATGAGAAGTCAAGTCTTCTTCCACCTGTATCTCCCAACTCGATTCAGTGGAGACATACACATTCGACTGCTTCCAAACTGCGGTGTCGATGGAAATACTTTCTTGGCCGCAGCGTCCTCATCCATTCGCATAACATGACCTAGCCAGCGAAACCTTTGGGTTTTTATAGTTACACTATCTTCATTTACAGCTTATATAGATCATCATTAATCTCTTTTGATACTGACATCACAGGAAGCGCCAAAAACCTTTCAGAGAACTTTTCTTTCGAGTAATTCCATGATTCCGAGCTTGCATCATGACAGATATGATGAGCGACTTAACTATTCAAATGCCTACTCTGTCCAAAGTAGCACTTGTTGGCAAGAGTTATTCTCCGTTAGTTTTCTAATGGCGTTTTATTTTCTGAAAATATTGTCGCACTGTTGGTTCTTCTCTGCCCTCTGGTCAGCTTGTGTGTTCCTTTCACAAAATATTTCACCTTGAATGAGATAGGGAATACTATTGCCTACAAATTCCGTTATTTTTCAGAAGCCTAGGTGATCAAGTTCAAAAGAAAGAAGTTAAGAGTACAACATGAGGGTAACCTTTTTTTCAAAAAAGAAAACGACATTAGTTAACATAGTTTTCGCTGTTAATGCTGGTTACCAGAAGGAAAAGACAAAATTCTTCACAGTCTCGAATTTATATTCGTCGACAGTGACTTGGTTGCCAAGGCGCCGATTCTTTCTTGGATAACATCAAGTACTTCGTCTTATCCTCATTTACGTTGACGACGACATCAACCAACCGAAATAGCCAGGCAACGGAGAATTCCGACATTCCAAGCACATGCCCTCAAATCATGGTCTCTAAAATCATAGTCCGTTATACGTTCGTCTTAACCTCTTTGACGTTGACGGGGACATCAACCAACCAGCGGATAATTCCGACATTCCAGGCAAATGCCCTCAAATCATGGTCTCTAAAATCTTAGTCCGTTATACGTTTGCCGTGGTCGTTATCTGAAAAAAAAGTGTTCTCATTCGAGGCTTGTTATTTTTGCGTACCACTGTAAGACGTTTTCACGAGGCAGGTCATAGGCCTAGCGCACAACTCAACAATATGATTTGGATTTTATTCGCTTGCCTTGGGAATATTCTAAGCCCCCATAACCTAATGGTGTACATAAAGTTCAAACAACCCGATTAAAAAAAAAAGAACTGCCATTATAGCATTTCGCAAGTCTTCTGGGAAGAAACACTTCATGAAAGAGTTAGCAATAGATTCCAGACAGTCGCTACATGAACTGGCCTCTTGGTACAGGGCGGTGGTTATGTTGGTTTTAAGTGCAGTGGTTTACTTGGTAGCTGCGTTGCTGCTGAACTTTCAAGCACGACCACTGAGCCGACTGGGTTAATTTAGTTGAGTTACATCGCTATTTTAATCTCCTTTATCATAATATTTATAATAAAAACGATATCTTTGTGCGAGCTCATTTTCCGAATGCTGCTTTATCCAACAAATAGGTGGGCCCACATATTTTATACCGACTCCTATAGACATCTAGTACGACAGATGAATTTTAGCTGAGAAGTTTTTCCAATGCAGAAATAAGATCGATAAACCACAGCGTAGGGGCCCTGCTGTTTAAGGAAAAGGTTTCTATAGTATTTTGTATGTTACTTGTCTCGTGACTTGAGCATGATAGAGCAGGGCACTACCTCTATACTACGGTGGCCGGTATGTGTTAAATTAAAAATTACCGACGGTGTTATCAGAAGGGATATTTAATTTCATTGAGATCCGGCAAACCATCTGTGCTGAGAATCACAAGTAAAGTTGGCGAAAACAAAGCACAAAAGTGGTTCACAGAATAAAAGCAATCGAATAATACATTTTTCTCCACCCCCTTTCCATGCTCATTTCCCTTCCCAATAGTGCCGTTATGTAAATAGCTTATTTTATTGCATAACAAGCAACATCTCTCATTAAATATTTATTAACACAAACGTTGGTTACATAAAAAAAATTATCAGGGGTGTATTTGTTATGTTCCTCAGTATTTTGTTATTATATAATTTCATAATTCACGCTGGGTGATAAATGTTTGTATTACTTTTAGTCGTGCGTAAATATGCGTAAATGTTTAACCTAAACACAGATGTATCCATTTGAGAAGATGAGAGGTTGAGTATGTGTGGAGGCAGCTAAATACAAATTAACTTCATATTTGCAACTGATAAATGTTAATCACAGTACGCTCTGCTACCGTGTAGGAGGACGAGCATTTCGAGCTACCACTAGATATGCAAATCACCAAAGCAGTTTTTTTCTATCTCAGGGTGACATAGGGCTTAATGAGTTGACAAATACCGCTATGGGTGCCTCTAATCAACTGGAGCTTATCCTATACTGAAACAAAGCTCCCTACGGGTTAAAGAGCTTACATATATTGTTCACACAGACCCGAAGGTTCAAGAGTGATAAAAGTACTTCAGGGAGTATTTTTGCTATCACAACACCAAACAAAAACATTCAACATCCATTCCCAAAGGTTAGGCGTTAAAATTTTCAGCTGTCTATTTTCACCTCTACTATCAATCTTCTGCTTTCATTCACGTTAGAACATTTAAGGAGAGATACACTGAAATTTCCATGAGGTTAGCGTTAGTAACGGTGCGTACCGATGCCCACATCGGTAATGCTTTCGTAAATAATCGAAAATCGGTTTTAGTTAGCGAAACAATGAAACGACTGAAATTCATTGCTGGATGACTAGTGCTCTTTAACGCTTAAGCACCAATCAGGCAAGCAAATAAAGAGAGGCGATAGGACTAGTATAGGTGCCAGTCTTGGTAACCTACATGAAGACCGATTAATAAACCCTGTGTGGATTGGCTCGACGTTGCACAACCATATCAGGTCCTGCCGCCAGAATTGAATCCTGTGCTGCTCCGTTTATGACTTTAATGGACCGCATACCGCCTGAGCCTTGATATGTAAAGATGCGATCACTGAGATAGCTTCTGATGACGTGCTGTAGGTAGCATGGTGCTGTTGAAAGCGTCTCTACCGTCCAAGGTTGCTCAATTGCGCCTAAAATGCATTTTCAGGGCCTGAAGTCAGGTTGCTTTGGTGATAATCCGTCAACTTGTTTTACGGCGGCTGCGGTACGTGGTTTTAGATGCTTTTGAAACAGTTTTTCGGCTGCGTCTACTGTGCGGTATGCTGATGGCGAATGCGGGTGGTCCTTCTTGCCTTTGCCAATTAACACAGAGAGTCAAACTTCGCGTCGCAATTGCAATCTTTCGTGAGCGACAGAAACAGTATGGTACCTAATTTGAGATTGCTTAGAATATTGCAGAATAAAATTCCTAGAAAAATCTTTCTTCGACGGGGTCTCAGCACCAGAGAACGTCAAGTATAGAGAGATACTTAAGTACTTTAACTCAGTGAGAAGAATAAAATATTCATCCTAAATTTAAAATTTTATGATTGAGCAATTCACAAGGATGCCGTATACATGTAAAATTTTTAAATTCGAGTTGCTTCCATGACTTCCAATGTATGAATTGAAAATATTCATAAAAACCAATAAAATGTTTGTTAAATTCGAAATAATTGTATCTTTGTATATTTGCAAATAATTTTGTTATAAGCAACACCAAACAAATCAACAAAACCATCCAAATATTTATTGTTGGTAAACGTATTTTTAGCAGGTATGTATGTATGTATATGAAATACCAGACATATAAAGAACAAAGGCAGAGGGATGGTTTCGCAACCACTGTTTGATCAAGCATCGGGTCAGAAAAGGCAATCGAGAAATGTTTTCAAATTGAATTTCCAGCTAACAAGGTAATTGATCCTCCGGGAATGGTTTAAGGGGGGTGACTAAAGGAGTGATTGCAACAAAGTCCAACTATCTTCGTAATTCCAGTTTAATTTTTTCATTTGCAGCATTCATTCAATATGATGTGTTGTTGTTCGGCTGGACGATGCTACTGCATATTGACTCATGCACAAGTTGTTACTCTCACAGTAGCATTGGCGGCGAACGTATGCTTTGGGATTTGGGAATATGAATTTTTATCTTTTAATCCGGCAAAAGAGCAAAAAGTAAAATTAAGGACAAAGGACATATTTCAATATGAATAAGTCCTTGTGTATATACATAAGTAAGTACATACATGCACAAAGCTACACATATATGTACATATTAAGTACTTTGACTGATGTCGTTTATGGCCCACTCGAATCGATGGACGATAAAAGTGTGCAAAGATAAATTTGTAAATCGGTATGAATTTTCTATGAACCCAAAACGAGGATGAAAGAGTTGCAGAGCGAAGCGTAAATTGCATTAAAATGCAATTACAAATGATGTTTCCTCCCCCTGCTAATTGCTTCGTACATTTGTATTCCCTT
This sequence comes from Eurosta solidaginis, assembly GCF_040869045.1. NCBI lineage: Eukaryota > Metazoa > Arthropoda > Insecta > Diptera > Tephritidae > Eurosta > Eurosta solidaginis. The sequence goes on along the minus strand of NC_090319.1, from coordinate 302,234,282 downwards.
TAATATCGAAAATTCCCAGGCAAATACTTGTGCTATCAACCCTGTAGGAATTTATAGAATGGAAGTGAAATGATCTTGAATTCAGCCAAAAACTTTTGTTTTATACCCCCACCTGTGCCTGTACACAGGGTACTGAAGTTGAGATAGCTTTACCTGTTTTATCTTTTGATTAATGTTGGAAAAGCATAAAAAGCGATAATTCTTTACCAAAAACTGGCTAAATGTAGAAGAATAACTGATTCCTTTGAAAATGAGCGAAATCGGTTTGGAAACCACGCCCAATTTTTATAACCTGCCGCTCGTCTTCCCATCCATTAAAAAAAAATAACTTTAAAAATAAAAAAAATAACTTACTAGAGTAAAAAATAGAAATATCTTCACCTCAGTTCCGCTATGGAAAATCTATAAAAATGTTCTTCTAAACGTTCTCTCTGGTACATTCAATTAAAAAAAAAAAAAAAAAAATTACGAGGGAACGCTTACATATCTCCATTTGTATCAAATACGATCTCGAATTCTGACGCGACCGCAGTGGTGTGGTGGCAGCGTGCTTCGCCTACTACACCGAAGATGCTGGATTTAAGCCTCGGGCAAGGCAACATCGAAATTTTAGAAAAAAGTTGTTGTTGATTTGGCAAACACTTCGAATGTATTTCTACCATGAAAAGCTTATCAGAAAAAGTGCAGATGCCGTTCAGAGTTGGCATAAAACAAGTAGGTCCCGCCCCGAAAATTTGTAGGAAAAATTAAGAGGTACACGACGCAAATTGGAAGAAAAGCTCGGCCTGAAATTTCTTCGGAGGTTATAGCGCCTTGCATTTATTAATTTTTAATTTCTGACAGAGCTCGCATCATATCTTTTTCGTAAGGAGTATCGAAGCTATGGTTTTTTTCGATAAAAGTTTTTTCATAACTGTAATTTTGCGACAGAAATAGATTTCATGAATGGTAAGATTTTCGTCTGCTAAGTGTAAACTTAACATTATTTCATTATCAGGGTCTACAAATAATTGTTATTCCTCATAACTTAAACCAAACAAATAAGGCGAGCCCCGATCGCATGCATGCAGGGACTTTTTTCGGAACGATTTTAAATAATTTCCGTACTGTTTTGGTATTATGTTGAGACGAGCCGGACCCGTGCGCATCTTGCGTAACCAATATAAAAGTCTCTTATCATATATCAACAGAAATTAGCTCTTCTATCAATCAATTACAGCTTACAGCTTCCGCTACCATCTGGCGTATGGTAGCAACTGCCGGTAATGTAGTGCAAATATTCACAATAGTGCCATAGTACAAATACATTTCTTTGTGTGCTCACAATCGTTTATTTTTAGCAAATTATTTTAATAAAATATAGCTAAACAAGAGCACTACGACCAAAATTGCCCAAAGCTCGCTAATAGCCCGAATCTCCATCTTTACAACCCAAAACTTTATTTATAGTTTTGGATTCCAAATAAGAGCGAAAAAGGGGCCCATACATAAAAACAGCAATTACAAATAATATATATTGTTACAAATATTAGCAACACTAAGAGGTACTGTCATCTCTAAGCCGATGCTAAGAGTGACTTGTATGCACATCCATAAATCAATCATTATGTATCTACATAAACGAATCTCTACACATATGTACGTACACGCAGCGGAGAAGAGATGCACAAACACATGCAGATATCTCATCTGAGATGCTCCCAAAAGTATGCAATTGTAATAGTGGAAGCATGGCGGAAAGATACAAGGTGGCAGCATGGGACAGCTGATCATACCCTTCTTTTATTTGCTTTGATACATCAACTATCGGCGCAGTACGATTTTGACATTTGTCCATCGAATTTACAACAACAAAATACATGGAATTTTTATTTATGTTTGTAGGTATGTCACAATGCTGCCACCTTGTATCGTTCCGTCATGTGTGGAAGTGTCGCTCACAAAAACACGCGCATATGAGTAGCTATACACGTGCATCTGTAGTCATAATTATATGGCAGTAACTAAGTAAATTCTAGAAGCGCCTAGAAGATGCAACGAGGAAATCACAGAGTATAAAAGCACCAACGGTAGATGCGCGAGAATCAGTTTGAGTTAAGCAAGCTATAAGCGAAGTATAAGTGTTATTGTGAAGTACTTTAATAAAGGCCATTTTGCATTATTGAAGAGTGGAGTTATTTATTCAACAGTTTAGTGATTCGAACTTAGCAGAAGGTTGCAAATAAGAGAATTTGCAGTAAATTCGTTACAATATGATAATTTAGAAACATTTTTGTAAAAATATTGTAATCATTTGAAATAATTTTTTGGATTTTTTCGTTTTTGCTTAAGGTATTATTTCGAAATCATTTTCGAATGTGTTGGGACAGCTTCTGGCTTATTTGTTCGACGATTCTGGTGGCCGCCGCGGTGTGATGGTAACGTGCTCTGCCTAGCACACCGAAGATCCTGTGTTCACGCCCCATGCAAAGCAACATCAAAACTTTAGAAACAAGTTTTTTCAATTAGAAGAAAGTTTTTTAAGCACGGTGGCCCCTCGGCAGTGTTTGGCAAGCACTCCGAGTGTATTTGTGCCATGAAAAGCTCTCAGTGAAAACTCATCTGCCTTGCAGATGCCGCTCGGAAGCGGTATAAAACAAGTATGTCCCGTCCCGCCAATATGTAGGGAACATGAAAAGGAGCACGACGCAAATTGGAAGAGAAGCCCGGTCTAAAATCCCTTTAGAGGTTATCGCGCCTTACATTTATTTTTTTATTCTGAGATCATTTCCGGAACATTTTGAGATCAATATGGAGGAATTTTTCCGGAGCCATTTCGATATGATTATGCAATATTTCGTGTTCATATCGGGACTGGTTTGGAATCATGTTGGCATTGCTCGGAAAAATTCATTTACGAGTATGAAAGATTGAGCTGTTAATAGTAATATCTTGTTATCTGCATGTTATTGATTTGTTATCGACGTAATAGCGGTAACGACAGTTAAGTCGATTATCGGTTTATTATCAGCAAATTATCGACGTTTTGTTGGTTTGCTATCGAATAGTTAGCGGAAAATAATGGATTTGCCATCAAAAAATTATCGAAGAATATAGACTTGTGGTCGAAAATTTATTGAAAACGAAAAATTATCAAATTGTTGTCGAAAGGTTATCAGTTTTTATTTTAAAGTTGTCGATTTGTTATCGAAAAATATCGACAACTTTTGAATAGAAAATCGATTTTTGTCGATAACAAAGCGACCGTTTTCCAGAAAAACTCTAATAATTTGTTTCGAAAAAGATGTATGTATTTCGGAAAAACACAAATAAAATTTAGAAAAACAAATGTATTTCAGAAGATTTAAAATAAAATTACAAAATAGGCAAATGTACTTCAAAAAATCATAAGTGTATTTTAAAATAAAATAAATACAAACAAATTTGTAACTTAAACGGTTTTATTGAAAACAATATTTACATTAAGTAATAATAATATTAAAAACTAGAAAATAATTAGGTAGGTCATCACACTCCTCATCAATCTAGGGCGTTGATCAGACAATTAAATAAAAGCGTTGTACGCGCAAATTTCTATTGATAGTCATAAGTAAGACCAACTGCCTATTACTTCTTATTCTATTTAGTTCATTTAGTGACTCATTATTACAAGGACTCTTTCCTAACAATTTGTTACAATCTAAGTCTTCAATACATAATAATTCCAAAGACTTTACTCGACTCGGCGCCACGTGTGCTTGTCCCTCCTCGAACTCCAAAGTATTTTGATGTCACTTCTACCAGACTGTATGTAATATTTGTTCCAAATATGAGCCAAATCGGACCACAAATACGATTTTTTGAAATATTTCGATCAATGCGTCAACTATCGGAGTTTTTTTTTATCTTTGTATTGCAATGTCATCGGGTTGTAAACTATATTCCAAGTTTTAAGCTTGGATCTTATCGGGAAGTTACTTAAATTTTAATTACAAAATTCGTTCACAACGGCCGTCCGGCCTATCAAGTCAAGCTAAATAAAATCGTTTAAAAAAAGCTCTATCATTTGCCTGCGACAATGAATTAAGATAAAAACAATAGAAAAAGAGCTTAGAGTGGGTATATTCAGCGGGGAAAGCAGATTGTGTACATACATAGATGAGATGTTATCACTTACAAGAAAACAGAATATTCACCAGTTAAAGTGTGGAAACGCGGCGATATCCGGAATTTCTTGGATGTATGAAAATACATTGGAAATAGATTGACCGATTTGGTATTGATTTGCGACAATGCAAGATGTCATTCGGGACTTCAGCTGGTAATTGGTGGTAATGGGTCAACTATTTTTTCCACTTGGGACTGTATTTGCCCATGCTGAACCCTACTGGAAACGTTTGGCCCAACAAAAAAACATTTTTTAAAACTAACATGCGTTTTTTATGCACGGAGGACCAGGGGACGTACGAAGGCGACTCCATTACATGGACATATTATTCAGCAATCAAAAGATGCAGCACCTACTGCAGATTGTGCTAGCTCGCTTCTATTTTTGTCTCATACCCTTTAGCATTGCGCGAAATGTTTTTTAAATCATTATGACGAAGGAAAAGGGTGCCGTTGACATTTGAAGCACCTTTACATTTTTCTGAACTAAATATGTCTATTTCTGACTTCTATTTGTGTTTTTCTGAGAAACTTGTGTGCTCTTCCGAAAAACATTTTTAGTTTTTCTTCAATACTGTTGGAAAATTTGTAGTTAGGTCTTTAAGTGCAGAGCTTTTAACACATTTTTTTCCTACAGGCATGCTACAATATGTAAAGGAATAAAAATTTTGCAGTATATGAGACATTTTGCCTCTGTATTCCAAGTGCATTCGCTTGTCCTCCATTGCATGATGACCGGCAGTGACGAATAAATTTTCTCTTCTTTTTTTGTTGTTGGTTGACTTTTATTGAAATTAAATTTGCGTTGTCATAACTTTTGAATTGTCTATCTTTACCTTACTGCACTTCACTTCACTTCACTTCACTTCACTTATTCTCACTTTGTACGCAATAAGCTGTTGACAGCAGTTATGTCACCAAGGATGCATTAAATTCGATTGCAATTGAGTAGAAACGCATCATCATTTTGGGCACCGATGAAGACTTTCAATCAATGAAATTTCTTTTTACTTGGCATAATATGTAGGGTATAAAGTTTTAGAGTGTGTATATGAACATATGTATGTATGTTTGTAGTAGTACCCTGCAAAAATCGCGAGTACTCCATGGATGCATGTATGGAGTACTCGCTATGGACCAAGCGAGTGCTCCAAAATTAACCACAATTCATGCAAAAAATATGGTCCAATTAACATTGCGATGTCCTAGGACCGGACCATATACTCCAGCTCCGCATTACATCAGAGTAATCCATGGAGTACCCACAGTCCAATAAACATCGTGTAGTGATTACAATCGTTAAAAACGAGCAATGATCGGCTTACAACATGTTCGTGTAGAAACATGAGTTGGTCCATCGCTGCATTACAGTGGAGTAGAATAGTAAGTACTCCAGTGGACCACATGGTCCAACGATTTTTGCAGGGTAGTCCTTGACTCTTTTATACGCTTAAAATTGTATCATAAATGAATCATTTTTGTTATATATACACCGCATACTCGTATCATGTTAACTTAAAATTTTTTGTTATTGTTAATATGCATTATTAAATGATCAAAATTTATTACAAATAATAACCAGCTTGAACTCGTTTGTATAATTTGATTTTTGTGGTACCCATCATACATAACCAACCACGCACCCTTCCTTTGTAAGGCCAACTCACTTGTGCGTTACACTTGTAAATGTGAAAATCCGCCACTGATGGCAATTACATTAAATAAAAGCTGAAAAGCAACAAACACTTGAATTAAAGTGCTAAAGTAATAAACACAATAAAAATACAAAAACGTTTGTCAAAATGATGTGAAACAGGATACGCGTGTAACCGCTATGAGGCACACGCGCTTCAACAACATCCACTTATGTACGATGATCCTACATTCATACTAAGACATTGAATCCCGCAGATCTTTTGCAATCCTGGGATTTCGGTACTCGAAAAGGACAATCCCGGGATCCCGTGACTTCTCGGGATCATTCAGATACTGTTATCTACCTTTGGAGTTTGGTTAAAAAAATAATTATGTGAGGTATACAAATATTAGTAGTTTACCAAAAAGCATTAAGTACAGTCCTTTGTTTGGAAGCGAATTCAAAACAAATTATATAAACAAATAAAAATTAGTCTCTTTTCAAACAAAAATAAAGAATTCCTGATGTAAACTTCTCCAAATGTGTTCCATATAAAACTTAAGCCAATCCAAAATACTTTTTTATTTTAAAAAAATATTCATTAACTATTAGATCATCTATAGTAACATCTAATAGACTAGGCCGTAACTTGTTACATGCATATATAAAAAGCAGAGGAGGAACATCCTTCGGACTCCAGACTAGTAGGGGATAGTGGAATTATACTTCATTTTAAAAGTACACCACGAGTTCCATCGTATAGAAAAATCTGTTTCCTTTGAAATCGAACCATTGAGACGTCTAAATAAGGCTGTACTTTACCAGAAAAAGTGGATTTCCTGTGGTTTGAAATTGAAGCTTACAAAAATTAAAACAGGAGCAACATTCGCCGATTAAAGTTAATCAAATTTGCAATATGAGATCCCGAAGAAATCCCGAAATTCCCGTATTTTGCTAAATGCAATCCCGGTATTTTGGAATGGTAATATGGCTCGGTAGTCCCGGCATTTGGGATTTCCGGGACTCGATGCCTTAGTCCATATCGATAGAACTTTAGAAGGATGGTAGCAGTAAACAGCAACAGCAGCACAGAATCGCCCTTTCAATTAAGCGCGGCGCATCATTTTTTTCCGAATACCCAAAGCATCACAGATTCATGAACATAACAGTAAGAGTATGCAAGGATAATTGTTTGTTTGGCAGGCGAAATCAAAATTTTGAAGGGTGGAAAATATGTAATTCAGCGGGTTGAGTAAAAATTAATCGTGCTTTTATAAATGAGTATATTTCCCCGGAGCTTCTTTTGAAAACCTTGGTTTTATGAAAACGTTTCATGTATGATTGAATTTCTGTATGGGTTGAAGCCCATTTACATACATATAAATTTTCGACACAGAATTTGACTTTGAGAGATAATGATCGGTCTAATTTTAATGTTTTGTGTAAATACGCGCCGAGTGTATTTTATGTGGCGTAATTTGAGCTGGCTGATAGATATAATACTGAAAAACTCTACCGAAAGATGATAGAAGGATTCAGAAACAGCTTAAATTCTTGCCGAACTGATATTATTGACCTGGTTACCGTCTTCAGTGTGTGTTTATCTTATTGAAGGAATATTTCTCCTTATTTCCAGATAGTATGGGAAATGGTGAAGCCCACACCAAAATACGTCTCGACATAAATCTTTCCACCACTTAACATTTGCTATAGCCCGACTTTAAAATAGTTAAGCGAAATACGGAGTCGAAGAGTTGATAAAAATCATTTATTAATTCTGATGAAAATATATTCGGATGAGTGTATGCCCCAATATCACCTACAAGAATCAACGTAGAGTATTGCTCGAAAGACTGTAATTAGCAAAGTCGACGAACTGATTGCGGCTTTATCAAGTGTACGAGCAACAGATTTTACCGATACGATAAATCCTGAAAAAGACCCATCATGAAACAATCCACATGTTCCATTTACGAATGCGAATTAAACAGCCATTACAAAGATTATACGGCTACACTCAGAGAAAAAATCGTTCTAAAACAAACGAAACAAGTTCAAAATTAAGAACATTCGTTGACAGAAGTCTGTTAAGTACGTTTTTTCTTAACTCGTGGCCGATGGGCTTGTTTTAAGAACAGTTTTAAAAAATTCAAAGTTTGACGGTTATCGAACTCGCGCCACACGATCGCAAGCGGAACATCATAGCCGCTGGGCCACTACAACTGCTTAATATCTTGTGCCAAATGTTGTATTTAACATTGTGGTGCACACGAATTGTACCGTTTTTTTTTTCTTGGGCCTAATTTAAGAACATCGTTCTCATTAATAGAACATTTGCTCATATTTTAAGACCAACCGTTCTCTTTTCAAGAACATGGTTGTCAGTTCAAGAACAAGGTTGTTGTTTTAAGAACAGGTCGTTCGTTTTTCAAGAACAAAAAAGTAAGAACATGAAAAGCTTGAATTGAGTCCGGTGGTGCTGGATTTTAGAACATTTTAGAATCGTTACCTTCGCAAGGAGGGGATGGAAGGACCACCAAACCAGGCTTCGCATAAAACGACTTCATACCATATATTTGAAGGGCGACGTACCTATTGCCATCCAAAAAAGAGACTGCCAAAATCGCCCAGACTGTTATACGTTAATTAATTATGATGATGATTTGGCGCGAAAAAGATAAATTTATCGAAAATCATTGATTCCAAACTTTATTATTCTGTCCATTATTTTATTTTTTGTTTATTGTATCAAAAAGCAGCAAAAAACAGCAGTTATTTAAAATTCCGTGAATAGATCTAGTACAAACAAGTAAGGAAGGCTAAGTTTGGGTGTAACCGAGCATTACATACTCAGCTGAGAGCTTTGGAGGCAAATGTTGGAGTTGAATGTTGACATAATTTACTTATATACTGTAAAGATATTACATTTTTTTGTTAAAATTTGACTTTCGAAATTTTTTTTTTTTTAAGTGGGCGTGTTCGTCATCCGATTTTGCTAATTTTTATTTAGAACACATATAGTAATAGGAGTAACGTTCCTGCCAAATTGCATCATGATATCTTCAACGACTGCCAAATTACAGCTTGCAAAACTTTTAAATTACCTTCTTTTAAAAGTGGGCGCTGCCACGCCCATGGTCCAAAATTTTACTAATTTTCTATTCTGCATCACAAGGTTAACCCACCTACCAAGTTTCATCGCTTTATCCATCTTTGGTAATGAATTATCGCACTTTTTCGGCTTTTCGAAATTTTCGATATCGTGAAAGTGGGCGTGGTTATAGTCCGATCTCGTTCATAGAGAAATAGAGATCTGAGATGAGTACCCAAGAACCTACATACCAAATTTCATTAAGATACCTCAAACTTTTCTTTTTTTTTTATAGTGTTTACGGACAGACGGACGGACGGACAGACCTGGCTAAATGAATTTCTTTTTTCGCCCAGATCATTTTGATATAAAGAAGTCTATATCTATCTCGATTAGTTTATGCCGTTGCGGGGTACCGCTATGCGAACAAAATTAATATACTCTGTGACCTCTGCTCAGCTGGGTATAAAAATATTCCCACACGACTTGAGGCGCTGACTTCCGTTTTGTGGTAAGACACCAAGCAACCTAGTTTTTGGTTTCTTTTATAACAACTAAAACTTCACATTTTTAAGCGTTTGTTCTCCAGACAAAGAATAGGTTTGCCAAATTCCTTCTAAAGCTCAGGAAGCTTATCAAAAGTTACCGGGTCAGAAAAATTTTTTTGTGTTTTGTTTCGAGCCAGATGACTAAACAAGCTGCTTACGGAAGGTGGAGTTTCGTAGACCGAGGAGGTTTGAGGTGATTCGTTGATTGACTAGCGATAAAGACAGATTAAAGTGGAGCTCGGTAGTGTATCTGATCCATGTATGTATATCATCTTTATACGCCAAAGGCTATCAACATCTATAACACTCCCCAAAACCTTCCTAAAGTAACTTTATTGCTACTACAATAACTAGACAAATGTTTTAACATATACTTCGATTGGACAATTTTCGGTAAGTGCGGTTATTATACGTTCAGTAATTTTTCACAATAAATGATTTTAGTTGAAAGAGTAGACGCGGACAAGTGCTTCTCTACTTAATTTCCTTTCCGCTGCTGCTACTAACCAGTGTCATTCTATCACAAAATATTTTATAAACCCGAAACCGACGTTGTCTTGTGTTATCTGAATGGTTTCGTTCTGCTGCTCATTCTCTATTTTCAAGTATCAGTTTAAAAAATCAAATTATCACATTCTCTGAAGCCTCGTTAGCTCTAGAAAGACTGCTTTTGTTGTTGTTGTAGCAATGCGATCACTCACAAATTGTCACCAAAATCCTCTAACAGGAGTTGGACCAAGGAGACGTCGGTGTTAAAGGTATTGGTTCGACATTGCAATTGAAAAGATGGTTGTTGTCATGTGGAGACACATTACATGCGGGGCATAGTTTGCGTACGTCGAGGTTGATTGTGGATGAGTTATATCCAGATCGAGTTTAACCTGTTATATCAGCTTGCGGTTTTCGGGTATTTGACAGTGGGAATCCACACTATACGCCATTTTGGTGTTGTAATATTACATTGTCCGCATAATATTTGAAAGGAAGCCGGTGAAGCAAGCAGTTTCAGCAGAGTTGCACCTTTGGAATTAACCAAATGAATTTTTTTTCCTATGGAAACACTCTGGAAAAGTAAGTGGTGGACCTGTTTTCAGACCGAAAAGTGTGGGGGGGGGGGAGGGGGGTGAATTAGCAAAAGAATTTAACGACTTTGTAGGAAAGCTGTTTCTTGAGATGTTTCGGTTTGTTGAAAATTCAGCAGGTTGAGTGTTTGATTTAATTTCTCTCTTTAATTATAAGAATTTCCACGCTTCCGGTTCTTTTTCCCAAGTGCTACTAGAAAGTCTATAATGCTTTAAGTATAACAAACTAGTCTGCTATGGTCTCCACACATGCGAGATAGCAATGCTGAAATCGCTTTTCTGAAAACACATTTTTATACCTTTCATGAACATGGAATGGTATATTAACTTTGGTCCGATGTTTGTAACGTTGAGAAATGTAGAAGATAGACTCACCATTAAGTATACCGAATTGATCAGGGCGACGAACTGAGTGTATAGCCATGTCCGTCTGTCCGTCTGTCTGTCTGTTTGAACGCAAACTAGTCCCTCAAATTTTGAGATATCTCAATGAAATTTGGCACAAGAATGTATTTTGGTATTATATTAGACATTTGTCGGATCCGGTAGGATCGGACCACTATAACATATATCTCCCATACAACCGATCGTTCAGATTAAAAGATTTTTAGCAATTTCTCCCTTAGTTTCCAATATAAAAACGTGAAACTTGGGGATTCAATCCATTGTCTCTAGCACAATAAAGTACAGCCAACGTTTAGAGCATCACAGTGGCCCTATTCGTGTCCTATTTTTTGGCCCTGCCTCTTTTAGGGCAGTCTAGGCCTGTTTTTTGTTGTTTAAGGCAGCATAGTTTATTAATTGACAGCGGTGAATGATTATGGAAACTTTGTAAAACTTTACGTTGAAATCATCCATCAAAGTTAAGTATTAGTAAATTTATTAGCGCGTTTTTTTTTCTACTGAACCCCGTCTAAAACTCCTCTTTCAGCATCTGTTTGATAACCATTCAATGATTTTTTACTCAACCCCTCGTAACAAATATAATTTACAGTTTGATTAGGTAGCAGGTTGCTTTAGAATACAGCAGAGCGAGGCTGTGAGCTGGCTTCTGGTGCTTAGTGGTGCTAGCGGTCTGACACGTGTTTAACATTCAGCGCCGTAGTGAAGCGTATCCTTCGTAACAAGTTCATCAATTTCAAATGTTTTCCAGACGTTTTGTCAATTGTAGTGTCTTTGCTTAGTTTTTTCCTGCTTTTTTCTTGGCTTGATTGTTGGCGTGACAAGTCCTTTGGGGTTTACTTTATTTTGCTACAACAGAGCAGCAAAAAGTCAAGAGTCTATTCATGTGGAATAAGGATAATAATAAAGCATTTAAGGTGCAGAATGTATGTAGGATGTAGGTATGAGTAAAAATTCAGAAGGCAATTTAAGCATAAAGTACACATCAACACGCTTTGACGCTTTTATGGTCAAGCTAGAATTGATGGCTCTACCCAACAATAAGGGTTGGAATGATCTACACGTAAAAGGTAAAGAGATTTTTTATTAAGTAAAAAGTGCTATCCTTTTTGATAGCATACATTTTTACAACCGTACATGCAAAAAGTGAAACTCTTTTTCTGTGCTCTCAGGATATGAATTCCTGAATGGCACATTCAATAGAGTGACACTTGAGTAGCTTATCACAAATATATTTCTTAGTTGTGAGCTATACGCAGTTCGGCGAAAAAAGCCGAATGTATCGTGACCATCGTGATGCCATGTGAATAGATGACTAGATTCCGGCACGGCAAAGTACTAGTACTCCACATCGAATCCCGCGGCAGATGAAAGGGGCGGTCGCTGGAGAGGAAACAGAGATGGTGAAGAACTTGATCCCCTATGGTGGTCCTAATGACCTCAATTGATGAGAGGTTTCATCTCGGGTCTTCCGCGCAAGAAAGTTACAACTTTAAACCAAGGGCTGAAACTGTTATGCCTTGCAAAACTATTAATTTTGGACTTTAAATATATTTGGATCCAGATAAAAATTATTTTCGCATTTTTATTTTTTGAGTCCGATAGAACTAGCTAAACTTGGACTTTTAAAAATAAAAGTTAATTACGGACTTTTATTTTTTAAGGCCAAAATAAAACTCCCGCTTGATAACCAAGAAACGGCTAATCCGAAATAACAAAGTTTTTTTAATTCGGAAAGCCTTTTATTTCTTATCAAGCGGGACTTTTATTTTGGCCTTAAAAAATAAAAGTCCGTAATTAACTTTTATTTCCGGACTTTTATTTTTAAAAGTCCGAATTTAACTAGTTCTATCGGACTCCAAAAATAAAAATACAGATTTTACTTTTATATGTGGACTCTTATGGAAAAAGTTCGAAAAATAAAAAGGATGCATGATTCGACATCATATTGCTATAGGGATACATGGGAACTCAAACATTTTCACTTAGGACAATTTTTTGACCAGAAAAAAAAAATTATTATTTTCCGTCCCTGCTTTAAACAGCTCCAACGGCATAAAAGCATTCTCCTACACACCTGAGATAACTCAAAGGAAGCTATAATTAGACTCCCATTTCTTTGTATATTATAACATTTCTGTGTACTCAAGGACATATGCTCATGAAATACTTCATTCCAACTGCCAACTGAATCCGACCAATATACAATATAACAAGAAATAGCGTTCGATCGAGAGGTTTGCAAGTCAAAGCAGCGGCCGGGCAGCCGGCCATAGTCCGATAGCCTCGAGAGCAATTGAGATGTGAAAAGAAATCGAATCAGTCACACTGGAGGGAGCTTACGTTGAGACTACGGCTCACTCTTACTTTAGAAATGTCATTTATTTGTCCGCTGAAAGCAGGCTTCTGTGGAAAGTTAACTATTCATGTGCCTCCATTATCAAAATATCTCGAAATTAGCATTGGGTCATTAAGTTCAGGATATTTCAGCATTAAAATGCCTACACTGAAGTTGGAAGACATAACTCGGCATTGTTGGATATTTCAAATCTACACAGCGCAACACATATTCCATACGAAGTGCACGCAGATGGCTGCGTGTTTCAGCGGAAAAGCAGATAAATCGTAAGTGCAATCAAATTATAGCTAAAGAAGTTGAAAAAAATTTCTTAATGCCCTAAATTCCAGTAAACGCAGGTAATACAGTTAATAATTTTAAGGGTATTACTGATCAACTTCAAAATAAGGTGTTATTATCAGGATTTACTATGCGTGGAGCCAGGGCGAGGGCCGTTGTTAAGTACTTTGAAAAACCATAAGACAATCTTCGAGGTATCCGATTATTATACGGTTATTGGTAATTATATTGGATAGCAAATTGTCTTGGAAGCAAAGTGTACAAGAATAAGCTAAAGGGGCTCCTTTCTAGTCCTTGGAATGGCTGCTGTCCTGTGCCTATGGTCTATCGCGAGCCTTGTTTGTATTGCAATTTTATAATAAACGCTACGGAAATTCTACTCTGTGGAATTCTAGTTTGTAACCTTAGGATGGACAAATTGAAATAGTCTCGGTCATCGAGGACAAGACAAAATACTTGCTTTTATAATAGAAAAATCGATCCATACAAAATTTGAGTGACAAAAATCTCAGTCTGGGAATCCAACGGAGAACAACTCTTTGCAAGAAATGCAAATTTGAGTTTAGCATACCTACTCCTTTTTCTGATGTATTAGAAGCTTCGTGACGAGTTGAAGTAGTCCTACCTTAATTGGATTTCGACAACAGTAAAAGGGCGATACCGCCAATGACCCTGTAAGAATAGTACGGGTTAATTAATTAGTTCAAACCCGATACTCTTGATTCTACCCTTGGTTAGGAGCTATAAGGCAGGCTTTTGTTAATTTTGTGAGAAGGTCGGGCAAAATATAATCTCCTCTGCAATGAGAGCACGCTCTCTCAATATTTGTGATGTTTTCTCTCATTTCCACTTATAAGATTTTGTAAATATAACAGGTTAAAATTGACTTGAAAAACCCCGCTTCGGTTTCGCCCGCTTCACTTTGACTCAAGAATTGGGAGAAACTGGTGACGATCCTATTTGATGACAGTCGTCGCCAAAAAACTCAAAGGTTAAACTCGCCTGAACTATTAAGCAACATATAGTGATGGTGATAACTTTGCCGTACAACGTTTAACAAGAAATCAAACAAGAAAAAAAAAAATAATAAACTGGAGATCTAATTGAGAATCGCTCCTGAACTGAAAATGGACCAAGCTATTTTGAGTCCACGTTGATAAACGTTCAGGAATCACGAACCTCAGAGGTGATTTCCTTAAAAGTATTCGCGAAAAAGGCGGAAAAATTAATGGTTTCTTCACGATATAAAAAAGCGCTCTGAATTGTTAAGATATTTACATTCATTTGTACATTTATTATTTTGCATAATACAACTTGCCGTTTGTATTTAATTTTTTAGTACGTGATAACTTCACGTTTTTATTTTATATTAATTTAATCTAAATATGTATGTTTATTCTAAGCTAAGTGGTAAATTTTGCAAGCTATTCCATTGAGTTTTGGTGATTTTTTTTAAGTGTAAGTGATAAAAAACTGTTAGCTAAAAAGTACTTTTTTTACCATAGAAGTCTTAACAAGCCGACGGCCATTGCAAGCTATTTCCTAATTTTAATAAAAATGTAATTTGAAACTAAATAAAAGAAAAACTTAATTTTACATGTACAGCAGCGAACAGAAAAATTGCAGCTGACATTTTTTTAAAATTTCATCAATTAAATTCTTATTTCTCTGCATTTTCGAAGGTTTTAGAAAATACTGCCATGAATTTTGTAACTGGAACTATGAAAATATGTGTCAAAAATGTTATCGAAAAAAAATCGAAAATTCGAGTTCAGTTTACGAAAATTTAGAACTTTTTATTTGGATTGCTTGAATTTGTTTAGATATGTAGTTTGGTAGTAAAATTAAATTTTGTCTCCCAAACTATAAGTCAAAAAACTTTCAAAATTTGTATTTATTTTGAACAGTTTTTTTCCGAAGGGTGTTTTAGATTTTTTTTTATATTTAAGTCTGGATATTTTAGAAAAAAATTGTACAAAATCGATGAGAAATTCGAAAGATCTGTACTTGTACTATGCTAGACTTAAGTTGATTGAGCTACAAAACTGTATACTCAAAACAATGTAGAGAACTTAAAATTAAAAGTTCGAAATTTTCGTAAAGTTAACTCGAAGTTTAAATTTTTTTCGATACATTTTTTGAGTTTGGTTAGTTACATATTTTCAGTTAAAAAATTGACAGAAGCATGTTTGTTAAATTATAGAGAAGAAAAGAACTTAATTGATGACATTTTTTAAAAACTGCTACTGCTATTTCGCTGATTGCTGCTATATATTCGGAACGAATACTGTAATAATAAATTTTTTAAAATATTTTTTGACTAGAGAATATTTTAACGGAATACTAATTAAACAAAGAAAAGAGAAATAAAAAACTACAGCTCTATTGGGCGTATGAGTAACATTTTATTAGTTTTTCCTGCAATGGCCCTGGGTATTTATTAACCTGGGTCGATTTGTATCGACGAGAGTTAACCGATATCGCGCCATCGATTTTCCGATAGGATTTGGGCTCAGGAAAAAAAGTTCCACTACGCATACCCAAAGAAATAATTTTCGAGCCTGCGAAAAAAAAAATGGCGAAATGGTAAATTTTTCGACCAAAACACTCCCCAAAACCCAAAAAATTTTTCCTTTTTTTTTCTCAAAAAACTGTTGTAAAAACGTTGGCGATAACAGTTTTTTGAAACAAAAAAAAAAAAAAATATCGGAAAATCGATGGCGCGATATCGGTTAATAAATCGATCGAGTCTAGTATTTATACATTAGGCAGGGTCGAAAAAAATTAGATCTGATACAAAAACTGAAAATTTTGTACAAAATTCTCATCTACGTTTTATTTGTAAATACAAAATTGAAATAACATTGAAGAAACTAATATTTAATCACGTTTTTTGTTGAAATTGATTAATTAGATTAACTTAATTGCATTAATAGCATTACCCAACTCATTCAAAGCTTACTGTTAAAAAAAGTTCCTTCCTCTTTCACTAAAATTTAATTCTTAAAATGTATTCTATTCCATTCAGCACTCACAATGTTAGTTTAGTGAAATTATCTGCCCAATTCGAGCTATTGGCTACTGACCATTGTCAAAGACAAATTGCGGTCACGATTTATTTATAAATTTCAGCATTCCAATTTTTATTTAATGAAATACTGTATTGTACAACGTAATGTACATGTAATGTACTGTACTTTACTGCACAATACCTAATGTATGTACATGCAATGAACTGTGTTGTACATTTCATGTATGCGCAGTACAATACATTACATGTACATTACGTATAGTACAGCACAGTACTTTACATGTTCGTAAAATATGCGACATCATTCGGTAATTAACCGTTTGTGAAAACATTGCGGTGTGGTCGACATAATAATGTAGCTCTAAACGAAGCATCCACGAATGACGCATAAAGTAAGAAAGCGCAGTGTTGACAGACCACTTCGCGACAAGCCTCGTAAATTATTTCAAGTATACGGACGTAATTTTAAATTCAATATCAAATTTCGTTAATATGGCTTACGTATCCACGGCCGTTAGATTCATTCTGATTAGATTCAGCATGCTATGGATTATCTACCTACTGTAGTCGAGCAAACTTTCTACATACAATAACCATATACAAGAACCTAAAACTCAAGTGTCTGAAAAGTAATGTAAGCTGGAATTAATGATAATGTATTAATACATGGGTCAGACTCCCCTCCTTGCTTCAACTTTAGAAACTACAAAGTGATTCTCACTGAATGGGATGATTAATTTTCAAAATTTTGTGTGGAATTTGACATAGTTGAACACTTTGTTAAATACTACGTCGACTCAAAATATATTGGAAGATATTTGTACATTTTTCCTAGAATATTAGTCAATTGAACACAAATAGCCCTTTTGTCATACAATACAGCAATTTTAGAAAATCATTTTTTTCGACCCGCCCTTATATACATACATTTGGGTATTGTATTGGGTCAAACTCCTTTTCCCTTTTGATATTTATATAATAGGAATGTAAGTAGCATATTTACATTATTTAAATTTTTTTGTAGCTTACATAAGCTGTTTTATACATAGCTGTAATTGTAAATTACTTTAAAATTTTCGAAGAGTGGAGCCATTTTAAGTACCTAGATAGAAAAGCAAAAATGTTACAGAAGAATGAGAACAATCTATGAATGTGAAAAGATTTGCTGTTTGAAGAAAGTATAATTTGAATGATTGCATGTCGGCTGCTGAGTGGAATATCATCCTATTCCGGCTGTCTTTTCGAAAACGCTCTATTTCAGCAAACTCCTAAAAAATGCCATACTTCAAAATTTGTTCGAAGAACGCCCTCAGAATTCGTTTGACATGAAAAAGGGCATTTATGAACAACAATTTCGAGATAGAGCGTTCTTCAGCCAAATTCTGGCATAAGAGGTTTTGAAAAATATTTAGAGAAAGCTGGGTTTCGAACTGGCATCCGATATAAGGTGATAATCCACTCAGCAGCTGATATGTATATTCAAGAGGTATTAAAATATCAAAAACCAATAAAATAAAGACAAAGCTCTTTCATCATTCTTCTGAAACAATTTTGTGTTAGGCTTAATTTTAATTTTGATAATTATTTACTTATGCGTCTACGAAACTAAATAAGATGAATACCTATTTGTCACTATGTTCAGAATGATAATATATAATTTTGTTTCTTTAATTTAAGTACGTAGTAGATTTTCCTATATATACAAAGCATATCACAAATGAACTTTTTTTACTTTAATATTTAGTACACCATTTAATATTGCGCGGTGAAGGATTAGCAACCGGTTGCATGTTGCTCAGCCCAGGGCTGTAGTCCATGCAGGGCGGCTAAGGGGGCACCATTAACTTGTTGTGCAGAAAGCGGCGCTGCTGGGGGTGGAGCAAATCCTTTACTAATTGCTTCGGCCTGCAGGGATAGCATTAGGCGATTTGCCGCTTGACGTTCAGCTTCGCGCTCCTCAGCTGTTTGACGTCTGTAAAGAGATAAAGAGTTAATATTTATAAGATTTTTGCTAATTCTGGAGTTTAAAAAAAAAGTTTGCTTAAAATAGAATAAGTTGTGTGGAACAATTAAGGTATTCTAAAAGTATCATAAGCAATGTGCTCTCTGTACATCTAATAAAATAAAGTCGTCAAATGTTTAGTTTATGTTATAACTCCGCCAGTGGCGTAGTGATGGGGGAGACATTTTGCCCCGGGCGCTACTCACAGGGGGGCGCCAAATGGTCCGCAAAGCAGAACTTCCTGGGTAGTTTGTATTTTTATTATAACTGATTTCTGGAAAAAACTTTCTATACTAAAAAATTCATCCATATATCCAGAACACTTGCGAAAGATTGTGGAATGATTGAAATCATATATCTTTTTTTCTCATGTTCAACCTTACGATAGGAATTATCAAAAAAATGTTTAACAAAAACTGTCAAACGTGGATCCGAAATTCGAGACACTCTCTGTGAAGAAGCAGTAGAAAAAGCGAACTCTCTTTGTGAAAAATGGGACATTGATATGGTAAAACGTGAAAGAAGGCGACGCAAAATCGGCTAGAGATATCTTTCCGCAGAATGTGAAATTTCTCGCATCATGAAAAGTGTTCTCGATCGTCTCCCAAAAAAAATACGCGCAAGACTTACACGACTAAATTACCTTAATTTTATATTTGTACTTTTCTTAGAAGTTGGAAATTTGTTAAACAGGAATAATTACGACGAAATTGTAAGGACTTAGGTGAATTTTATAATACAGATTTCGATGGAACAGAACTTTTTATGAAATATGTGTTTGTAAAATATTTCTTCGCAGTAGAAAAGAAATTGAACCTAAAACTCCGTTAGAATTACTTACTTTTATAATCTCGTATGGAGAAGATGTTTTTCCAAACATGACTATCTCAGTATTATTATTAGTAATGTATTATGGCTAATGTATCATAACCATATTGTTAATAAATATGTATTTGAATGTACTTATAGATGATATCTTGAGACCATGATAAAACTATAGGAAGGTAAAACCATTATCTCTACTCGGCGGCCGTAATGACTTTTTGATTTTTAAAAAAATGTTTAAATCTCTCTCAAAAACTTTGCGGAAATGCCAAATCAAAGGATACAAAGAAAAATTTTAGTATATTTGACTTTACAAATGACCGACAAAAAATAAAATAAATCGAAAATTTGGTATGCATTTTTTTAGTTTTTTTTTCTTATTTTGTACGAATTAACCATGCATGTTCATAATTTGCTGATACCAGCATTCAGCTTACTTCCATCATTAGAGATGTTGCAGGTCTTCGCAGCTGCACGATTCACCTAGTCCAACTGGGAATATTAATGTGCGGAAGTTGAATTTTTCCGACACCTTTTTCCCCCACTTTGGCGTTAAGTGGGACATCCCGATTTTATTTTGATGACATGAGAGAGCGGTGCAAATATACATTTTCCAGTTTCAATATGGTGTTAGCAAAAAACAAATTGCTATTACAGATTTTTGTTCCACATTACAGACGAATACATGATTTGTGCTATACACCAGGCTGGGGGCATATGTACATAGAGATCGAAGTAGGGGTAGAGTAATGCGCATATCCTTCGGAAGTGTGCATTCTTCTTCGGTGATGTCTGCAAAGGCGGGAGCCTGAGTTTGAAGTAAATCACAGACTCTGCGTTCGTGTTGCTCTGGATCATACTACACCAGATCTCGTCATAGGGCTTATGCAGATGTCTTCTTATCTACCTTGGAGGCACAACTACATCAATCAATTGTCTTTTGGGATGCCTCGCTGCTCAGACGTCCTAAGAAGATATTCCGTTGCAGATCTAAATGGGAAATTTGGCAGCCCTGCAACTTTCTCCGTTGCAGCGATTTGAGAATTTTTATGTATCTTTGTGCATTGTAGGCAATTTCGGATGCATTTATGTTGCATTATGTTCGAACGTCAACGTGTGGGGTTCCACAGTAGTAACATTGTGCCATCGAAGTGGCTGCCCAGTTTTTGTATTATGTGCAAGGTCCACGTCGTGAACAATATGGCCGTATGTACATTAAATCAGTGCCACGTCCTGTGATGTGAAAAATTTGAAGAGACAAGGGATATAAATATTTAGTTTGCAGCATGAAGCTGCCGGACAAAACTAAGTCCCTCCTCTATGCCTTTCAAGCCGCCGGGGAACGAAGCTCCCTCCGTTGTTGTCCTTCAACGCCAAAAAAAAATTATTTGGCTCCGAGCGCCAGAAAACCTCACTATGCCACTGAACTCCGCAAAGCTCTAATGCAAAAACGGGTTTTTGTATTTTAGGGCCTCATTCTCTATTACTAACGAACTTTCGTTTCGCCTCAAAGACGAATCGCGTAAAGGCCGGACGAAAATGATTGAGAATACCATTGCTAGACGAAATCGTTTGGAGGCGAATTGTAACAATTTAGGGTTTCCCTGTTTATTAGGAACCGTTGGGTTTATGCAAGGTGATGATTACTTACTTCAGGCTTATTAATTACCGGAAAACGACCGCCGCGATTAAGAGCTAAAACTGAAGTGATTTATTACGAGTTAATGTATGTACAAGTTCATGTATGTAAATCCATATATACACAGAGTCGTAATTCATTGGACTAAAATAGGTTACTTAAAATAGTATTGAAATGCAGTAGGTAATATATAACACTACTCCACCCTTCATTTAAGAACATGAATTGTGAAATTGTGAAAATTCAAAAAATGCGTAAATTATAAAAACGTGATGAAATTTAATACGAATTAGTTTCGAAAATCCGGAGCGTTATATCGACGAACTTCTTGACGAACACGCGAACTTTTGCGTTGTTGCGCCTCTTCGGTTGGTGTAAGATTTGGCTGCTTAATATCATTTGGTTCTTCCAATGTTGCTTGTTCTTCATGTGCCTGTGCAGACATCTCGTTGGTTGGCTGAGTTTGTATGAACTCAGGTCCTATAGGTATCGATGTTGTTTTGTCGTTATTGGTTATGGATCTAGCCTTTAGCTGGTTAGCATGGCGTTTGATATTGCCACGTTGCGTTTTGACGATGTAAACCATTTTACCAATTGGTCTTATGATTGAACCTTTGATCCACTTCTCCCCTCTTACGTAGTTTCGAGCAAAAACCGGCTGGTTTACTTGGAACTTTGGTTTATGGCGTGGTTTGTCGTGGCTTAAGGTTGGCTCTAACAGTTGGGTTAGTAACGTACGAACTGGTCTACCATGTAGTAGCTCAGCGGGCGTTTTACCTTCAGTGTTTGGCATAAAACGATATGTAGAAAGATATTTGGTTACGGCTGCTTTGATTTGTAAACCGTCATCGATGTTCTTTTTTACAGCTGTTTTGAAGGTTCTAACAAAACGTTCAGCTAACCCATTTGATGCGGGGTGAAACGGTGCTGTAGTTACGTGTTTGATGCCATGTTGTTTGCAATAACACTCAAAAAAATCTGCTGTAAGTTGCGGACCATTATCGCTGACAAGCGTGTGCGGGATACCTTCGACTGCGAAAATTGAATTCAAGGCCGATATTGTATCAGCTGTTGTAGTGGACGATAACTGCATGATGAAGGGGAATTGCGAGTACGCGTCAACGCAAATTAGCCACATTGAATTAAAAACAGGACCAGCAAAATCAATGTGGATGCGTTCCCAAGGATTTTTTACCTCAGGCCAACTGTTATATTCTCTTACAGGTGCGGGGTTTGCGAGTTTGCACACATCACAATTCTCCGTTAGCTTTGCGATGTCTTTGTCTATGTTGGCCCACCAGACGTGCTGTCTAGCCAGCTGCTTCATCTTAGAAACCCCACAGTGTCCGTCATGCAAAATGTTCAAGATCTTAGCTCTCAAAGAAAGCGGTATGACGGCACGGGTATACTCGGTTTGAAGGCATAATAAGCTGTTTTGCACAACTAAGGCGTAGCGATGGTTAAAAAATGAACGCAAGTCTTCATTTTGGGGACTAAGCTTTTCTGGCCAGCCCTTTTGTACAAAATTCTTTGTAAAACAGTGTCCTTTCTGGCGTGGGATAAAATTATTGTGGCATCGATTGGCGTGTTTAACGCTTCTATTGTATAGCATGCTTCTTCGCTGTCGAAATTTTTGTCGGTCCCAATAGGTAACCATGATAAAGCATCAGCATTACTATGATCAGTAGTTATGGCCCAGCGTTGTAGGCGATGTGACGTCATCGAAGGCAATTGGCTATTTGGGTTGAAAATACTGACAAGCGGCTTATGATCGGTAAGCAAAGTAAATTTTCTTCCATAGAGATATTGATGGAATCGCTTGATACCAAAAACAATTGACAGTGCCTCTTTTTCTATTTGACTATAACGAATTTGATGTTTGTCAAGAGTTTTTGATGCAAAGGCTATAGGACGCTCAGTTCCGTCCGCATATGTATGTGAAATTACAGCACCAATACCATATGATGAAGCATCAGTTGCTAAAATCAAGGGTAACTTTTCATCATAATGTGCCAACTGTGTAGTGTTCAGAATGTGCTTTTTTAATAAATTAAATGATCTGTTTTGTTCAGGCCCCCAAGTGAACTTAACATTTTTACGGCGCAATAAATTAAGTGGGGCTGATATCTGGGAATAGTTAGGTATAAAATTATAATAGTAGTTTACCTTACCCATAAATGCTTCAAGTTGCTTCAGGTTCTTTGGCGGTTGCAGATCTTTGACCGCTTTCAGACCGGCTTCGTCAGGCAAAACACCTTCTGCGCTTATTTGACGCCCAAGATACTCTATTTTATCTTCGAGGAAAGAACACTTTTGCCGTTTGCATTTGATGCCATTTGCTTGTAGAATTTGTAGAACTTGTTCAAGGCGTTTTAAATGTTCAGAAACAGTAGGTGCAGTGATGATAATGTCATCAAGGTAGTTTCCGCACCCTTCTACCTCTTGTAAAAGTTGTTCGAGATATTTTTGGAATATTGCTGGAGCACTGGAATAGTCCAAGCGGTGTATTAACTACCATGATCGTTTTTGCGTCGTCATCGAGTTCCATTTGTAGGTAAGCATCTTTAAGGTCGATTTTTGTAAATTGTTGACCGCAGCGTATCATTTGTAATAACGTTTCTCGTGTAGGCAATGGGTTTTGTTCTATGTCGATTTGCGAATTTATAGCTAATTTAAAATCACCTCAAATTCTAATTGAACCGTCTGGTTTCGGTGCTAAAACGATAGGTGAAGCCCATTGCGAAAATTTAACTGGCTTCCAAATAACGGCGCTTGTGAGTCATTCGGCCTCTTTTTTAAAATGTGGAATTTGCGAAAAGGGAATCTGGCGACTTTTAAAAAATTTAGGGTGTGCACTTTCTTTTAAATACACACTGGCTTTGAAATTTCGAATGGTCCCGATTGCTGGTTCAAAAACTTCACTATATTTTGTCAATAAATCGTTAATTTCGTCAGCCTGAACTGCACTAATTTTTAAAATTTGTTGAATTTCATATCCAAACTCTTTGAACAAATCAAAACCAAAAAGATTATTGCTATTCTCGACATCAACAACAACAATTGTTACTTTTTCGCCACACTTTACGCCTACATATAATTCTCCAATCACTGGAATTCATTTTTGACCGAATCCGAATAAAGTACGTGTACACTTTTGTAATTTTGGAGAATATAATTGTTTATAAGTTACTTAAAATAGTATTGAGCTATCGTTCGCAATACAGAATGAAGCCCTTAAAGTTTAGCTATGTATCTAAGATGGTTAATTTCGATATATGTAATGTGAAGTGATCTATAATAAGAGCTAGGCAAATAGCTAAAATGTGGTAAAAATCATATAATGGTTTTCGCACAGCTCTAAATCAACGATTCATTCGATTAAAATATTTCTCACTCCAAATTTAACTTTGAATTAACTTTTGTACTGCTTTAAAAAAGTGTATTCCTTTTTAATACAGCCGAAATTGTTTAAACAGAAGTGACATTAAAAAAAAAATAGTTTGTGTGTGTGTTCGCTGTCAACCATCCATTCAAACATGCTCTCAACGAGAGCATTTCACTACATCGGATTTTTAATTACCTCAAATGATGGAAAAGGACAGCTAGCGAAAGCATTTAAGTAAGTATGCCTGTATAATTAAGGATAGTGTTCTTCTGGATAGTGGACTAGGGACCGATACATGCGAAAACTTTAGATTTATGGTGCGTTTTTTGATATTTGCCTACATTAATATTTCGCATATTTTTTGCAGGAAGTGTATTGCTAGAAATTTGGATAGAGGAACGAAAGAAATAAAACACGAGGGAAGGAGAAATATATAGAGCTAAACAAAGTTAAAAATAAAGAGTTGAAGGGAGCTGGAGAGAAAGATGAAGATATAGAGATAGAGACAGGCTATAGCCGAAGAAAGAGAACGAGAGAGGGAAGAGCGAATTAAAGAAATGGGAAAAGGAAGAAGGGGTAGAGAGAGAGAAAATGGGAGTAAAAAATTAAAACATCTTAAAAGTCAAGCAGATAGATCAAAGTGAGGACAGAACAACATCTGACGGGTCTGCAATTCCTTTAAAATATCTGCAGATGTTTAAATTTTCTTTATTTATTGTGTAGTTTTGCGAAGTGATGGGACTTAAAAATGGATAAATGAAAGGATCACCCTAACTAGAACGTTCATTATTCGACTTCCGATAGTAACACTGATAAACGCTTAGATTTTACACCCCATTAAATTTGTCCCCGAAAAGTCCCAACTTACACCGCATGGGTTAAACGTAAATGACTTGCAAATCTATATATTCAGACAGCTATAGCTTAATGTAGTTTTAATAAATATAATTAAAATTGGTTTAGGTCATAAAAATAGATTAAACATAATAATTGATATGCACAACAAAGATTACACAAACATATTCAGAAAACAATTACGGTAAATCAAAATACATTTGCCCATTTACCAAATACATGCGAAATGTAAAGCAAATGACAGTTTTGTAATGAATATTTAAACGATAAACGATTTGAAAGCTCGTTAGGCTATGTATATGTATTGTAGAATTAATGAATTCAAATATACCCAACAAACAATGAGACAATAAGGGAAGTTTGTCAACTCTTAACTTGATTTCGCAATACAGCTTACCATTCGCAGCTAAACATTCTCTCAAACTCTTTTCGAACGTTTGCTTTCAAGTCGAGTATGAGTTGATGACATTCGAAATTGCTTTGCGATTCTACCTCTTTCACTAAAGTTTGAGAAAGGTTTGCAAATATTTAATACCTAAATTTGATAACTAATGAAAATGCCATTAGAAACCTTAAAGAACACTTTCCACAATTTCTCTGGCAGCATTTGAGCATGAACCAATAAACAGATCCCGCACTAAAAAATGAGAGAGCAAAAAAATCATAGTTGGCTGGGAAATAAATTTCTCGGCATGACGTCACGCTTTTGACAACATGTTTTATTGCTGACACAGTGCTCACCATGGTGTGATGGTAGCATGCTCCGCCTACCACACCGTATGCCCTGGGTTCGCATCCCGGGCAAAGCAACATCAAAATTGTAGAAATACGGTTTTTAAATTAGAAGACAATTTTTCTAAGTGGGGTCGCCCCTCGGCAGTGTTTGGCAAGCGCTCCGGGTGTATTTCTGCCATGAAAAGCTCTCAGTGAAAACTCATCTGCCTTGCAGATGCCGTTCGGAGTCAGCATAAAACATGTAGCTCCCGTCCGGCCAATTTGTAGGGAAAATCAAGAGGAGCACGACGCAAATTGGAAGAGAAGCTCGGCCTTAGATCTCTTCGGAGGTTATCGCGCCTTACATTTTTTTTTTATTTTTATTTTATTTTGCTCCGCTCTTACCTCCTACTACATTTTTTTATCTTAAAGGTTTATTTGGGTTGAAAACTAAATAGTATTACTACCTAATATCTTTTGGTTGTAGTTTTCAATGCATATGTACGTATGAAAAGCGGATTGTTTACAAGTGACGAATGGACGGAATGATTGTTCGTGCCTTAAGACATGTTTGTTCACATTTTTCGAATGGAATCAGAATAGAAGGAGTAAAATGCAAGCAAAAAATGTGTCCGGACGCGATCTGTAAATCCTGCCTAAATTCAACATACTGCTATCCTTGAAGTTTTATATAAAAATGAAGTACGTTGAATCAGTGAGGTCAGCTCGCGTGCGATAACAGTCGCCAATTGCGAGTACCAAGCGAGGTTAAAGCTTCCTTCAACTGTCTCTCCAAACTCAGTGAAGGTCTTCTCTTTCCTCTGTTTGCAAACTGTTGGAGCGTATCCGTTCATCCGCATAACATGACTTAGCTAGCGAAGCTTTCTGTTTTTATTCGCTGCGCTATCGTCATATCTGCAAAATGCTCATACAGCTCATCATTATACCCATCGGTACTCGCCGTCGACATCACGGATATGACTATAAATCCTCCGGAGAACTTTTCTATCGAATACTCCAAGAGCCATCTCATCTTTTCTCGACACCTTCCATGATTCTGAGCCATACATAAGGACAGTTATGATGAGTGACTTGTAGAGCGAGAATTTTGTTCGTCGAGACAGGACTTTACTTTTCAATTGCTTAAACAAGCACTTGTTGGCAAGAGTTATTCTCCGTTTGATTTCTAGGCCGACATTGTTTTTGCTTTTAATGCTGCTTCCCAAATAGACGAAATCCTTCACAGTCTCCAATTTATATCCGTCAACAGTGACGTGACTACAAAGGCCACAATGACATCAAATACTTCGTCTTGTCCACATTTACTGCAAGACCCAATTTTTTTTGCTTCTTTATCTTATACCAACTCTTCGCCTCCTTGTTTGAACAGCCCGGCGGGTATCCCGTCATTACTTGGCACCTTGTGATTTTTTAGCCGTAATATTGCCATTCGCACTTCGCCAAAGTTGGATGCCGGAGCGTGTTTTTCATCATCGGCAATCGGGGTATCGTATTCGTCTTCCCCCACACTCTGTACGTCAGCTACCAGGTCGTCATTGTCATTCCTACAAAAATCTGCCACGGTGTTGAAAACTTCTGTCATTAAAAGAGTATGAAAAATGTATGATAAACCGAATATAATAATAATATTTTTCGCGATAAATATCCGGGGAGATAGAGCCCACTTTTCTTCCAGAATGTTGTGTGCTAATGGGAGCATTATTTGGTAATCCTACACGTTTTAGGCCGAATCCATGTGCATCTGATAAGGCAGATAACTTTTTTGCTGAGAAACTTTTCATGACGAAGGGATTGGCAAGCCACCAAATCAATTTGATGTTAGTTGTTCGCCCGCTTTCAAAAAGGAAAAAAATATACTCCAGAAATTTTATTTTTACTCCGCCGTAGTCGTTTACTCAGGTAACAGTTTTAAATACTCCGAATATGAGCGAAATGTAATAAATCGAAAAACTTCAAAAGAGCTACGTCATAAAACTTTTTTTCAAATTCGATTACAAATACAACAATTCCGGAATGCGGGATCTTGGCTGATTTGTTTATGGCATTTGAGTACAAACTACATTCTCAAAACTAAATCATTAATTCTCAGTCTGAGAACAAAATGGCTTACTGGGTAGACACATGGGTACATCAAGTTAAGCGTATACAGCCACAAATGTGTATAAATACAGAATCAGCCACTTAGCACTTACAAGGACATGGATGGCTGTTGATTGCTCCAAGGACTGTTGAGAGAACAAGTGACATTAAGGGTAAAAGTAGAGATTGTGTGTCATAAATGGAAGCATATGAATAACGTGTTAATTGCACCATAAAAGTTTCCACATTCCTTATGCTTATTGAAAATGCTTTTAAAATTTTAAGTTTTGATGAAAATGGCGATGACAGCTATGTATATATTTAATACATCACTATTCATACAACCTTCTTGATTTTACTTCATGCGGAAACTTAACGCAGAGTTTGCGCATTGGAGAAAACTTTGTTTGTTCGTGCGAATGGATACTGATGTGGGTACAGGCTGTGTGTGAGGGATGAAGCGCCATATTGAATAAGTCATAAGTTAATGTTAAAGTGTGTCCACAAACATACATACATACATAGTAGGCTGGATCAGTCCTATTGTACAGTATGCCATTTTTTTGGTCCTGTGAAAATTTAGAATTCGGTCCAATAAGCTTAAGTCGGTGAAATGGGAAGCATACCTGCTACGAATACGAGAGAAAGTCACGCAAAGAACGGTTTCCCACTACAGATTTCATGTCTTCCTCTGAAGTGTTGCTTATCGGATGCAGAACGGCACAGTTGGTAGCCGCACTTATAGCAACAGCGCCGAAGTCTAAGGTGTATGTACTTAAACTAATTAATTGAAGGCCGCCACTATTTCAGAAGAATCTACGACTGAATCAATTTAGGGCACTTTCAAAAGGTCTACAAAGGGGGATAATGGCCATTTCGTAAGACAACACATTTTTAAAATTGTCAGTTGAAGGCACTGCAAAGGGACAGAATTCGAGCTGGTACAGTCTCTCAATACGATAGTTCAGCGCTATTTCAAAAACAATACGATTTTGTGTAGGGATAATTTAATTGGCGGCTGCCATGGTGTGATGGTAGCATGCTCCGCCTACCGCACCGAAAATCGTGGTTTCAACTCCCGGTAAAAGCAACATCGAAAACTTGAAAAAAAGTTTTTCTAAGCGGGATCGCCCCTCGGCAGTGATTTGGCAAACACTTCGAGTGTACTTCTGCCATGAAACGCTGTTCAGTGAAAATGCATCTGCCTCGCGTATGCCGTTCGGAGACGGCATAAAACATGTAGGTCCTGTACCGCCCATTTGAAGGAAAAACTAAAATGAGCACGACGCAAATTGGTAGAGAAGCTCGTCCTAAAACCTCTTCGGAGGTTATCGCGCCTTGCATTTATTTATTTATAATTGATTTAGGAAACAAAGAGCTCCTTAAGGCAAAAATAATTACACATAGATTTTGAAAATCACAAAAATTATTTCGACGGCGTTTATCAGACAAATTTTTTAGGGACCCTCCTTACATAATCTTTAAATTATGAGCAACAGGTTTTCACTTTTTTTCGACCCTGTCTAATATACGTATATGTGTGCATGTGATTATTTGTACAAATATCGGAGGTAAATCGATAATTAAAGACCGCGGTTAATCAAAAATGGAGTTAACGATATATAGCTCCAGATAAAGCCGGCTTCAATTTTGAATAAGTCATTCGGATATATATTTAAAGTTGAACAGCACAGCCTAAAGCGATTCAAAATTCCACCTCGGCATCCTATATATACACAAATGGTATTG
This sequence comes from Eurosta solidaginis, assembly GCF_040869045.1. Taxonomy (NCBI): domain Eukaryota; kingdom Metazoa; phylum Arthropoda; class Insecta; order Diptera; family Tephritidae; genus Eurosta; species Eurosta solidaginis. The sequence continues at coordinate 302,204,439 of NC_090319.1, read as the reverse complement.
ATCTGAATATTTGGGCCAACGTATGGATTACAGTCGGAGATACCTCACATAAAATACTAACAAAGATGATGATCTTTAGTCAACCAAAGAGATCCTAATGCCAGCATTGATTCGTAGGTATCTCCACGGTTTGAAAGTTATGGTTCCAGCCATTAAGTACATATCTGCTTGGAAGTTATACATTTTTCCGAGTGAAAACTGTCGAAGTCAGAGATTTAACTAACTTTTGACTGCCGTAGTAAATATTGATGGCATTATCTAAACTGCGTCATTAATGGCGGCAAGCTTCACTTGATAAACAATGCTGTGACCATTGCAGGTCGCCTGCAAGTTCCTCAAAGCCAGTCTTTCGATAGAGTTTCCTGTGTGGTATGATTACACCGCCACTTCTTCTAAAATCGCAGCTAATAAGAACTGATTATCTTTTGGAGTAAGAACAATTTATATTTAAGGAGGTTCGATTCGAACTCAAGGCCTATAAACAAAAAAATTTGTTTTAGTTTGGTTGTACGCCTATGCGCGCATCGTAGGAGCTTTGCAACTGTCTGGGCTTTTAATTAGTAAATATTTGAATAAAAAAAATTAAATATTTTATTTTTCGATTTTAAGACAGGGTGTATAATTGACGTATATTGGAAGTATCTTGCGTTAACCCTTGTCAAATTTAAATTTGGGGCTAGCGGTTTCGACGTTGCGTTGTTGTTGTTGTTGTTGTAGCGATAAGGACACTCTCCGAAGACCTTGGCGAGTGTTATCGATGTTGATGGTCCTTTACCGGATGCAGATCCGGCACGTTCTGGTAACAAGCACCATTAAGGCACCAGCCCGATCATATCGGGAACGATTTAGAATGACCACATGAAACCTTCAAGACCATACCACCCTCCCTCTCAAAGGGTAAAAAGCTGTATGAAGAGCTGATCTGCAGGGTCTTTAGTGTAAGGATATCCTAAGCTGAAGCATGAGGGGCAGCATCATATGAAAGCAACCCCTTAATTAAAGTAAGTCAACTCAGTTGTTGACAGAAGTTCTTGTCTCTAAGCTGCACAATGGAGAGTAAGTTTTCTTTGGATTCCCGATCTGTTCAAAAAAAAAACGGGATTTCCTCTGCTTCGATCTTTTAATTTTAAATCATAATTGCGCTTACTTACTCCAAAAAAAAAATTATTTTAATTTTTAAAGTCTTCTAACATCTCAAATTCAATTGCAAGTAGATAAATTCACAGATATATAACTTAAAGCCATATTGTACGTGAAACTACAAAAATAATTTTGTGAAAAATTTACGAGTCTACATGGGCATATATTTGTGTACATATCTACATGTCTATGCAAACAAATAAAAACCAACAATTCAATTTGCAACATTTTCACTCAATGAAGTCAAATCTTTCTTTATTCCATATCGCATATTGCAAAGTGAATTATTACTGCGGATAAAATGTTGCTGCCAGTTTTTGGTTATTAATGTTGTTGCTGTAGTTGTTATATGAGTAAGCAAAAGTTAAGTAAATGTAGGACTATTGGTACAAACTAGAGATAAATGCGGAACATCGGGATTCGCGGCGCTTTATGTATATCAAGGTGGTTGGAGTGGGCGGTATTGGGCAGGTTGTGTTGTTGTTGTAGCGATATGAACACTACCCGAAGATTTTAGGGAGTGTCATCGATGTTGATGGTCTTTTGCCGGATATATATACTATACGTTCTCGTAACAAGCACCATTAAGACCATTACGGAAACGACTTAATATGATCACATTGAACACACCCCTGGTTATATGTCGAACTTGAGGTCGCCAGAGCCCCGAATGCCAAATAGATATGTGTATGATACATGCGTATTTGTAACAGGCATCTCCTCGCGTATGTGAAGTAGCAAAACCAAAGGGTATGGCTGAATCCGGTAGCTAAACATTTAATGCTTCGAGATCTATGTGTGTTGTATATATAGAAAATGGAAAAAACGGGATCTGTAAGAAATATATCCATCTCTAGTATATACAAGGCTTTGTTGTCATTGATGTTGTTGCAGGCAGTTAAGAATATTGTTGGCATTGCTGCTGGTTGGTTTGAAGTTTGAAAGTTGGCAATCTCAATTCTGCCACACCACATAAAATTAACAAAAAAACAGTTGTACGAATAAATTGATTACATTTCTAGCACTCACCCGCATCAGTGTAACAATTTTTTTTTTGCATAAACATATGAGTATGTTATATTGTTGTTTGCATGCTTAGAAACTTTTTTCGTTATACACAGTGGCGTAACAATAGGGTGGCAGGGCTGCAAAATGCCACGGGCCCCCGACCTAAGAGGGCCCCGGACCAAAAGGCGCGAGCTCAAAAATATTACATTATACCTGAGTATTTTACTATATTTGAAAAGTTTATTTTTATAAGTTCTGCTAAAAATCCAAAGTGAGACAACTAAAGACCATAATACAATTTCAAGTTAATCGTTAAGCATTTCAGCCAAACTAAACAAAAAGATGTTGATTCATTGTTAGAGATGTACACGTTACACGTGAGATAGGTTATTGATATGCAAAAATTTTTTTAAACAATTCAACAAATTTATAATTTTTTTGGGCATAGTATCGAAAGATGGAATATTTTATCAAGTTTTATATCTAATAAAGAAATTGAGTCTTCAACTTCAAAAACATTAAACCCTACTAAATGGACAGGACGTATGATGTCGTTTTGCTTTAAAAGTTCGGTTTGTTGAAGTCCAAAAAGCGCTAACGAAAACATTCCGTTAAATTGCAAATCAGATGAAAAAAAATGAAGCTATTTCATTCAAAAAGAAGATCAAAAACTACAGTTTTGTTATGTTATTGGTTTTCCATTGCAGTATCCTACTTACAATCTATGCAACCTTTAAAGCACTTCAGTCTAAAGCCACCGATCTCTCAAATGCCTTATGAAAATGTCTAGAAGAATTGAAAAAGTATCTACATGAATTTGAAAATTTAAAAACTTAAAGAAACTTAAAGCAGAGAAATGGTTCATGATCCCTGAATTTCCTAAAACTCGCCAGATGATAGTAAAACGCCATTTTGATGAGCGTCCGGAAAGTTTGTTTAAAGTGAATATATTCTATCGAGTATTGGACATCATTAAAAACCAACTGAAATAGCTTTTCGTTGTAAAGAATGAAATTGTAACATTCCAGTGTTTTGCAACCTTCCACTTTAAAAGTTTTAAATGACACTGATCTATTAAAAAAAGCTGTAGAAGTTGTTGAGATTTATAAAAAGACTTATCTGAATGATTTGCCTGGGAAATTCTAAATTTTCGACCCACTTTCAGAGACGAAATAGAAAAATTGTCGTGTATTAGATATCTTGCTGATTTATTAATAATAAAAATTAATTGTTCTTGCGGATTTCCTGAAGTATGTACTGCATTACTGTTATTTCTTACAATTCCTGTAACTACAGCTAGTGCTGAACCATCATTTTTATGAGACACGACACCTACATAACCCTATATGTAAACTTTGATGATTTCTAAGAGACCTCCAGTCTCTGGCCATTAGTGGGACATACACAACGTGTAATTGAGTACGCTGAAAATCTCGAAATTTGTTAAAACTAAACTGAGTACAATGCGACGATTTTTATTGATAGGGGCCCATCCAAAAAATATGCCACCGGGCCCTATATAGTAAAGTTGCGCCACTGGTTATACAACAGTAAAACCCAAAATTTTCATCTAAGCATGCTTTTGGCGCACACTTGCAATTGAATGCGTATATCCATAAGTATACTTTTTGGTCTTACCACACATAAGAAGATAGTTTTATAAACTTTTGTTATCACCCCTTTACTTTCTTCATGTTTCACATATGAATCAAAACGGACTAAAAATACAAATTTCCAAAGATTTTGGTAACACTCCGAATTCTGAGTGGAATAACACACTAACTCGGCTGAGGTTTCGAAAACACTCTATTTCAATAATTCAACTATTGATAGACGGCCTACTTCAGAATTCTGTGAAGTACAACCAACTTCAGAATTTTATTCAAAAATGCCCTGCATAAGTATAATTTCAATACACTTTGACATTATCTGGGCCATTATTGAAAAAAATCTGAGATAGGGCAGTCTTCAACCGCGTTTCGAGTTAGGGCGTTCTTAAAACAAATTCTGAAATAGAGTGCTTTTGAATAAAATTCTGAGGTAGAGCGGGCACCGTGGTGTGATGGTAACGTTCTCCGCCTACCACACCGAATGCCCTGGGTTCACACCCCGGGCAAAGAAACATCAAAATTTTAGAAATAAGATTTTTCAATGAGAAGAAAATTATTCTAAGCGGGGTCCCCCCCGGCAGTGTTCGGCAAGCACTCCGAGTGTATTTCTGCTATGAAAAGCTCTCAGTGAAAACTCATCTGCCTTGCCGTTCGGAGTCGGCATAAAATAAGTAGGTGCCGTCTCTCCAATTTGTATGAAAAATTAAAAAGGAGCACGACGCAAATTGGAAGAGAAGCTCGGCCTAAAATCTCTTCGGAGGTTATCACGCCTTACATTTTTTATTTTTTAGAGCATTTTAGAACTGGTAGCCGCGATAGGGTGATATTCCAATCAGCAGTCGATGGTGGGTGTGGGGGTAGCGTTCTCCGAAATCGAAAATTTATAAAAAAAGTTTTTTCTATTAGACATACTTTTTTTCAATCGGCGTCATCCTTTGGTATTTGAAAATACTCAAAATGTATTCCATGAAAAGCTTCTCAGTAAAGATGTATTTATTTGCAGATTCCGCTCGGAATTGGCATAAAATATTTAAGTACCGGCCGGCCAATTTATAGAAAACATTCAAAAGTAGCACGACGCAAATTTGGAGAGAAGCTCAGCTTAAATGTACTTGAAGATAGATCGCGCCAAGTACTTTTTTCTATTTAAGTCGACTTTCAGTGTTGAAATTAAAAAATGTCAAAAGAGACAAATGCAAAATTCCAACTTACCAAAGGTTATGTCAACAGCTGTTAGCACCTTGTGCGAACTTTTGGAAAGTAGAATAAGAATAGGAATTCAGCATACGAACGAACCACTATTCCGATAGTAAAATAGTTGACAAAGCCAATGCTCTGAAAGTTGGGGTGTACCGAGCTCTGAATCGTATCTATTAGTATGGCCATGGTGGCTAACAGTAACTTTCTTAACTCTATTCAAGTAATTAAAATTTGTGAATAGTAAAAAAACTAAAAAGAGTTCATTTCAACAATATAATAATGGTAGGCCGATAAAGAAAACAATTAGAGTAGTATTTCCACAAAAGCTTCATCTAGCGGCGTTTTTTTCATGGATCCCTTACCTTTTCTATGGCGAATGTGTGTTTGTCTTAAATAACCCAAGTCTATGCTCACAAGGATTCCCGAATGGGTGGGAGGGGCCGAAAAGAAAGCGTTCTTACAGAAACGAAGGTTTTTGGAAGAAACCAGGGAAAGGAAGAGAGAGAATGCTACAAGAATAAATTAGCATTTCATACAAGCTTGGATCAGGGCTTGATAACCTTTAATTAAATATCTCCTCATTAAATGCGTAGCTTTAGTTAAGGCACCAAGTTCTGGGTCAGCTACGGAAATAATATTCGCCAATGAGAGGATGACAAGGGAAAGAACCACACTTTTTGATAAGGACTATGCAAACCATTTTTCTGACTAAAATTTGACAGCAAGAATCAAGAATGTATCATCTATATATAATGAAGTCAATCAGTGTAGCTGAAAAAACATGTAAAATAAGTTTTGTAAAGAGAGTGGGTTTCTACGTATTGCAGTCCAAGCCTGAGGACTAGTATCCCGCCACGAGTCGCATGAAATCAAGGACTTCTTCTATATTAGCATAGAAGAAGCATATGATAGTCATCGCGAAGTTATTAGAAAAAGTCTTTGGCCCAACAATGAGAAAATTCAGCGTCCAAATTGTTTATCCTCTACTGGGACAGGTCCACAGACCTGAAGCAGCTTGAAATATTTTCAATGTAAAATAGCAGTGGAAGCATATTTCGCACTCACTTCATACAATAAGCTTCTGGGAAATGACGAAACCCCGTCGAACAGTTAAAAGTGAATGTGAAAAGTTGGGAGAAAGCAGAGACCAACTATTGTGAAAAAATGCAAGAAATATTGATAGTTAATGTTCTTTTCTATTTACAAATATATCACATATCTTACCAACTCTCTTGGCGGAGTCAGCATATTTTATATCGAGTACGAATCGAAGTGATTGGGCCTGATTAGTGAGACATGAAACCTACTAAGCTCACTATTCAGGTAGCTAATGATCTAATTATCAGACTACCAGTTACATACATATGGGGAAATCTGCCAAACTTTGGTTTTTTTTGGAGAAAACAATTTTTGTTTTAAACATGGTATCACGAAATTATTTCATTTTACATAATGCCTCCAAAAGACAAAAGATATAGTCAAAAGATCGAACAAAATATATATAAATTGAGGTCACAATGTTAAATATACATTTATTTCAACACTTCTGTACCGATTATATCGAAATTTTAACAAAATATGGAGATATAGGCAGCTGTTAGCTATGTAAAAATTTTTTGATACACGAGACCCGGTTTTGTAGATATTGGTAAAAATATAAAACCGAATAACCGCCAAATATTTTTTATTGCAAAGTTTGCAACAGCATCAAGTTGGGAACCAGAATCAACACTAGCAACAACATCAGCACTGAAATCCAGCGAAGAATCAATCTTGCCAATAAATGTTACTTTGGACTAGGTAGGTAATTGAAAAGTAAAGTCCTCCCTCGGCGAACGAAAATCATACTCTACAAGTCACTTATCGTACCCGTCCTGCTATATGGGGCAGAAGCATGGACCATGAAAATAGCAGATGAAGCGGCTTCGGGAGTGTTCGAGAGAAAAGTTCTTCGAAAGATTTATGGACCTCTACGTGTTGGCGATGGCGAGTACCGAAGAAGATTTAATGATGAGCTGTACGAGCTATACGCAGACATCAACATAGTCCAGCGAATTAAAACGCAGTGGCTGCGCTGGCTAGGCCATGTTATGTGAATGAATGATGATGCTCCGGCCAAGAAAGTGTTTCTATCGGAACCCGCCAATGGAAGCAGAGGTAGAGGGCGGCCCCCACTCCGTTGGAAGGACCAGGTGGAAAACGATTTAAACTCCGTTGGTGTGACCAATTGGCGCCGGTTGGCGGAGCGAAGGAGCGACTGGCGCGCCTTGTTGGACGGCCGTAACCGTTTAGACCAGCGATGGGCAAAACGGCTCGTATGAGCCTTTTGCTCATACGGGCACGCTTTGCACATTTAAGTGCTAGGTGAGGGACGATCAAGTGCAGGTATGTGGGGCGAAGAACACAGGAAGAGAATAATATATAAACACACATAAGATTGATAAAGAGAGAGTATTTGGCCTTATACATATGTGGAAAATAGAGCTGCCACCGCTCTTATTATGTTCAAAGTATTAAGCGTTTTAGGGTAAACTAGCCTTTATTTACCGGCGGATTCGCTCGCACTAAAGGCCACAAACATGTAATGTCGCTTTTGTGTTTCACAACTCGAACTGAATTTTCAGTTGTATTTTTAAAAGTTCCTTTATGATTCAAATCATAAACAAAGCAAGTTTTAAAATTACAAAATGGTCGCCGTAAATTAAATACACATGCAACACATGCTCCAACAATTTTTGCTGTATGGAACGATATATGTATGTGAGCTGAAGAAATTTGAAAATTCCTCCATAATTTGAAATTTATAAATGAAAGCAGTTATGTTTATAATAAAATTGGTAAAATTAGTCGTTGTTTATGCGATTTGTACCTTTTTTTATTTGTAAACTGGTACATTTCTTTCTAGGCTCACGGCAACACTGCCAACAAGTCTGAAAAGGGTTTCGTTTTCCGACGATTGCATACGAAATGTGCATTAGTACGTTTTCTGCTACTACTTCCTCTAATGTTACTACTATTAAAATACTTGTTTAAATATTAAAATACTTGTTAAATACTTTTATGTATATATTGCAAAATGAATCGGCTTGCATATAATTAAATGTATGTGAAGGTGAAATGAAGTCAATAATGCGCTGCTTAACATAAAGTCGAATTCAGTCTATGGTTATTCCCTTTTTTCGTATTTCTGGCCAAAAAATGTATGTTTTTGTTTTTGTACTATAGCAACACAATTTGGGAATTTGTTTTCGAGGTTGAGAGAGAATATTTTCATTTCAGTTTTTAAGTGTTTCCGCAACCTTTTTGCGATGAATATCGTTTGAGACGAAGCGTACGATATTTCCAATGTATTTTTTTACTCCCCTAACACCCCAAAACACACAAACGTCTCACCTAGCACTCGCTGGCACTGAAACTGATTTAGGAGCCGAAAATAGACCCATCCCTGGTTTAGACGGTTAAGCGCCAATTAAGTAAGTAAGTAAGTAAGTAACTGTCAAATATTTCATACCCGATTGTTAATATTTTCTCTACACCACAGTAGTATACCATCAATTGCCTCATCTTGGAATAATGGCAAGGAAAGTGGGGCAAATATACGAAATTTTCGCCAAAAATTGGCAATCGTCAAAAAGTGTAGAAAAATTTTTTTTTGTTAATTTTTGTACCAAATTTGTGTTTTTTTTTATTCATTTACTTTAAAAAAATACCTGGTTTAAAAAAAACAAATTTTTTTCTACACTTTTTGACGATGCCAATTTTTGGCGAAAATTTCGTATATTTGCCCCATGTACAAACATCAATAACTTTCCTTGCGTGAATATTCCAAGATGAGGCAATTGATGATATACTACTGAGGTGTAGAGAAAAAATTAACAAACGGGTATGAAGTGATAAGAGTAAAATTGTAGCTGTGCCTACAAAAAAAAATGCTCCTGAAAAAAATGTATGCAACCAAGTGCTTCCACTTTTCTGCCTCTACTATCAAAACTGAAAGGGGCACATCGAATTTGGAGGTCCAGGTATTTTGAGTCCCTGATAGGCTATTATCGTGCATAATCCAAATTTCAATACTCAGTTGCCTCAAAAAGCTATAAGCAAAAAATTGTCAATATTGAAAATGACAAAAACAAGTAAGGAAGGTTAAGTTCGGGTGTAACCGAACATTACATACTCAGTTGAGAGCTATGGTGACAACATAACGGAAAATAACCATGTAGGAAAATGAACCGAGGGAAACCCTGGAATGTGTTTGTATGACATGTGTATCAAATGAAAGGCATTAAAGAGTATTTTATGAGGGAGTGGGCCATAGTTCTATAGGTGGACGCCATTTAGGGATATAGCCATAAAGGTGGATCAGGGTTGACTCTAGAATGCGTTTCTACGATATTGGTATCAAATGAAAGGTGTTAATGAGTATTTTAAAAGGGAGTAATCCTTAGTTCCATAGGTGGACGCCGTTTCGAGATATCGCCACAAAGGTGGACCAGGGGCGACCCTAGAATTTGTTTGTACAATATGGGCATCAAACGAATGGTGTTAATGAGTATTTTAAAAGGGAGAGGGCCTTAGTTCTATAGGTGGATGCCGTTTCGAAATATCGACATATAGGTGGACCAGGGGTGACTCTAGAATGTGTTTGTACGATATGGGTATCAAATTAAAGGTATTAATGAGGGTTTTAAAAGGGAGTGGTGGTTGTTGTATAGGTGGTCGCATTTTCGAGATATCGCCATAAAGGTGGACCAGGGGTGACCCTAGAATTTGTTTGTACAATACGGGTATCAAATGAAAGGTGTTAATGAGAGTTTTAAAAGGGAGTGGTGTGAAGGCGTTTTCCAGATATCGACCAAAATGTGGACCAGGGACACCCAGAACATCATCTGTTGGATACCGCTAATTTATTTATATATGTAATACCTGTCAAGATTTTAAGGGTTTTTTATTTCGCCCTGCAGAACTTTTTCATTTTCTTCTACTTCATATGGTAGGTGTCACAACCATTTTATAAAGTTTTTTTCTAAAGTTATATTTCGCGTCAATAAAACAATCCAATTAACTTACCATGTTTCATTCCTTTTTCGTATTTGGTATAGAATTATGGCATTTTTTTAATTTTTCGTAATTTTCGATATCGAAAAAGTGGGCGTGGTCATAGTCGGATTTCGTTCATTTTTCATACCAAGATAAAGTGAGTTCAAGTAAGCACGTGAACTAAGTTCATTAAAGATATGCCGATTTTTGCTCAAGTTATCGTGTTAACGGCCATGCGGAAGGACAGACGGACGACTGTGTATAAAAACTGGGCGTGGCATCAACCGATTTCGCCCATTTTCACAGAAAACAGTTATCGTCATAAAATCTATGCCCCTACCAAATTTCAAAAGGATTGGTTATTTTTGTTCGACTTATGGCGTTAAAAGTATCCTAGACAAATTAAATGAAAAAGGGCGGAGCCACGCCCATTTTGAAATTTTCTTTTATTTTTATATTTTGTTGCACCATATCATTATTGGAGTTGAATGTTGACATAATTTACTTATATACTGTAAAGATATTAAATTTTTTGTTAAAATTTTACTTTAAAAAAATTTTTTTTAAAAGTGGGCGTGGTCCTTCTCCGATTTTGCTAAGTTTTATTAAGCGTACATATAGTAATAGGAGTAACGTTCCTGCCAAATTTCGTCATGATATCTTCAACGACTGCCAAATTACAGCTTGCAAAGTTTTAAATTACCTTCTTTTAAAAGTGGGCGGTGCCACGCCCATTGTCCAAAATTTTACTAATTTTCTATTCTGCGTCATAAGTTCAACTCACCTACCAAGTTTCGTCGCTTTAGCTGTCTTCTGTAATGAATTATCGCACTTTTTCGGTTTTTCGAAATTTTCGATATCGAAAAAGTGGGCGTGGTTATAGTCCGATATCGTTCATTTTAAATAGCGATCTGAGATGAGTGCTCAGGAACCTACATACCAAATTTCATCTAGATAACTCAAAATTTACTCAAGTTATCGTGTTAACGGACGGACGGACGGACATGGCTCAATCAAATTTTTTTTCGATCCTGATTATTTTGATATATGGAAGTCTATATCTATCTCGATTCCTTTATATATGTACAACCAACCGTTATCCAATCAAACTTAATATACTCTGTGAGCTCTGCTCAACTGAGTATAAAAAAGTATCGCTACTTTGATTGATGATAGTTTTGAGTATTGGAGGGGCACATTAGTTTTGCTCATACTTTTAGAATCTCCGTCCAAAAACAACATTCAGTTTACATTCCATAGCGTTTCAGCGATGCCTCAAAACTTTATCGAAAAAATTCAAAAAAAAAAAAAACAAGTAAGGAAGGCTAAGTTCGGGTGTAACCGAACATTACATACTCAGCTGAGAGCTTTGAAGACAAAATAAGGGAAAATCACCATGTGGGAAAATGAACCTAGGGTAACCCTGGAATGTGTTTGTATGACATGGGTTTCAAATGGAAAGTATTAAAGAGTATTTTAAAAGGGAGTGGGCCATAGTTCTATAGGTGGAGGCCATTTCAGGATATCGCCATAAAGGTGGACCAGGGGTGACTCTAGAATATGTGTTGTACGATATGGGTATCAAATTAAAAGAATTAATGAGGGTTTTAAAAGGGAGTAGCCCCTAGTTGTATATGTGAACGCGTTTTCGAGATATCGACCAAAATGTGGACCAGGGTGACCCAGAACATCTTCTGTCGGGTACCGCTAATTTATTTATATATGCAATACCACTAACAGTATTCCTGCCAAGAGTCCAAGGGCTGTTGATTTCGCCTTGTAGAACTTTTTCATTTTCTTCTACTTAATATGGTAGGTGTCACACCCATTTAACAAAGTTTTTTCTAAAGTTATATTTTGCGTCAACAAACCAATCCAGTTACCATGTTTCATCTCTTTTTTCATATTTGGTACAGAATTATGGCATTTTTTTTTTTTCATTTTTCGTAATTTTCGATATCGGAAAAGTGGGCATGGCCATAGTCGGATTTCGGCCATATTTTATACCAAGATAAAGTGACTTCAGATAAGTACGTGAACTAAGTTTAGTTGATATATATCGTTTTTTGCGCAAGTTATCGTGTTAAGGGCCGAGCGGAAGGACATACGGTCGACTGTGTATAAAAACTGGGCGTGGCTTCAACCGATTTCCGAAAGGATTGGTAAATTTTTGTTCGACTTATGGCATTAAAAGTATTCTAGACGAATTAAAGGAAAAAGGGCGGAGTTACGCCCATTTTAAAATTTTCTTTTATCTTTGTATTTTGTTGCACCATTTCATTACTCGAGTAGAATGTTGACATAATTTACTTTTATACTGTAAAAATATTAAATTTTTTGTTAAAATTTAACTTAAAAAAAATTTTTTTTTATAAGTGGGCGTGTTCGTCATCCGATTTCGCTAATTTTTACTTATATGAGTTAACCGGGGATTGCCCGTATCGCTTTAAATGTATGAAAACATTTATTTCAAGCAATTTTTAATTTTATAATGTATATAATAATTTAGGAAAAATTTAAACAACGTGACATCAGGACGGACAAGGCGACAGCTGTTTCGATTATACCTTGTAAATCTCTTCAAAGCCTTTTCTCCCGGGAGTGGGAGTCGAATCGGCACTCCTACGATAGTTGAAATCGTTATAAACGCATTCAGCTACGTCATGCCTTAGTTGTTGTTAATTTTTATTTAGCACACATATAGTAATAGGAGTAACGTGCCTACCAAATTTCATCATGATATCTTCAACGACTGCCAAATTACATCTTTCTAACCTTCTTACCTTCTTTTAGAAGTGTGCGGTGCCACGCCAAATTGTCCAAAATTTTTCCCATTTTCTATTTTGCGTCATAAGGTTAACGCACCCACCAAGTTTCATCGCTTTATCCGTCTTTGGTAATGAATTATTGCACTTTTTCGGTTTTTCGAAATTTTCGATATCGATAAAGTGAGTGTGGTTGTAGTCCGATTTCGTTCATTTTAAATAGCAATCTAAGATGAGCGCCCAGGAACCTACATGCGAAATTTCATTAAGATATCTCAAAATTTACTCAAGTTATCGTGTTAACGGACGGACAGACGGACGGACGGACGGACATGGCTAAATGAATTTCTTTTTTCACCCAGATCATTTTGATATATAGATGTCTATATCTATCTCGATTAGTTTATGCCTTTACGGATTACTGTTATGCGAACAAAATTAATATACTCTGTGAGCTCTGCTCAGCTGAGTATAAAAATCAAGGGTATCGCTTGAAAAAGTGTAAAAATCGACGTTTTTTATGTTCTGCAAAAACCTACTATCAACTTTCTTGATTCTTAAAATATCAGATCGGATAGTCAAAAGGTCAAACTTAATGTCCTTGTACTTTTTTCTGGCCTTAAGTTTTTTGCCCGTGGGTTAAACCCGAGTATCAAAAAAAGTAAAAGTTTTTGGGACTTGCCCATATGCTAAGGAGCTAAACCCGTGAAGTAATTTTCCTATTCATAGACAAGTGTTTGAAAATAATATCAGCCAAGATACTGAAAAGAAATCACTTCTACCAAAATATGCTATATTGGTCTTAGTTAGCAGTTTAGAACTCAATCTTGTCACGAATCTCTTATCACACCTGCACAGAGATATTTAACATAGCATAATTCAATTTCACTAATGAAATTTCCTAAATGAGCAACCACTGACATGTAAATGAATATAAAGAAATCATTGAATTTATCAGTTTATGCGAAAGATTGACACCACTGCTCATGAAACTAGCTGGAGAAGTAATTAAAATCATTTCACACCAATTGCAATTTACGCCAAAAACATTAACGAATTAAGTACTTCACAGATAACAGACTCCACCAACAAAATCCCTACAAACAGGTTAGAAAATCTGCGTAATGTGTGCCTGAATGTTGTTTATTAACTACAGCCATTTGGGCTAACGGTAATTATCTCTAAAAGCAATAACAATTTAGCCACAAACGACAATGACCAAGCAATATAATCACTTTGCCACGTTTTTTATGCCCCCAAGCCGATAAAGCTCTAAGCTTTTCTTGTCCTTACGGCAACGTTACGCTACTATTGTTATTGTTGCAATGTATTTATAAAACAATAATTCTTCCTGAAGCTTTCAGGATCTCTTTCTTTGAATATTTGGTAAGTATAAAGTTTGTTGGTCCATGTGGCAAAGAAAATTTGCTTTCGTTTGGGACATTTTAAATCGTTAAATCCCGAGAGTGCAACTAAGCAGCACTTGCTCTCGTTTTGTTATGTACCTTTTTCTTCTATTAAATACTTTCGCTTAGCTAAGCTTTCTTTAAGTTGGTTGTTGCTTTTTGTCCTTTTTTATTTGACAAGGTGAAAACCAAATTAATGTTAATGGCCAAATTGCTTAAGACCGGTGAGGTAGGACTAGTAGTGGTGGGAATTATTGTAATTTATATGCATACATACTAGGGATGGGATCCCGGTATACCAATCTCTTCTAAGCCCCACAAGTCCAAGAATTATTGGACCTTACTATGCATAATTTAAAACTTAGTCCACAAATATTCGCCTATTAAGAGCAAAATAAGCTGGGCACAAAAAAAAAAAAAAAAAAAATATAAAGATCTATGGCAAGATTTTTGCTAATGAATCCTTAAAATGTTTAGATGTCAGATATTCCAAATTGAATAAGGTTTTGTGTCCAAAACTGCAAAAAACGCCTTTTTCTTCTATATTACATGTCGACAAAATTCTAAATAAATTTTATAACCAGAAACAGGACTTTACTTTCTCGAGGGTTTCAACGTGGTGAATTCTAATCTGGCGTCCAAAAAGGCCCTGAACTTTAAGTTTTACGACGTTGGGGCCTTAAAGTGCGGAAAACACGTTTTTTGGTACATTTGAGGTCATATCTCCCCTAAAAATTTGTTTTAAGGTCGTTATGCTACCTGAAACTGCCATTCCATCTCTTCAAAATCTATTTCAAGTTTTAAGAAAATCTGTTTTTGATTCTGGGAAATCGTCTATTGAATTTCCCGAGTTTAGTGAATTCGTCAATGTTGGGATTTTTTTAAATACTTCGGCCCCGTAAACTTAATAGACAATTTCTCAGAAGCTGTTTAATTCACTTAAGCTATGAACATTTTTCTTTCGGTTGTTTCATTAACATTTATTCCGCTTGTAATTCTCAACTGGTTAGTGAAATATTCTGAGGACAAAAAATTGTTATCCCAAATGGGGGGTTTCATAGCGAAATAAGGTGGCTCAAAACGCAGCCAATACCTTAGAGCCGAACTGCTCATCCCCAATAAATACATAAACTGTAAAATGGTGGAGTTTTCCCCAAGTGCTCGCCACCAATTAAATACATACATACAAAGGTGTAACAGATGCAAGGCGACTTCTGCTCTTCTAGGAAAACAATGAAATAAAACGAACATACAGCCCACTAAAATAAAAAATAGATAATATAATTAAGGTAAGTGTCCCTAATTTCGTGGTAGTACGTTATTTCGTGGCATTTCGATTTTTTCTTCCAAACAAGGAATTGGGGGAGTGTTTTTTTAAACTGAATATTACATAATAAAGATTGGTTTTTACGGTATAACAATTGATATTTTACTAATTTTTAATATTAAACGTAATGTTAAATGTCAAGCAATATAAAGTTGGAAGCTCGGAAAATGAGCCTGTTGTAAGGAGGCCTCTTAAGTAAAGTGTTAAGGAGTCCAGTGTATTTTGTCAAGCCTGTAAAAATTGTATCGTAAAATTTTTTTTTATGATGATAATTTTTTGGTATGTAGTGAACATTTCTTAAACGTTTCTATTACTGCAAAACTCATACCAATAATTTTGTTGACTTTTTTTTAATATTTCTAACCCACGAAGTTAGGGACACACTTTTTTTTGTGATGTGGTATACCCACGAAATTAGGGTAATATAATACTTTATGTTTTTCATATTTTCTTGAATTAAAAAAACTCCCGAGGAAAATGTTTGATTTAATTTCGTGGTACACTTTTATTAATCTATTCGTCAATATTTTAATCAAAAAGCTCTGCGAGGCACACCATTTCAACGAATAATGGCATTATAGAACTTTTGTTTATTCAATAATTTTTCATTTAATTTAAAAAAAATGTATCAAGATTACAAGTACTTTGCTATTGTTTTGAATGAATATTGATAATAGCAAAAAAATTGAATATAAACCTCAAATTACTGCTTAAAGCGATACCACGAATTTACGTACACCAAATTTGTGCATGCCCCTAATTTCGTGGTAAACTGCGCATTTACATTTCAGCAGTGGAACGAATAGCACGTATTTTTGGAGTGGAGTTATTTATGCGCGTATTTTTTCAAATAAAAAATAAACAAAAAACATTTTTAGTAATAATAAATAAAAGTAATTTTTAGAAAAGTAACATGTTACATCAATTTAATAATTTTTTTTTTTTATTGTTTATTTTTGTTTTAAACCTTTTTCATTTAATGTTACTTATTTCATTTCAATAATGTCTAAAGTTCTAAGAACTCTTAGATTTAATGAAGAAATACAAAAAAATAAAAAATAAAATAAAAATTAATTCAAAAAGAAAACAACAACAAAAAAATAAATATAAAAAGTTTTTGAAAAGTACGTATTTTTATTCACTTATTTATTTTGGTCTTAAAACTCTTTCTTTGCATAAATAAAATATCAATAAAAAAAAAATAGTTTTAAATTTTAAATTTCTGAATATGAATTTCAGTAAATCAATTTGTGTATCTTTAGGAATTTGCGTTTAAAATCAATTATAACTATTTTTTTCCATAAAATTATAGTTTAACTAAATACCAAATTAGGGACGCTTTACCATGGAATTAAGTACATCAGAAAATTTTTGTCACGAAATTAGGTACATTTGAGGTACTCACACATTTTGATTTATATAAATTAAAACATTTGTTAGTTTTGTTTGAAACTTATCTTAATTGATCAACTAAATGGGAAAAATTTACTTTTTTAGTTTTCCTTCATTTTTTTTAACGCAAGAGAGGTAGAAATTCAGAAAAATCCTTCGTACCACGAAATTAGGGACACTTACCTTATACGAAAACCATTCGCTCTCCGAATCACCAAAGCATAGATAGCAGCAAAAGAATATTTTATAAAAGCTTTAAATGCATTTTGATACTTTTGGGAACAATAGCGATCTTAAAAAATTCTAGAAGTTACATGACCTCAAATAAACCTTAAAAACCTATTTTTTGCACTTTTTCGAATATCTTAAGAAACAAGAACCAATTTGACAATACTGGTATTGTTTTCATCCTGAACATATTCTATTCATGCGAAATTGATTTAAACCTAACTTGCCACAAATTTGCAACACTACCCAAAACAGCTGATTTACGTTTGATTTGAAATGAGAAATGTTCATACTTGTGATTTTATATTATCTCTTTATATCCAGATAGATGTGTGTAGCAATTTTTGTCAAAAAATATACAGGCTAAATTTCTGGACAATTCCGGGATCTGGCGACTGAATATTCAGATCCCGAAAATTCCGGAGGATAAAAAATCCCGCAAATCGTCACTCCCAGTACATAAATTCCTAATCAGAAGTGGATTACATGACTTACATATGTTTTATAAGTAAATTTTTGCCCAGGTGGCACATGACTGTCTTTTGACAACATGGTAAGAAATTCATCGGTAGAATGAGTTAGCATAGAATACCCCATATACGAAATGTATTAAAACTTACCGACTCAAATTCTCGCAAACTTTTCTTTTACTTTAATTGACTTCATTTTGTCAAAAAAGGGTAATGTGGGGGAGTAAAGTTTTCTTGATGGAGTGAAAAAACTTCATTTTGTGGTTATCCTTTGCTTGACTTACACTAATTGCAAGTTTTATAAAATTTTGACTCGAAACTCGCACGCACAATTATTTGTACGCATTTCGCCATTTCATTTTTCACTATTGCTCTCGTAGTCATTTATCAAGTTACAATGTTTGTGGCAATAAGTGCGTAAATTTTTAATTGTGTTACCACAAACTGTGAAGGCGGTATGGAATTTAACTAAGTTTTGGGAGATAAATGTATTCGTGCTCACACATCCATTCTTAAGTGTCAACATCGAGGAGCACATGTGCGCAATTAATTTTCTTCTTAAGACAAATGGTGAGGCTAATTTACTTTAGGATTTTGTACTTATTTCTTATATTAAGTTTTTCATATGTGAAAGTGTTGAAAGTATATGTTTTTGTTAGCAAATCGAAGAAGGTCGAAGAAAGTGTGCCAACAATTTTTAGGTGTAATATTTGTTATGAGATGAAGAATTTAATTAATTAATCTAAATCTCGCTGGTGCTATTTTATAGAATTGTGGCGAATGAGTTAGTAGAAAAGGTGAAATAATTTTTTGGGCTTTCGAGGAAAATGTTTGTTTTGATGCATGTGTAGATGTTCTCAATACCGAATTCGTAGTTAAAAGCAAAATGAGTCGTAGTAAGCATTGAAATTTAATAGTCGGTTTTTTTGAACCTATATTTAAGAAAACCATCAAATTTGTATTGTAAAAACTAAGGGTACTTCAACATGAGTCTATTTCTGATCGTTTTTTCGACGCTCAACTACAATTATAAGACAAAGAGAGCGACAAATAGCGCATCACCAGCGGCTATCTGACATGCAAATTCCAACTTTGGCAAGCAAAGCATAAGAAGAAGAATTTGACATATGTTTTGGCCATTAGTGCTTTCAGACTTCGCAAGCGTACTTATTTTTTCCACTCGTTGATTAAAAACTGCATTTTAACAAATGAATATGAGACCAAATATTATAGCAAGTATTTTTCTAGTATAGTGGGAAAATTTACATATAGCAGTGCTTTGATGAATTTTTTATGTGAATGGGCAATTCGAAATATGTTTCAACTGCTAAGTCTGAAGTTCTTTTATATTTGCGAACGTAACATCTTGCGCGATTATTGATTGAGAATTTTTTATTAAGAATTGAGAAAAGTTATAGTCTTTAATTAAAAAACTTGGTGATTCTTTTGCATAATGTGGAAACTGAATATATTTTATTGCCTGAAAATTTTCGAAAAACTTACTAAATCTACGATCGTTGTGAAGTCCCAACCCTGTCAGTGATGCAGAAAGTTCACCTTTTAGCCCCGATGGCTGCCAACCCTTCAAAGACTTTGAATTTTGGGGTGGCTTTTCTGGTATCCGTGCTTCGGACGACAGTCTCCGAGTCTAGCATCGTAATCCTTCAAAATTTAATATTTGCATTTCTCCCGTGATAGAACAGTAGCATGCAACATTTTTTTTTTTTTATAATTGTGGGATATAAAGGATTTGAGTAGCAGCTATTCTCAGCAGAGATATTCTCATAAGTTTCAAGTAATGCCACAGAATTTTACACTCTGCCACGTTCGGTTCGCATTCTTGGATTACATAATTAAAATGGCACCATTTTAGTATTTTACATAATATTGTTGTTTACGTCAGAATAAAAGCAATTCCCGTTTTTATAAAATTTCGTCAATTAAATTTTTGTATTTCTATTTTCGATATTCTAAAAAATAATCTCTATGAATTTTGCAACTGAAAATGTACAAACCAATTTCAAAAACGTTTTCGCAAATGCGGCTGCCATCAGAGAGTTCAACGAAAATGGTCCGTGCAATTCCTAATCTTCCCTCTTCTTCTTTCATTTCTTCCCCACAAATTTTTCCTCACTCAGCTACTCTCGCTTCAATTATCACCCTAATTTTACGCCTCTCTCTCTCTCTCTCTTGTTTTCGTCTCTCTTTTAATCTGGTAATCTGTCTTCCTCAAATATTCAAAATGTTAATCCGGGCAGGCAAAAAAGTTACCTCGTGTAAGACTTCCAGCGAATCGCACCGTAAACACTCATTTCCGAAACAGGAAAGTCCGTGGCCCATTTCTTGTTAAAATTAAGCATCATAAAGAATGCCCAAGGTAATTATGGATCTATGTACCAAATTCCAAGCAAGTCGAGTTGTTGTCTTTGTGTAATGATAAAGACACTTTCTGAAGATTCCAGGGAGTGCTATCGTGTTGATGTTCCTTACCCAGGTTTAGATCCGGTTACAAGCACCATTTAAGTACAAGCCCGACCATTTCGGGAACAATTTAATATGAACACTTTGAACCTTCTCGCCATCAATAACCACCAGTAAATATGCAATGAAAACTGGCAACTTTGGAAAGTTTGTTTGACTTTCGTAGTTTTTTTTTCAATAGTTTTTAGCAGTTGGTATTAATACCCTTTTTCCACCAGCAGATGCAAAAATGTCCCCCTCTCCATCCATTTAGTGAATAGTGGAAGCAGCTTTTACCGGCAGTTGAAATATGACTTGAGACAACTGTCTGTTATAGTTTTCGATTTTAATCCGGTAAGTTTTTATCCAATAAAAAAAGTAAAGCGATTAGATTGTGTTGCACTTCCCCCCTGGGAGATGGGTTTATTCGAACTTCGAGTCTATACATCATTTCGATGAATGTATATCAGTCTTGGTAACAAACCAATTCCGGTGTTAAGTTTTCCTCAGTGTATGTTTTTATTCTGATCTGTATATATCCATTGTCCAGTCTATAGATATTCATAAAACAAAGGTTCAAACTTACCTAAGTTCTTTTCAGCAGATGCTGGTAGAATTAACACCTGTCTCTAAGGCAAAATATTTAAATTCTTTTTGTTTCCTTTCCTTGTTCCAAAGATGAGCAGCTTAAAATAAATCAAATAGAAGTGCTTCATTCTGAAGACATCTGCCCATATATGCAAGGAATACAATTTATCTATTTCTTTCGAAATTAGATGAATCGAATGAGTCAGAAAAAAGTACATCCCGAAAAGTCGCCGTTTTGCAGCTTAGAAGTAGGGCTATTTTTTCATTGAATTTTTTTGTTTATTATCTAGCAGAAATAAAATTGGTTTGGGCGCGATTCCTTGCAGTAAGAAACCCTTCCAAACGTAGTTCTAATTGAATTATGTACGAATATTGTTCTACAACATCCGTAATTGTTGGAAATGCAAAACATCTCTTATTGCTTACATGTATGGGTATGGCTAAATGATTTTATTGACCTTTTTTCATACAAAAGCCTAAAATTTGCAAAATGATTTACCCGCATAACGAAGGAATCGCATTTGCATCCATGACTTCCACTTTGAAGTGGACAGTTATATCTCATCTTTCTTTACTTTACTATACTTTTATTATACTCCATTTTACTTGATGCCTTTGCAGCAGTAAATACAACAATACTACTACAAAGATAATGTTTGTGACTTCATTTTGTAAATGACAACAATTACTTTAGCTGCAGGAAACCACATTTGTTTTTAATGTTTTTTTTTTTTTTTTCTTCTTTTTTTTGGCGAGTGCTGACGGTGATTCGTCTTTGGTAACTTGAGTTCTTCAGACAGAACACGTGTGTTACCCGTGATGAAACGGAACGATATCATAGAGCTTAGGATATTCAGCACAACCATCGCACCCACCCTAAGTATTTCATCTGTGTTTTGTTTTTTTGTCTTCTTTTATGTTTCATGTCTAATTTAAGTGATTTGGCTACAACAGTGCATACCAACATACATTCGTATGTAGATATTTTTCACCCTAAAGCTTTGGCTTGATTGTTCTTATATATGTTTTATTTTAATTTATTTTTTCTGCTGGTATTTTGGCATTGACCACGTTTCCGTCTTACTTGTTTTACTGCTTTCCAAAACTTAATAATGCACGTATGTTTGTGTGTTCAATGTAAATAAGTAATTTTATGCAGCACGGCATTTGATTAACTTGATTTGACAATTGTCAAATTGACAGTTAACATGTCAACTTGTTTACAACAGAAATAAATGAATTCCCTCAAAAGACGTGTGTTTGTCTGACTATTTCTTATATTGATTTGCACTTTTTTCTAATTTTTTGCTTGCTATCTAAATTTGTTTTATTATCGTCAGTTTAATTATTTATGTTAATTCATGTACTCGCTGAATTAAAACAAATTTCAACAAACACGCAAATCTATAATAAAACAAGTAAGGAAGGCTAAGTTCGGGTGTAACCGAACATTACATACTTAGCTGAGCGCTATGGAGACAAAATACTGGAAAATTACCATGTAGTAAAATTAACCTAGGGTAACCCTGGAATGTGTTTGTATGACATGGGTATCAAATGGAAGGTGTTAATGAGTATTTTAAAAGGGCGTGGGCTTAGTTCTATAGGTGGACGCCTTTTCGAGATATCGCTATAAAGGTGGACCAGGGGTGACTCGAGAATGTGTTTGTACGATATGGGTATCAAATGAAAAATGTTAATGAGTATTTTAAAAGGGAGTAATCCTTAGTTCTATAGGTGGACGCCTTTTCGAGATATGGTCATAAAGGTGCGCCAGGGGTGACTCTAGAATTTGTTTGTACGATATGGGTATGAAATAAAAGTATTAATGAGTGGTTTTAAAGGGAGTGGTGAAGGCGTTTTCAAGATATCGACCAAATGTGGACCAGGGTGACCCAGAACATCATCTGTCGGGTACCGCTAATTTATTTATATACGTAATACCACGAACAGTATTCCTGCAAAGATTCCAAGGGCTTTTGATTTCGCCCTGCAGAACTTTTTCATTTTCTTCTACTTGATATGGTAGGTGTCACACACATTTTACAAAGTTTTGTTCTAACGTTATATTTTGCGTCGATAAACCAATCCAATTACCATGTTTCATCCCTTTTTTCGTATTTGGTATAGAATTACGGCATTTTTTTCATTTTTCGTAATTGTCGATATCGAAAAAGTGGGCGTGGTCACTGTCGGATTTCGGCCATTTTTTATACCAATACAAAGTTAGTTCAGATAAGTACGTGAACTAAGTTTAGTAAATATATATCGATTTTTGCTCAAGTTATCGTGTTAAGGGCCGAGCGGAAGGACAGAAGAACGACTGTGTATAAAAACTGGGCGTGGCTTCAACCGATTTCGCCTTTTTTCCCAGAAAACAGTTATCGTCCTAGAATCTAAGCCTCTACCAAATTTCACTAGGATTGGTAAATTTTTATTCGACTTATGGCATTAAAAGTATCCTAGACAAATTAAATGAAAAAGGGCGGAGCCACGTCCATTTTGAAATTTTCTTTTATTTTTGTATTTTGTTGCACCATATCATTACTGGAGTTGAATGTTGACATAATTGACTTATATACTGTAAAGATATTAAATTTTTTGTTAAAATTTGACTTAAAAAACATTTTTTTTTAAAGTGGGCTTGGCCGTTCTCCGATTTTGCTAATTTTTATTAAGCATACATATAGTAATAGGAGTAACGTTCCTGCCAAATTCATTATGATATCTTCAACGACTGCAAATTACAGCTTGCAAAACTTTTAAATTACCTTCTTTTAAAAGTGGGCGGAACCTCGCTCATTGTCCAAAATTTTATTAATTTTCTACTTTGCGTCATAAGTTCAACTCACCTACCAAGTTTCATCGTTTTATCCGTCTTTGGTAATGAGTTAGCGCACTTTTTCGGTTTTTCGAAATTTTCGATATGGAAAAAGTGGGCGTGGTTATAGTCCGATATCGTTCATTTTAAATAGCGATCTGAGATGAGTGTCCAGGAACCGGCATACCAAATTTCATCAAGATACCTCAAAATTTACTCAAGTTATCGTGTTAACGGACAGACGGACATGGCTCAATCAAATTTTTTCCCGATACTGATGATTTTGATATATGGAAGTCTATATCTATCTCGATTCCTTTATACCTGTACAACCAACCGTTATCCAATCAAAGTTAATATACTCTGTGAGCTACAATGACGTGAAGCAACGTAAGACACAGTTGAAGTAAATATTACAAAATTGAGTCCCATTCGACGTCTCATAATTTACAGTAATGCTTCTTGATTTTTTTCTACAATATTGATTTTTTCAGTATCAACAAAAAATATTTCTGTCATGCCTTTTTGAAATATTAAATATCGTACGGCAAATAAAACCCGCGGTTTGTTTTTCCTTTGGTCGACGGGCTTTATTTCCTTTTAGAAAATGAAACAAGGCCAGCGGGCTTTACTTCCATTTTTAGAGCTAATTCCCCGTGCATCATTTTATTGAAAAAAAAAAAAAAAAAAAAATTAGTTGAATCCTGACAACAGAGGCTATTGTCCACAACTATGCAATATGGAACTAGACCGTTGATGCCAATGAGATGATTTGGATCAATATTATGGAAACGCGATTTAGTATCTGGAAGGCTTTTACTACGACAACTCCGGATGGACTGTTTAACGTTCCAAGACCCAACTTTTACCCATGTATACAAGTATCAGGTGTTAGGCCGATTAAGAGAAATATAACGCGAGAGAAATTTTATAGCAACGATGCTTTAACTGATGTAAAGTAAGACGTTTTTGCTAAGTGATAGCTAATAATTGTTTTGTTTTTTATCCGACGATTGAATAAGGATTCTTGGTTCGAAATCGAAATAGCAATTTATCATACAAACGAACCACCATTGTACAGCTAAATGCCCAGTAGGGTACTTAAGTAATAAATGGATATATTTACTTGAATGGTTATAACTTTTGTATTAGTCCATCGATTTTTAAATGAAAGCTTATTTTTTTGTAATAAAACAGAGCTAAGAGAGAAAAGAACAAATCTGCAAAAAATAAAAAGTGTTCGAGATTCTTCCTCGCAAAGTACAAACTTTTTTATATTTTTACAAAAAAATGGAAAAAAGCCGTAATGATTGTTCGTTATCTTTGAATCTGCAGGGCCTAGCAAAAAGTGTTGTGTGCACAGTTTATAGAAAATTATTGCCTTTTAAAAGCTTCAAACTGTTTTGGAATTGCTCAATTCGTTCTTGAGAAATATATATGATTAGTTGGACCCAACTTTTTTTTTTTTTTTTTTGGAAAAACCGTCATTCGTAAATATCTGAAAAACTTTACCATAGAATTAAAAATAACTTTAATTTTCGAAATCAGGGGGTGATTTTACATAGGAATTTCATAATGGCGTCTCTGGTGCAGAAAAAAAATTGGAATTTGTGATCCAGTGTGGTTAGCGCAGCAATCTTCGAAATGGATATATTGGGGCAGCCGTGGTAGGTGTCTGGAAATTTATTTCTTTTATTCCAAATTCAAAATATAATCAAATTGAAAAAACAATATTTATCACAATAGTCATTATTCAAGGCCTTTAGCTTGAATTGGAACCAAGACACACAAATCCCCAACTGAACCCCCCAAGAGGGTGCCGACTGGAAATGGTCACTACAGTATTGAGCCTGTGCGATGTCAGGACGGTGTCCAGCTAAGATCAGGAAACAGGGCTGTATGCCTGACCCATTAATGGCCTGGTTATACGGAAATGATTCTTGACCATTATTTCTGGAGTATCTTTCTCTCTTTCTACTACTTTTTCTTTCTCGTTTCTTTTTTCCTGTTTCCTTTCCAAGGCGTTATGCGTTTCCGTGCCGAGGATCAGTCAGGCTGGGGCCCCTAAATAGCCCGTCGCGCACGGAGCCCTCCTGGCACCAGGTTGTACGAAGACCTTACCCGGGTATTGCGGATCTCTGCCCGGGTGGACGTTCCTTTTCTCCACCTCTCTCAACTCCAGTGCTGGCAAACACAGTGCTTAAGTTAAGTGAGTCCGCCAACTATCTAGGGCTCACACAGAAATTGAACTGGACACAAATTACCACGGAACGTGTCCGTTAAGCCACGGTTGCCTCTGCACATGAAAAGGGGAAATTGGGCGGAAATAGGGTATGTCTCCTATGGTAGCACATTGGATATACACGGCCATAGTTAGGCTAATATTGCTATACGGGGTGGCGGTATGGTGGCCTGCCCTGAATAAATCCTCGAAGGTTCTTGCTCTTCAAAGGTTCAAAGATCTGGAATACTATACATAAGCGGAGCCATCCGCACAACGCCAACTGATGCTAAGAATTTAATACTGAACCTACTACCCATAGATAAAAAAAAAAAAAAAAATGCAGCATGTGCAGCTATTAGGCTGAGTCAACTGACCACATGGTCTCACTGCAACCATACTGAAATTCTCGACAGATTCTGCATACCAGGATGGACAGATTTCTGCAAACCACATACCAACTTTAACAAGGGATACGAGAGAGGACAGTGGGTGAATGACCCTGATTGGCCCACTAACAGCATTAAGATCTATACAGATGGATCTAAATTGAATAACAGGGTCGACGGGGGTGTCTATTAGGAACGATTGGAGATACAAAGATCGTTTCGCCTTCTGGATCACTGTAGCGTATTTCAGGCCGAGTTTGCGGCCATACAAGACGCTGTGGACTGCCTTGGGCAGAAGGCAGTCTCTCAGAAGCACATTTATATCAGACAGTCAAGCAGCATTGAAAGCCCTTGACTCTGTCACAACAAATCCTGAAACTGTAGTAGGCTGTCGCAGATCACTCAACGTGATGGCTGAACAGTTTACTCTGCATCTGGTATGGGTTCCGGGACATAAGGGCATACCAGGTAATGAGATGGCTGATGAGCTTGCAAGAAAGGGTACCTCCCTTCCACTTTCGCCATCCTGGAAGAAGTTGGGCATGCCGCTCACCACCTGCAAGCTCAAGATAAAGGAGGCTCTACTGATGGAAGTGGGAGCCAGGTGGAAGCATCATGATAGATGCCACACAGCAAAACTCACATGGCCGGAATGGAATGAGAAGAGATCGGGAGAGCTTCTCACCCTCAGTAAGAGGGATCTTTCCTTAGTTGTAGGTCGTCTCACTGGTCATGTTTGTATTGGACCGCATCCGGAAAGGATTGGTGCTTCATTTAATGATTATTTTAGAAGCTGCGGCAACGTTTTATGGGCAAGGTGTTTCTCGGAGATCTCACTGATATAGCTGAGGTCAATACACGACGCTTAGTTAGCTTCACAAACTCAACGAAGTTGTTTGATTAGGAGAATAGGAAAAAACCTGTGTGGTTTCACAATGGGCCTATAAAAGCCTAAGTGTGCCGCTCCGATGTGGACGGCAGCCACTTGAACCTAACCTAATCTAAGAAGAAAACGTCACTATTTTATACAGTACTAGCTAAACCTAACCACATGTAGAACAACCTGACATGCTTGTAACCATATTATCAAACCCGACACACGTTGTGCTGGCTATACATTTGTTAACCTGCGAAGCTAAGAACAAAATCCTATATCTCTCCTTCTACATCCCCTTAGTCACACCCGCTTCTTCTTCCTCTCCAGTTTTCTCTCACCTTTGCGTCTTTCCAGCTCAAATTAATCGACCCATTGAATTCCCTTATCACCTTCATTCTTTTAAAAATCTCTTATTCCTACTTTGCACAAAGAATAACCTCTTACTCTTACTCTAACTTTCCTTCCTTCTCGTCTTTCCTCCACCTTCCTCTTTATCTTCTTCTTTGATTCTCTTTGGCCACCATTTGGTCTGTTCTTGTCTCTTTTCTATCCATTTTCTCTTTCCTATCAGGGGACATGTTGTTCATTATACTCAGTTGAGCAGAGCTCACAGAGTATATTAACTTTGATTGGATAACGGTTGGTTGTACATATATAAAGGAATCGAGATAGATATAGACTTCCGTATATCAAAATAATCAGGATCGAAAAAAAATTTGATTGAGCCATGTCCGTCCGTCCGTCCGTCCGTCCGTTAACACGATAACTTGAGTAAATTTTGAGGTATCTTGCTGAAATTTGGTATGCAGATTCCTGAGCACTCATCTCAGATCGCTATTTAAAATGAACGATATCGGACTATAACCACGCCCACTTTTTCGATATCGAAAATTTCGAAAAACCGAAAAAGTGCGATAATTCATTACAAAATACAGATAAAGCGACAAAACTTGGTAGATGAGTTGAACTTATGACGCGAAATAGAAAATTAGTAAAATTTTGGACAATGGGCGTGGCACCGCCCACTTTTAAAAGAAGGTAATTTAGAAGTTTTGCAAGCTGTAATTTGGCAGTCGTTGAAGATATCATGATGAACTTTGGCAGGAACGTTACTTATATTACTATATGTACGCTTAATAAAAATTAGCAAAATCGGAGAAGGACCACGCCTACTTTTAAAAAAAAATTTTTTTTAAAGTAAAATTTTAACGAAATCCTTTGGCGACCTTTTTCTGTTAACAAGGTATTTGTTTAACCGGCTTTAGGTCCAATTTTAAGTATTAAAACACCGAAAATTGTTTTTTCTTTAGTTTACCAAGGAAGAGATCAAAGAAGAAGCAAAAGTATTACTAACAAGTAAGAATGGGACTGTCTTCGGCTGTGCCGAAGACTTCATACCTTTCATGAATGGGGCTGAACAATAATCTTATCCCGTTCGTAATCTCCGAATAATCGGATGTATAAGATAAGAAATATATAGTGAACAGATCTACATACCTTAACGATTTTTAAGATAAATATAAAATAAAAAACAGGTAGGTACTTCGTGTGAGGATGCAAAGTTTCAGGTTTTTTGTGGTCTGCGTGTAAAAACTATGACTACGAATCACGTATTTCAAAAATATATGACGAAAACGTAACTATTTGATGAAATTTGATGAATTTTGAAGATTCTAGCCGTAAAAAAGGGGTAAAAATCACAGTTTATATGAAGTATATAATATATATACGACCGATCTCTATGATTTTTTCAGACAACAATATATGCTATATACGTAAGCATTTTGTGAAATTTGAAGCTTCTAACTGTTAAAACGGGGCAGAAATTGCGCAAAGTTTCTTATCTGAACAATCGGTTGTATGAGATATATACTATGTGTACCACCGATCTCAATAATTTTTTCAGACATCAATATATGCTATACACGTAAGCAGTTGGTGAAATTTGAAGCTTCTAGCTGTTAAAATGGGGCCGAAATCGTAAAAAAATATATATATACTATATATATATACTATATATACCATCATATATATATTATATATATCACCGATCTCTATGATTTTTTGACACAACAATACATACTATATACGTAAGCAATCGGTGAAATTTGAAGCTTATAACTGTTAAAATGGGGAAGAAATTGCGCAAAGTTTCATATCTGGACAATCGGTTGTATGGGATATATACTATATATACCACCGGTATCTATGATTTTCTCAGACAACAATATATGTTATACACGTAAGCATTTGGTGAAATTTGAACATATCTAAACGATTTTTAGGATAAATATAAAATAAAAAATAGGTAGGTAATCTGTGTGAGGATGCAAAGCTTCACGTTTTTTGTGGTCTGCATGTAAAAACTATGGCTACGAATCACGTATTCCAAAGATATATGACGTAAACGTAACTATTTGATGAAATTTGATGAATCTTGAAGCTTCTAGCCGTAAAAAAGGGGTCAATATGACAGTTTATATGAAGTATATAATATATATACCACCGATCTCTATGATTTTTTCAGACAACAATATATGCTATATACGAAAGCATTTTGTGAAATTTGAAGCTTCTAACTGTTAAAACGGGGCAGAAATTGCGCAAAGTTTCTTATCTGAACAATCGGTTGTATAAGATATATACTATGTATACCACCGATCTCAATGATTTTTTCAGACATCAATATATGCTATACACGTAAGCAGTTGGTGAAATTTGAAGCTTCTAGCTGTTAAAATGGGGTAGAAATTGCGAAAAGTTTCTTATCTGAACAATCGGTTGTATGAGATATATACTATATATACAACCGATCTCTATGATGTTTTCAGACAACAATATATGCTATATACGTAAGCAATCAGTGAAATTTGAAGCTTATAGCTGGTAAAATGGGGTAGAAATTGCGAAAAGTTTCTTATCTGAACAATCGGTTGTATGAGATATATACTATATATACATCCGATCTCTATGATTTTTTCAGACAACAATATATGCTATATACGTAACCAATCGGTGAAGTTTGAAGCTTATAGCTGTTAAAATGGGGTAGAAATTGCGAAAAGTTTCTTATCTGAACAATCGGTTGTATGAGATATATACTATATATACATCCGATCTCTATGATTTTTTAAGACAACAATATATGCTATATAAGTAAATATTCGGTGAAATTTGAAGTTTCTAGCTGTTAAAATGGGGCTAAAATTTGCGAAAATGTATATATATATAATATATATACCACCATATATATACTATATATACCACCGATCTTTATGATTTTTTCAGACAACAATATATGCTATATACGTAAGCATTCGCTGAAATTTGAAGGCTCTAGCTCTTAAAATAGGGCAGTAATTACGAAAAGTTCCTTATCTGAACAATCGGTTGTGGGGGATATATACTATATATAATACCGATCTCATAAATTTTTTCAGGCAACAATATGTGCAATATACGAAAGTATATGGTGAAGTTTGAAGCTTCAATCTGTTAAATTGGGTAAGATATTACAAAAATCCTCTTTTTCTGAAAAATCGGTTGTATGGAGGATATATGCTATAGTGGTCCGATCCGGTCGGTTCCGACAAATGTCTAATCGGACACCCAAATACACCTGCTCACCAAATTTTATCAAGATATCTCAAAAATTGAGGGACTAGTTTGCATACAAACAGACAGACGGACAGACGGACAGACGGACATGGCTAAATCAACTCAGCTCTTCAACCTGATTATTTCGGTATACTTAATGGTGGGTCTATCTATTTTCCTTTAAGGACTTACAATTTTCGGTTTCGTGACGAAATTAATATACCATTTCATTTTCATGAAAGGTATAAAAATAGGTAGGTAATCTGTGTGAGGATGCAAAGCTTCACGTTTTTTGTGGTCTGCATGTAAAAACTATGGCTACGAATCACGTATTCCAAAGATATATGACCGTAAACGTAACTATTTGATGAAATTTGATGAATCTTGAAGCTTTCTAGCGTAAAAAAGGGGTCAATATGACAGTTTATATGAAGTTATAATATATATACCACCGATCTCTATGATTTTTTCAGACAACAATATATGCTTTTACGAAAGCATTTTGTGAAATTTGAAGCTTCTAGCTGTTAAAACGGGGCAGAAATTGCGCAAAGTTTCTTATCTGAACAATCGGTTGTATGAGATATATACTATGTATACCACCGATCTCAATGATTTTTTCAGACATCAATATATGCTATACACGTAAGCAGTTGGTGAAAGTTGAAGCTTATAGCTGTTAAAATGGGGTAGAAATTGCGAAAAGTTTCTTATCTGAACAATCGGTTATATGAGATATATACTATATATACAACCGATCTCTATGATTTTTTCAAACAACAATATATGCTATATACGTAAGCAATCAGTGAAATTTGAAGCTTATAGCTGTTAAAATGGGGTAGAAATTGCGAAAAGTTTCTTATCTGAACAATCGGTTGTATGAGATATATACTATATATACAACCGATCTCTATGATTTTTTCAGACAACAATATGTGCTATATACGTAACCAATCGGTGAAATTTGAAGCTTATAGCTGTTAAAATGGGGTAGAAATTGCGGAAAAGTTCTTATCTGAACAATCGGTTGTATGAGATATATACTATATATACATCCGATCTCTATGATTTTTTCAGACAACAATATATGCTATATAAGTAAATATTCGGTGAAATTTGAAGCTTCTAGCTGTTAAAATGGGGCTAAAATTTGCGAAAATATATATATTATACTATATATATATACTATATATACCACCATATATATACTATATATACCACCGATCTTTATGATTTTTTCAGACAACAATATATGCTATATACGTAAGCATTCGCTGAAATTTGAAGCCTCTAGCTCTTAAAATAGGGCAGTAATTACGAAAAGTTCCTTATCTGAACAATCGGTTGTGGGGGATATATACTATATATACGACCGATCTCATAAATTTTTTCAGGCAACAATATGTGCAATATACGAAAGTATATGGTGAAGTTTGAAGCTTCAATCTGTTAAATTGGGTAAGATATTACAAAAATCCTCTTTTTCTGAAAAATCGGTTGTATGGAGGATATATGCTATAGTGGTCCGATCCGGTCGGTTCCGACAAATGTCTAATCGGACACCCAAATACACCTGCTCACCAAATTTTATCAAGATATCTCAAAAATTGAGGGACTAGTTTGCATACAAACAGACAGACGGACAGACGGACATGGCTAAATCAACTCAGCTCTTCAACCTGATTATTTCGGTATACTTAATGGTGGGTCTATCTATTTTCCTTTAAGGACTTACAATTTTCGGTTTCGTGACGAAATTAATATACCATTTCATTTTCATGAAAGGTATAAAAATAGGTAGGTAATCTGTGTGAGGATGCAAAGCTTCACGTTTTTTGTGGTCTGCATGTAAAAACTATGACTACGAATCACGTATTTCAAAAATATATGACGTAAACGTAACTATTTGATGAAATTTGATGAATTTTGAAGCTTCTAGCCGTAAAAAAGGGGCAAAAATGAGAGTTTATATGAAGTATATAATATATATACCACCGATCTCTATGATTTTTTCAGACAACAATATATGCTATATACGTAAGCATTTTGTGAAATTTGAAGCTTCTAGCTGTTAAAACGGGGCAGAAATTGCGCAAAGTTTCTTATCTGAACAATCGGTTGTATGAGATATATACTATATATACAACCGATCTCTATGATTTTTTCAGACAACAATATATGCTATATACTTAAGCAGTTGGTGAAAGTTGAAGCTTCTAGCTGTTAAAATGGGGTAGAAATTGCGAAAAGTTTCTTATCTGAACAATCGGTTGTATGAGATATATACTATATATACAACCGATCTCTATGATTTTTTCAGACAACAATATATGCTATATACGTAAGCAATCGGTGAAATTTGAAGCTTATAGCTGTTAAAATGGAGTAGAAATTGCGAAAAGTTTTTTATCTGAACAATCGGTTGTATGATATATATACTATATATACAACCGATCTCTATGATTTTTTCAGACAACAATATATGCTATATGCGTAAGCAATCGGTGAAATTTGAAGCTTATAGCTGTTAAAATTGGGTAGAAATTGCGAAAAGTTTCTTATCTGAACAATCGGTTGTATGAGATATATACTATATATACAACCGATCTCTATGATTTTTTCAGACAACAATATATGCTATATGCGTAAGTATTCGGTGAAATTTGAAGCTTCTAGCTGTTAAAATGGGGCCAAAATTTGCGAAAATATATATATATATATATATATATATATATACTATATATATATACTATATATACCACCATATATATACTATATATACCACCGATCTTTATGATTTTTTCAGACAACAATATATGCTATATACCTAAGCATTCGTTGAAATTTGAAGCCTCTAGCTCTTAAAATGGGGCAGTA
The DNA here is from genome assembly GCF_040869045.1 of Eurosta solidaginis. Taxonomy (NCBI): domain Eukaryota; kingdom Metazoa; phylum Arthropoda; class Insecta; order Diptera; family Tephritidae; genus Eurosta; species Eurosta solidaginis. The sequence continues at coordinate 302,171,023 of NC_090319.1, read as the reverse complement.
ATTACGAAAAGTTCCTTATCTGAACAATCGGTTGTGGGTGATATATACTATATATACGACCGATCTCATCAATTTTTTCAGGCAACAATATGTGCAATATACGAAAGTATATGGTGAAGTTTGAAGCTTCAATCTGTTAAATTGGGTAAGATATTACAAAAATCCTCTTTTTCTGAAAAATCGGTTGTATGGAGGATATATGCTATAGTGGTCCGATCCGGTCGGTTCCGACAAATGTCTAATCGGACACCCAAATACACCCGCTCACCAAATTTTATCAAGATATCTCAAAAATTGAGGGACTAGTTTGCATACAAACAGACAGACGGACAGACGGACAGACGGACATGGCTAAATCAACTCAGCTCTTCAACCTGATTATTTCGGTATACTTAATGGTGGGTCTATCTATTTTCCTTTAAGGACTTACAATTTTCGGTTTCGTGACGAAATTAATATACCATTTCATTTTCATGAAAGGTATAAAAAGTCAAGATTTTCCTGAAAATATTACAAATACCCTAATTAAAAGATGTACATCACAAGCTAGTCAACGGGAATCACAAAAAACTGAAATTTTCAAGTCATTATGTTATGTACCAAATTTATCAGAGCGCTTAGCAAACTCGAATTGTTATAATAAAGAAAAAGTTAGAATAGCGCACAAGCCAATTAACACATTAAAAAATTTATTCAACAGAACAAAATCTAAGGTACCTCAGGCGGATAGAAGCAATGTGATATATAAAATACCATGTAATGGAAATGACATGGAATCATGCAATAATATATATGTGGGCACAACCAAAGCTAAATTAAAAACTCGACTAGCCCAACATAAATCAGATTTTAAACATTGCCACGAAGCAACTCACCAAAAAACAGCACTTATGACACACTGTACGACGAAAAACCACTCTCCGAACTTTAACGAAACAACAATACTTCAGGAAGAGAAAAATATAATAAGAGATTGACTTTAGAAGTACTTCATATTTTAAACACACCGACTAACATACGAATGAATTACAAAACGGACATTGATAACTGCGCGAGCTACTACAAACTCTTGATAAACAATATGCGGACAGTGACTTGCTACACGTTAAACAGCGAAGACGTGTAAAATAATGTATGTAGAGAAATGTTCATGTTTGTTCAATTTTTTATGTCAATTGTATTTTTATTTTATGTTTCTGTAATTTGTTTATAGTTCAAAGCCCTGAAGACGGTTACCGTGTGTAACCGAAATATATTGGTAAACTAAAGAAAAAACAATTTTTGGTGTTTTAATACTTAAAATTGGACCTAAAGCCGGTTAAATAAATACCTTGTAAAAATTTAACAAAAAATTTAATATCTTTACAGTATATAAGTAAATTATGTCAACATTCAACTCCAGTAATGATATGGTGCAACAAAATACAAAAATAAAAGAAAATTTCAAAATGGGCGTGGCACGCCCTTTTTCATTTAATTTGTCTAGGATACTTTTAACGCCATAAGTCGAACAAAAATTAACCAATCCTTTTGAAATTTGGTAGGGGCATAGATTTTATGACGTTAACTGTTTTCTGTGAAAATGGGCGAAATCCGTTGATGCCACGCCCAGTTTTTATACACAGTCGTCCGTCTGTGCTTCCGCATGGCCATTAACACGATAACTTGAGCAAAAATCGGCATATCTTTAATGAAGTTAGTTCACTTGCTTACTTGAACTCACTTTATCTTGGTATGAAAAATGAACGAAATCCGACTATGACCACGCCCACTTTTTCGATATCGAAAATTACGAAAAATGAAAAAAATGCCATAATTCTATACCAAATACGAAAAAAGGGATGAAACATGGTAAGGTAATTGGATTTATAAAATGGTTGTGACACCTACCATATTAAGTAGAAGAAAATGAAAAAAGTTCTGCAGGGCGAAATAAAAAACCCTTAAAATCTTGGCAGGTACTACATATATAAATAAATTAGCGGTATCCAACAGATGATGTTCTGGGTCACCCTGGTCCACATTTTGGTCGATATCTGGAAAATGCCTTCACATATACAACTACCACCACTCCCTTTTAAAACTCTCATTAATACCTTTAATTTGATACCCATATCGTACAAACTTATTCTAGAGTCACCCCTGGTCCACCTTTATGGCGATATCTCGAAAAGGCGTCCACCTATAGAACTAAGTCCCACGCCCTTTTAAAATACTCATTAACACCTTTCATTTGATACCCATATCGTACAAACATATTCTAAAGTCACCCCTGGTCCACCTTTATGGCGATATCTCGAAAAGGCGAGCACCTATAGAACGAAGGCCCACTCCCTTTTAAAAATACTCATTAACACCTTTCATTTGATACCCATATCGTACAAACAAAGTCTAGAGTCACCCCTGGTCCACCTTTATTGCGATACCTCGAAAAGGCGTACACCTATAGAACTAAGGCCCACTCCCTTTTAAAATATTCATTAACACCTTTCTTTTGATACCCATATTGTACAAACAAATTCTAGGGTCACCCCTGGTCCACCTCTATGGCGATATCTCGAAACGGCGTCCACCTATGGAACTAAGGATTACTCCCTTTTAAAATACTCATTAACACATTTCTTTTGATACCCATAATGTACAAACAAATTCTCGGGTCACCCCTGGTCCACCTTTATGGCGATATCTCGAAACGGCGTCCACCTATGGAACTAAGGATTACTCCCTTTTAAAATACTCATTAACACCTTTCATTTGATACCCATATCGTACAAACGCATTCTAGAGTCAAGCCTGATCCACCTTTATGGCTATATCCCTAAATGGCGTCCACCTATAGAACTATGGCCCACTCCCTCATAAAATACTCTTTAATGCCTTTCATTTGATACACATGTCATACAAACATATTCCAGGGTTTCCCTCGGTTCATTTTCCTACATGGTTATTTTCCCTTATGTTGTCACCATAGCTCTCAACTGAGTATGTAATGTTCGGTTACTTAAAAAAGTAGCAAAATAGTACCCTCCCTACTATCTTAAAGTTCATGACCGCATTAAGAGCGGATCAAACTTTTATTATTTTACTACTTACTTCACCTTTCTATGCATCACGATGCATGATGTCTGGCATCAACACAAACGAAAATCGACACTGATGATGGCACATCGTCGTAACCGGTTTGTCTCGAAACCAAATTAGATAAAGGATAACGGAAAACCGTTCCAAAATACACCATCAACAATATTTAACAGAGATATAGGCAATTATGGTGGCCCCCATGGCGTGGTGGTAGCGTACTCCTCCGACCACACCAAAGGTCCTGGCTTCAAGTCCCGGGCAAAAAATCATCGAAAATTTTGAGAAATGTTGTTTAAATTAGAAAAAAAGATTTAAGGCAACCCCGCTTGCCCCTCGGCAGTGGTTCTCAGTGAAATTTTGTCAGCCTTGCAGATGCCTTTCGCAGTCGGCATTAAACTTGTAGGTCCCGTATCACAAATTTGTAGGAAAAGTTAAAAAAGTAAACCTCCTCGGAGGAATATATTGCCTGTCATCATTAGCATCAGCTGTCTAATCTTCAAAGCGGTAGAATAATCCGGTGAGAAGTTATGATCAAGGCCATTTGCATGTAAACGATTTTGAGTTTCATTCCTAAATCGGTCGGAAACCAAAGACTACAGACCAATATGCCTTTCTATTTTTATTCTAAAAACAATAAACCGGAGGCTTATTGGCGCATAAGGAATAACATTTACTACTTCTACCGTACAGGTGAAATGTGTTGAATGGGAGAAGGAGTATGTAGCACGAGTGTTACTCATACGCCCCGGTTAACAAATTATAGCTTTCCAAGCAACCGACTTGATAGCTATTAAAGGTCGTAAAGGATTCACATTTCACCATTGATTTACTCTGCGAATGCACCACCTACCCTCTACACTCACAGAAAAAATAGTTCTAAAACGAACGAAACACGTTCAAAATTAAGAACATTCGTTGACAAAAGTCTGTTAAGTACATTTTTTTTTAACTCGTGACCGATGGGCTTGTTTTAAGAACAGTTTTTCCAAGCATACCATTCGTATTTTACGACCATTTTGGTATTGATGTGTGAACCTTCTGTGCCCATTTCAAACACTACTTGGGCTTGATTTAAGATTTTGCGTCCTCACGCTTCGAGAACAATTTGTGGTATATTTAACATTTTATTTTTCGGTGCCAGTTCAAGAACGGTTTGTGCTTGATCTTTGGGGGGAGTGGAGAAGGTAATTTTTTCAAGTAGTATCCATTCATTTATTTTTTTATAAATAAATAATTTTTTGTCATTAATAAAAAATATTAATAACAAAACAAATTATTATTAAAATTTCAAAAAGGTTTGAAAAAACTCATAATATGCATTTTTTCATATATTTCTCCTATCGAGAAATTTTTGTTATTTGATGATGCAATCTGAATATATATTTAAAACATTTCATAACAAGTTTGAGAATTACTTGTGCATATGTGAATGGAGCTGAACGAAAAATAAGAGTTAAAAAAATAGGATATCAACAATTTTTAAAAAAAAATTCAGAATTTGACGGCGATCGAACTCGCGTCACACGATCGCAACCGCAACATATAGCAGCTGGACCACTACAACTGCTTCACTGCTTGTGCCAAATGTTGTATTTAACATTGTAGTGCACACGAATTGTACCGTTTCTTTTTCTTGAACTTAATTTAAGAACATTGTTCTCATTAATAGAACATTTGTTCATATTTTAAGACCAGCCGTTCTCTTTTCAAGAAAATCATTGTCAATTAAAGAACAAGGTTGTTGTTTTGAGAACAGATCGTTCGTTTTTCAAGAACAAAAAAGGAAGAACATGAAAAGCTTGAATTGAGTCCGGTGGTGCTGGATTTTAGAACGGCGTTTTTCTCTGAGTGTAGTGGACTTTGAACTGCCAAATGGCCACCACTGATTTGTATTTTATGTATGCACGTTTAGATGAGTAGACCATTAAACCCGTTAATTTGGCATTAGATACCTATTCATGCATTTTGGCAAGCTTCGTTATGTTCTGGATGTGAAATCCAGGAAAGTCTGAAACTACAAGGAATCAAGTTGCATTGAATTGCACGATGTAAGACAGGACTTTTGTTTACAGTTCGTTTATTTCCATTGTAACCGAATAAAACAGTGTGCTTGTTCATAGAAGATGTTTTTATCGGAAAGATAAACATTAAAGTTTACTTGAGAAAGCGACCATTAATGTGTTTAATCATCATTTATCAAAAATTATTATAACGTTACTTTTTACCCACCCAACTTATTCAGGAAGCCCATAGAGAATGTGAGGTTGGTGAACCTATTATTTAGTTAATTTTCTGCTTTAATAAAAAGGGTGAGAGATAATTTCACATTCGATCGTTTTTTTTAAATAAACTATTTTGCAAGTACCACTTAAATGACATCTGACAATTTTAATTTACTTAAATATCAAATGTCTATAAAAAAAACACCATTTAAATGAGATCAATTTTAATTGATTTAAATTTTTGTTCATAATCATTTACCGTAATGTCAATCAATTTATTCACATATGTATAAACATATTTACATGTTGGGAGCCAGATACAACATTACGCTTAATCGGACATATTCACTTTTCGAAGAAGACATTCAGTTTTCAATATATTATAAAGTACTAGCAGACCCGGCATGCGTTGTTCTGCCCTAAATTTGGCCTATCTGCATACATTTTAACAAGCTTTTTCCTAATCTTTTTATTCACTCCTCCCTTCGTCTTTTTCGCTTCATCTCCAACTTCGTCTCATTCTACCTCTTTCTCAGTCTCCTTCTCTCTTTTCTCTTCTGTCCAGTTTTTCTCCTTCTTCTTCATCTCTTATTGACAGTTCCAGAGGGTGGTATGTATTTTGTTCCAGTCCCATTCCGAGTCTCAGTCTCAGTCCCAGTCCTAGTCCTAATCCCAGTCCCAGTCCGTCTCTGGTATACTTCCCGGAAAAAAGCATCGTAAATACTAATATAGGCACATTTATATACGAAATTTCGGGCAAATCGAATAGGACATACATATGTAAATAGGTATGTGGGTATTATTAATTCTTGTCTTTATTTCGGCTTCGCATACATATTTATCAGTTTTGCCAGGTTGATGCGACTAAATAGAATATCATAATGAACTTTAGAGCTCTCAGCAACAGCTTTCATTTGATATCCATAATACACACACATTCTAGGGGTATCCGGGTCCATGGTTTGGTCTATATATCGAGACCCTAGTCACTCAGCGGTGTCAAATTTACTCTGAATTATAGCACACATCAACAGCTTTCATTTGATATCCATATTATATAAACACATTCTAGGGGTACCCGGGTCCACGTTTTGGGCTATATCTCGAGACCCTAGCACCCCAGTTGTATGAAAATTATCCTGTACTATAGCAGTCATCAACAGTTTTCATTTGATATACATATTGTATAAACACATTCTAGGAGTACCCGGGTCCACGTTTTGGGCTATATCTCGAGACCCCAGCCTCCCAGTTGTATGAAAATTATCTTGTACTATAGCACTCATCAACAGTTTTCATTTGATATCCATATTGTATAAACACATTCTAGGGGTACCCGGGTCCACGTTTTGGGCTATATCTCGAGACCCCAGCCTCCCAGTTGTATGAAAATTATACTGTACTATAGCACTCATCGACAGCTTTCATTTGATATCCATATTGTATAAACACATTCTAGGGGTACCCGGGTCCACGTTTTGGGCTCTATCTCGAGACCCTAGCCTCCCAGTTGTATGAAAATTATCCTGTACTATAGCACTCATCGACAGCTTTCATTTGATATCCATATTGTATAAACACATTCCAGGGGTACCCGGGGTCCACGTTTTGGGCTATATCTCGAGACCCTAGCCTCCCAGTTGTATGAAAATTATCCTGTACTATAGCAGTCATCAACAGTTTTCATTTGATATACATATTGTATAAACACATTCCAGGGGTACCCGGGTCCACGTTTTGGGCTATATCTCGAGACCCCAGCCTCCCAGTTGTATGAAAATTATCCTGTACTATAGCACTTATCGACAGCTTTCATTTGATATCCATATTGTATAAACACATTCTAGGGGTACTCGGGTCCACGTTTTGGGCTATATCTCGAGACCCTAGCCTCCCAGTTGTATGAAAATTATCCTGTACTATAGCACTCATCGACAGATTTCATTTGATATCCATATTGTATAAACACATTCTAGGGGTACCCGGGTCCACGTTTTGGGCTATATCTCGAGACCCCAGCCTCCCAGTTGTATGAAAATTATCCTGTACTATAGCACTCATCGACAGCTTTCATTTGATGTCCATATTATATAAACACATTCCAGGGGTACCCAGGTCCACGTTTTGGGCTATATCTCGAGACCCTAGCCTCCCAGTTGTATGAAAATTATCCTGTACTATAGCACTCATCAACAGTTTTCATTTGATATCCATATTGTATAAACACATTCCAGGGGTACCCGGGTCCACGTTTTGGGCTATATCTCGAGACCCCAGCCTCCCAGTTGTATGAAAATTATCCTGTACTATAGCACTCATCGACAGCTTTCATTTGATATCCATATTGTATAAACACATTCTAGGGGTACCCGGGTCCACGTTTTGGGCTATATCTCGAGACCCTAGCCTCCCAGTTATATGAAAATTATCCTGTACTATAGCACTCATCGACAGCTTTCATTTGATATCAATAATGTATAAACACATTCTAGGGGTACCCGGGTCCACGTTTTGGGCTATATCTCGAGACCCTAGCCTCCCAGTTGTATGAAAATTATCCTGTAGTATAGCACTCACCAACAGCTTTCATTCGATATCGATATTGTATAAACACATTCTAGGAGTACCCGGGTCCACGTTTTAATCTCAAGACCCTAGGCGCGTAGCGAAAAAAAGGTAGACGTTGGCCGATTATCAGACCTACCCAATATGCTCACAAAATTTCATGAGAATCGGTTCAGCCATTTCGGAGGAGTTAAGCCTCTAACACCGTGACAGAAGAATTTTATATATTAGATTTGTGGAGGTTACAAGGGCTATACATAAATATAAAAAAAAAAACTAAAACCATTAAAGAATTAAAGTTTTGCCCTTGGTTATACGAGGGTTGCTATTTGTATTTTGAGCCTAATAATGAAAATACAGTAATTTATTATCGAAAATGGCTTTATTGTTTTTCGAAGTATTCTCCATGATAAGCGATACACTTTTGCATGCGTTCAAGCACTTTTCCACTCCGATTGAAATATTGAGGATTGAGCTTTTGTCAAATTATGCGGCATCCAACGCGAACAAATTTTTTTCACAGCTAAATGTTCATGCAATATCTCATTGATGCTCGTCATACAATGCTTCAATGTTTTGTTGCACAACAACTGATTTTGGACGACGTTCACGACTTTCGTCCCTGAGCGAACGGCGGCCACGATGGAATTCGTTATACCAGCGTTTCACAATGGCAAAGGATGGGGCTTCATCACCAAAAGTGGAGGTAAGTTGTTCAAAGCACTTCTGTCTTGATAATCCACATCGAAAGTCGTAAAAAATCACGAACACACGAAAATATTCACGAGTTAATTCCATTTTTTCGCTGAGATACAATTTTTAAGTTACTGTAAACAACACAAGTTGTGCTCAAATGTAAAAATTTTCTGAAGAAGGTTATGCTTAAAAACGTCAAACTCTCAGTGGAAAACGTCAGATGGCGCCCGCAAACAATTAGTGTTGCCAAGGCTCAAAATATAAATATCAATCCTCGTACTTAGGACCATAAGGAACATTTGATGTTCAATGGCCACGGGTGAGAAGATTGTACGCTATATTTCATTTTTGTTGAAACACTCTGATAAAACTAGAGTGGGATTTTTAGTCCTCCATAGATAAGTTGAAAAACTTAAAATTTAATAATTACTATTATGTAAAAAAAATGTCACTATATCATAGTATACATGGCCGATGTCTTTGCGAAACCATCTACCGACAAATTTCAAAACCACCCAAATATCACTATGTGAGACTTTTTAGCCCCCACCTCAGGGCATCCAGCTCCATCCAAAAAAAAAAACCTTTCATATTTGGATATCAATTTTGTAAAATAACGATTAAATTGAGCTTGGACTCATAATTGCATTTAAGCCCTTTCACTTAAATAAAGGTCCTAACGGGGGAAAACAGGAGCATTTTTGAGTATATACAAACTTAATACTCTTAAGCCCGGGTTTTCAGTAACTAAGCTTAAACTAAGTTTGGTTAAACTCTAGTCAAATTTAGACTCCAGTTAAACTACTGAGCAGTTTTACAGTCACAGTTTAAGGCCGCCTTTGGGGTATGCTTTTTTGTGCGGCAACATTGGTTTCTTATTATCAAGATAATTTGTAGATGCGGCAACAGCTGGATTTTGTTTACCCAACAAACATGGAAAAAAATTTCTTCAGAGGTGATATCCAACATCATTATTTAATTATTCGTAAATCAGATAGTTCTCTAGTTGATATCCAACTTCATTATCCAATCACTATCCAACCTTTGAGAAATTTTTTAAAATGTTAACTTAAAAGTTAATATCCCACATTGGATATCGAGTTGAGATGGAGTTGAAATCTCCAAGGGGATACCACCAAGCTAACAGCTGTTTATTGTGAGAAATAAACACCTGGTTGATAGCAGTAATGAAGCGTAATTAACCAAAAATAAATTATATGTATTTTATTTTATTTTCGTGAATATACTGTGGTATGGAATCTTACATTCGAGTCCAGTTAGAGAATCACAAGTAGGGAATTCAATTTTTTAAACTTAAGTAATAGCATTTTTGCTTTATGAAAATATTCCTCTTTTGCTGAGTATGCTATGATTCTCGAGTTGAGCCACCGTTTCGAATCAACTCTTGAGTTCTAGAAGTATGCCCAGTTATCGACATGAGCTCTAATGGTACTCAAGCCCAAATGCTTGCCGAGTATATTCGACGCCATTTCGAACGAACGCAAATAACTGATAGGTTAACTAGAGTTTATTCCTGCCATATCGGCCGCTTAAGCTCAGCTTAAACTTCAGTTAAAGTAGACTGAAAAATTGCAGAATAAGGTTAAGCGTAGTTTAACTGACAAACTGAGTTGAACTTCCTTTGAAAAACCAGGCCTTAACATAATAATTATAGTTTGTCATTTAAAAAATTTATAAAGAAAAAACTCCTGTGAAAAATAATTTTACTGCTCTCCTGTAAAATTTAAATGCCGTCAGATAGACGGGTTTGCAAATGGTCGATTGATGGTTCTGCAAAGGCATCGACGATATGCAAATTATAATAAGTTTTATAACTATCAGGTGGTACGCAAAAATGACGCTACATACCCTGTTTACTAAAATTCATTTACTTACATTTTTTTAATTTATGGTTTTTAATAATTACTGTTATTTCATTATTAATTGTTGTTTTTCGGAAAAATTGAGGAGAAAGAAATAAACATTTACTGGTATATTGCTATGCCACCACGTGCCATTATTTCGAAATTTTGTACTGTTTCATTTTAAGGTTAGAACCAAGGATAACTCGGCAAAACTGCTGCGCCTAAACCACTAGCCTGTGCACAAGTCACTTATCGTACCCGTCCTGCTATATGGGGCAGAAGCATGGACCATGACAACAGCATATGAAGCGGCTTTGGGAGTGTTCGAGAGAAAAGTTCTTCGAAAGATTTATGGACCTCTACGCGTTGGCGATGGCGAGTACCGAAGAAGATTTAATGATGAGCTGTACGAGCTATACGCAGACATCAACATAGTCCAGCGAATTAAAACGCAGCGGCTGCGCTGGCTAGGCCATGTTATGCGAATGAAAGATGATGCTCCGGCCAAGAAAGTGTTTCTATCGGAACCCGCCTATGAAAGCAGAGGTAGAGGGCGGCCCCCACTCCGTTGGAAGGACCAGGTGGAAAACGATTTAAACTGTTTCATTTTAAGGTTAGAACCAAGGATAACTCGGCAAAACTGCTGCGCCTAAACCACTAGCCTGTGCACAAGTCACTTATCGTACCCGTCCTGCTATATGGGGCAGAAGCATGGACCATGACAACAGCATATGAAGCGGCTTTGGGAGTGTTCGAGAGAAAAGTTCTTCGAAAGATTTATGGACCTCTACGCGTTGGCGATGGCGAGTACCGAAGAAGATTTAATGATGAGCTGTACGAGCTATACGCAGACATCAACATAGTCCAGCGAATTAAAACGCAGCGGCTGCGCTGGCTAGGCCATGTTATGCGAATGAAAGATGATGCTCCGGCCAAGAAAGTGTTTCTATCGGAACCCGCCTATGAAAGCAGAGGTAGAGGGCGGCCCCCACTCCGTTGGAAGGACCAGGTGGAAAACGATTTAAACTCCCTTGGTGTGACCAATTGGCGCCGGTTGGCGGAGCGAAGGAGCGACTGGCGCGCCTTGTTGGACGGCCATAACCGTTTAGACGGTTAAGCGCCAATTAAGTAAGTAAACTGCTTGTATATTCTTACTTACTCACTTCAGCTTATTTCCCATTTTCATTCTCAACAACACAAATTGTAAGTGATCTGATGTATTTGTCAGACTGAAATTGATTGGGCTACAAAACTACATAGGTACTCAAACAAATTCAGAAAACTTTAAATAAAAAGTGAGATATTTTTGTAAATTTTTTTTAAGTTTTCGAACTTGGTTTTAGAGCTTACGATTTCTTCTCAAACACAAGCGAGAATTCCGATTCTCAGGATCGGAAATTTTAATTGCAATCAAATCTTTGAAAAATAGTAATTCTTCCGGTCATGATGGCATCTCTAACGTTATGTTAAAGAAAATCTCATACAATATTGTTGATGTTTTAAAACATATCTTTAGCTTGAGTGTTACAAATGGCATTTTCCCAGAACAATTAAATTTAGGAATTGTAATACCGATTTTAAAAAAAGGTAACAAAAA